>NC_064626.1:891386514-892002497 GCF_023864275.1 Schistocerca cancellata | reverse complement strand
ATGCATTCAAAGACCACTGCTTTAAGGTCTGCTGTTTGGCACTGACAGTACACGGGAACAATCTCGATTTCCCGTCATCACATACCGCTCCACAGACAAAGTCAAGAAGGTGACATCACACTCGCTGTAACAAACATACTGTTATGATCTGCGTGCTGCTCCACCGATGACGGGAAGTCTACATCACTTCGCTTTGTCAGAATCGCGTGCGTGTGTCTCGTCTTATCTTGAATCACCTAAAGACCAGTCCGGCTAAGGGCTGCATCTAATTCAGAGATAGCGGCCGTTTTAATCCAAGAGTGTGAACTGAGTGGAAACCAGTTGCCTACTTTAAGAGGTCCCTATCGTCCTAGCTGCAGGCCTTGGCTGTCCTGCATAGACTTCAGAAATACAAATTCTTCCTTGAACACTGGTTACTTTGAGTGGAACCTGAACACCAGGCTTTGACCTAGATTTTGGGTAGGCCCGCTAAAACAGGAAGGATTGCCTACTTGGTAGTTAGGATTTCTGGCTACCGTTTCAAAGTGAAGTATGTAAGAGGTGCAGAAAACCACTTCGCTGATGCTCTCAGTCGTAGGTTTGAAAGTGACTCGGAAGTTGTTGAGTTGTTGAGACCACACGGATTAGTCGGGAGTCCGTATGCATTTCTGTTGTTCTGGGACAGATTCACACACTGTCTGGTAACTTGAAAGAGAAACTAGATGAGGATTCTCAATTAAGTAACGTCAAGTAACAGCTTTGAGATGGTCAACGGGTGCCGAGATATCCCATTAGTATAGGCCTCTTGTATTACCGTACCCTCTATGACTCGAGGAATAAAACTGCTCTTCCATAGAACTGATTCCAGAAGTTTTTAAATGCTTTCACCAACATCTACATGGAGGACATTTTGGTATTTAAAAAGCAACCCTGAAGATTAAAGAACATCTAACTAGGACAAAATTGAATAGAGATGTAAGTCAACTAGGTGGCCAGCAACAAGAATGCAAAAAGGCTGCATTCCTATCGGGCAGACAATCACATGAATAAGTTGTTTATGGACTATCTGTAGCCTCTACTTATGCCATGGCTGACCAGTCTACTTCTTTTGCTTGCTTGATTCCGAGTAAGTCTATGAGAATTGGTCTATGGTTCGGCATCTGGCCAAAATATTTTCAGGCTCCTAAGAATGTAGTGACAATAATTCGCCGGCCGTTTTATCGCGATACATCGGGAGGTGATGTTTTAAAGTTACTATTTCTCGTTTCACAACCACCCCTATTATCAGTAGCCGTCATTTTCGTAACGAGTTAATCAAAATTTGAAATCAGCCCCTATTGTTTTTACACATTCGCTCTCAGACAAAATGGAATCAATGCGTCAACTGGCTTAATTTTGAATTTAACACATCTGTGCTTGGAACCCACAACACTGCAAGCACCAAGCTGATTTTTCCGTTTCTGTTTAATACATTGATAAAACTTGCGGTTAATAAATGACCTGCTTCCTGAAGATATTAGTCTCAAGGTCATTAAGAATAACAGGGAAACTGCTAGGAACAATATTTGCCTTTCACACTGAAGGGAGGCTGAGCGGCCAAAGGGGATAAGTGCCCTGCCACACTGAAGATTGGTGATGCCTTTTTAAAGAACTTACGACCTTAGAGTAAGGCTGACCAGAAAGTTACTCTTAAGATGTTCCCACGCTTTGAGGGGCCATATGACGTCATCAAGGTTATCACCCCAGTCACTTCCCTTGTTCAGAACTGAGCCACTAATACACAGCTCAGGACGCATTTAAGTCAGCTCAGAATTAGCTCTGCTAATCAGGATGGTGAACCACACTCTGTCCTTTAAACCCTGTGGTCCTTTCCCCGTCATAATCCCCCAGTCTTTTCCTTTGGGAGGGAAGAACTGAGTCGTGTGCATGCTGATATCGATTCCTTTGCCTGCAGAATGTCTTTTAGTTTCGTTTCTAGGTGGTGCGCTTGCGGCGCCTCGAGTGGGATTTAAGTGAGCACGCGGCTCACATTTGAGGTATGTCGGCTCGAGGTTGACTGTCTGGGAAGGAGTAAGCCTGGATCGCAGCCTGAGTTTGCTGTCTGTAGAGGTTCCCTCACCGCATTAGGAGAGGGATATTTGTTGGAGAGCGTGCCTATGCCTACTGGAGAGTCGTCGATTCACTCTGCCTGTGCCATAGCACGCATTACTCTTTTCTTCGATTGGACCTGTTTCCTGCTGCCATGATAGGTGGACATATTCACGTACACCATCCGTAATTCCCCCAGCCCTAAGGCAGCAAAATAATGAGCACCATTTCTTTTGTGCAGAAAAGCGTCCACAATTGTCCGTGACAATCCCTGTGATATTTCTCTGAGTTTCATTTGGATCTTACGATAAGTTGTCCTGGTTTATACTGATGGCTACTAATTGCCCTATTTTTTTCACATAGATCAGTGTTTCAATAATAAGAACACGTCTGAGGCAAAAATTGATCCTACAGGGGCTTGCATTTTGCTTAGTACTGTTCGTGCTTTATGTACACTACAGATGTGTGTTTCCTAAGTTTGATATCTCCCACTGCCAAGTTATTTAGACTGCTAAAGGTTTGCTTGGTGTAGACTACAGGTGCGATTGTTTCCAACGTTGAGCTCCTTCTTAAAATTTTTTTACTGTTTGATGACTTTGATCTTAACTTGCTCTTTTGGTGCATTTATTTTCTAGGTTAGATATTTTGATATTTTTTCAATGTCAGTTACCTTTGATTTTAAAACTTTACCCCACCAGCATCTTTAGGATCCATTTTTCTTTCGGTTAAGTTTAAAGAGTCGACCTGTGTGCTGTAAGTCATGTAGTCTTATAAAGGCCACTTGTTGGTCAAACGAATTCAATTGTCTGCCCTCATTTCTCCTGTCTTGGTTTGTTGTTTATGTAAATTTCATCTGTTCTCAGTGTGTGTTACTTTGAATCTCTTGTGTTACTTTGAATATCTTGTGTTACTTTGAATCTCTACCGACCTGTGCTACCATTTGGGATGTGGACCAGGCTACAGGCAGTTACCATGCATTGGTTGTACCATATGTACCAGCCCCTTTAATTTGGATAAGTTCTTGGTTGCTCTTGTGAATTATTATGGTTGTTAATCTGCTAATGTTCTTCTTATCTTAAAGCCAGTATAGGATCACTTATTATCTTGCATGTTCTGGTGTCTTCAAAAGTTTGTATGCTCAATGTGTTTTTTGTGATATCGATCTCAAAGTAACCGAATCTAATGTGATTTCAGTAAATGCCCCTTCGACGATATTCTATGGTATGTTCAAATACTTTCTTTGGTTTTCACATTCTCTGTATTACTACGGAAACCGTAATTTTAACCTTGGCCTCTGTAGACATAAATATGTTTAAATATTATTTTCTTTATACTCAGCACCTCATCGCTCCCAGATCCTAGAGTCCTACCATTTCAATATGTATTATGCGTTAGAGAACTATTGAAGCTGTAGAGAGATATTTTCTACATTCTGTAGCACTGGTTCCTACAAATGATGTTACTGCACATGTCATAAGAATAATATCCATTTTAAATCATTAAATACAGAGGTATGGAGTGTAAAACGTGTATGTGGCATCACTATCTTTCTACAGTTTGTCTGCTGAGGTAATAAGAGCATACAAAGGTTGTGTGTAGAAGTACATCTTCCAGAAAACCAGGACCGAGAAAGTTTTAAGACTGAGAGAAGGTTATATTTTCCGTCTATCTATAATTTTCATTATATAACTTCAAAAATCATTAGCTCTACACAAAAGTATTATATAGAAGTTGTGTTTCGTATTTTTCATATTACCTAGCGGTATTTACAATACATTCCCACTATATTGATAAAACATTAAAATCGTTTTTTCTCAACTTCCATAAACATTGGCTTATCTGGTTCCATCCCCTCACCATTCACATGGTTCTTTTTATGGTGTAGACTAGGGAGCGTCCATTTCTTTTGCTGAAGTTATGTTAATTTTATGACGTTCACCCGCTTAAGTCTACTTGAAACAGTACATCACTTTCTTAAGACCTACGGAAGAACAGTAAAATTGTAGGATTCTTTTTTCTTAATGGTATATAATAAAAAGATGCATTGTTAGATACAATTTACATCAACACAATATACATCAACACATTAATGTTGAACCCCTCCCGTAGAAAGGAAAGCCAACATCTAAACACAAATTCCGCAATCCATTGTACATTGTAACAGTGTTATCTATTTCCCTTCCATTCCATTCACACACAGTGACCTCTATCGTACCCTAATCTTTTATGATCACTATGCCAGATTAGCTTTTTCATGACGACAATATAGGCAGAAATAGGTCTGTAATTCTCCAGAAAAATTACTGAAGAATCTTGGTAGTGCACTTTTAATTATACTGTGTTTAGTATGGTATCTGCTTAGCGTAAGACTATTAGAGTGGAATAAAAGATATCCAGACACTCACCCCCCCCCCTACCCTTATAGTCACTGTGTGAAACGAGCGCCTATAGTTGCCTGATAGTGCACTGTGCGATTTACATATGTTTTTAGGAAGCTAAACAGCGTTCAAAATGCAACAACATCCGAGACGACCCTAGTGTCTAAATTGGAACTGTAATGAGATATATTTGTAACACTCACAACCTACCTCGTAGTGTCTGGAAGAGAAAGCATCATACCCATCGTGCTCCATTTGCGTAGAAGGAATGGCTGTCGTGGAACCTCTGTGATTCCTCTTTGTATCATTTTACGAGACGTGTATGCGAGAAAGTAATATATTATCCACAGCGTATTATTCTGTTATTTTTTTCTCCTCGGTAAATATCTCTCCATGATGCATAACGCCTCTCTTGTAGCATCTATCACAGAAGATTGTTATTATTGGGACCGGCCCCGTAATATTCTCGAGGTTCTATAACAAACTTCCCAACTCTTTTATTTAATCCAATCAGGTTAGGATCTCAGACCTACAAGGTAATACTAGCAAAAATTGGTTTAATAGATACTTTGTAGCTAATTTCTTTTGTTGGTGGTTAAATATGGATAATAAAATACATTCCCTTGAGATTCCCCTAAATGAATGCAAACCTGTCATGTGCTTTCTCGTTTCACCACATGCTTACATCTTGGTATTTTAAGGAAGTTAGTATTTCCACTGATAGTGCAGTTTCACAGTAGATATTTTCCAGGCTTGTTTAGCAACAATAGTTACATTTAATTACTTACAGGTCAACTGCATCAGAAATCACTGATCCTCCACAATGTACTCCTGCAATTCGTGACTGCATTCTTATAAACAACTGCATCAGCTATGAATATCCTACATTCAGATAAATATCCAGCTGTATCGTGAGTGATAGAGTGTACATGAGACCAGTGTTAACTATGTCGCTTCTATTCCACTCTCACGCACTGATCCATTAATAGTCTATATATGAGCTTTCATCTGTTCCATATTCGAATGGCGTGTAAGAACCAAGCATCCACATGACGCGACTGCTTCGTAAGTCAACAACCAATTAAGTAACGCGATTTTTATCATTAATAATTTTATTTGGAAACAAATTTCCTGTGGATGATTTACATTTGTCTCAGCCTGTCATCTGCTCCCACATCCTTAGGTCGGTTACTCCTGTATATTTTTCGGTAGCTAATGTTTCTACTGATAGTGTAGAATAGCAGTACTGGATTCCCTCTTCCCCGATGTATGCATAATATGGTATGCAGCGTAACTTGCTGTGACAGTGTGAGAGAGAGAGAGAGATAGACAAAGATATTGTTTATTACTCTGTGGCGGTCAGAGCTCACATAATTATTCTTCGGAGATAGAGCTTTTGTTCTTCTTAAGAGTAAATCTGACTAGAAGAGAGCCATTCTTGTGATGTAAAAATCGACGCCATTGCGAGTTTTTGATTCACATTGTAAAATATACGTGTATATGGAAGGAAATCCGTTAAAAGAACAATAAAATATTCTTCTTTTCAAGAAGGTACGTGTTATTATACACCCAGCGTATACTTCCATTGTGATTTAGTAATAAATACCAGCTTGAGAATTGTTCCGACGGGAGCGATCAGTTCTAGTGAAATAGTTCGATGTTTTCTTCGGAAAAGAAGTCACTTCATGGATCATTCAAATCCACAATCGTACCTGGACATTTCTCAGAACTGAAGGCAATCTGATTGCTATGCAACAGAGCCCCGAAGAATATTTCCCCGTACTTTGGTTACCACTTTCAGCACAACACGGTATCTGCAGCATCTGGAGCAGATTTATACAACAGCGGAAGCGTGTAATCGCTGTCAGTTTCACACATCGCCCTGCGTACGCTGTATGTATTTACCCACCACAGTGAACATACAGTTACCCACACACATGGAAAGACAATACAAGGTGGTGTGGAAAAAATTTCGGTATAAAGTTCCTGTAGAGCTAAACAGTAATTAGCCTAGCAGTACTAGTAGTAAAAAAATTAATTTTTTTTTCAAAGAAGTATTTATAATAGTATGCTACATCAGGTGTCAACTCCCTGCAGAAATCTTAGTAACCCATCAATTTTGTAGTTGTGGAAAAAGGTTAACACTAAAGCAAATAACGAAGAATATTACACTGATGGCAGATTTCCCGTTTGTGATGCAATGTTTTAATAACGACTCAATATTGCAAATTTTCTTGGGAATTCAAGAGATACACAATAAAAAGTGTTAGATCGTGTTCTACGGCTGGCTGCCTTCTGTATCGGCAAGTTGCTGCCACCTTCTGACTCAGTGATGTGGGCACTAAGGCGCTGGCTGCATCAACTGCGTTAGGTAGTGCTACGAAGAGGCTCCTCTCCACTTCTCTCTGTGTGTGTGTGTGTGTGTGTGTGTGTGTGTGTGTGTGTGTGTGTGTGTGTTTTTCACTCTCTCGCTCTCTCCAGCAAACTCTGTCGTTCTCCTTCCAGAAGCTGTTATGATATATACGACATATACTGCTAAATATAAAAATAAATGTTATAATTCTTTCAGAAGTATGTAATTGTCTACGACTGCGAAGCGTAAGTTCAAAATTTGGCTCAAACGTGCCTAAAACGTTCCCCTGCAATGGTGTCTGCCATTTGTTTCATGTGGGTTGTGGATGCATTTGTTAAAAACAATGTGTTAATTGTTTAACGTGGGATATCGGTTATTTGCTTAAACATCACTCTGTGTTAGTTGTTTTATATTGACTAAGATGGTATCTGTTCTTTCGAAGATGTCTGAAAGAACAGATACCATCGGTGACCAAGCAGCTCGTTAGAATGAAATTACAAGGAAATGAATACCCTTAGCTGCTTACAGGCGTTGACATACGTCAACGGGGATAGATGAAAATGTGTGCCCCGACCGGGACTCGAACCGGGGATCTCGTGCTTACATGGCAGACGCTCTATCCACCTTTTTTTTCCTTTCGTTCGTTGCATCTGCTCGGAGCGGACGTCGTAAGACATCCCTTAAAGTTCGTTGTTGATCGATTACCTCAGTTTTTTTATTACAGAGGGTTGGTAACCCTCTGACCGAACACGCTGAGCTACCGTGCCGGCATCCAGCTGAGCCACCGAGGACACAGAGGATAGCGCGACTGCAGGGATTTATCTCTGGAACGCCTCCCGCGAAACCCACATTCACAACGTATTGTCCCGCACTACATTCCTAGTGCCCCACCCATTATACTCTGCCATGTAAGCAGGACATCCCCGGTTCGAGTCCCGGGCGGGGCACACATTTTCATCTGTCTCCGTTGACGTATGTCAACGCCTGTAAACAGCTAAGGATGTTCATTTCATTGTAATTTCATTCTAACGAGCTGCTTGATCACAGATGGTATCTGTTCTTTCAGACATGTCCGAAAGAACAGATACCATCTTAGTCAATATATAGTTAAGGCTCACCGGCCACTTGACCATCTTCTTCTTCTGTGCGACTCCACAATAAGTGCCTGAACTCTTACGGGAATCAGCAACGCGCCGCGAGTAATGAGTATAATGGACAGGGTCAGTAGAATGTAGTGCGGGACAATACGTTGAGAATGTGGTTTTCACGGGAGGCGTGCCAGAGATTAGTCCCTGTGTCCTCGGTGGCTCAGATGGATAAAGCGTCTGCCATGTAAGCAGGAGATCACCGGTTCGAGTCCCGGTCGGGGCACACATTTTCATCTGTCCCCGTTGACGTATGTCAACGCCTGTAAGCAGCTAAGGGTGTTCATTTCATTGTAATTTAGTTGTTTCATACTTAAAGTCTCATTTTTACGTCGCTTACTTAGAAAATGGGTATTTTTATAGGAAATCAGCAGAATTATAACTAATTATCCAAAAATTGTAAACAGCAATGGGAGGTCGTCATGCTTTGTAGCGCTTACAGAAAATGCCATTGCTTTTAACACACATTGGTGTCACACATAAATAAAATTTATACAGCAATGTGATGTAGTCACATGTTGGAGTACTTACAGAAAATTCCTTTGTTTTTAAAACACTGTGATATCACAAACTAATAACGCAGGGAGAAGCTTCTCAAAGACTTGGTACAATAGCTTATACGTTTACAAATGCACTTTGCTAATAGCTGAATCTTTAGTCTTGTATATATGTGCATCTTCTTCAAAAGAGTGTTTGGAATACTGGGAGATAATTGACAATATATTTAATAAATTACACGAAACCAGCAGCAAGTTACCACATCACTACAAATAGCAACGAATTGTAGTAATGAGAGGCAGGTGTTAATAATTCTAACACTGGACTGTGCAGTTTCTTTTTATTCTGCTTAGGGGCAGTGGCTGATCTGTCTGATGATCCTTTCACTATGGATCACAGAACTTGAATGACGATACTCAGTCAGTTGGAATAGTAATAAAAAGGCGTGAGCGGGAAGGGTTATTTGATTTAAGTCATAGAACTGGCCTATAAAGAGAAGGGGATCAAGTGGAGGGTGAACTTGATTTTTGCAGCTAAACTGGGACAGTCGATGGATGGTCTTCATCCTCCCACCATATTTTAGTCACGCAGTTGCATAGTAGGTGTTGCTCGCCATGGGGCAGGTATCAGGTTACAACCAGGCCCTGACTGTGCCACACGCAATTTCCCGGGAGGCATGCGCATGATATCAGGTTGCATAGTGATCTTGCGATAAGATCGTTATTTGAACTGGAAAGTATCCTGCTATACTAATCTAGCGAGAAGTGAGATTACAGAGCAACTTACTAGTAAGTCCGATTCATTAGTAGTAATGACCTAAGTTAACTAATAAAATCAACACAGTTACGAATATCATGCTGCATTTTCCCATAAAAGGTCTCATTTACGAAGCAGGAGTGTAATTTGTCAGTGTACCGATATTGCTCACAATAGGACGTAAAGGTGGAACGCCTTTGTGAACTTTTGGAAGATTATATAACCTTTGTGGAACTAAACTGTAAGGTCTTAACTTATTGGTGAGTTGTTGTGGAAGAAAAGATGAATTCTACAACGCTGATGTTTTTCTTTCTATTGTCCCTGTATGGTCTTTGTCATGTTTCAGTACTTTGGAGCACTTGGTAGACTAATAATCCTTTGGTCACGCGTCTCATGCAGTAACAGTATAATGCCATTTTCCTCAACCGCTAGAAGGACTTTCATTTTAGGATCTTCCCGTAGCTTGCCTAGTGTGGCCGTTTCAATGGACGAAATATTTCTTCCTCTGAGCCGCATTTCTCGTAAGTGCGTCACATATTTCATTCCTTACTTCTTCTGATACGTTACTGAGAACAGATCTAACAGTTCCTGCAGCATCAGGAATTAAATCAGTTAAAGGAAGGTTCTAGGTGTTGGTGTACTGTAATGGGAGGAAAGAATACTAAATTATGTAGTGAGCCAACTTATAGGGGCTAATTTCAAAGACGTACTGCAGAAAATATATCTATAATGAAGCAAAAAGAGCTTAATAATCGATGCCTTCGCTCAGTAATCTGTTCTAATATTAAGGAAACGACAGCAAATAAAGATATTACTACATTATCTTACGTCTCAACATGGGTTACGAGCTAATTCTGACATCCAACCTCAAATACACTCCTGGAAATGGAAAAAAGAACACATTGACACCGGTGTGTCAGACCCACCATACTTGCTCCGGACACTGCGAGAGGGCTGTACAAGCAATGATCACACGCACGGCACAGCGGACACACCAGGAACCGCGGTGTTGGCCGTCGAATGGCGCTAGCTGCGCAGCATTTGTGCACCGCCGCCGTCAGTGTCAGCCAGTTTGCCGTGGCATACGGAGCTCCATCGCAGTCTTTAACACTGGTAGCATGCCGCGACAGCGTGGACGTGAACCGTATGTGCAGTTGACGGACTTTGAGCGAGGGCGTCTAGTGGGCATGCGGGAGGCCGGGTGGACGTACCGCCGAATTGCTCAACACGTGGGGCGTGAGGTCTCCACAGTACATCGATGTCGTCGCCAGTGGTCGGCGGAAGGTGCACGTGCCCGTCGACCTGGGACCGGACCGCAGCGACGCACGGATGCACGCCAAGACCGTAGGATCCTACGCAGTGCGGTAGGGGACCGCACCGACACTTCCCAGCAAATTAGGGACACTGTTGCTCCTGGGGTATCGGCGAGGACCATTCGCAACCGTCTTCATGAAGCTGGGCTACGGTCCCGCACACCGTTAGGCCGTCTTCCGCTCACGCCCCAACATCGTGCAGCCCGCCTCCAGTGGTGTCACGACAGGCGTGAATGGAGGGACGAATGGAGACGTGTCGTCTTCAGCGATGAGAGTCGCTTCTGCCTTGGTGCCAATGATGGTCGTATGCGTGTTTGGCGCCGTGCAGGTGAGCGCCACAATCAGGACTGCATACGACCGAGGCACACAGGGCCAACACCCGGCATCATGGTGTGGGGAGCGATCTCCTACACTGGCCGTACACCACTGGTGATCGTCGAGGGGACACTGAATAGTGCACGGTACATCCAAACCGTCATCGAACCCATCATTCTACCATTCCTAGACCGGCAAGGGAACTTGCTGTTCCAACAGGACAATGCACGTCCGCATGTATCCCGTGCCACCCAACGTGCTCTAGAAGGTGTAAGTCAACTACCCTGGGCAGCAAGATCTCCGGATCTGTCCCCCATTGAGCATGTTTGGGACTGGATGAAGCGTCGTCTCACGCGGTCTGCACGTCCAGCACGAACGCTGGTCCAACTGAGGCGCCAGGTGGAAATGGCATGGCAAGCCGTTCCACAGGACTACATCCAGCATCTCAACGATCGTCACCATGGGAGAATAGCAGCCTGCATTGCTGCGAAAGGTGGATATACACTGTACTAGTGCCGACATTGTGCATGCTCTGTTTCCTGTGTCTATGTGCCTGTGGTTCTGTCAGTGTGATCATGTGATGTATCTGACCCCAGGAATGTGTCAATAAAGTTTCCCCTTCCTGGGACAATGAATTCACGGTGTTCTTATTTCAATTTCCAGGAGTGTAGTTTACGTGGCTAAGTACTCTCACCATTTGAGATGCAACACACATCAATCAATCAACAAAAAAATCTATTCAATAGAAACTACAAAACCTACAACGAGGAACAGTAATCCACTGAACACAGCAAACTAAAGAGAACCCCGTCATAACATTGCATCCATTGATCTACATTCTTGCACACCAGGTACATGACATCTACCCTGCCCAATCAGTGTCACTCTTAGAACACTATATTACGGCTTTGAACTAGTAAATAAGCAACCAACTCATCTGTCACAGTAAATTGCCAGGGATAATTTATGTTACTAGCACAAAGGAGCCGTGAGCAGACAAACGGTTCCTTTAAAATTGGGCGTAATACTCGTGACTACAACATAACAATGGCCAAATTAGTGTCTGTATTTACTTCATTATGCACCTAATAAGACGTGTTCCGATCCAAATATCGAAAATCTGCATATGTGATGTACACACGCCTACAGCTGATTTATTTACAATTACTCTGTTACACAAATTTGAACTACAGAAAGCGTAAATAAACTAGGATTACAAGTGAAATGGAATGCTCATCTCACATTTTTCACTCGTATATGTACATCGTTTTACAGCTTAATCAGAGATGTATTTCGTTGCGATTACGTGTTTTAATATCAGACGTTTTCTACACAGAAATCTCTTTGGAACGTTACCAGAGTCAGTTCGCAGTTCTTCCACTATCTTTAATCTTCACTGTTCTTCCACTATCTTTAATCTTTATTGCCGTAAAGCGTAATTTACATAACTATTAACTAGGAGCAGTATCACTGTTCTCTGACTTTAATATTCTTTAAAATTATTAATAATGCCATTGTTTAGGCACTTTGTTTTCCCTTTTCTATTTTTTATCGTCGATTGAGGACTTACATTCGTCATTAGGGACAACAGATCTCAGTGTCGCCACTACTTTAAGCCTTAAGTTAAAGAAATCAAGATTTATATTTTTTCAGATCGCGAATCCACTACGATCAATATCTGAAAAAACTGATGAAAGGTCACTCGTCACACCAACATAAAGGAATAGTAGAGTAGTCTCTCCTGTCTTTAATTTTATTTGAATGGTTCCTGCAGCGTTCAGTATTCACCGTTGAATCCAATCTTGAAGTTTTCCAGGCTATTTCGCTGTAAAATTCGAGTTCATTAAGCTTTCGTTTAATAATTACCGGTATCCGTTTCTCTTGGTACAAGTTAACAAATATCCTGCAGTGCATGCAACTTTAACGCAACAAATTGAAAGCACTCGCTCTGTAACGGGCTGACCAGTCCACATATTTCCCGCTACTAACTGTAACAAAATTGATACTGATCACCATTTACAACACAGTCACAATCAATCCAATAGCGAAAACTGTACAACAACGTTTTTGCTATAAGGTCCGGTCTTAAAGCAGCGATTTCTACGCACCAGAGCAAATTTTTCGACAATGCACAAACTGCATAAATAATTCTCTCAAACTGTTTTCCAAATACTGACTACTTATTTAACGTAGTACTAAAATGGTAGGTTGAACGAGTATATTTCCAATCTCTACGACCGAAGATTACTCAGCAACCGTACATTTCCGATTAAATTCGAAGATAGCACTTCGCACTCCTGTTGTAGATCCCCTACAAGGATCTTCAGATTGAAATCCACTGCTTAACAGTTCGGGATCCAATATGCTATAAACCCAACTTGGTGAAGGCCTGATACGCAACTTTACACACAACGACTCAATGAACAACTGCCTATAGGCCTATGCCTCATATTAATCCGTCACGGAACAATTCTACACACAGACATAATATATTACTTCCCCTCCGTTACAAAACGGTTTTTCCTTCTGAGAAGTGTCCATTGCTCTCGCTGGTGGCTAGCTGTCCCACTTAGCATGATCTTTCAAGGAATCTATTGAGAGCGAGGTCACAAAAGTGCAATGATGTTTACGGCTTTCGACGGCCAACATATTATCTTCCATACAACCACTCTATTGGCTGCTAGTAGCAACAGGGGGAGGGCCTGGAGGTACCCTTTGGTGAGCACAGCATGATGGTACGGAGCGTAGTTGAACTGCTTAGTAGACGAGTAACTCACAACAGTGCTAGTGGCGTTCGCAGGGAGCGAAACATACGCGACTGGAACAGAAAGGGAGGTAATGACAGTGGCACGTAAAGTGCCCTCCGCCACACACCGTTGGGTGGCTTGCGGAATATAAATGTAGATGTAGATGAAGATGATACAAAGCTGCGCAACGGCAACGGTAAACAAAACAACCATTGAATTATATCCACAGCAACAATTGCCGAAATTAACATTTCGTCAGAAAGGAACCCAAGGAATTTCGCAGAGTTAGAAAGAAGTGGTAGGTAAAATATTAGCATGTCTGCAAAATGAGTCACTGGATGTGCGGTGTCGACTATGTGTACAAAGTGTATGAGAAGTACAATGTCGACGATACGTGTTTAACATGTGAAAGTGATATTAAAACAGGTGTCGAACCATACAATTCATCATCCTGCTCGACAGGGAACCACAAATTCCGGCTCCAGCGAAGCGTAATAAAGGACAATCGTCGTCCAGAGAGCGCTTACTAAACGTAATTACGTACAATGAAGATCATTCGCAGCATAGTAGAAAACAATCATGAAGAGATTTCGATTAATCCCGCAACAACATGACCGTGTAGTGCGTAAGGAAGACTGCTGATATTCAAGAGAGGACAAGATGGTCTTGTTACAAAAAATGGTATTGTACGTTTCAACGATGCTCGATAAATTTATAGGATGTGCATAATAGTGACCTGCTACTTTATGTATATCAAATTGCACGTGACAGAAATTGTAGTGCTTTCAAGGGAAGCAGTGGATGGTTGCAAAACTTCAAACAGTGCTACAGAATTGGAAGACATAAGATAATGAAATTTCGAACAAAGTATCAACTTGACGATGCACAGAAACCTGCAGATTCGACCAGAAATCTGTAGATGAGATAAACAAACTTACCCTATCGTTCAGTAAGAAATTTGTTTTCAACTCCGATCAGTCAGGATTTTAAGAGGAAATACATATGAAAGGAACCCTGGAAAATACAGATATCAAGAGTTGTATCAAGATCAACTAATACTAATGCCCTTACGCATTCGCGTACAATTATTCCGACTGTTAATCTGGTTGGTAACTGGCTGGAAAGCTATTAATTGTAGTGCGAAAAGTTGGAGGAACTCTACCCCCTATGATTCGTTCTCGTTTGTGTGATCTTGCACAAGGTCAGTAGGGAATATTTATATGTCACAGAAAGCAAGAGTTGGAAAACTGCCGTAAGAGAATTACGACTATTGTATGATCACTGCTTTCGGCCAATAGCTGGTCAAATAACTTGCTTTTGCTTGACCTCTGGTCTGCTTCTAAAAATCATACTCCTTTAAGGCAAACTACCTCTACTGAAAAGCGTGTGACGTAGCAGTTCATACCACCTGGACAAATTCAGCCTCTGGATATCTTTAATTGTCGTGCCTATAAAACATATTATCGCTCTATCTGCAGCTACGTCTTAAAGGACATCTTGTTTCACGATAAGCTTCGAGACAGACTGTTTCGCATTTGGTTTGCATGCCACCATATCCCATGAGTTCTCATTAGCCCGGTACACCAATACGATTCTATACACATTCCTTAATAGTGAATACCTAACTGAACGTACTGCACGGTCTCTAATTTCCAAGGAGTTCGCCTTTGATTTTGATGTTGGGAACCTTTGTGATCCCTTTGGCGCGTCATTTTACTTTCGGCGTTCATGGTGCAAGTAAATTTCTTGAAAGTCCTCAATGTCTGTTTTGTGAAGTGTAATACATACATCCCATAGAAAGTAGATCTCTGCACCTCCCGGACATTCATACTCTTTCACAGTCCTGATGCACATGGTGAGTCATTAACAGCTAATATTTTTGCTGACACTATTATTAATGCAACGCTTTCCAAATCAGCCTCACTAAATCTTGAACTTGCAACCTCGGACCCAAGGGGTTAGCCGCTGCCGTATGCGGCTGCCTGTGAGAGAGCCTGATACGGTCTCTTGACGCCCCCGCCGTCGGCTGGCTCTGATCAAACAACACCGATACTACAACAAACATATATAAGTTACTATTTATACAAATTTTCGTAGGTTACTATTGTTTCGATACGTATTAAGAACCGGATGCCGACCAAACGTAAAGGTGAAATACAAACTGTGCTTTAGACACAGCACGTAGGCACAAAGATCAAGCCCTTCTGAGTCATCAACAGCGTTACATTTTCCAGAAACATACTTGCGAAATTGACCATGGAGCTTCAAAAAGTATCTACTTGCGATCACAGTGTTGAGAGGCAGGTGAATTTCAATGACTGTCTTGAAGAATAGTGCATCAAAACAGGTTCAACTCAGCCCATTCCCTGGAGAGGGGATGGAGATAGGGTGAAATTTCCATGTGCAGACAAAGCAGCTGTTTTGAAATGGCTCCAGTTCACGGCGATCAAAGCGAATGCTTCCTGTAAGGCTGGCAGCGGCTGGCAGCGGCGGTCTTTATTAAAAGTGTCACTTTGGCAAACTTCGGAATGACGTCATTGTCCCAGTAGAGTAAAATAAACATAAAGAAATTAAAAATCATTGTCAATAAAGTTCTTATGGGTTGTTGACCGCATTGTCAATATATAAAATTGTCCGACGTTTCATTGTGCAACTTGTCCAACCTCTGGAAGTTTTATGCCACACCCTCCTCGAAGAGGTACCTTACGGAAAAATTTATCCCATCTCAACGGGCCGTGCCTAAATGTTTTGAGGGTAGAGCCGTAGACACAAGCTCTGGTGTTCGCAGTTCTAACACAGGTATGTGTGTCGAATTTTCGTCGTTCCCGTCTCTTTTGGATGCCCAACGTCCACTCGGTGTGTGGACATCTGCCACGCCGGACATTTGCCACGATTTTACCTGCTCCGAAAGGTTGGGTCCCTTGTTTCGCCCTCCTCATCGCTTACTGATCCTTTCCACTGGTTTACTTAACATAGAACCAGAACATCTTTGGATTTTGGGCTACGCCACATTTCTAGAGAGAGTTTCGTTGTGGAAACTATTAAATGCATCTCGCATTGAAATCCTCACCAAATTTCGAGCCTCAGTAAAACTTTTCCAATCTTGGAGATTTTGCGTTTGTGTAAATTATACTCGCCTTTTTCGGTGCTCCTACAGCAGCTTTCCGTCGTGTTTTGTGTACCATGAGGGATCAGTTTCGTCTCTTATTAATTTATTTGGTATGACTCTCTCGATTGTTGTTGATACTATTTCTTTAACTTAAGCCACATATGGTCTTCACTTACATAGTTTGGAAGGATTGGAGACTGTCTCTTAGAAAGACGTCAACCGAACTTTTAGTTGCTTTTGTAAATAGATATATTTCGCGTTTAGATTTGATGAATTTCTTTGCCACGGAATTGAGCCTCGCTACGGCTGTGCGTTCACTAATCCCTGTATCCGTTGTGATGCTCAGGATTATTTGTGGTTAAGAGGTCAAGTGTGTTTTCTTAACCATTTACAATTTGAATGGCCTCGTGAACTAATTGTTCAAAATAATTTTAAAAAATCATTTAGAACAATTATGTAAATTGTTTTCTATGTACAATAGGGTCAGAAAATGTCAACATACGGAAGGTAGATTGAAGTCACTGCCAACTATAATTGTATGAGAAGGGTAAGTATTTGTGATGAGACTCAAGTTTTCTTTGAACTGTTCAGCAACTGTTTCATCTGAGACCGGTGGTCTGTAAGAGGAGCCAGTTATTAACTTATTCCTGTTGTCGAATATAACTTGTGCCCATACTAAGTCTCAGGTACTATCTGCTTCAATGTCACTTGTGAGCTGGAACATACATTACGTTATTTTTCCTTAGGTTTTGCTTATTGTTTCCGTTGTGGTGCAGGTCATTACAATTACGGCTTTTCCCTCCAAAACCTAGGATGCTTTCTCTGTGACCCTGTAAATACCAGAGCTAAACATTGTAGAACAACAACGTACATTACAAGCATAGCATTCTGTATTACTTCATTTCTTTATTTTTAGCATTTTAAAATTGTACGTCGACTTTAGATGACATGTCAATCACGGATGTTCTCATCTCTATTTAGTGAACGTATTTTCGGTCATGTTTTGATCATTGTCTCGCTACACTTTATTCACTAATGTTTCGCTGCAAGAGATATCGCATTTTAGAGAGTAAATTAATATGGAGTATGTCGTTCTTCTTTTCACACATTTACATACCCAATTCTTCTTTCGTTATTGTCTTTTGGGCACGCAGTAGTAGTAATTAAAATAGGCACAAATGCAGTGATCAAAAAGAAATTATTAGCGTACATTCGCATTCTCTTTACATCGTTCCTTTCTTGTTGCTCCCATAGCGATGGACTGTTTCTATCGCAAAGCGTGAAAGGAAGCTACTGTACAGGCAGAGGTATCTATATTTATACTTTTCAGAACTAATTGCATACTGACATAATCGTCGGTACTGCTTTCGTTCCTCAAAAGTTATAAATATTTAGATTTCGGAAAAGAAGCTCTGTATTTGGCCAAGATGTCGAAGATGGTCCCTTACGCTCTGGTTGCACCGAGTAAGGTGTGGAGACGGCGGTTCGAAAGCGGACAGAAGTAGTACGAGGAAGGGCGTCCCTTACCTGAGAAATCGCTACCTGGCGAAGGGGCAAGTGTGGCAAATGTCCGGTGTGGCAAATGTCAGGAGTGGCAAATGTCCGGCATTCCGTCCACTGAGCCTGTTGTCAAAATGGGTTTTCAAAATCTTTCTAGGGCGAGGCCCTTGCCACCCCGTCCCTTCGCAATGTCGTAGGCGATAGAGGGCTGCCCTCTACCGGTAGTAAAGGGCTCGCATCAGACTTCAGCTTACCTTTAGTATATAAAAAAGCAGCTGTTACAAAGGAAGTCTTTCAATTTAATTTTTTTCGTTGACTAAAAATAGGCATTTCAATGATGTAACGAAAGGTCAAAATTAGTGTAGCGGAAACCTGTCGTGGTGAAGTGATACCTGAAAAATTAATATTGGATATGTACGTAGGATTCAGTCTGTGGCATTAAATGACGGAAAATGAAATTATTAGTTTTTCCATGCCTGGACGATGCTTCTGATACCGGAACTCATGTTCAATTAATGAAAATCCTCCCCAGTTTTTTCTTAAGACTATATTCAGTTCTCACGACCAGATGTGGTCGTTATATGAGACCATTACCAAGAGCATCAAAAACTATGCTGTAAGGAAGCAACGTGAAATGACGTGAAAGGCCGAAACTGACAGTGTAAACTTAATAAAGTTTAAAAAAAGCAACTGGAGTGGCTTTTCATTAATTACGAAAATGAAACAATAACAGTAAAATATAATTACTGGCAGGTTTACTAACATTGGAACAGCAGAAGGAATTACGTCGCAGGGGTAGGAGACGAATGGAATTTACTCCCTAATTCAGAGACGAACGCACTGTTGAAAAACCGAAAAGAATGACGTTTTCACAGTATCTCCGTAACAATACCTCATTCGTGTCATTGAAAACATGTCTTGCTCGACAATAGTGCAGAATAGTAGCTAATTAACTCGATTTATTTCGTGAATGACTATGAAATATTCCACCATTACGTCCTGCACATTTTAGAGTTTCATGTGTTCCTGAAGGGTCATTTCAGATAATACCGCGGAATATTCGATTAATGTTGCTATGAGGGAGCAGTACATCACAGATTAGGAGACAGTATGGCTAATAAACTTTGATTACCCCATAAAACGAGCAGACATGATAGGGATCTGCTGTAGATGGACTTATGGCTCCTGGAATAACAGACATTTCTGCATTGTTCTCGTTGAAAATAAACTATGGATCTAAGGACTAGGTTTGCAGTTGGTGAGTTGATTGCTTTAATTATATTCTGATTTAAATAATTTATATTTATAATGTACAATTATGACATGTTTATAACGTATTCCGTCATTGGTTTGATACCATCCTTCACGTTGTTTTGCTGTCAAAAATGAAGATTATGTCGTTCACAGTTTTCACATAAACATAGGCAGGAAAATATTTGGATAAGGAAAACAAGTGCTTTCAGCTGCGTATGTCGTCGGGAAGCAAAGAATCTTTTCTGCTAGTTAGGGAACTATAACTCACGAGGAACTAATAGCTTGCAAACTTCGCAACTTCAGACCTTTCAAAGGAATATTTTGTCTCTAATAGGGTAATTAAATGATACATGCAAAAATTGCACGACAATAACTGTGAGGTACATAACAAAGATATGTAAATAGAGCGATACAGTTACACGGGCACCACAGCTAGGTGACAAAGACAGCATCTGCGGTTCAACAAGATGATGTACTGGCCCATGGTCGTCTACTATGTATAGAAGACTTAACTTTAGGCCTATTCTTTAAAACATATAACCATGGATTAAAATAGGTGGATGTAGCAGGCCGCATAATCTACTTTCTCCAATTGATGTTGGTGAGGTGTATCGATTTTGTTTCCTTCTAGTAATCGGTGTATGGTATTTGTAGCCACTAATACATAACAACTTAAAGGTAGGGGCCGAAGTTCATGCTACCTTTTCTCTCATTTCGACCCATTAACTTTAGGCTCTTTAGACACACGTCATTGCTTTCAACACTCGTTAATGCTAAGACGCTATATTCACAAATAAAAGATACTCATGAAAGCCTAAAAAGGAAACCTAAGTCATTATGCGAGTGAACCAGTTCTCCAAGCCTATCAGAAAATGGCGCAAAGTCCTCATTCTGTGAGTGAAATTACTTAATGTTTTAAACAACGTATCAACCAGAATGAGATTTTCACTGTGCAGTGGAGTGTGCGCTGGTATGAAAACTTCCTGGCAGATTAAAACTGTGTGCCGGGCCGACACTCGAGCTTGCCTTTCGCAGGCAAGTGCTTCACCAACTTTGCTACCCAGACACGACTCATGCCCCGTGTTCACAGCTTTTGCAAGGTTCGCAGGAGAGCTTCTGTAAAATTTGGAAGGTAGGAGACGAGGTACTAGCAGAAGTAAAGCTGTGAGGAGGGGGCGTCAGTCGTGCTTGGGTAGCTCAGTTAGTGGGTTGGCCTTTGTCTGTGCTGCGGTGAGGACGCGCTGTTTGTATTCCTGCCGCGGAGCGAGCGCTCGTGTTGTTTACATCGTACTCGGCCGTTTCGCGCGTGCCATAGCATATAGATCACTATGGCGCACCAATACAGAAAATCGAAGCTCAAATTTACGTTCCGCAACGAATTTGCACGACCCAAAGCACTAGAAGTCGAACGATTTCTACGAGAAGAAGTTAAAATTCCGGCGACCGACATTCTCGGCATTCACTTGTCCATTGTGAGTAGTGTCGTATACGTCAAGATCATCAACGACGCAACATGTGAACGGATCCTTCGGGACACGAAACAGGGCCTCCGTTTCTGCCATGCTGATGGCAATGTGGGGACTGTGCACGTCGATTATTCTGGCATGGGTCTTCGCACGATCAGAATTTTTGAACTTCCTTTCCAATTACCGGCGGAGGACGTCGTGACAGCGCTGCGCCCCTACGGCACGGTCCATGATCATATTGCGGAAAAATGGACGCAATTCCAGACATATCCTGTGCTGAACGGCGTCCGCCAGGTCCGAATAGAACTTAAAAGACATGTACCTTCATATCTGAATATCGGTGGCTGCCGTGCCATCGTCATCTACGATGGGAAACCGAGGACCTGCTCTGGTTGTGGGAAGGAGGGACACCTCAGATCAGAATGTATGCAACGTCGAATCACTCAACTGCCCCCGGCTGACGCGGACTTGCCATCGCAGCCGACGCTGCTTCCTGTGACTTAAGCAGCAGCCCTCACGACAGCTACCACTTCACCACGACAGCCGACATCCACTGTTGGATCCAATACAGGGCGATGATGACACACCCGTTTCACAAGCTACGGATTCAACTCCGATGCCGCCGCCCCCGTCGACGGATAACAACACACATGACGGTAGCATGGCCGTAGCCTACGGCTGCCTTTGTGCCGGAACGTCGTGAATCTTTGCCATCGTCTGACACAGAAGGACACACCAGGAAGCAACGTTCTCCGAAGCGACGGAATCGGAGGCGTAGAGCAACTTCCGAACGGGATGCGACAAAGCCTCCAGAGGATGACGACTCCACCTTCAATGAGGACGCTACCACAGAGGCAGCCGCCATTTGCTGCAGTGTGGCACCATCGAACGGAACTGAGGACAAACCACATATATCTACAGTGGCAAAATCGGATGCCGAGATGCAGGACAGATGTTTCCCACCACCTTCTGGAGTGCAGGCACCCATGCCGTGTCCTGAGGAAGCTAGGGAGGCAGATCTTGCTTTCAGTTCCCCGACGTGGGCGGAAGACCACGACGACGGAACCATGCAAGGTACGCCAACAGGGCCCACGGCATTGGCGCCGGCTCTCTAGAAAGGACTGCAGGTGGAGGTTTGGGGGGATGCGGAGGTGTCAATACAGTCAGAAGCGTCATAGGTAATTCCAGTCTTAATGGATAACTTAACACCTGCGGTTCGGCAACAAGCTTATCGTATCGCCACGCTTAACCTCAACACGATACGAACGGCAGTGAAGATCCAGTTGCTGCGTGAGATGCTTCGTTCTTCGGATGTTGACATTGCCATGTTGCAAGAAGTATATACAGCGGCCCTCCCCGCTTTCTACTGTTATGTGACATATGTGTCACCGGCGGATCGGAATGGTAGCGGTACGGTAATACTAGTGCGCGACAGAATTGCCATCGAAGAAGTGACTTACCTTCCGTCAGGAGGGGGCTGGCGATCACAGCACTGGGCACGCGCATCAATAACATTTACGCTCCATCAGGAACTGACCAACGCCGAGAACGATCGCTGTTCTGCTCGGAGGATATCGCCCCCCTCTTTTTATCAGTCGCTTCGAGTAATATATCTGCGGCGGCGATTTTAACTGTGTGCTCCACCCCAAAGACCAAGTCCCACATTTCTCGACTTGTCAAGAACTTCGGCTCCTGGTTCGAGATCTGCTTCTCACCGACACGTGGGAGTCAGTGGACGGTGACCGTCCCGGGCCGACATACCTTACTAGTCACTCAGCCAGTCGCCTAGACCGCATTTATGTCTCACGATCTGTATCGCCGGGAGTATTGGACGCCGAACGTTGGCCGCTTGCCTTCTCCGATCATAGCGCTTTCATATGCACACTCACTCTACAACAGCAGCGGATATGGCGCAGCCGAGGATTCTGGAAGCTGAATGTGGCACATCTTCAAACCCCGGAATGCCGTCAGATTATCGCCAACACATGGCTGGATTGCGAACGTCGTCTTCCCCGATACCCATCGACTCTAGCAAGGTGGGTGGACTGTGCAAAACCAGCTTTTCGCCGTGTGCTAACACAATTCGGAAAAGATATCGCAGCTTGGCATCGTCACACATTGGACTTTTATTACACGATGCTTCGCGAACTCGACAGCCAACCACCATCTCCAAACCGACAAATGGAAAGCCGCCGAATTAAAGGTAAAATATTGTCTCTTACGAGGAAACGTTTGGAGGGAGCGTAGTGCGATCGCGACGTCAAGACCGAGTGGAAGGAGAAAACCCGTCTATGCATCACATCGTGCTCGACGCCGACAGCAGCTGATCACGGACCTCGTATTGCCAGGTGGTAGGGTCGTAATGACTCAGGCGGCGGTTGCAGAAGCCTTCGCAGATCACTATCGCCGGTTTTACGACGAGGTGAATACAGAGGACGAGGAAGCGGACGATCACGATATACTGCAGCACGTGCCGCACACCCTCGACAATGCAGCAGCGGCGACGCTGTTAGGTGGAATTACACGAGACGACATCGAGGACGCGCTTAACAAGGGAGCACTCAACAAATCACCCGGGCCAGACGGAATGCCGCTCGAGTTTTATCGGACTTCCCGCGATTTAATGATGCCCCGATGGATCATCATGTACAAAGAACTGATGACCCCCGGTTCCCACGTGCCACCTGCATTCGTGGAAGGTCTCCTTATACCGATACACAAGCCTTCCAGAGGTCGGACGGTCGAGGACTACAGGCCAATTACAATGCTCAATTCGGACTATAAAATCTTCGGCCGGCCTGTGTGGCCGTGCGGTTAAAGGCGCTTCAGTCTGGAACCGCGTGACCGCTACGGTCGCAGGTTCGAATCCTGCCTCGGGCGTGGATAGGTGTGGTGTCCTTAGGTCAGTTAGGTTTAAGTAGTTCTAAGTTCTAGGGGACTGACGACCTCAGAAGTTAAGTCGCATAGTGCTCAGAGCCATTTGAACCATTTTTTAAAATCTTCGCCCGACTACTCGCCAGCCGCATAAAGAAGGTTCTGCCCCTACTCCTCTCAATGGAGCAAACGACACTGGGCGGAGTGACCAACATGCAAACGGCAACCAGTGAATGCAGGGATTTAATAGCCATCGCCACATTCTGTCGCCTTCGAGCTGCTCTGATCTCCATTGATTTCGACCACGCCTTCGACAGAGTTCACCACAAGTTCCTTCTGTCCGTTATGGCCCGCATGGGCTTCCCGCCTGACTTTCTCGACATCTTTCAGCGCCTTTTCCGTGGAGCTGCATCCCGTGTACTGGTGAATGGACGGATTGCGGGTCCCTTTTCGATCCGACGGTCAGTTCGTCAAGGATGCCCACTCTCCATGATCCTTTACGCGATCGCACTCGAACTACTTGTCGGACGGTTGAAAAACAGGCTCTCGGGCATGTCATTGAGGGATCACACCTTTCACTGCAGGATATATGCTGATGACCTTCTATTACTTGTCCGATCTGGTGACGAGGTACGCTCGGTGATACAATGGATCATTCGCTATGGATTGGCAGCGGGCAGCCTCATGATTGTGGCCAAGTCGGCAGCGATGCCCATTGGGAGAGGTCTACAGGAGGACGCTTTAGCCCCACTCCAACTAGTTAACAAGATCCGGGTCTTGGGCATAACATTTACACACGATGTGCGCCGCACGGCTGCCATGAACTATGCACGATTACTACAGGCAATACGCACGGAAGTTCGCCGGAACTTACTTCGACGGATGGACCTCCTACAGCGTGTGGAATACCTCAACCTTCACGTGGCAACTAAGATGATCCACATGGCCCAGGTCCTACCGATATCGACAGCGATGGCACACAGACTGCCAGCAGCGTTTGGATATTATCTTACCGCCGGACACCTATTCAAAGTCCGCTACGAAGCACTCACTCTCCCTCCACTTGATGGCGGACTTGGACTTATAAATGTACGAGCGAGGGCTACAGCATTATACTTGTGCACAATGATGAAATTGTGGACCCACAAAGATGCTTCCCTTACGGGTCTTCTGTTAGAGTAATTGCTGCCGGCGTCTCTTCTGCCACCTGTCACGGTTGCGCACGTTACACCCTCACTCTCGCACCTCTCGGCATTTATTCTTTAGTTTCGTGCACCCAGACCTTCCCAACACTCGCACTCCCAAGGCGAGAGACGTTTACAGACTGCTGCTAAGGTCCATCCCTCGCAATGTGATTGAGAGGAAGAGCCCTACGACCCTATGGCCTGCAGTGTGGAGAGCGGTCCAGAAGCCGTTCCTCCCCACGCGGGTACGAGCCGCATGGTACCAGGTGGTGAACGGGAAGGTTGTAACACGACAAAGGCTGCACGCTATTGGGATGACGGATTCCCCGCTTTTCCCACGTTGCCACCTCGTGGATACTGACGAACACCGTTTAACATGTGGATCGGCGTTAGAGGTATGGCTGTTAGTGCAGAAGATCCTCGCCTGCTACCTACGTATCGCGCCTCGCACAATTGATCCACGGCTCCTCCTTTGTCCAGAGGATACTTATTTCCCCACCTGCGAGGACTCACGCTCTCACATGGTTTAAAGGCATGTCCATACACTACCTCTTTCGAGGTGATGAGAAGATGGTGCTTGATTACTGGCAATTTCTCCAGGACAGTCACAGCACACATGAGTGTACACCCCGATACCGACAACTATTTGCGAACTATTTGCGCAGTGTCTTCGATAACCCCCCCCCCCCCCCACAGTTGGGGAGTACCGGCAGAGGATGACCGCCTACATGGGGCTCCACACGCTGCGAAATGTTGTACCAATTTGGAACATGGAATCTGTACGCATATGAGCCATGCACATGGAATGGCGTGCGGGATTTGGTTACATTATTTTTTCGTTATTATCTATCATCACACTATTGGTTTCAAATTCTGTTTAATAGTTTAGGAGGAACTCTTGTTCTGTTGTTGCTATGGATGTACATTCTAATTTTGTTTGTCGTAACTGAAAGACGCCTTTTTCCATCTATATAAAAAAAAGGTTGGCAGAGGAAATAAAATACAATTTAAAAAAATTAAAAAAAAAACAAAAAATAAAAACAAATAAAAACACAAAGAACAAAAAAGATAAAAAAAGATAGCGAAAAAAGTTGGAAAAAATTAAAAAAGATGTTTAGGCCTCGGAGTCTTACGCCAGAGGTAATAAAAAATAAAAAAAGGATGGTAGAGCACTTGCCCGCGAAAAAGTAAAAAAAAAAGTTGATAGAGCACTTGCCCGCGAAAGGCAAAGGTCCCGAGTTCGAGTCTCGGTCCGGCACATAATTATAAAAAAAAAGTTAGTAGAGCACTTGCCCGCGAAAAGCAGAGGTCCCGAGTTCGAGTCTCTGTCCGGCACACAGTTTTAATCAGCCAATATCCAAGTAATAGACCAGTTTCATTGCCCTTTTTATAGTCCACTTCATTTCACAGGATATCTTTTGCTCATTGATATGATCATACGTGAAATGGGTGGGTCAGTGGTTGTAGAAAAAAAAAAGAAGTCGAGTGTATGTTAAAACCATGCTCGATGAGATAGCATTTGTGTATTGAGAGAAATATGTTGGCGGTGTTCACTGAAACAAAACATCTGAAATTCTAAAGGCACTAGGGACGAAATACAAGGAGAGTGAGGTTGTATGAGATTGTATGAGTCTTATCTGTAAATTATGGGTTGGGTCATGAACTGTTCCTTTAAACGCTTACAGAAGCAACGATTTTTCATAACGTACATTAATTTAGCAGAGATCTGTTTACATTTAATATATCAGTGTAAGTTAATTAATGCATGAATAAAATGAAAGAGATACTAAAAGAATGACCCCTGAGGTAAATGATATATCCTTACCACAGGAATTAAGTCTACTGTCAATTTGTTCAAATCAGTCACAAAGTTAATTCGAACTGTGGCCTTACACAGACGAATATTTAAACATAGTGAAGAAATAAGACGTCACCTGATTGACTTAGCACAGTAATCGGAGCGTTAGCAGGCACTAACGAGTGTAAACTAAAGCCATTATGCAGTGCACTGAATCACCCAAATTTAATCAAACTCGTAAATTTCAATCAGTTCATGCAAGACTATATATAAGAATCAAAGTAACATGGCAAACGTTCAGTCTGACAGCTATACTATAACACCCCACCCATCACTAATCTGGTTTTGGTGTGTGTTCACCCCATGTGTGTTCAAGACTAACAGATCAACAGAGAGTGCAAAACTGCCACAGTGTCAGATAACGCAAAGAAATTAATAAGGCCTTGTGACTCCTGATTGAACTGCGGAGGCCGTGTTGACATTAATTGATTCAGAATTGATCCCTTTTAATTAAAAAGGGTTGCACATTGATGTTATATTCAGCTATTGAACACCAGATGCAAATGTTGAACATAAAATTAATTAAGAAAGTGACTTGAGATTTCAACTACTTGATTGAAAACAGATGCAGTCGATTAGCACAGATTTATTTTAACTCACGACCTACAATCATCACATTACATGACTCTCCTAACAGGCAGTGGTAATAAATTGCGTTTGCATGGAGTAAAGCGCGATAAATCAAAAGTAATTCTTATCGACTGACCCAGGCGTAATGTGAAGTTCGAGAAGAATTCTACAACACGCGGCCCATGAAACCCTCGTGGAAACTTTGCCGACATGATCCAACAAATTAATCAGTGGGCGGAGCGGGCGCAATATCACCGAATTCAGCGTGGTGGAGCGGTGTCGTTGTGTGGACGTCGGCCGACCTCGTGGTGCTGCAAGGCTGCGCTCGTCTATTCCCTCCTAGCTTTGTTGCTCAGTACATAGCTGAACCAAAACTTCCTATCTCCAGGCTCAATCGTTCATTTTGCTAAGTTCTAAACTGCAGCGATGCTCACTCTTTTTCAGGCAAGCTGAATAAAGAATGCCACGTCCGCACTCTAGGCAAGCTGGGAACGGAAGACCTCTATGAGGACTTCTCCCAGTCTGCTCTTCGCCTCGGTTCCCCCTCCAGCAAAATCACTTACGCCAATTGCAGCGCAAGTCGCGTTAATTATGCGTCGCTTCCCAGCGCCGACCAATGCCTGCTCTGGGAAGTGAACAAATTCCCACAAAATTTCCCTTCCTCTCAACCTGTGCTATTTAGCTCCTCCCAGGCCACCCATCAAGGTTAGCCTCTGCACAAAACACCAATTTTTCCGGAATTCTGACTCCCAGAAGAGTACTTCAAATTCCTTGGTCCTATGTTCCCATTGGAGGCCTGCGTATTTCATTCCGTCACTCTTCACCTGATTTACTTCAGAGTCTGCGGACCGTGAATTTAGCGTGTAGTTGCTATAGTCACGAACACGCATATTTTGGCCTCTGTTGACCGCTCCACCATAGTTTTGCGCGGCTTACTCGCATGTTTCACTGAAAACGGGACGATGGACATTTATCAACAGGCGTACAAATTCTCCATCTGCTTCCCGTTACACCAGCATTGGACCAACCACCCACTCACTGTCACTCATCTTAAGGCAGCTGGAGGCCACGCCCCGTTACCACTTTCTCAGAGCTTGAGCCATCCTAAGCTGCCTATTGTCACTTTCCTTCGCCACTCCCCACCTGGCCATGGTCAACTCTGTATACTTCCCTGGGATAAACTAGCCTCCAGTAAATCGACGTGTTTCCACAAATTCTTTCATGTTGTGTAAATTACTTTAAAACCATCACCCGACATTAACTATTCCAATACATCCAAATGGTTCAAATGGCTCTGAGCACTATGGGACTCAACTGCTGTGGTCAAAAGTCCCCTAGAACTTAGAACTACTTAAACCTAACTAACCTAAGGACATCACACACATCCATGCCCGAGGCAGGATTCGAACCTGCGACTGTAGCGGTCGTGCGGTTCCAAACTGTAGCGCCCTTAACCACTCGGCCACTCCGGCCGGCTCCAATACATCCATACTATACCCTCTACAAGCTGCATTGTGCCTTGTCAGTCATTTTTGTTCAGACCTACTGTTCGCTCAACGTGAGTTAGGTGATCTTTAATGACTTCATGTAAGGGGCATAGTTCTTGCCATCTTACAATACTACCACACACTGTTCAGATATTTTCGGACTGTTGAAAGGTTTCACCAAAATAAGCGTATGCCCTGAGTAGATGCACATCGAAATAATTGTGATCACAACCAACACTTTAACTGTTACGGATCACCGAACGCGGAAACCTCACCAACCTTTCGTATCCACCAAGACATGATCATAAAAAGACTATGAAACATACTCTACCAGTGTATTTAAAAACTTTCTCACGTGGCCAAACACTAACGTCAAATGAACAACTAACAACTAGACCTTCATTCTTACGATTATACATTTTACAGATATGTACGTTTCAGATATACATTACATACACTTTCAGATAATTTCCAGTCAGCTATTAGATTGTTACAAGCTAAACATTCCAGAATGACAAACTTTTAGTTAGTCTTTACATATAAACAGAATGTCAGAAAGCGAGTCAAGTTCGTCTCTTTATTCAGCTTGTCGCTGCAGCATAATACGCTAATCGAATTGACATCTTACTAACATTAACGACAAGGAATGATCCCTCAGGGAAATGATGTATCCTAACCACAGGATGAAAGTTTACTGTCAATTTGTTCAGATCAGTCACAAAGTTAATGCGAACTGTGGCCTTACACAAACTAATATTTAACCCTAGTAAAGACATAAGACATTACCTGATTGACTTAACACAGAAATCGGGGCGTTCGCAGGCATTCTAGTATCTCTTCTATTTTATTCATCCGTTCACAAACTTAAGCTGATGTATTAAATTTTCACTGATCATCTCTGCTAAATTAATGTGCCTTATGAAAAACCGATGCGTCTATAAGGGCTTAAAGGAACGGTTCATGACCGAACCCATAATTTACGGATGAGACTTATACAACTTCATACAACCTCACTGTCCTTGTATTTTACCTCTGCTACCTTTAGAATTTCAGATGTTTTGTTCCAGTCAACAAGCAAACATAAACTTACCTATCTCAGCCAGTCATTTCACGACAACCCGTCAGCCTCATGATGATCAACCAAGCCGCCGTTTCATATCGAGCGCCAAAGAAACTGGTATAGGCTTGCATATTCAAATACAGAGATATGTAAACAGCCAGAATGCGGCGCTGCGGCCGGCAACGCCTATATAAGCCACAAGTGTCTTGCGCACTTGTCAGATCGGTTAATGTTCCTACAATCGTAGGTTATCGAGATTTAAGTGTGTTTGATCGTGGTGTTATAGTCGGCGCACGAGCGGTGGGACACAGCATCTCCGAGGTAGCAGTGAAGTGCTTATTTTCCCGTACGACCATTTCACGAGTGTACCGTGAATATCAGGAATCCGGTAAAACATCAAATCTCCGACATCGCTGCGACCGGGAAAATATCCTGAAAGAACGGAACCAACGACAACTGAAGAGGATCGTTGAACGTGACCGAAGTGCAACCCTTCCGCAAATTACTGTAGAATTCAATGCTGGGCCATCAGCAAGTGTCAGCGTGCGAACCATTCAACGAAACATCATCGATATGGGCTTTCGGAGCAGAACGCCTACTCGTATGGCCTTTATGACTGCACGCACGAAGCTTTACCCCTCGCCTGAGCCCGTCAACACCGACGTTGGACTGTTCATGACTGCAAACATGTTGCCTGGTTGGACGAGTCTATCAAACTGTCTCGAGCGGAAGGGCGTGTAAGGGTATGGAGACAACCTCATGAATCCATGGACACTACATGTCTGCAGGGGATTGCTCAAGATGGTGGAGGCTCTGTAATGGTTTGGGGCGTGTGCAGTTGGGGTGATATGGGACCCTTGACAGGTCTAGATACGACTCTAGACAGCTGACACGCACGTAAGCGTCCTGTCTGATCACCTGCATCCATTGTGTCCATTATGCATTCCGACGGACTTGAGCAATCTCCACAGGACAATGCGACACACGCCCCATGACCAAATTTGTTGCAGAGTGCCTTCAGTAACACTCTTCTGATATTAAACACTGCCGCTGGCCACCAACCTCCCCACAGAAGAATATTATTGAGCATATCTAGGATATCTTGCAACGTGGTGTTCAGAAGAGATATTGAACGCCTCGCACTCCTACGGATTTTTGGACAGCCCTGCAGGATTCATGGTGCCAGTTCCCTCCAGCACTACTTCAGAATTAGTCGAGTCCTTGCCATGTCGTGTTGCGGCCCTTCTGCGTGCTCGCGGGGGCCCTACACGATATTAGACAAGTGTACCAGTTTCTTTGGCCCTGCAGTGTAGAACAAATTGCAGATCAGACGCACTGCTCGTAACGTTACAAAAGGCAACAGCCCTCCATAAAAGAAAGGAAACATTTACTTTAATAATAAAATATCTTTGTTTCTTTTTAACTAACTTATACTCATTCATTACAGAAACAATTTCTTCTAGGTAACATTTCTGGTAGCTATAACTGAAAGGAAATCTATAAGTAACCAAACCGATTTGTTTTTGAGAATAAGATGTGTATAGGCCTACGGAAAAATGAAGGAATTCTAATCAGCTTGAGAATCACAAACTTTTTTTCCTCTCTTGTTAAACTTAAAAAGGAAAAAACGAACTTCGGTCTGTTTTTTGAATAGGTTCCGCCTTGAGTAAACATAATTTCTTCTAGCCAGAGAAGTTTCATTGAAGTTATAACATTATCATAGTTTTTTAAATTTCCTTTGTATTAAGTGACAGGAGAAATTGCTTTTTCTTGTCTAGACACATAGAAGATGACAGAAATTTGAATACAGAACTAATTTTTTAAGAATAAGTCTTGCAGTCGTTTTTTGTGGCTTTTTGAAAAACGAAAATAAATTATATACCTTTTTTCCACATGCTGTGGCTTTCTGAAAACAGAATGTGGTGTGCCTTTTGGACAGAGATCACAATAAGTGATTATACGGTATATAAAATATATTTATTCTGTCTTCAAATGTAGGAATTACTTAAAACTGTATATATATGTATATATATTGTGTGTGTGCCACGCGAATAAAAATTTATAAGAAATAAATTTAGAAATGTTTGTCATCAGGCGCTAACAGATTGCAAAGTTGTTTCCAAAATTGTTAATATAAACCAGACATTACTGTAAAAAATCATGTTACCAAAAAGATGTTTTACTAACAATAAACCACTAGTGAAGATGTGAAACCATTGTTATTAATTTCTATCACTTTCACTGCTGAAGTACAGTGAAAAAAATTTTTGTTGATAGCAATCTCTCTATAACAAACCTGATCGTCTCGGTATGGTGTTCAACACAAGACTAACGATGTTCACGCAACTGAGTTAGTTATAAAAATGAGGAGAAGGGCAGGGAGGGAGGGGAGAGTTGAACCTTACTCGTGCGACGGGGGGTTACAAGGGTTTACCGGCGTTTCAATATGCTCCCACAGACAGAGAGAGAGAGAGAGAGAGAGAGAGAGTTCCCCGCCAGTTACCGGTTACAGAGTAGGACCGGCACTAAATAACCACTACTTATCAGTTAGCCACCGGAAGTGATGTGTCGCCAATGTTTATCTGAGCCATAAGATGTCATACTATTCTGCTGTTGTATGAAATTCCTGTCTCTTGTACTCAAGTGATGGGGGACCATGTAGAACTACTGAAGTACTAAAACCACCGTCTTAACTTTTCCCTACTTTTTATTAATCCAGTCTCGAAACTTTCTGGGCGTAAGGGGTCTACCCACAGAACATTCCATTCTCTTTCGTGGTGGGTTTGTGGCTAGGACAGCAACGTTACTTCACTGCCGTGTTAAAAAATCAATGCAGCCTATTCTAGCCCAATGACGCGGATCATTCATAGCCCATTCTGTCCTGGAGCGACGAGTCGCAGGCAATCTTATTGTTTTTCAGTTTATGTCTAACCGAAGTAGAATGTGCGATGTGAGACATTTTGGCTTCATATCAGACGACTGTTATCAGTTGCAAAAATTGCGGTACAAACTGGCAACCCGTGTAAACTGAAGAGTGAAGCACAAACAATGGATAAGCGTATCTGAGGTTAGGTAACAGTTTGCACTTATGCTTTTTTATTTTTATAACTGATGACTTTTTCTTATCGTAGCCGCATTGTTCATGAGAGTCGGGATGTGAGGTGACCAGCTCGTTGGCCCTGTGTGTCTCAGCTCTGCTGTTTTCCGTGCTGGCTGCAGGCGGCGCGAGTGTTCCCGACGACTGCCCAGACGAATGTTCTGAAGACGAACTTTTCCCACTCCTGGCCAAATGTGGTGGCGAAAAGAAGATGTTCAAAGACGGCTGCTTTTACGATAAACACCGATGTGACAATAAAGCCAACGGTAAGAGCTTCCTCGCAAGATAACCATTCTCACAGAGTATTCTGCAAGAATAAAATTAAGCACTAAATCTGTTATTATGTTACTACTATAGCCATACGTAGCACTTAGGTTTAACAAAGTGGAACAAGTACATACAAGATAAGGTAGGCGTAAGTAAGAAGTCAAAATCAAGGTAGAATTCGGATTAAGTGTCGATGACGTAAAATTAAGGCTGGAAATTACTGATGACGTTTATTTCAGCATGAGTTTCAAATGACTTCGGAAAACAGCAGGAATCGTAAACTATAAATTCGTAGTTTGAACCTTTCTCCTGTCGATTAGAGTCCACAGCAACGGCTCGCACCATACCTTCAAGAAGAGGACACGTAGACTATGAAGTGAAACTGAGACAAAATACGGTTTTGTCTTTCTGTGATTTTTTCTTAAAGATTCGACACCATACACACCAGCTGAAAAACGCGGGGGATGAGGGCACAGATAGGGAGTTATGAATAAATTCAAACACAATATATAATCTCTTCCGCAGGAAGATCAAGTGCAAAGGAATACGGATGTCTACATCTACATCCGTGCTCTGCGGGTCACCGTGAAGTATGAGCATTAGGATGCGCTTTGTTGTACGCTCTACTATGACTTCTTCCGTTCCATTCACAGCTGGTTTCTTCTGTAAGGCCTGATGTTGACCTAACTGTCACTGCGCGATCTCTACTGGACACATACGGATTGAGATCAAGTATGTAGTCCCCGCACTGAAGAAGGTTACTGAAATTTTCTGAGGAGATTCTTGCTAATAACAAAGATTTCGTGTAAGACTCCTTATGAGAAATGCTGACTTTTTCATCCAGTAGATAGTAATGAATCTCATGTAACGCTGAAAGTCACATCACGTCTTAAAGAATTATGTATTACTTCACATTCCACAAATTTACGATGGTGTCGATTCTCGGTGTCACGATTTGATGTAGTTCGCAGGTGTTGCTGGGCAGAGAGTGGTACAACAAAAACATAGGACACTGAAATACTTTTCGTCATTTGTATTTGCCTACCTCTTTTAGCTCATAGCTAAACGAAGAAGCTGCACAACGGAATAAGATGTATTTGGAAAGAACACTAATGCGACATAGAATAATGATAGAGCAACCGACGAAGTAATATAGCATCTAACTGGACAGATTGCAAACTAAACAAAGTTAAGAATGGTAAGAGGCACCTTTAATGCGAACCATCACTACCCGTATCAGTTTTAGAGGCTATGCGCTATTAGTTTCACTACGAAGAAGCACTCATGTGACAGTTTTTTACAATATCCAAAATTGGGAACCTAATTTATAACTTGGCGCTTAACGGTTTTTGATATACCTTACCATAAATAACTTTAGTCAATTTTTGTTTAAAAACATAAAAATCTGAGAAATCTGAATGATTTAAATGAGGTGGTGGTGAAGGGGGTGCTTAATAATAAAGATAAGAGATAAACAACGAATGAAAAATAATACGGTAGAATTCAGCTGTAAGATTCAAGGAATACTACAACAGAAATGGACAATTGTTATATTCAGAAAAAAACAAATTATTGGGCCAGAACCGACATGATATCGTTTTCGAACTACCCTATACAGTGCTAATTTGTTCGTGTCTCGTGTCTGTATTCGTGTTTTAGCTAACACCTTGAATATTTATTTTTTCCGTCGTTCCTTCCAAACGAGAATAGTTTTTCACAAATCCATTACTATATTTCTCATGAATTTCTCCTTCCTCTGAAAAGGGATTTACATATACATCACATCTTTTCCTTCGCTTTTTGCTTTCTGGATGAAGACAAGCCTAGAATCAGATCTTATATAGATCTAAAGCAAATACAGAAAGAGTTAGTGACAAACCTTTAAGAAACTGCGACAAGTGCTAGATGTTGAAATAGTTACAGCGCGAAAGCGGTATAACAAATATGTATGAAAAGGCCACGTGCAAAATCGCGGTTTGAGAGGATTTTAGTGCTCGGTTACTTTTTGAGCTAGGAATATGGGATATAAAATTTTTGCTTTATTCCGGACCAGCGGCCATTTTTATAGCCATTCGAAGATCTGTATGTAGGTATGTCACAGTATAATGAGCAGTGTTCGAACAATGAACCGAAGCTGGCGCCCAGGCAAATTGTGTGAATCGATCAATTATTTTTAACTCGGCTGAAATTAATTCATAATTAAGTGCATCATTTGTATGTGAACCGTTAGGATTCTGCGCGCAAAAACATGTTTCTCTCGGAGGGTTTTGAAGCATTTCTATACTTCAAACTTTTACGAATCGATTTAAAATTGGCGCGAAGGTAGATAAATGGATAAAGTGAAAAGGAAAATTTTGTATCAAGTAATCTTCAACCGTTGCTGAGATACGATGATTTAAAGTCTAACTAAGTGTAGCACGTAAAATTGTTTCTTAAGTGAAGTGAATGCGCAGAAATGGTTGATGTGAATAAAACAATTAAAAATTACATTATCGCGATAAAATTGAAAAGTCGTTTTCAAAAATCTAGCTTCATTGGGATTTTACGTGTAGAAAACATATTTATTGTCAGTTTTCTTACGCGTGCCGTTTCTGTGTTTCAGACTTGGGCAAATAGGTTCAAGTTTTGAAAGGACGTAGCGAAATACATGTCATTAATGATCGTCCTGTTCTTTTGTGAACGCCTTGCCCGTTGCCACGATATAGGCAACGTGGTTGGACAGATAATAAAGAAACCTATACCGGATCAGTCCTCGCGCAAGTCATTGACTAACAAGCTAAGGTGAGACATGTCATAATTATGCCAGAAGAGAAGTTGGGGACGAGAATAAAAAATGCCACAATCATAGCACAAAAAATGGCGAGTAGGTCCTGGTGAGAATCAGATATGTAAATGAAGGCAACGAGCCTTTCAAACAACTTATCTGGCAGCTTCAAAGATATTTAAATCAAAACATCTTAACGAGGTTTTTACAGGCTAACCCTACTTCCCCAGCTCAGTGATCTCCCTTATCTGCAAGGTGTAGGTACATTTGCATCTGTACCCAAAAGCCAAAAAACTCGGCAGCCATAGTAAGCTACTTATAATATCACGTGGCTGAAGACTATACATGTAATAGCTAAAAAACGTTTTTCTGGGGGGGGGAGGGGGGAATATAATTTCTGAGGGTATATTTGTTCCTCGAGGGGAAGGGAAGTTGCAACATTTTTTTTAAATTTTTGGGTGGCGGTGGAGGAGGGGGTGGGAGGGAATGATTTTTTCCTGGGGGAGGAGGGAGGGGGAATGTTTCTGCCCCTCAAAGCCACACCTGTTACACATGTGGTGAGGGGTGTAACAACAAATATATCCTAATTTATGTGCTTCTAGAGAATGGGATGCATCTACAATATTAAGTACGCGGGAGTGGGCGTGCTTCTATAATATGAGGTACACCAGAGTGGGGCTGCACGCAGCCAAACTTTAGTAACAGGTTGTGTCTTATTGCACAACATCACGAAGACCATGCTGGATGATATGATGGCACGAGTACTGTTATACGGCATATCATGTTCATGTTACTTTAGTTGATACGATACTTTATATTACACGATACGAAAAAGTAAAATAGCGGGAATATGTCCAGATGCTTAGAATTAAATGCCTTCGAAGTTGTCATTTAAGTCAATAAGCTAGTTTCCTCCTTTTACATCCCCAACTTTGCCGAAAACATATTAGCCTTTTTTGTGCAACAATTGGAGCATTTTGCATTCTGGTCTCATCTATGACTGAATTTTCACTATTACCTCGATTCTGATACGCCAGTCTGCGAGCAGCAGGGCAGCAAATTTTTTTTTCACGTGATCCCGGTTCTTCTCCCAGATCAGCACGGAATGTTGCAGCGTTGTTGCGTCCCACACTCAGAAAGTGAATTCCTGTCCGATACTCTAACTTTATCTATGGGCCGCTCCACTTCATTTTTTTCATCCTGCAGCGGCGTCTTAAGATGCTGTGGCGTGGAGAATATGAAACCTGACTACAGACGTGTATCCCTAGATACCCAAAATAATAAAAACTCATTTTACTTTTCCTATCTGACAGTTAAAACATGGTTACTGCGCCTCGTAGACGTTGTCGTCTCTTGAAAATGCTACGAGAGAGATCGTGATTTGTGTTAGTGGTGAAGAATAAATGTATTAAAACTTCATGCATATTGCCGAATTTTTGACGTATCTCAGTGTTTATTAAATCTCATCCCTTGAGCTACGTGTCATACAGTGATAAATTTGTGTAGATACGTTCAACAGCATATGCGAATGTGTTGTTGTTGTTGTGGTCTTCAATCCAGAGACTGGTTTGATGCAGCTCTCCATGCTACTCTATCCTGTGCAAGCTTCTTCATCTCCCAGTACATACTGCAACCTACATCCTTCTGAATCTGTTTAGTGTATTCATCTCTTGGTCTCCCTCTACCATTTTTATCCTCCACACTGCCCTCCAGTACTAAATTGGAGAGCCCTTGATGCCTCAGAATATGCCATACCAACCGATCCCTCCTTCTCTAGTCAACTTGTGCCACAAATTTCTCTTCTCTCCAATTCTATTCAATACCTCCTCATTTGTTATGTGATCTACCCATCTAATCTTCAGAAACCTTCTGTAGAACCACATTTCGAAAGCTTCTATTCTCTTCTTGTCTAAACTATTTATCGTCAACGTTTCAATTCCATACATGGCTACACTCCATACAAATACTTTCAGAAACGACTTCCTGACACTTAAATGTATACTCGATGTTAACAAATCTTCAGAAACGCTTTCCTTGCCATTGCCAGTCTACATTTTATATCCTCTCAGTTATTTTGCTCCCCAAATAGCAAAACACATTTACTACTTTAAGCGTCTCATTTCCTAATCTAATTCCCTCAGCATCTCCCGATTTAATTCGACTACATTCCATTATCCTCGTTTTGCTTTTGTTGATGTTCATCTTATATCCTCCTTTCAAGGCTCTGTCCATCCCGTTCAGCTGCTCTTCCAGGTCCTCTGCTGTCTCTGACAGAATTACAATGTCATCGGTGAACCTCAAAGTTTGTATTTCTTCTCCATGGCTTCAAGGATTTTAAACCCTACTCCGAATATTTCTTTGTTTGCTCAGTATACAGATTGAGTAACATCGGGGATTGGCTGAAGCCCTGTCTCACTCCTTTCCAAACCACTGCTTCCATTTCATGCCGCTCGACTCTTATAACTGCCATCTGGTTTTCATACAAATTTTGAATAGCGTTTCGCTCCCAGAATTTGAAAGAAAGTATTCCAGTCAGCATTATCAAAAGCTTTCTCTAAGTGTGCAAATGCTAGAAATGTAGGTTTGCCTTTCCTTAATCTTACTTCTACGATGAGTCTTAGGGTCAATATTGCTTCACGTGTTCCAACATTTCTATGGAATCCATACTTATCTTCCCCGAGGTCGGCTTCTACCAGTTTTTACATTTGTCTGTAAAGAATTCGTGTTAATATTTTGCAGCCGTGACTTATTAAACTTATAGTTCGGTATTTTTCGTAACTTTAGACACCTGATTTCTTTGGGATTGAAATTACTATATTATTCTCAAAGTCTAAGGATATTTCACCTGTCTCATATATCTTGTTCACCAGATGGTACAGTTTTGTCAGGGCTGAGTCTCTCAAGACTATCAATAGTTCTAATGGAGTGTTGTGTACTCCTGGGGTCTTGTTTCGACTTAGGTCTTTCATTGCTCTGTTAAACTCTTCGCGCACTATAATATCTCCATTTCATCTACGTCGTCTTCCATTCCCATAATATTGTCCTCAAGTATATCGCCTTTGTATAGAACCTCTATATACTCCTTCCACCATTCTGCTTTCCGTTCTTTGCTTAGAACTGGGTTTCCATCTGCGCTCTTCATATTCATACAAGGGGTTCTCTTTTCTCCAAAGGTCTCTTTAATTTTCGTGTAGGCAGTATCTATCTTATCCCCAGTGATATATGCATCTACAGCCTCACATTTGTCCTGTAGCCATCTCTGCTTAGCCATTTTGCACTTCCAGTCGATCTCGTTTTTGAGACGTTTGTATTCCTTTTTGTCTGCTTCATTTACTACATTTTTATATTTTCTCCTATCATCAATCAAATTCACTATGACTTATGTTACCCAGGATTTCTACTAACTCACGTCTTTTACCCACTTGATACTCTGTTGCCTTCACTATTTCATCTCTAAAAGCTACTCATTCTTTTTCTATTGTATTTCTTTCCCTCATTCTTGTCAATCGTTCCCTGATACCCTCTCTGAAACTCTCTAGAACCTCTGGTTCTATCAGTTCATCCAGATCCCATCTCCTAAAATTCCCACCTTTTTATAGTTTCTTCAGTTTTAATCTACAGTCCATAACCAATAGATTGTGGTCAGAGTCCACATCTGCCCCTGGGACTGTCTTACAACTTAAAACCTGGTTCCTAAATCTCTGTCATACCATTACATAATCTGTCTGAAACCTTCCAGTGCCTCCAGGACTCTTCCACGTATACAACCTTCTTTCAAGATTCTTAAACCAAGTGCTAGCTATGAGTAAGATATGCTTCGTAGAAAACTCTACCAGGCGGCTTCCTCTTTCATTCTTTACCCACATTCGATATTCACTTACTACGTTTTCTTCTCTTCATTTTCCTACTATTGAATTCCAGTCCACCATGACTGTTGGATTTTCGTCTCCCTTCACTATCTGAAGAATCTCTTTGATGTCGTCCCACGTTTCTTCAATCTCTTTGTCATTTGCAGAGCTAGTTGTCATATGAACTTTTACTTCTGTAGTAGGCGTGGGCTTCGTGTCAATCTTGGCTACAATAATTCGTTCACTATGCTGTTGGTAGTAGCTTACTCGCGCTCCTACGTTTTTACTCATTATTAAACCTACACTTGAATTACCCCTATTTGATTCTGTATTTGTAAACCTGTATTCAGCTAACCAGAATTATTGTTCCTCTTGCCCCGAACTTCACTAATTGTAGCCCCTGCAACTACTGAAATGGCTGCTGCCCCTCTTCATGACCCATACGTTTGTCTGGCCTTTCAACTGATACTCCTCCCTTGTATTTGAACCTAAGGTACGGCTATGTGTATCGCTGAGGCACGCAAGTCTCCACACCAACTGCAAGGTTCACGGTTCATGGGGTGAGGAAGCTGTAGGTATCTCCAAAGAATTCATTAAAACCTGTTAGACAAGAACTTTCCCACACTGAATAATCAGATACAGGAAGACATTGATGTAGAAGAAATAAATGCTATACTCTTGCAAGTACGCATTGTACAGCGCAGTAGATTTACGGAATTTTCATTCTGAACTTGATGTACTGATGTTCACATGGAAATCGTGAGCTAGTAGTAATTAGAGCTACATTAGATAGACAACATAAGCTTCTTACCGTAACGTATACACTTCAGTCATTTCAATGTTGTGACTGATTTTGTAAATATCATAGAGTAATATTTAAAAAAAATTAACGTTCATGGTAAACCATATGTACTGTGTGAGTGAATCAAACTGCCGGTTACCAGATTTAGTCTGCTACTTGTGCATTTGTTGCGTGGCTGTTATGTAATTATGGAAAGCAAGAACATGTTTCAAGAAGGTATCATATCAGTAACATATGCACTATTCTACTAAGACTGTTCTATACGCATACGGAATGGGAAAGTTTGGACTAGATATCTGTGTGCTTCAGGGTGCCTTGATGACACAGCCTATTAAAAGTGGTAACTTATAGTGCAGTCTCTCTGCCAAAAATGTATACAAGAAAATGGATCAGTATGATTCGTCAGCACTGTGGAAGGTAGAAAAAGGCTTCATGATGCCAAAGGCATCGTAAAGCAAATCTAATAGTTTTCCATATATATTAATTATAAGCTAAATCATAGACTACAGTCGTTAACATTAGTCAATGTACACTGTAATCGCAACTGTTTTTACTAGTTTGGCTTAGTGTTCTAATGCTGCCCGTTTGAGTGTCTAACGTCTTTGGAAACTCAGTTTTAATTCATCAAGCAGCTCATTTTTACTTTGTTTTAGCTAGATGAACTATAATGAGTCCTTGTAACTCCTTCATGAAGTTGATTCATTTTAACTGTTTACAGATTGTGAATTCGTGTGCTTCCTTATAATAAGTGCATATGCTGAATCAGCAACAGAAGCTAACTGCATTCCGGAAATACAATGGAAGGCATCTCATTAAAAGCTGCTGTCGATGTACTGTACTACAAAATGCATAATTCTGTCTTGAATACTTCAAACGAATTTCAATGAAGACATTACACTGTGATGGCCTCGTACAATAGAGAGTAAATAGTCTTTTCCTTATTTGTTATTTCTCAATGAGAGAGATGTATACACATGTATTAGTAAGATAGCAAAATTGAATGTACTATTGAGGAGCTATATAATGTTTATACGATAGGAAACCATGTAATGTTGCATATACTTTCAAGTTATTATATTTATTGATCCCATATTCTTAAGTCGAGCACCTCTGGCAGAATGTCAGTAATAGTGTTTGCACCTTTTAAAAAACGTTGACACTAGTCAATAACAGAATTAAAAATTATACGAAAGATCTGTTCAGACTTCTGTACTCTATTTGCAAATGGACAAAACAAATAATTAAGAAATGACATTCACAGAAAGAAATGTTGACTAAATATATGTAGATGGGAGGAAAGTCAAGCAGAAATATTAACGCATTAGGGAGAATAAATGAATTTTCGATGTCCCTCTAGAAGAGATTACAAAAATTTATTCAAGCAAAGATTGGGTTTTTGGAACTTGCACATTTATGAAGCAAAATCATCCGCCGTGCTACGGTTCTTTTACTAATATTTCAGCTGCCTACAGAAGCGCATCATTTACTTTAGGGATACTGGGGAACGGAGAAATTTCATTTCTGGAACCGGGGGTGAACGTAACTTAAACAGAGCTGCACGCGTAGCAGGAGATTGTTACATGCTGGATGGCACCACCATCCAAGAGAAACCTGTTCTGGATATGCTAATCGATAAGCTTAAGTACATCCCTCAGACGTTCGGTATGAACATAACAGTACAGAAAATCCGGGTGGTTGTCTTCGAAGCAGGACACCAAAGTACTTGCTTTGCTGAGCGGAATATGGCCGAACTGATGCAGAAATGATCGGTTTCCCAGCTGTAGCTAAAGTGGGAAAATTATACTACGGCACAATACTATTGTCTAAGCCTATGCATTGATTCGCTGACGAAGCCAAATTATCAGAACTCAGACAAGGGAATACATACTGGACCATCAAGTACTTTCCACCAAGATTCAGTGAAGCAATAGCACCCCACTACATAAAACATCGTTCTCCAAGAATTTGCCAAGTTCATCTGCGTCAATCTGGTTGCATCGTATCTCATATATCGTCACTCGCAACCCAATAATTAGTCTCCCACTGCCAGCTTTAGAATTGTTTGCATCACTTTAAGAGACAATGTACAGTTATTCTTGTTACAAGTGATTCTGTGAAACAGCAGGCTTGAATGAAATTCGTTTCGCTACTGAAATGCTAAATCTGGGAACCTGTACTGTCGTCCTTCTGACTCCCACACAGCTCCTCGCTCGGTGCAGTGCACTATCTGACTAGTATATCTCTATAAAAAAGAAAAAAAAACTAAAGCTCGCTAAGGTCTGTAAAAGCCGGCGTTTTCTCCCACGTGCTTTCAGGTTTTGCCCGACTGGGAAACTGTCAGACAGGCTTCCAAAGTCGACCGCGGTCTAGTGATAGGCTTCCATTTACTACGGGAAGGCTAATCAACTTGAGGCTGTAAAGTATGTATGTAGAACTGTAAACGTATCCTAGCCAAGCCTCGACATACGTTACGTACCAAGAATAATGGAGATGTAACCCTTGTGCCCAATTTCTGGTTAAGCCACAGCACAAGGACAGTTATAAAATTATAAATTACGGGGTCGATACCAGCCCAAGCCCTTCCTAAGAATTAATCAAAGCCCGAACTGGAAATTATCTGTTTAATTAAATTAAGAATTTAATTATAAGAATGCAAATATTTCACAGACACCAACAAGATGAACAGCATCGTATGCTGTACATCAATGAGCTTGTTTAATTATATGTGACTTCCTTTATTCCGAGACAGTACACTCGTTCACTTTGATTCTTTTCCCATTTTTGTTCACCACAAGCAAACAGATTAACTTTTTAAAAAAATTCAGGGAATAGAATATCAATTTGAAAAGTGGCATCAGTGAGAAAGATAAAGGATTCAGAATTTATCTTTTACGTAGCACATTTATTTCATGACTGAATTTTATGCACATCCTATGAATACACATGACTGGTGCCTGAATAAAAAAAAAATTAGCTAAATAATTCGCCACAGAAATGGTAGAATAGCGTAATTAAAAAGGAAAACCACACAAAAGGGAAGTGGAACAAAATAATTCAGTTATTCCATCGACATATCCACTTCAGAAATAGTGCAGAGAGATAGCTATCACCATTATGCTCATGTACTAGCTCGTAAACAGGTTTACCCGATTTGCGAGGTTTTGTAGAGTAGACATACGACGTGGAAACCGCACCTGCCGCTTACGAACGGCCGAACTTCAGCACATGGTAAACTTGATTAAGAGTTACCTATTCAGAAATTAGACATTAAACCAAGCACAAATGTAAGAAATTTTAATGATGCAATACCAGAATGATTTTGCCACCACGAAAGAAAATTAACTCGGCAAGGCAGAAACCCCCAACCGTTTCAACTTACACGTGATCCGTTCAGAAACAAACCGTTACAAACATTTCCTTTATGCACACGAAAAATTAATATTTTACTGATATTATAACACATGAAACAATTAAACTGTTATGTGTATTTTTTCATAGGTGTACAGGTGCCAAAAGGTAATTAAAATTAAATTACATAGATTGAGGAAAATGTTATTTTATAATTAACATTAACTTTATATATGAAATTCAGATCAAAATAATAAGAGTAAATAAGTGAATGTATTGGCTGATTGTAGAACTCGAACAATAATAAATGTAAACATAAAGGACCTCACTGGTGAGTGCATCTTTAAAAAAGGAAATTATATTTCATTACAGATAGATGTCAATGATTTTGTGTTCTGTACTGTAGAGTATTTGTGTAGATTGGAAACTAATTGTATGTATTAGTGGGTACAGGATTCACAAAAAAGCTTTGCGAGACACACTGGAAGCAACAATGTGATGTGCGGATGGAACGGGAGACTAACGGCACAGCTGCAGAGAAAAGTGGAAGAAAGGGACACCGTTGGTAATCCAAAACCATGTCACAGAAGTGGGCAAATGGCAGGTCTATTCAAATGTGGCTGCATGGAGACCTCGGGCGGCCGGCAATGACAGAGCAGGTAGCAAATGGCCAGCCGTAGCAGCCCTACTGGGTCGGGTCAAGATGGCTGTCTAAATGGCTGCTAATGACTTGTCTAAATTGTTGTACTACACGATGGAGACGAGATAAACAAATTGCACTCATGACACAGTCAGTTAATCCTACAGCGCAACTGCTAATAGCTGTATGAAACTTTGAACTCTATTTGCTATGTCTTCTGCTGTTCTCTGCCAGACAGAGACTGATAAACATCATAATCTGTAACAGTCACCTGGCAGTGAGTTCTGAGGATTCTGAGTCACATACTATGACTCAGGTCCCGTGTATAATGTCACCAAACAGATAATGTACCTGTCCACAATTACCGATATCCTTATCCAACATACAATATATATGTCAAGAGAAAGAAGCGACATGAAGAACAGAAGAGTAGAAACACAAATGTAGTAAAAAGGAGAAACATGAAGAAGTGAAGACTAGATACCATTACACTTTTCTTTGCCAATTCAAAATGATTTTAGGTGACCTATAAAGATTCTGCCTGACTGTACCTTCCTCATACTGTGTGCAAATTCGACGAAATCTTGGCTGTTTCAAAACATACACCCACCTACCTTTCTGTATATTCCGAGGATCCTTCCACATCATCAACTTTGCAAGAGACTTGTAGCCTGACAGGACCAACAATTGGCTTAGGGTCCAAAGACTGACTTGCAAAGCCACCATGACCAATCTCAAACAGGTGTTGAACCAATCTTCGCTTACTAAACTTCACAAAAACTGTAGCTTCCATCCCGTACACAAATGAAGATGAAAGTGTGTAGTGAAATCCGAATCAGTGTGTAACTCTTGATAAAAAAAAAGGTGTAAAATTTGATGAATACTGAACAGTTTCCGATATATTTATCATTTTTTTAAACATCTTGTACTTATTTTCAGGGTAGTCTTAAGAAAATATTTGTGTATATATTCATGCAAAATAATTGTTTGTCGTTCTCTTTGATATTGATGCAATGTGCTTCTATGTGTTTTAATATTTGTGTATTTATTTAAGTAAAATTATTGTTTGTCACTTTCTTTAATACTGATGATATGGGTTTTAACATGTTTAACATGTTACATTTTATACACTATCAACAAGAAAATTAGTTAAAATTGGTGGTCGATCCGAACTCTTATTACAAATATTAGTTGTCACAGTAAATGTAAATGCAGTTTGTCAAATAACGCTTTAGAAATAAGATTTTTGAAATGTTTGAAGAGTATACACATTAGGGAAACACTAGACTTGGACCATCAGTTTGTGAAATGATTTTTCTTTTTTAAATGCAAGCCAAGAGCATAAATATGACAAAGTATAATTTTGCAGGATGTTTCAGACAATTTTATATAATTGTATAATGACCAATAGATAACCGCTAGTATAATTGACATAACTGCTTGGTTTGCATATTAATAGCTAAATGAAACACATGTAATTTATTGAATGACCACCTTGAAAATATTAGGATACTTTAATATTTCTTGCCTCAATCAATGTTTTAGTGATGGATGAATGACAGAGAGCATGGGCCCCAAGCCAAAAGAAAGATGGGACCTGCCATTTTTGAAAGAGCATACAAAAATTGGTAATATTAGCTTAATTCCCTTTGATATAATAGGTTATTATATGTGTTATTGTATATTACAGTTTTCATGTCTCAAGAAATTGTTCCAAACATAAGGAGCAGACAGATTAAATAATAAACATGTAGTAAATAAGTTTATGGCAGTGACCCCATGAATGAACGCAGAATGACTGTAGAAGATCATATCAGATTCAGTCTTTCCTCTGCCCTCGTATTCTTATAAGTTCACTTGTACAGAGAGTTGATGGTTACATTACTTTGTACTGGATGAGATAATAGTATAAGAATTACCACATCCTAGTACAAAGTAGTTCATAAGGGAGGGGTGTTTTAAGGTGGCTATAATTTCTCACCTTATAACTACTGAGCTATATACTTCGCTGTGATTTACAACTGGAATTAGGCATCATTTGATACGTTGTACATCTTATATATGAATGTGTGACGTACGTCTTGTAAATGGTTGTTAACGCATATTGCATGAAAGGGGAAGGAGTCCCTTTACTGTCAAAATGGCGTAATGAATGATTGCCTATACTAGTAGATGTTGGAACGCCAGGAGAAATGAAATGGCAGGTGTAACACAGGCCCTGGATGGAAAAGCCCACACAGGTGTGTTGGACCTGCTTAACAGGGTAAGTAGCCCTAGCCGGACGGTCGGGGCACCTAAGCGCTGCAGCACAACACAGTGGCGGCTGGCCAGTATTGTAGCTAGGCCGGAAAGATAACCGAAAACTCTGAAAATCTTGGACAGAGCAGAGAGGAACAAAGAAGCGTTACTTCGGAAATCGCGCAGACCGGGTTATTTCTGAGGATTTTTGCTCTGAAAAGCGTGTCATTGTATGAATTCCTAATTAAAGGGGATAGGTATTTCCTCACAAACTTTCCGCACTGGACGACAAGAGACTAAAATATTGTTAGTCGGGGTTCAGAAGAATCTCAGGAGAGGGAGAATATTCAGTGGTTTCGAGAATATGATTCACCTTCTGCAGTTATGAGGTTGGGGAGCTGAGCTTTGCTGGGAAGCCAGCGGTGGAGAGAATGGGTCTTCCAATTTGAGCACCCATGTCTGACGGTCGCTTAGTATCAACTTTGTTGCTTGGGACGGACTAGCTGTCTTTGCTCTCAGGTGACTTTATAGTTAGAACGGTTCAGCACTGCACTGCTGTGAACTTATACGATTCTGGACTTAACCTCCGCGTAGGGAGTCGTCGTTCAATACACAGCGTTCAGTGATTGAGAGCACTTCTTCTGCCTATACTCACATAAGACACTATCTCGTTTGTAGAACACAGAGAGGAGTACACAGTATTAGATTATACTAGTCAGAGGACCGTCTTCTGCCGTCCTAGTGTTTGAATGAGGGTTCATTTTTTTTCTTTTCTTTTCTTTTTTTTTTTTTTTACATTCCGTGGCTGGAGTTCTTCCGTCGTCGCAGACGTGTATGAGAACCATAACTCCGGAGCACTGGACGCAGTACATACGGTGATATTGCTAATTGTTTCAGCTTAATAAGGCTGTAAAGCTAATCAGCTGTGATCACGTAAATTTAATTTTCACTGAGGTTGCACACCACTGTAGATCATCTTTGAAAGTAGTGTCTTCTCGTGTATGGTATGTAGATGATGTCAGTCATTTCATATTATTTATATTAGATCGCATAGCCCAAAAAAGGGGCAGATTTGGGGAACTGATCAATCGTATTACTTAGGAAATTCATTTGTATCTCTTTATGTTCGTTGAACATTGAGATATAAATATTTGTAATTCATAAAGGGGTTTTAATCTACAACAACTGATTAAGCAGTAACAGCATTTATCATTTTGTAGTTACACGTTCCCTTAATCATTCATTTATGTTTGTGTTGTAATTTATATGTTTAAAGTGCAAGAAGGAGGAGATAATATCACCATTTAGGGATCCTAAGAACTGCTTCACTGGGTCGTCAAACAGGGCCGAATCTTCATTTTCGCGTTCAATATTTTCGGTTGCGCACAATCATTTTACACCCACCTGGAGTAGCATTTTGGAAAGCTAATATCAATAAATAAAGTAATGAGTTTACTACACTGTCCATACAAAACTTGTTTTCGAGCTCAAAGAAACAGATATTTTTAGCCTTCAGTTAATAATGAGAAAATGATCACTGTCTGACGAATACAACTGCAGCGTGTTATCTGGCAGAGACTTCCTATATTGTTCGACTATAACACAGCCTGGTTTCATTGTTCGGCTAGTTAGAGACCACAAATAACAAAAAAGAAATCAGCAAATACTCATTCAACAGCAGTATCACATCTGGTGTTGCCTGGGTGTTGGCACGGATTGTCTCGTGGCTCGATAATGATCGTACCCTTGAGCCATCGTCGTTGTTTTAGCTTAACGAGCTATAGCGACTTGAGAGGTAGCTTATTCTTAGATTCTGATGTTTCAGCAGTGGTGTACACCTCTACAAAAGTGGCATGTAAGTTACAGGTCCATGTGGTGTTACACTCTCTGAGTCTTGTTTTCTCAAAGACCAGCCGCCCATCTTGCCTCCTATTTAAATCCTCTGGTCCCCAATTATATGTCAGATTAAGCAACGAGGCTGTAGCTGTTCTGATCAATCTAACTGGTTCTCTTAAGAAGTTCTGGAAGGACCGCTGTGGGATCCTAGGTTGCCAGGCTGGCGTAAGCGTCAGACTTAATTTATAGGTGTGTACAAAGACTTAGTTTTATACGAAATGGCCATCTTATTGATAATTAAATTATTAGTGCCAATCTGTTTCGACATGCAAGAATCGGACGAAAATATTCCTACTCGTGTATCCGTTTAACATTTTATTAAGATAATCATTCAGTGCGTCTTTAAACACACAGAAAATTAATATTTATATTTTCTTAACTTTTCTTCTTCTTCTTTTCTTACCAGACTAAAGCCTGTCTCCTTCTGGATGCCTCAGTCTACTGGGAGGTTGTAATTCCATCTTTTCCTTGGACACCGTATTTTTCTTTTACCATACAAGGAACTATTACTTACTACTTTCAAAATCCTCCGTTCATCCGTGTTGTCTATGCGTTCGTTCCATTCATGCTTTTTCTTACGTGCCTACTTATTACGACAGTCAATTTTACATTCTTTTGTAATTATTTAACTTCTCTCTCTGTTACTGAGGTCTTCCCTGCAATCCTCAGTCTAATTCTTATTTTCGTGATGAGCTGCAAAAAATATTTCTTTAATTTTCAGCCTCAGTGGCTTCTCCCAATTAATTCAAATTCATTATGGAATGTAACATTGCTATTGCTGCCTTTCTAGGTGTGGCATCACATGCGGACTGGTGCAAACACAGATTTGGAGTCTGGCGATCCTTATCAATCAGGATCTTAGTAAAGGAAGATCAGAGTCATAATGTGGTTCGGTATTTCATCAAGATTCCCACTTCACTAATACAGTTTTACTTGATACATTTTTTTTAACACTGAATGAAAACCGCAGACAATATTCACTGCTGCCATTGCTTGCACTGCTATTTACTCATTCTCCTTTCCTCGTTATATGGTGAGGGAGATCTGTATTTTCGTAGCCCTCGGGGCTAACGACTTTCATACTCGTTGGTTGTATACGCAGTATAGTTTTCAATCAAGAAAAGCTGCCAACACGAGTAACTTAGTAGTGAAGCAACTTGAATCAATGAAACCCAGTCTTCCGGTTCAGATTGTACACCAATAAGGTTCCTTTAAGAGTATGTTGTTGCAATAGCTCCATACTTAACAATCCTATACAACCGCTCTCTCGTGGAAAGATCCGCAGAAAACGACTGGAAAGTTGCACAGGTCACACCAATATTGAAGAAAGGCAATAGGAGTAATCCACTAAATATCAGGCCTATATCGTTAAGATCGATATGCAGTAGGATTTGGGAGCACATATTGTGTTCGAACATTATGAATTACTTTTTTTTTTTACTATCAAAAACAGTCTTGATCACAATTTATTTCTTACGGTGAGAAGGAGTTCCTTACTCATTGGTCTGAAGATGACCACAGTAGTGGTAGAAACCGGTCACTGTAATAAATAAATTGTGATCAAGACTGTTTTTGATAGTAAATATTTGTAACACATTCATCACTGTTCACTCCCACAATGTATTCAAAAGTAATTGTGAATTACCTCGAAGAGAACGTTCTATGGGCCAACAGTCAAGACGGATTTAGAAAACACCGTGCTTGTCAAACGCAACTAGCTCTTTACACACGCGAGGTGTTCAGTGCTATTGATAATGGATTTCAAATTGATTCCGTATTTCTACACTCCCGGAAGGCTTTTGACACCGTACCAAACAAGCGACTTCTAGTGAAGTTATGTTCTTATGGAATGTCGTCTCAGCTATGTGATTTGATTCGTGACTACCTGTCAGAGAGGTTGCATGGGGGTCTAATTAAATGAATGAGATGCAATAATTTTAGTAGCTATGTTTGGCCCTGACACGCAATCTGACTGCATAAAATAAAAATAAAGAATGACAAGGAATTTCCATTAACATAATTGATTAATTAAGTTCCCTGCAACTATAAAAGCTACGAAACAACCAAGCACAAGTGTAACTGTTCTGTGTGAGGTAATGTGACTCAACGTACATGTATCTGGCTCGGTTCTTTCTTAAAACGACAAAATATTTTAAACACCATTTACAATTAACTAATTGAAAAACCATAAATACTATAATTGCACATAGAAACCAGAATTACAAGTCTAATACATGAACACGAGACAGATGCTTTGTTGACTGTACCTGTGACCAAGAGGCATTGCCATCATAGAAAACTGGAATACCTTTTTACCTCATTACATATTGGCGAAAATTTTCCATTACACCAGCATCATAAATCAAAAGCCCATCTCCTTTTCAAATACACTGTGATAATTGCAACATCGTCCATCTATACATTATACCAATCGAACAGCATCTACTCTCTCGCACAACAGAACAACAACTGCACTGGACATCCTCTGAACTACTACTGCTCCAGTGGAGGCGGCAGAATGATAATCTTTGGCGCAATCTCTGGCGCTGTGACTCGGTGTAGCCACCTTTCAAGGTCACAGTTTGTAGTAATTGACAGAATGTCATTGAGTAAAATATAAGTGATTTCTGGCGTTCCACAAGATAGTGATATAGCCCTTTTGCTGTATCTTATGTGTACAAATGATTTAGAAGACAATCTGAGCAACCGTGTTAGGCTGTTTGCAGATGATGGTGTCGTTTATCGTCTAGTAAAGACATCAGAAGATCAAACCAAGTGCTAAACGATTTAGAAAAGATATCTGTATGGTGCGAAAACTTGCAATTGACCCTAAATAATGAAAATTATGAGGTCATCCACATGAGTGCTATTCGGGCGTATCGACAAGCGCCGGCAAGAAGACAAAGATCGCAAGAGCAAAGAAGGCAGTGAGACGACGCCAGCCAATAGCCCGCAGACAAGGACGTCACCACGACAGGAGCGGCATCTCTAAGAAGTGAATATAAGCGCCGCTCCTGCCAGCATCGGTCGGACGGTATTAGCACAGGACTAGCGGCGAGCACTACGATAGCAGTGCCGCGTGATCCATTTCCATTGCCTGAATGGATCTTGTATATAGTAAAGGATTCTGATTGTTTACTTGTCGCCCATCGCGTGCGACACTTGTCGTAAATTCAAAGTTAAGAATTGACAATCTTCTTATTCGTATTAACAACTATTAATCTGATTTGCCTGAATTGTTGTCTAGTATTCCGAGAACGCAGCATCCTTTAGGCACTCTGTACGAGACGAGTGGGCTTACCCCACAAGTGCTAAGAGGAATCCGTTAAACTTCGGTTACACGATAAATCAGTCAAATCTAAGGGCCGTAAATCCGACTAAATACCTAGGAATTACAATTACGAACAATTTAAATAGGAAGTAACACATACAAAATGTTGGGGGAATACTAACCAAAGACTGAGTCTTGTTGGCGGGACACTTCGAAAATGTAACAGATCTACTAAGGGGACTGCTTACGCTAAGCTTGTCAGTGCTCTTTTAGAATACTACACCGCGGTGTGGGTTCCTTACCAGATAGAACTGACGGAGTACATCAAAAAAGTTCAAAGAATTGCAGCACGTTTTGTATTATCGAGAAATAGGGGAGAGAGTGTCACTAATATGATACAAGATTTGGGATGGGCATCATTAAAACAAAGGCGTTTTTCGTTTCGACAGAATCTTCTCACGAAACTTCAATCACCAGCTTCCTCGTCCGAGTGCGAAAATATTTTCTTGGCGCTCACTTACACAGGAGAAACGATCATCATAATAAAATAAGGGAAATCAGAGCTCCCACGGAAAGAGTTGTTCGTTATTCTTCCGCGCTCTTCGAGATTGGGATGAGAACTACTGTGAAGGTGATTCGATGAATCCTCTACAATGCACATAAGTGTAATTTGCAGAGTATCCATGTAGATGCAGATGTATTATTCTTTCATGCATTTGACCACCGGTGGTAAGACATTTTCAGTCTCTTGTCCATTTACTTAATGTTTATATGCTTGATTCAGAGGGGAAATCAGTTTGTTTCATGTTCTGTGGCAATAAACCAAATTTTTATAGTTACTACTAGTTTCCTTTGGAAGCTGGATGAATTCTTTAATTAATACATACACCAAAAAAAGTTTTGCATCACCTCGGTTCTGAGAGTTCCAGAAACTGTACAGAAAACTGTAATAGAGATAAACATATAAATCATTTTCGCCCTTTTTATTGCTCATGAAAACCAAACATAGCATGTTATACCAACATACAGCGAGATCTTCAGGGGCAATGGTCCAGATTGCTGTACACACCGGTTCCTTTAACACCCAGTAGCACGTCCTCCTACATTGATGCACGCCTGTATTCGTCGTGGCATACTACCCATAAGTTCATCAAGGCACTGTTGGTCCAGATTGTCCCACTTCTCTACGGCGATTCGGCGTAGATCCCTCAGAGTGGTTAGAGGGTCACTTCATCCATAAACAAAGCCTTTTAGTCTATCCCAGGCATGTTCTGTAGGGTTCATGTCTGCAGAACACGCTGGCCAGTCTAGTCGAGCGATGTCGTTATCTTGAAGGAAGTCACTCACGAGACGTGCAAGATGGGGGCGCGAATTGTCGTCCATGAGAACGAATGCCTCGCCAATATGCTGCCGATATGGTTGCACTATCGGTCGGAGGATGGCATTCACGTATCGTAAATCCGTTACGGCGCCTTCCATGAACGCCAGCGGCGTACGTCGGCCCCACATAATCCCACCCCAAAATAGCAGGGAACCTCCATCTTGCTGCACTCGCTGGACAGTGTGTCTAAGGCGTTCAGCCTGACCGGGTTGCCTCCAAACAAGTCTCCGACGATTGTCTGGCTGAAGGCATAAGCGGCACTTACCAGTGAAGAGTACGTGATGCCAATCCTGAGCGATCTATTCGGCACGTTGCTGAGCCATTTGTAAGATGGACCTCGCCACGGACGTCGGGAGTGAAGTTGCGCATCATGGAGCCTATTGCGCACAGTTTGAGTCGTAACACGACGTCCTGTGGCTGCACGAAAGCCATTATTCAACATGTTGGCTTGCTGTCAGGGAGCCATAATCCATAGGCAGCGGTCTTCCACATGAGTAGTAGCCCTTGGGCGGCCTGAGCGAGGCATGTCATCGACAGTTCCTGTCTCTCTGTATCTCCTCCATGTCCGAACAACATCGCTTTGGTTCACTCCGAAACGCCTAGACACTTCCCTTTTTGAGATCCCCTCCTGGCACAAAGTAACAATGCGGACGCGATCGAACCGCGGTCTAGATGTGGTTGAACTACAAACAGCACGAGCCGTGTACCTCCTTCCTGGCGGAATGACTGGAACTGATCGGCTGTCGGAACCCTCATTACCCTCGAGTCTGCATGCAGTATTGCTCAGTTTTGTCTAGGGTTCAAAATGGTTCAAATGGCTCTGAGCACTATGGGACTTAACATCTGAGGTCATCAGTACCCCAGAACTTACTACTTAAACCTAACTAACCTAAGGACATCACACACATCCATACCCGAGGCAGGATTCGAACCTCCGACCGTAGCGGTCGCGCGGTTCCAGACTGAAGCGCCTAGAATCGCTCGGCCACACCGGCCAGCTTTGTCTAGGGTCTTCGTTTTTCCGGCAGTGTCAGCTGAGCATTAACAGTGATACACAGCAGTATTATGCATAGGATTACTGATGAAGAGTTCGTTAATGCGCAGCTCACGTATGGGTTTATTGAATGCTGCGAAAGAGCAGCACAAAGACGATATGCCGAGCTGTTTCCTCACTGACGGGAACCACATCGCAGCACTTTAAATTTTGCGTTCTTCGTTTTGGTGATTGCATGTTACTGTCTTCTTCACTGTGGCAGAAGTATTTTTTCGAAGACAAACACAACTGGCGGTAACAAATTAAATATTCTGAAATGAACCACCAGAGACTGCGGATCGCTTATGCCAAAATACTCAGAGGGTATCCCTGAACAACATATAAAAGTTTGTCAGTGTAGTTCTGGATCACCCCGAATACGTGGTTTCCCAGCAGACCATATTCTTGGCACAAAACTCAAATAGCATAATTCAGGCCGGCCTTAAGGCCGAGCGGTTCTAGACGCTTCAATCTGGAAACGCGCGACCGTTACGGTCGCAGGTTCGAATCTTGCCTCGTGCATGGGTGTGTATTATGTCCTTAGGTTAGTTCGGTTTAAGTAGTTCTAAGTTCTAGGGAACTGATGACCTCAGATGTTAAGTCCCATAGTGCTCAGAGCCATTTGAGAATAATTCAGAAGATAATTCGTGCTATGGCTTCACGAGATTCACGGGTTACTTCAAACGTCTGATGAATACTATAGGCACAACGTGATACAATATACACTCCTGGAAATTGAAATAAGAACACCGTGAATTCATGGTCCCAGGAAGGGGAAACTTTATTGACACATTCCTGGGGTCAGATACATCACATGATCACACTGACAGAACCACAGGCACATAGACACAGGCAACAGAGCATGCACAATGTCGGCACTAGTACAGTGTATATCCACCTTTCGCAGCAATGCAGGCTGCTATTCTCCCATGGAGACGATCGTAGAGATGCTGGATGTAGTCCTGTGGAACGGCTTGCCATGACATTTCCACCTGGCGCCTCAGTTGGACCAGCGTTCGTGCTGGACGTGCAGACCGCGTGAGACGACGCTTCATCCAGTCCCAAACATGCTCAATGGGGGACAGATCCGGAGATCTTGCTGGCCAGGGTAGTTGACTTACACCTTCTAGAGCACGTTGGGTGGCACGGGATACATGCGGACGTGCATTGTCCTGTTGGAACAGCAAGTTCCCTTGCCGGTCTAGGAATGGTAGAACGATGGGTTCGATGACGGTTTGGATGTACCGTGCACTATTCAGTGTCCCCTCGACGATCACCAGTGGTGTACGGCCAGTGTAGGAGATCGCTCCCCACACCATGATGCCGGGTGTTGGCCCTGTGTGCCTCGGTCGTATGCAGTCCTGATTGTGGCGCTCACCTGCACGGCGCCAAACACGCATACGACCATCATTGGCACCAAGGCAGAAGCGACTCTCATCGCTGAAGACGACACGTCTCCATTCGTCCCTCCATTCACGCCTGTCGCGACACCACTGGAGGCGGGCTGCACGATGTTGGGGCGTGAGCGGAAGACGGCCTAACGGTGTGCGGGACCGTAGCCCAGCTTCATGGAGACGGTTGCGAATGGTCCTCGCCGATACCCCAGGAGCAACAGTGTCCCTAATTTGCTGGGAAGTGGCGGTGCGGTCCCCTACGGCACTGCGTAGGATCCTACGGTCTTGGCGTTCATCTGTGCGTCGCTGCGGTCCGATCCCAGGTCGACGGGCACGTGCACCTTCCGCCGACCACTGGCGACAACACCGATGTACTGTGGAGACCTCACGCCCCACGTGTTGAGCAATTCGGCGGTACGTCCACCCGGCCTCCCGCATGCCCACTATACGCCCTCGCTCAAAGTCCGTCAACTGCACATACGGTTCACGACCACACTGTCGCGGCATGCTACCAGTGTTAAAGACTGCGATGGAGCTCCGTATGCCACGGCAAACTGGCTGACACTGACGGCGGCGGTGCACAAATGCTGCGCAGCTAGCGCCATTCGACGGCCAACACCGCGGTTCCTGGTGTGTCCGCTGTGCCGTGCGTGTGATCATTGCTTGTACAGCCCTCTCGCAGTGTCCGGAGCAAGTATGGTGGGTCTGACACACCGGTGTCAATGTGTTCTTTTTTCCATTTCCAGGAGTGTATAATGGCAATGAACGTCTGAAAACATTTTTGTTTCAAGTAATTTAGGTAACAAGGCAAATGTAAAATATCGCTATGCCTAGGATAAATGTTCATTCGGTGACGAGTGCTGCTTGTGTATCACACGCACATCTATAACTTCAACTGCTGTGTCGTTCCGCAGTTTCATGCAAGCAGATGGAAGTTCTGAATTTTTTCTAGTGACCCATCGACAAAGTCAGTTCGAGAACATTTCTCCACAGGAACCGACGTTCCCCGTCTTCAATCGTGTCAATTTTCGCCAATAACTGTGATAGGCACTGTTCGCGAATCTTGAACTTAGGTGCCCCTGCCGCCCCTCTCTTAATGACACCCTCAGCGCGCGCTAGTAATTATGATACCTGCTGTACAGAAATCGTTTTAGGGTTCCGTACCTCAATCGACAAAAATGGAACCTTTACAGGATCACTTTGTTATCCGTCTGTCTGCTGTCTGACTGTTCAGAACCGTATTTCTCAGGAACGGCTGGACATATCAAGTTGACGTTTACGTCCCATATTAAGGTCTACGGTCCCTTGGCGATGTAAAAAGGTGAAGCTTCTGAGTCAATGGAATCAAAATATACGGACATTTACGCCACATATTTTGGTACCTGCAAACTCAGACATCAGAACCTACAAGATACTTCCCATTGATCAGGAATCAAGAAATTTGTCGAGAATCAAGTAACGCTTTATACATACAGAAACAAATTAGAAAACTTTGAATGTGCCGTTATAGCACACCCACCCACCCACACACACACACATATATGTTGTTGTTGTTGTTGTGGTCTTAGTTCAGAGACTGGTTTGATGCAGCTCGTCTATGTTTCGCTTTCATACATGGCTACATTCCATACAAGTACTTTTAGAAAAGGCTTTCTGACATTGAAATCTGTACCCGATGTTAAGAAATCTCTCCTCTTCAGAAATTCTTTCCTTGCTATAGCTAGTCTACATTCTATAGCCTCTCTATTTCGACCGTCATCAGTTATTTTGCTCCCCATATAGCGAAACTCATCTACTACCTTAGGTGTCTCATATCCTAATCTAATTCCCTCAGCATCACGTGATTTAATTCGACTACATTCAATTCTTCTCGTTTTGCTTTTGTTGGTGTTCATCTTACATCCTCCTTTCAAAACACTGTCCATTCCGCTCAGCTGCTCTTCCAGGTCCTTTGCTGCCTCTGACAGAATTACAATGTCATCGGCAAGCAAACCTCAAAATTTTTATTTCTTCGCTATGAATTTTAGTTCGTACTCCAAATTTGTCTTTTGTTTCATTTACTGCTTGTTCGATATATAGGTTGAATAACATCGGGGATAAGCTGCACCCCTGTTTCACTCCCTTCCCAACCACTGCTTCCCTTTCAAGCCCCTCGACTCTTATAACTGCCATCTGGTTTCTGTACAAATTGTTAATAGCCTTTCGCTCCCTGTATTTTACCCCTGCCACCTTCAGAATTTGGAAGAGAGTATTCGAGTCAACACTGTCAAAAGCTTTCTCGAAGTCTACAAGTGCTAGAAACGTAGCTTTGCCTTTCCTTAATCTAAGTCGTAGGGTCAGCATTGCCTCGCGTGTTCCAACATTCCTATGGAATGCAAACTGATCTGTTCTTCACAAGGTCGGCTTCTACCAGTTTTTCCATTCGCACACGCATACCACACACACACACATACACACACACACACATACACACGCACGCGCGCGCGCGCACACACACACACACACACACACAATATATATATATATATATATATATATATATATATATATATATATATATATCGTCTGTTGTGGCCCATTATTCTCAGGAACGGGTTGGCGAATCAAGTTGAAATTTATGTCACATACTTAAGTCTGTGGTCTATTAACAGTATAATAAACCTTAACCTCTAAGCCAACGCGGCAAGAGATACGGCCGTTTATGTGACATATGTTGATACTCGTAAACTCACTCATTAAATTCTATAGGCTTCTTCTTCTTGATGTTGAATCATAAAACTTGGCAAAAAGAAAGGTTTCACAATACAAGTAATGGAAAAAATCGGTAAATTGTTAATTTGTAATTATTCCACATGAAAAAATATTTATTTTATCATTTGCTGTCCGACTTCACACTTCAAATTAATGGGTTATCCAAGCTTTTGGAGCCCCTGGATCCGATATCTAGACAGTATTAATGTCTACAACAGACAAAAATCGTTGAGAGCCCCGCTTCCCTGGACAGATGAACATAATTGAGCTTCTACGGAACCCTCAGTGCGCGAGTCCTATTCCTATCAGGACAATTTTGTTAACAGTTGCGCTGCCACTGGCGTCCATCTGACCCTGGTACCCCAAACACTACTTTGCGTCGCTTGGGCTTTAAACCGGCACGGCGCATCGATTTGAAAAATAGAAATTACTATTCGTTCACACGTACAACGAAGACAAGAAGATAATCCAGTACTTGCTTGTTTGCTTTCTCATGACTCTCGCGGATTCCGTAATTTACGGCCTGAACAGTCATAACAGTTGATGAACACCGCCGCCTGCTGGTCTGATCTGAGGTGAACTACCTGAATTACTGAGCTCGCGCCGTCCTCAGACGGGAGGTACTGAATTTGCGGTGCCGGCAGGGGCTTAGTTGTCAGCTGTTGGGGCGGCACGCTGTGAGGGTGAGCGGGTCGAGTTTCTGCGGACGCGGCCCATCAAAGGGCCGACCCAGCGCGCCCCGACAAGTTCGCGGCGGTCCTCTGGGGCTGCGGCGCGCGCGCCATCTGCATCGTAAATCACGAATTATCAAAGCGGCGGAACGCCAGTAGCGGAGGAACAGCTCTCTGTTATTAGCTCTCCAACACCGATAAAATCTGCGCAGCGCCTTAATGACCTCGTGGAAACATCCATTTTCGTTCGTGACGGCTTTCAAGATTTTAAAATCCATTGTTTGGATGTAATAAGTAACTCTAAACCTCTGGAAAAGGCATGACCCTTTGTCTTTCAGATAACCTAGCCTCGCGGAATGATCACATCCACACGCGGAAACGTTTCTGTCTAGAATTTATAGGACAAGAGAAATGCCTAGGGTATTAGTGTTATGAAAACTTTTCTAGTACGTCACGGGAAATGAAAATATTGAGTATTATGCAATTCTGTGACGGGAAAGAGAAATGTTCAACGACGGCGAACTTGAGCAAAAAAATATGGATAAATGAAATTAATGATTACTATCAAATGAATTATGTGATGTACTGACGTAATCACCAAGTTACCATCTATTAAAATCGTGAAGCAATATTAATCAAGCGATTGAAGCTGCTGCTGACGTCATTGTTCGAGGGTAATTGACCAATTTATACTTAAAATATATACGTAAGGAATGAAAAGAGGCCGACCGTTGTGTCCGAGCGGTTCTAGGCACTTCAGTCCGGGACCGCGCTGCTGCTACGGTCGCAGGTTCAAATCGTGCCTCGGGTATGGATGTGTGTCATGCCCTTAGATTAGTTAGGTTTAAGTAGTTCTAGATCTAGGGGACAGATGATCTCCGATGTTAAGTGCTTAGAGCCATTTGAACGATTTTTTTTAATGAAAATAAATGATCGGCAACTCGATCTCAGTGTGGATCAGGTTAGCGACATTGAACAAGTAACGAGACAACACGTAACGTGTGCGGTTATTCTATCCACGAACAATACGTCACCAGTCCTGTCTTTATGACCTCTGAAAAGAAAGATGTAAATATTCTTATAAAATTATAGTTACTATCATGAGATAGGATCAGGTCTGATATCGCAGTTAATGTCCACTTACAGATTTAAGGAGAAAAGCAAAAAACTTATCTTTTATCTAAAGATACGTTACATAGAAACATGTGTGCTTATTGCACAACAGATACACGAAATAAAGAAAAAAAAAAACCAACACAGAGTGGCTAGAATAATTGAACTACCGTATGACTCGTTTCTCTACGAAAGATATACAGCGGTCGTTTCCGTTTGACCTCTTTAGCAAAAGTCTTTGCTCAAACATTTTTATTAGGATTTTAATATCAAAATGTATTTCACACAGAAAAAAGAAAACAGATTATTCATATGTTTCTCTTTACATATTTCCATCTCACACTTTAGACGGTTATGGAGTACATGGGGGCAAAGTACATATGTATTTCATGGCTAGCATACAGGGTGTAAAGTATTTAAACCGACAAACTCTGGGAAGCTGTAAGAGACATCAAAACAAATATTTTTCCCTAATGTCATTTTAACCTATGAGGATTATTTAAACCGGTGGAGGTCGTATTACGCTCTTCATTGGTTAGAGGCGGTATTAAGATCTTCAGTTTTAGAGGGCGTATTACCCTCTTCAGTTGTAGGCAACTGCTGTCCACCAGTGTAGTAGTGCGTTGTCTCTGTTTACTAATGGAGCGATACACCTGGTGTGAGTACACTGATATGGTTGGTGCGTACTACGTAGCGCACCACAACGGACGAGCTGCACAGCGGGTTTATCAACAACAATATCCTAATCGCCGTATCCCGCATCATACGACCTTTGCTGCTGTGTATCAACGTCTGCGTGAGACCGGGTCGTTTAGCAGATTACCCGGACAGGGACGCCGTCGCACGTTAAGAACGCTGCAATTTGAGGAAGCTGTCTTCCAGCATGTGGAGCGGGATCCTTCAATCAGCACTCTTGCAATTGCACGTAACATGGGGACGAATCAGACGAATGTAAGAACAGTCCTTCGAGAGCAACTGTTACGTCCATTTCACTTACAGCGTGTCCACAACCTGGAACGAGTTGATTATCCACCCAGAGCATTGCCAGAATTGCTGCAAGACGTCCCACTCCCTACAAGACAAAGCATGTGGTTCCAACATGACAGAGTGCCGGCACATTTCAGTCGTCGTGTGCGTCGATTCCTGGACCGACGCTTCCCAGCAACGTGGATTGGCAGAGGTGGTCCTGAACCATGGCCTGCTCGATCCGCAGATATGTCCCGTCTGGACTTTTTTGTGTGGGGAGAGATGCGCAACCTTGTTAACGCAACTCCTGTTGCATCAGAAGAATATCTGGTTGCCCGGATAGTAGCAGCAGCAGGAACAATTCAGGATACTCCTGGGGTTTTTGCCCGTGTGAGACAGAACTTGATCTGACGGTGTAACCTTGGTTTACTTGTAAATGGAGGCATTTTTGAAAATGCATTGTAATTGAAATTGGGTTGTGTTAATGTGTTGTCTCTTGGTCATAAAAAATGGAAAAGTGTTTTTTGGTTTAATTAATTTGCCGCCAGAGAAATCTTCCTCTACCGGTTTAAATACTCCTCATAGGAAAAAATGACATAAGGGAAAAATATTTGTTTTGATATCCTCTACAACTTGCCAGAGTTTGTCGGCTTAAATACACTCCTGGAAATGGAAAAAAGAACACATTGACACCGGTGTGTCAGACCCACCATACTTGCTCCGGACACTGCGAGAAGGCTGTACAAGCAATGATCACACGCACGGTACAGCGGACACACCAGGAACCGCGGTGTTGGCCGTCGAATGGCGCTAGCTGCGCAGCATTTGGGCACCGCCGCCGTCAGTGTCAGCCAGTTTGCCGTGGCATACGGAGCTCCATCGCAGTCTTTAACACTGGTAGCATGCCGCGACAGCGTGGACGTGAACCGTATGTGCAGTTGACGGACTTTGAGCGAGGGCGTATAGTGGGCATGCGGGAGGCCGGGTGGACGTACCGCCGAATTGCTCAACACGTGGGGCGTGAGGTCTCCACAGTACATCGATGTTGTCGCCAGTGGTCGGCGGAAGGTGCACGTGCCCGTCGACCTGGGACCGGACCGCAGCGACGCACGGATGCACGCCAAGACCGTAGGATTCTACGCAGTGCCGTAGGGGACCGCACCGCCACTTCCCAGCAAATTAGGGACACTGTTGCTCCTGGGGTATCGGCGAGGACCATTCGCAACCGTCTCCGTGAAGCTGGGCTACGGTCCCGCACACCGTTAGGCCGTCTTCCGCTCACGCCCCAACATCGTGCAGCCCGCCTCCAGTGGTGTCGCGACAGGCGTGAATGGAGGGACGAATGGAGACGTGTCGTCTTCAGCGATGAGAGTCGCTTCTGCCTTGGTGCCAATGATGGTCGTATGCGTGTTTGGCGCCGTGCAGGTGAGCGCCACAATCAGGACTGCATACGACCGAGGCACACAGGGCCAACACCCGGCATCATGGTGTGGGGAGCGATCTCCTACACTGGCCGTACACCACTGGTGATCGTCGAGGGGACACTGAATAGTGCACGGTACATCCAAACCGTCATCGAACCCATCGTTCTACCATTCCTAGACCGGCAAGGGAACTTGCTGTTCCAACAGGACAATGCACGTCCGCATGTATCCCGTGCCACCCAACGTGCTCTAGAAGGTGTAAGTCAACTACCCTGGCCAGCAAGATCTCCGGATCTGTCCCCCATTGAGCATGTTTGGGACTGGATGAAGCGTCGTCTCACGCGGTCTGCACGTCCAGCACGAACGCTGGTCCAACTGAGGCGCCAGGTGGAAATGGCATGGCAAGCCGTTCCACAGGACTACATCCAGCATTTCTACGATCGTCTCCATGGGAGAATAGCAGCCTGCATTGCTGCGAAAGGTGGATATACTCTGTACTAGTGCCGACATTGTGCATGCTCTGTTGCCTGTGTCTATGTGCCTGTGGTTCTGTCAGTGTGATCATGTGATGTATCTGACCCCAGGAATGTGTCAATAAAGTTTCCCCTTCCTGGGACAATGAATTCACGGTGTTCTTATTTCAATTTCCAGGAGTGTACTTTTCGCCCTGTATATTACGCTATAATGTGTCGATACACAGGGTGGTTATAGTTAAACTTTCGCTATCTGAACCATTGTAAATGGTAAAGTATTTACTGTACGGAAGCCCAACTTTATAGAAATGTCATTCAGATTGTAGCTGCAGGATTTGCTTTGCTAGTAGTTGTTAACTATCATTACTTGCCGTTTGGTTGCCGGTACTTCCATCACTAGTATGCCGACGATGCGTACTCGTAGAAACACAAGCATCAGTGTGCATTACAGATGCAGAGAGTCAACATGGGTCTGAACGGGGTGAGCTGAACTTAACTCGTAAATGTCTTTTATCAAAACAAAAGCAATAGCGCTGTTGGTGTTCGCGAGTATCGAAGAGTTTTAGGAATACGGGGAGGTCCTCTTTCCGCACCGGGATTGCAGAACATTGATCAGGCGTTTGAATTGTATAAAACATTCTCGGACTTCTTGCCGCGTCAGTTCAGGGTAAAACCTCAGGAGCAATATGACTGTCAAAACTGCTGCTGTCGTGGCCTTATATAGCCCATAGACGGCTTCTGATTGGTCGGTAATTACATCATGCTGCGGCAGATGGTGTCAACGTCTTAGCTGGTGGTGCCACCGTTCCTGCGGTTGCGTAAACATTGTGACGAATGTATCCGTTGCCACAGTTGAAGATTTTCTCAGATATTCTTGTTTCTTCCCCCTGTTCAATTACAGGGTACCGGCTTGTAGGAGCCCGGGGCAAAACTTTTGTTTCGTCAAACAGTATTTTATGTTTTCGAGGCTATGTTTAGCAAGTGAAGATTTCCCCAGTTCTCTATTTGTAATACGTCCTTGATTTTCTGCACAGCCTTCGGGAACGGTGCAGATGGCCTTACCAATGTAATTGTTAACGCACTCGCATGGAATATTGTAAATCCCAGGACTCTGAGGCTGAGGGTGTTTTTAACAGGGTGTATCATCTCTTTGATCTTGTTAGGAGGTCGGAAAGTAGGTCTTATACTTTGTTTTCCAGGACTATTTCGTGGGATGTAGCGACGCAGAAAGGAAGGAATACAATCGGTGTTCATTATGTGAATGTTAAACATGTTCATGTTTCCTTTTACGGAGAAATCTGCCTACATATCACGTGACACATAGCCGCTCTTTCGGAACATATACTTTAGATGATTAATTTCGGCATCCAAGTGGTTCTCGTCAGAACCATTTTTTGCTCTGTGTATGTAAAGCTATTCTCTCGTAGACTGGATGGTAAAAACTCTGGGTGCAAACATATAAATCAGTGTGCGTCGACTTGTGGTAGAATGAGCTAACGAGACGTCCATCCGACTTTCGTTGTCTAAAACATCTAAAAACGGCAGCCTTCCCTCTTTCTCTGTCTCGATGATAAACTGGGTGCTTGGGTGCATGCTATTTATGTAATTGGAAATCTGCAGCAAGTTCTATGGGACTAAACTTCTGAGGTCATCGATCCCTATGCTTACACACTACTTAATCTAACTCAGATTAACTTACGCTAAGGACAACACACACACCCTTGCCCGAGGGAGGACTCGAACCTCCGACTGGCGGTGATAAGGCACCTAAGACCGCGCGGCTACCCCGAACTGTTTGCTATCAGCCCATAAACGAATGGACGAAGGGGAACCGGACTGAATGCAAGTTCCGCAACACGTTCCATAGAAGAGTTGATCGTTGCTAGAGACGACGGAGAACCTATAGCCATTCTACCCGTCATTTCATAAAATTTACCGCCATACAAGAAAGGAGATCGTCAGAGAATGTCGGACCAACCTTATCGTTTCAGGAGGAAAGTGCTCTGCCAACAGTTTCAGTGTATCCTCTACAGCAACTCTTGTAAATAGTGAGATGTCCTCTACAGGAACTTTTGTTAATAGTGAGATCACATCTAGGACGACTAAAATATCGTTTGGGCCGACTATAATCTGTTTAATTTTTCTAATGAACGTCTGAGAACTTTTGATGTGATTTTTCCAACCACCGACTATCGTAGTGATCAGCTTAGTTAAATACACTGCAAGCTTGTCGGTAGAGTAGTAATAGCGCTAACAACTGACCTCAATGGAGTACCTTCCTCGTGGACTTACATAATCCATAGAACCTAGGGGGTGTACGAGCTCGTGGTCTAAGACCTTTGATGACATCCTTTCACAGACCAGAATTCTGCAGGAGCTCCACCGTTTTTCTGATGCATGACGGAGTTTTGCCTGGTTTTAGGCATTTGTACGTGCCCTCTCCCAAAACTGATACCACTTTGCTCTGATATTCAGTGGTATTAAGAACAAAAGTGGTATTTCCCTTGTCAGCCGTAAGTACCACGAAATCTTCATCGTTTCGCAACGCAGGGGGTCACTCTCTCTCTTTGGTCTGTTGGTACTAGGTTTGGGCCGCTTGGCTGAGGCTGAAATGCGACTGGTAGAAAGCCGTACGGTCGTCTTGTGAGAGATGACGCACTGTCTTTTCCACTCCACTAGAGTTCTCCGCGGTAGGTAAAGTGCGTGATGTGGGAGCAAAATTCAGTCCTTTATTAAGGGCCGAGATGGCTCCTTCGCCCAGGTTCTTGTCTGACAGGGTGACGGTTCTGTGTGCCGTTTAATGAGATAGTTTCGCCGCTGTATTGCTATGGAATGCTTTTTGATGAGCTTCCCTCGTACATATGGACCCACTCCCATTCAAGAGATGAGAGTACAGAGGATAAAAACAGATGGCTGCTATATAAACTATGTGCATTAGTGCCCAATCGTAGATTTCATTTCGCATTCTTTCTTTTACTGAGGCCAGGCTGGTCTTCGCTAAAATATTATTTACTACTGCTGATCTTACGTGATGTCTAATCACAGCAAACTGGGGCACAATCTCCTTATCTCGGCAGCGCTGCAGAAATGCCAAATTACGCCGCAGCGGTGCACATTTCGCGCATAGCTTCTCAGCTGACGAACCCGGCGCTCAGTATCCTCCCCGTAGAAGGACCTCATACGGGAACGAAGTCTTTCACGACGCCAATTCTGCGTAAAACAATCTCGGACCCCTAGTTGCGTCAGTTCCGTGTAAAACATCGAGGTTTCAACGATTACCTCCATCGTCTTCGTCAGGAGCAATTGACTGTCAAAACTGCTGCTGTGGTGGTCTTATATAGCCCGTAGACGGCTTCTGATTGGTCAGTAATTACGTAAAGCTGTCGCAGATGGTGTCAATATCTACACTGGTGGCGCCAATGCTCCCGCCATAGCGTAAATATTGCGAAAAATATCTCTGGCTCTTCTCTTCATCGAGAGGTCGCTTCCTTGTAACGCTAAGATTGTATCCGTTCTCACGGTTCAATGTTTTCTCAGACGTACTTATTCCTACAGCCGCTTTAATTACAGAGTCAGTATGGAAGAACCTGGGACAAAATAGTCAAATAGTATTTTATGTTTGTTTATGAGACTGTGCTCAGAACGAGTTAACTGCCAATTTGGTTATCACTCCTGGGAGAGGCCGGCGGCTAACTGCAAGACAAATAGTTGAAGAAGTTACTGTTGCCTTCGATGCGAATGCTGGAAACAGATCTTCAAACAGCGCACGAGCTGTGTCACGAGAGCTGAACATTCCATGGTTCACCGCTCGAAAAGTGCTGCGAACAATTTTGAAATGGTGCCCCTAGTACGGTTCCAGGCTGTCGTGAATGCAGATGCTCGTCACATTGAGCAACGTTTGAAACATGAAACTTAAACATTATACGCAATCAACGAATGTTACTCTCTCACATGGAAATTAAAATGTGTTTCTTTTTCAATTTTTATTCGTTATTTCTCTTCTGCTTGTGATTACAAATGTTTCCGCAAAATTTCATTTCCTACAGTTCTCGTTTGTCGTGGGAGCCCTCTCAGGTAGCGGAAGTTTAATTACAACCAGAATAGGCAGAAGGTTGGCTGAGATGTAAGCTCCCCGCTTTGTACAGGCGAGGTACGGTACCAACAGTAGCAGCTAGCAGGCAGTTTTCCGCGCGTCACCGAAGGCGACGCAACCGCTACTGTCTTCTAGATTCCACCCATAATCACGGACTAACAAAGCTCACATATCCTAGGCTGCAAGGATTAGACCAGTATTTCTTGGAAAATAAAAATAAATGCCGTCTGCTGCACCGGATAAAACGAATGTATCTCCACCATCTTGTAAAACAACTAATTTTAGACCTGTAATGATGATTCAAAATTTAATTTACATAAACTACCACTTTCATTGAGAATACAGAGTTCGTAATGGATATTTGAACCCGTCAGTATCTTCAAAATCCTATGTAAATTACTGAATCTGTCACTACAGCAAACTTTCTTCTGGAAAACTTAGTGAGGAAAGTTATCACAGGTGGTAAGGAGCTGCCTGGCAACATCTGACTCGGGGTTGTATAAACTTGCTAGTACCGAGAGTCGCAAACCTCTTACTGCGAGTACATAAGGACCGCAAATTTAAAAGTAACGTGCCATTAGACAAGTTATCATTCCGCACTGGAATCCCCTGCCCCACTGCCAACTAGACTAGGCTCAAAAGATAACGGCTCATCCTCTCCATTTCTGGAGGGAATGAAGGATAATTAAAAATACCAAAAAAATCACAAAAATGAAAGGTGAGGGACGGGCTGCCATCAGATTAATGACGGGCATGCGGTCCGCATGCCGTGGTCTGTGCGTCGCGGGTCTAGCTGCACTCTGTGCTACGAAGCCATGACAGGTAAGTAGACTTTCCAAAAACCTACAGCGTAGCCGTGACCTGAACTTCCCAACTACATACTCTGTAACTAACCGTGAGCAGCATAATTTCAGACTATAGACTTATTGACCTCAGTTACCTTTTGCTTGCTTAACTACGCCACTGATATAAATTGTTCCTAGAATGTATGCACAATTACTGTTTTTCCATTATTATCTCAGTAATAGAATAACTAGGAAACTATATTTTTCAAATTGTACTGGGCATCTCTTGTGAAGCTGAGGGCTATCTTTCCGTCTTTATTGGCCATAGCAATGTGTTCAGAGCTCACATTAATGTGCAGTAGTAATATGAATGCAGCAAGTTTTACTTTGAGGTGAGTCACTTTCATCCGCTACAACAACCGGAGTGTGCATGAGTTAGTTTCTCGAGACTTTTTTTTAATGCATATCTAGCGTTCTGGAGAGGGAGTTTAAAAATTAATAAACCTGCTTACACAGATGTACTGAGAGTGTGTGAATGTAATGTGAATTAAAGTAAACAATTTGGACTTCGAATCCTGGAGAAAAAGAGAAGAAATAATATGTGGAAAAATGTGTTTCTGCTTCAGTAATACAACGAAGTCTAGTTGTATTTTACACTAGGTTATCATTTTCTATTATTTACATGCGTCACAGGAGGTAAAGGAAGATTGGGTTTCACATCCCGTCGACATCGAGTAGTGATTGGAGACGGAGCGTGCCCTTTCAAAGAAACCATCCTGGGATTTGCCAGGAAAACCTAAAACTGGATGGCTGGACGCAGATTTGAACAATCGTCTTCTCGGGAACTGTGCTTTCGAGTTACGCTTGTTGTCGAGACTGCATTGATCACATTGGTGCTCTGAAACATCTCTAGCGTTGGTTAACTGCAGTGACACTGTTTGAGTACTACTGTTAAACGGTGGCATTCTGATCGGTTAGTAGTAGAGTTACACGAAGAAGCTATGTTGTTCTGTGTGACTCTTGAAGATTACATGCAATTTTGAAACGTTTACAGCAATTATTTATGTCACTATTAAGTTCAGCCTTCTGTTTTTTCCTGGTCTCTTGCCTTCAGCACGTGGCTACTTTAAGTGCACGTAACATATGCAAAACTGTTTTCAGATTTATTAGAACTATGGTGGAGAAACTAATGCTCTAATTACCAAATTAGTCGCAAGTTCGTGCTAAAAAGAACTTAAAGCTCTCTACCTGTGCCGAGAAGATTATTCTTCAATAGTCAAGTGTTAACGATATTTTTAATAAGAGCGTGTGCTGAAAAGTAATATCTCTGAATTTTTTATTCTGTTGTCGACATCGATTGAAGTATTATATGTCGTGCATATCACTCGATCGACATTTTCTCTTCGTTGACGCAATTGAAGTCCTCTGCTGCTAGAGGGTTCCGAACTGCAGCGTCTAACATGGCGGTATGTACCGTCACTGTGTTGGTGCCTGAGGTACAGCGTGGTGTAATCGAGTTTGTAACAGCAGGAAACGGGCCTCCAATTGAAGTCCAGACAAGACTGAAGCCCTGTGTATATTTGTACCAGATCATCAACATGCGACGTTGGGTGATGAAAGTTGGTTTTCGGTATTTTGAACCCAAAAACAAGTGAGCGTCAATGGAGTTCCACTACAAAGGGTCACCGACGCCCAGGAAGTTCGAGACCATGACATCAGCCGGCAAAGTCATGTTCTGGGATATTAACGGTGTGGTGCATTTGAAACTGATGCCTAATGCCACCACTGTGAACTCTGCAAGGTAATGCGAGACCATCAAAATACTGAAAGCACAAATACAATGAGTTCTCACGCAAATGATTTGTTGCCCAAACTTGAACACCTTACAGGACTTCACTTCGATAATGATGAAGCGTGCAAGCAGAGGTTAGGTTGTGACTCCGTTAACAATGCCAAACGTTCTATAATGAAGGGTGTCAACAATCTGGTCTCTCGTTGTGAGAAATGTGGTTGACGCCAGTGTGACTTTGTTGAGAAATAAGTATGCAGATATGAAGAACAAAAATGCAAAATGTTATTAGGGTTTATTTTAATTTGGAAAGCTTCAAGATTTTTCACATAATGAAACCGGAGGCTTTACTTTTCAGCTCGTCCTCGTATAGCAGTCATGGCAGAGATTGAGTTACACTTGTCGTCACACCTCAAGACCATTCCTCAACAAGAGTGATGGGTTCGCCTAAGACGGTACACATTACTGGTTTCCTGCAGAGACAGTTTTGCTGCGGTATGGACAAACAGGATGCTCAGAGCGTGCAAGTGAAATGGCACAGTAACGGGAAAAGTCCATGCTGAAATACGCATGTTTGACAATGAGAAAATCAGCTTGACGTCAAATCCACTGAATTTCATTGTTAATGCTGAGGACAGTAGCGTCTGCTTCAGGCCACAGTACTTCAGTACCTCACCAAGTACATAGACTAGCCACCACGTGATTACTGTTTACGTATTATTGACGTTATCCTAAAATCCTTCTTACTCCATACTCGACCGAGCGAGGTGGCGCAGTGGCTAGCACACTGGACTCGCATTCGGGAGAACGACGGTTCAATCCCGTCGCCGGCCATCCTGATTTAGGTTTCCCGTGATTTCCCTAAACGCTTCAGGCAAATGCCAGGCTGGTTCCTTTCAAAGGGCACGGCCGATTTCCTTCCCCATCCTTACCTCACCCGAGCTTGCGCTCCGTCTCTAATGACCTCGTTGTCGACGGGATGTTAAACACTAATCTCCTCCTATCCTCCATACTCGAAAGCGCGAAGCATAATTTAGAAGGAAATTCGGTAGCGCAGCGGGCATGAATACTCATTAATTTGAACTAGTTCTGTTTTAACACTTTATCCGTCTATAGGACAATTTCAGTTACACAACTTATTGCGGTCAAATAGAAAGCTTACAGTACTTTCGTGTTGTTTGGAAAATTCGATGTTTTCTTCATATTGGAGAAAAAACTCTGATGGAAAGTGAGTTCTTAACAACTTCGTTTACAGGCTAAATTACAAGATATTTAACAGAAATAAGTTGGTATCCGACATTGGTCATCTTCTGATCACAATGAGAAGCAGTGGTATACTCTAAATAAAGATAAGTAACTGAGATACGTAACGGCATTGTCAACTTCGTCAGTAATTTATGTGACTCATTAAAATACAAATATATCATAGCTGTGCGGTGTTATCTTATCACTTCTTTTGCATACTCCTAGAAGTGTCTATATGTTTAATACTTCAGCTAAAGCGTTATATGAATGGATGTGTCTTCTTTCACTTCTTTTGGGCAAATTCCGGTTCGGCTGTGAACCCTACATTACGGGAAAGCAAACGGACTTACTCTATGTAACTCACCATAAGTATCCGCCCTGTAAAAAATTCCTTCGACAGTCTCATTGTCTAATCAAAAATAACCTACGGAAAGTTGTCCCTCAGTGAAGCCTGAATCTCGTCTATTCTTATAGCTTAAGTGGTTATAATGATACACTCTGTCACTCTTTGTCAATAGGCTATAGGGCAGTAACATAAATCTAAGCGTTAGATTCGAAACCGTAAAGTAGCTAGTTTTAGTTGTAATAATTCTCAATGAAATTATCGTAGATGTTACCAGATAGTTTCTGTAGTATTGTAACGGTGAATTTACGCAATTGTAAAGTTTAAATTGTGCATACTGTGCGTCACCATAAACGATACTGTGCGGAATACACGACCGTGTGATTGTATGCAGACAGGAATTGAAGGTTGCGAAATTGAAGAGCACACATTAAGACAGAAATAAATCACCAGAAAATTGAATGATTATAGACAACATTTCGACACAGAAACTATTGTAGAAAGAGGTAAGAATATTTCTTCCCCATGTCGGAATTTTATGTAAACTGTAAACTATTAACTTAGGTTTATTACTTTTACATTCCTCACAGTCATAGCAATGTGGAATGTATTTTTGTAGCGAGAAATGCAGGAGAAATCGTTCAACTTCCAGCCCACTTTACTCCTAAGTATCGTCTCCCACTGGGCAGTTCTCCAGTAAGGAAAAAATAATATACTTGCGTCACAACACTCTCTCGCCAAAAATTCCTGATATGCAATCAAAATTAATTAGAGTGCAATGAGCGAAGAGACATGAATATTATAACTTAATTTAAGTATATTTCAGTACATCATGGTTATAATTCCCAGAAATGGGTACGATAATGAAGCGGAACACCAGTGACGCTGCATCACATGGAAAGTGACAGATTCAGTGGCACATACGAAAGATTTGGTACTCTCTCACATACGCTAATCTCTCTCAGTTTCCATATAACTGAAGTTTTCTTAGGTAGAATACGATAGATAGAAGCAGAAGCTAGATATTATTTTACTTAATATATGCTGTATTACTTTATGTATCACACTGCAATAACATTATTCCCATTAGTAAGAACAGCAATAGTAAGTGAAGTATTTTGGTCAGTACTTGGCACAGAGTTGAAGATAATTCTCTACCACAATACGAAAATTACATTTATTTGTGTATTCTTTTGCTCATCCTTGTGCTTTTAGGGACTTCACGACATATCTAGGATAGATCCAGAATCTTATACTTTAGTTAATAGGTATCCAGACTTTGCATATTGTAATTGCAACTATCGACAGAACAGTACCGTTCCACATAGCAGTTAATGTAGTTGAAAATACTAAAAATACTGTAGACAAGAAGAGAAGAAGACTACAAGTTACGAAGGCAAATTTTTAGCTTTCGTTGTTCCAAGAGACAACGCACTAGGCCTGACTCTTAAAGAGATGGGACTGCTAACGAAATTCAGAACGTTGTATAGATAGTTTACAAGAGCTTTTTAGGGAGAAAACTACATTGCTGACTTACATGCCTAACCAGTCAATACACACTCACCAAAACCCAGACTGACCACCAGCTTTAAAGCTGGGTCTTGTGCAGGAATTTGACAGGACGTTTAGCGGCACAGAAAATTTACGCTGAATGTGCGTTTGGGCCATTAGTTACGATCCAAACTCACCATCAGATGCTATAAACTAGATTAAAAACTGCGTTGCAGCGCTATCAGGAATGATACTGTCCTTGGAGTTACAGAATGTTATAGAAACGTGAGTAGATCCCTCACGCAAATAATTGTATCATAAAGATGCTTGAACTAACACAGACGAGACAATAGCAGTGTCTTTGTCCAGTACTGTAAACCTTCTGAAGCTTTCAGGGCACAGAATATTCCCACAACAAACTATAATAAAAACGTCCTGCCCTAAATACTAACACGGTGACACTTGTTCTTGTGTCTGCTGTATGCGACACTCTCTGTGGGCCGATGCACAAATTTCTTGGGTTACTGGACTCTGCAGTCGGTGAGTCGCAGGGGCTGTGCTTGATGCAGCCCGCCTGGCAGAGATGTGTTGCAGGGTGGCGTCAGTGCCTGATGAATTCCGCAACACGCCGTCGGCAATTAGTAAAAACAACGCTTTTTCTAAATTCCTAATCCTTTACAGATATGAGAAAACTTGAAGTGTAGGTATACAACATTATGTTTTACTAAGATAGCATTTTATCACTGAAAAACAGTGTGTGTGGTAAAATCCTTTATTGAACTGATTGCGTCGAACTTACTGGAGGCAAGCAACGTTCAGTTCCTAGTATAAACAATGTGTAGAGGGCCGGGTTCCATAACCTCTACTGTGGTAGTGCTGAGATGAGATGTTGGATTGTTGTCATGATGATGATTAATTGTTGTTCAGGGACATTTCGTTATTAGCCAAACTTTTTACTGAAGAAGGAACTACAACACTCGCAGTGGCACTCTACAGTGGCGACGCCCCCTGGGTATGTGCTGAAGAGATTAATTAATTGTTAATTGCTAAAGACAGCACGCATGCTGATTCAAGCGTGCGGCCAGCGGTCTGCTGTGACACCAGCAGCTGGGCAGAAATGCAAGGTGGATTGCACTTTAAAGTGCAGAAACCTGGGGAACCTGCAGTAATCTGTATACAGGAAGACAGACCTCAGCAAAGGCATCAGCCCCAGTGAGTGATGACATACAGCGACAGTATTGCCTTTGCAGTTACAGGTCGTTGAGTGACTGCACTGCCCTGTACTCAAATAACTGTACTCCAATGCAGCAGGCTAGTTGCAGCTGTTGAGAGCCTGGAGGTGATCCACCGGTAGAAAGGCTACGTGGGGTTTCCTACCGTGGAGTTTCCTACCATGGGGTTTCCTACAAGGGTGCAACAGGTAGCGAAGCTGTTCGGAGCAACCGGTTCCCTAACGAGGTGTTTGCAAACTGAGCCTCCCCCACTGCTTGTCTAACCCAGTCGCTCACCCTCAGTGCAGGTGTTGTCACCGTTTCTCAGACAGTGTCGTCGTCGATCAGCATCAATAATTTCGAAAAGTTAACTTGCTGAGTTTCGTCATATATGTCATATGAAACTAATTATTTGTATCTGACGGATCTCATTCACACAAGTACGCTTTTAACGGTTCTAACACACAATCTCTTATTTATTGAATTTTTATCTCAACAAAACTGAAATTTTACTTGGTAAACTTCTTATATAACATGGTCACTCATCCTTTGAAGCTTCCAGAATTTCTGGTGAGGAAGGTGGAATGAGGACTCAGACAGCTGGTTGCCCACTTTTCTGTCAGACACTTTTAAACACGATCATATTTTCCTTTATTGTGCTCCAACAGGAGCATTTTTCAGCTGATTATTGTGCAGTTCATTTTATAAAGATGAAATTCCGACTAGATGAACTTTGGTGGAGTCATCTAAATTAAGCAACGAATTTTATCATCTATAGCGACATCAAGAACAACACTCTAGTCATCGACACTTTATACGCCTCATCTAACCATAGGTAAATATTCTGTAATTTCTTGCAGATGAACACGCCCATTGTCGCGTAAACCTTTATCTAATTACTAACTGTAAGTCCGTGCAGTTCCAGGCGCTACAGTCTGGAACCGAGCGACCGCTACGGTAGCAGGTTCGAATCCTGGCTCGGGCATGGATGTGTGTGATGTCCTTAGGTTAGTTAGGTTAAGTAGTTCTAAGTTCTAGGGGACTGATGACCTCAGATGTTGAGTCCCATAGTGCTCAGAACCATTTGAACCATTTTTTTGAATACATTCGAACAACAGAAATCATGTAATGATTTCTGTCGTATGAGGGGCAACATAGCTATTAAATAATAGTAACGAGATTACGAGAGCAGTCACTTTCAGTGTTACGTAAAATAACGTTATATCTTGTAAATTATCACGACACAAAATGAAGATGATAAGCAATGTGGGACTTCCTTCCGTTTGCGTTTGAAACTCTCGGAGAAATCCTGTATGGTGAGGAGGGTGGGAGGGGGCAGCAAGGGGAGCCTCGATTTGTTTTGCCGGCCCGGGCCTCTGACAGGTTTAGTGTGCCACTGCTCGTAGGAAACCACACGGTAGGAAACCCCACGGTAGGAAACCCCACGACACCGGTAGAAAGGTGTTACGTCCACAACGGTGGACCTAGAGTCAGCAGTAGACCTGCCATTGTCAGAAACCACGTTTTGTAAACCATGTAGGATTATGTTAAGATGTTGACCAGAGTAAATCTCTCATCATCGCTGGAGGCTGCCAGGCTGTGATTTGGGTAGAAAGGTAGGGTATTTATACTGGTGCAGTGCATACTCCTTTTGCCGAAGCACTGCTTTTAGCAACTGAGGCCATAACCGGTCCAGGGCTTGGGTGTGCAGTAACTGGCCTCCCAATGCCAGAGTTGTTCTGCCTGTCTGCTGGCCCGTTGCCTGGCCTATAATGTGGAAATCGGCTGCATCTGAAGTATCAGTGTTCTGCACTCGTCTGCTCATTGGCTTCTGCAACAGCCTTGGCAGCGTGCAACTTTACTAAGTAGCGCCAAAAAGTAGTGGTGGTGCTACATGCAACATATGCTCAAAAACATACTACTCGTACACTCAGAACAGAAAAGAAATTAGTCTTAGGTACAAAAAATAAAAAAAGAAGTCTTCGTCAGATTTAAGTGTAATTTTCTCAGTGTTTTTGGCATTTTATAAGAGTCAGCCAACTCTTAAATTGTTTCCATTAGTATTTATATTGATAACACATTCCAATATCCTTCATTTGAACCAGTTTTAGACTAATATGACCAGCATACCTTTAACGAATGTTAATGCTGTTAACATCCTAGTTGGGTCTTTTTTTCGTCATCAAACTTCTGGTTTTTTATGGTCCACCAAGAATACCTCTCTTGTGTCAAGCTCTTCATCTGAATTGTTTATCGGACACCTTCAAATAACTAGCTTCCCATGCAGTTTTTAAAAGCCACAGTTCTCTCTGATAGTATGAAAGTTATCCCCCAACAACGCATACCCAATCATCCTGACCATCTTCCTGTCAGTATTTCTATATGTTCCTTTCTTCGCCGATTCTGGCACCTTACTGCGAGTAAAATTTTATTTTTGTTGGTGGTGGGGAGGGGGGGGGGCGGGGTCCACGGCCTCAGCGTGTTTTCTGAATGAAAACATGGTCCTTCTAGCCAGTATTCTTTTTATTAACTATGTGATTGGCAAATTTCAAACTTCGGTCGGTTTCAAGCATGTACCTTAAGCTTCTAACTTCATTTTACTTTAGAATGTGTCACTGGTACATGTGAACTTATCGCTTCCTGTTTTCAACATTCTTATTTGCACTAAATCACAAGAACTTCGATTCTCTTCTTTTCTGGTGTCTCAACGGTCCATGATTCACTTTCATACAATACTGCGCTACAAACGTACATTCTCAGAAATTTGTTCCTGAAACTAAGGCCTGGGCGTCTGTTGACAAGGAATGCCATCTTTACCTCTGCGAGTCTTTATTACATTCTTCTTGCTTCTGACTACAATGTTCCTTAAAATGTAGCAGAAACGCTTAACGTTGTCTACATCGTGTTCACCAATTTTTATGTTAACTTCATCACAATTATCATTTGCACTGATCATTACTTCCGTCTTTCTAGAATTTACTCTGAAACCATATTCTATACACATTATACTGTTAAATCTATTCAACAGGTTCTGAATATCTTCCCCACTGCCACTGAAGTGAGCAGTCTCATCCACCCTAAATCTGAAACCGGCTTTTGAACCTTCCTTTTATTGTCTTCATCATCTATTCGATGGACAGACTGAACCGTAGGGCAAAGGACTGCATCCCTGTCTTATACAATATACACTCCTAGAAATGAAAAAAAGAACACATTGACACCGGTGTGTCAGACCCACCATACTTGCTCCGGACACTGCGAGAGGGCTGTACAAGCAATGATCACACGCACGGCACAGCGGACACACCAGGAACAGGTGGTGTTGGCCGTCGAATGGCGCTAGCTGCGCAGCATTTGTGCACCGCGCCGTCAGTGTCAGCCAGTTTGCCGTGGCATACGGAGCTCCATCGCAGTCTTTAACACTGGTAGCATGCCGCGACAGCGTGGACGTGAACCGTATGTGCAGTTGACGGACTTTGAGCGAGGGCGTATAGTGGGCATGCGGGAGGCCGGGTGGACGTACCGCCGAATTGCTCAACACGTGGGGCGTGAGGTCTCCACAGTACATCGATGTTGTCGCCAGTGGTCGGCGGAAGGTGCACGTGCCCGTCGACCTGGGACCGGACCGCAGCGACGCACGGATGCACGCCAAGACCGTAGGATCCTACGCAGTGCCGTAGGGGACCGCACCGCCACTTCCCAGCAAATTAGGGACACTGTTGCTCCTGGGGTATCGTCGAGGACCATTCGCAACCGTCTCCATGAAGCTGGGCTACGGTCCCGCACACCGTTAGGCCGTCTTCCGCTCACGCCCCAACATCGTGCAGCCCGCCTCCAGTGGTGTCGCGACAGGCGTGAATGGAGGGACGAATGGAGACGTGTCGTCTTCAGCGATGAGAGTCGCTTCTACCTTGGTGCCAATGATGGTCGTATGCGTGTTTGGCGCCGTGCAGGTGAGCGCCACAATCAGGACTGCATACGACCGAGGCACACAGGGCCAACACCCGGCATCATGGTGTGGGGAGCGATCTCCTACACTGGCCGTACTCCACTGGTGATCGTCGAGGGGACACTGAATAGTTCACGGTACATCCAAACTGTCATCGAACCCATCATTCTACCATTCCTAGACCGGTAAGGGAACTTGCTGTTCCAACAGGACAATGCACGTCCGCATGTATCCCGTGCCACCCAACGTGCTCTAGAAGGTGTAAGTCAACTATCCTGGCCAGCAAGATCTCCGGATCTGTCCCCCATTGAGCATGTTTGGGACTGGATGAAGCGTCGTCTCACGCGGTCTGCACGTCCAGCACGAACGCTGGTCCAACTGAGGCGCCAGGTGGAAATGGCATGGCAAGCCGTTCCACAGGACTACATCCAGCATCTCTACGATCGTCTCCATGGGAGAATAGCAGCCTGCATTGCTGCGAAAGGTGGATATACACTGTACTAGTGCCGACATTGTGCATGCTCTGTTGCCTGTGTCTATGTGCCTGTGGTTCTGTCAGTGTGATCATGTGATGTATCTGACCCCAGAAATGTGTCAATAAAGTTTCCCCTTCCTGGGACAATGAATTCACGGTGTTCTTATTTCAATTTCCAGGAGTGTATATAACTTCGGTTTCGGTTTTCCATTCTTACTTTTCCCTCTTGGTTCTTGTACATATCGCATATTATAAATCTTTCCCTGCAGCATAGTCCTATTTTTCTTAGAATATCCTACATCTTACACCTTTTTAAACTGACGAATGCTTTTTCGAGATCACAAATTCAATGAATGAGACACGATATTTCTGTTATAATTCCCCCCCTACCCCGAGCTCACTGGTTATTATATGCCAGAACGACGGAGAGGTATGATTTGGGATAGACGCATGAGCCTCGCCAAGCTGTGCAGAGAAACACAGGCGTGTCATTGACTTTATTATACGAAGAGTATACAGCGAGGCTTCTGCTGAACTCGGCGAGGGCACCGCGCAATATGAGTGGGTCTGTACCATTCGCCTATGCCGGATTCTGCAGCGTCGGCACCTGGTTGCCCAGCCTTGCGGACTTGGGCGACGGCTAAGTGGCCGCCGCGTGTGTTTGCGCTCTGTGGCCCAGAACACGGCTGACTGCCCCCTCAAGCGTGACTCGTGGACCTCATGTAGAGCGCCGGTTGGAAACAGCCGACGGCCGTCATTGTAGTGAACCTTAGCAGCTCCGGCCATCCTCTCGGGGCAGCTCGTTCACCACTCGCAGATAGCTCTGCAATCGGGGGGCCCCGAGTTCGCGCCCCGGCCCCGACCCTGCGGACGACTGCTTGCAGTCCGTCGGGCGATGCCACCCAGAGAGCAGAGGGCAGCAGCCCTCTCACTCGTCGCTCCTGTGTAGCTCCAAGATGTGACGTGCCCCGCCGCGGCAATGACGCGTTCCTGCAACGTAGATTGGAGGTAGCTTCAGTGGCCCGGTTGGACGCCGATATTCATCAACGGAAGGTCGTTGTGGTTGACCTGCAACTAAAATAATCGTCATTCTCTCCGACTCTAGAAGCGGACAGTATGCGACACGACTGCTTGCTTCAAGCCTCCGGGCTCGCTTATTTATACGTATTTTCCCTACGCCTCCGACGTAGTTCCTCTGTAAGGGACAAGTGAAATGCTCTTTCATAATTCTCTTTTGTAAAAAGTTGATATTTTGAGCCTGTGGCTGTGTACAAAATATAGTTTGTCTCTTATACAGAAGATCACAACAACCAGCAACTTTTTATAAAGCTATTTATTTCTTTATTAAAATAGCACCGTTGCCGTTTTCGAACCGAAAGGTTCATCTTCAGACGGTTAGTTCTCGTCTTACATTAGATTTCACCTTTTTTTTCCATCTGACGGAACTTCCTTGGGGTGGTGATACCGATGAAGAATCCGCGTCATTATCTTCCAATGCAGGTTGCTTATCATCTTCCACCAGCGACAACTGTATAATGCACCTTTTTGTGTAAATATATATATGCACATAATGTAAAGCACCACTCACACACTTAGAAGTTTCATCACATGAAGGTATGTATAAAAAGATGACGATACTACTACCGTAACAATGCCAAAGTCTTACACTCTCAGAGAGATTTCATTATGTACATGTATGTGACAGTAGAAATTTACAAATTGCTAATGTTACATTACTTACTATTTATACTGAAAGAGAACTGATTAAAATTAAGATAAATAAATAAATTAGTCAGTTGTAAACTGTTACTACCGTGCTATTACGTAAATATTATGGTATACGTTGGACCAAAAGTAAACTATAAGGGCCAGGTATACACAAATAAATATTACAACTATGGACATATTATGGCATGTATTGAAAGCACAATAAATGGGTTGGGATGGATGTGCATATATAAATATTACAAAAGTAGACTATTTTTTACTGTAAATTGGAAAGTAGGTGAATGAAATTTTGAAGAAAGGCTGCATTGGCTAACTCAGTTTGTTCATTGAGGATATTTTCTGGTAATTTGCTTTTATGTACATATATATCAATCTCCTCAAAGTCATAAGGCTGCCTTCCTCAGCATGGTGCAATACTTGTACATGGTCTTCAGTGCTCTTTATTCCATGACTGTTGGTAGCTGTGTGCAACGCCAATGAAGATTTTGACACACTGTTTCTGTATGAAGTTGTTATTCTTTAAGTTGTAAACTGCTAACTGCTGGAGTTTCTTGTTTGTGTGGGAGCTTATTTTAATGTTTCTGTTTTAAAATAGGTTCTTATTTTGTAGGATATGCTCCCTAAGAAAGGTAGTGCAATATATATTCTGCTGTTGTCTACTCTCTCTTGTGTAAGTTGCATGACTGTCTGGTGCGCAGCTTTGTTGGCTGATGGTTCTTGGAATTTTTGTGATAGTTTGTCTATCACGAGAGGGCTCTATCCATTGTTTGAGGCTACAGTTTTAATGATAATGATTTCATTTTCTTTTTTAACTGGTTCAAGTGTATTTTTGTGTAGGAGGATCAGTGTGGACCTAAAATATGATATTTTATGCTGGTTTGGATGACAAGATGAGCTGTTGATACATACCTGAATGAATGTTGGTTTTCCATAAATCTCAAAATTACGTTTATGGTTTTTGTTGGTAATTCTTACGCCTAGGAAATTGATGCTGCTGTTTGTCTCATGTACAACGGTGAATTTAATGTTTTAGTGCATGCTACTCAGATTTGTTGCTAATGTATCTATTTCCTCATTGGTGCCATTAAAAGAGTTTAATTGTATCATCAACATAAATTTTGTAGTAGATGATTTTGCAGTTGATGTGACAGTTATCTTCAAACAAAGTCTGCTCTATGTGATTTATGTAAATATCTGCTAACATCCCAGCTAGGCTGCTACCCATAGCCAACCCATCTTTCTGTTAGTATATTTTGTTATTAAAACTGAAATAATTGTATGACAGTACCGAGGTGAGTAACTCAATGAACTCACATGTCTCTGCCACGCTTACTTTCTTATGTCTGAGTCGATTATTTCTGATTACATTTATGCTGTCCTCTACAGGGATGTTAGTATAAAGGTTTACTATGTCATGTGATGAAAATCGGGCTGTCAATGGAACATAAACATCTCTGATTTTCTCAATAAGTTCATATATGTTCTTAATGAGAATTTGTTTTCAAAGGTATAGTAGGTATTAATGATAGCAAGCAGTTTGTTATTTAAACTACATGAAGTGCTATTCCTAGAGTTCACAATTGGCCTGATACTCCATCGTTGTAGTAAGCCTTAGCTGCTCCAGCGGGCCGACCAGGGCAGCTCGTTCAGCGCCCGTAGACAGCTCTGCACCCGGGAGGCCGCTAGTTCGCGCCCCCGTCCCGCCGGAGCAGACGTCAGCTTCCACTCCGCCGGGCGATGCCACCCAGAGAGTGGAGGCTAGCAGCCCCCTCGCTCCTCGCACCGATGTATTTCCAAGGTACCACGCGCCACGCTACAGTAATGATGCTTCCGTGCAGCAGAGGTTTAAGCTAGCTTCATCGGCCCGGTTGGCCGCCGATATCCACTGCCACAAGGTCGTCGAGTCTGGCCTGCGACTTAATCGTCATTCACTCCGATTCTTGATCGCACAGAACGGCGGCACGACTGCTTACTTGGAGCCTCCGGACTCGCTTATTTATACGTCTTTTCCCCACGTCTCTGACGTAGTTCCTCTGGAAGAGGCAAGTGGAGTGATCGTTGGTAATTACAGCGACAGGTTTCCTCTGCACGCTTCGGTCCCTGCTCACGGTTCACTAGACGCTGTTGTAACTGCAAGTATGGGTTCTTCGCAGCACGATGGTGTCCTGTGCCGCCTGATTACTTCAGATTTGTATAAAGAGTCTACTGGGCCGTGCCTGCTAGCCTGCGAGTGGTGTCGTAATCCTGCAAAATATCAACATCGCCCGTACCTGCCATTTGATCTGCCAATCGGTTCTCTTACCTCTGCCTTCCAGCCACAGCTGAACGAAATTTAGACGAATACCCCGAATCCATGCCTGCACTTGTTCGTGGCGCAGCATTTCTCTCAATACTTGCATCCATCATAAAGAGAAACATCGAAACCACCTGTCTCGAGCCTTTACCTTTTCTAAAGCAAAACTGTCAACGAGGAGATCGTCTGATTTCTATACCACTCTTCCGTATATTATTCTTATAAGAAACGATGCAGTGCGAATTCCACTGTTAAGCGCAGAGGAAAGAACATACATGTAGAAAGAGTACACTGAAGGACTTTATGACCGGGGGGAGGGGGGCGTAAGTAGTGTAGCGACGGATTTCTTTAAGACCTTAACGTTGACATCTGGTCACACATCCGGTGTCAGGTTGCAGCTGAGGGCATATTAATTGTTATCTTAATGGTCACCCCATTACTCCCCTACCTTCCACTCACCCCTCTCACCTGATTTACTTCTCTGCCCTTGTAATCTGCCTGGCCTGAATTTCTAGATCAGCCTTGTTCACCAAGCTCTGACCGGACTCACTGCGTAAAAGTCTTTTGCAGGGAACGCATACGCAATTTTTAATTATTTATTTGAGTCATTAATCTTCTGATTAATCTGATGTGGCCCGCAACGAATTCCTCTTCCATGCCAACTTCTTCATCTCAGAGTAGCTCTGGCAACCTATGTCTTCAATTATTTTCTGTCTTACTGAAAAGTTATTACAACCTAAAGATCCCTCTAGAACCGTCGATGAAATTCCCTGATGATGGCCGATCATAGCCCTCCTTCTTATCAGTGTTTTCCACGTATACCTTTCTCTCCGTTTCTGCGCAGAACATCCTCATTCCTTACGTTATCAGTCCACCTAATTTTCAACATTCGTCTATAGCACCACATCTCAAATGCTTCGATTCTCTCCCGTTCCGGTTGTCCCTCACTCCATGTTCCACTGCCCTACAGGGTTGTGCTCCAAACGTATATTATCAGAAATTTCTTCATAAAAATAAGTCATATATTTGATACTACTAGATTCCTCATGCCAGGTATGCTTTTTTGCCAGTGCTGGTCTCCTTTTGATGTTCTTCTTTCACCGTCTGTCATTGGTTATTTTGCTGCCTAGGTAGTAAAATTCCTTAACTTCATCTAGTACGTGACCGTCAGTCCTAACGTTAAGTTTCTCTGTGTTCTCGTTTCTGCATCTTCTCATTACTTTCGTCTTTCTTTGATTTATTCTCAGTCCATATTCTGTGCCCATTGGACTGTTCATTCCATTCAGCAGTTCACGTTTCTTCGCTTTCACTCTGGATAACAATGACATCAGCGTAAATTATCATTGAAATCATTTCGCCACGAATTTTAATTCCACTTCTGAGCCTTTCTATCAATGCTTGTTCGATGTATAGAGCTACCATCAGGGGCGAAGATTACATCCCTGTCTTAAATCATTTGTAATCCGAGCACGTCGTCTTCCACTCTTATTATTCCCTCGTGTTGTATATTACCCGTCCCTACCTACAGTTTACCCCTATTTTCCTCAGAATTTCTGACAGCTTGCACCATTTGACACCGTCAAACGCTTTTTTAGTATTGACATATCCTATGAACGTGTCTTGCTTTCATTGTCAACCGTAGCGTCAGAATTTCCTCTTTGGTGCATTTATATCTCCTAAAGCCAAACTGATAGTCTTGTGACACATTGTCGGTTTTCTTTTCTGTTCATCTGTAAGTTATTCTTGTCAACAACTTTGGCTTAAGAGCTGTTAAGCTGACTATGCCATAATTCTCGCGCTTGTCCGCTCTTACGTTCTTCGGAATTGTTGGATGATAGTGTATTCTACACACCAACGTGAATAGTAGTTCTGTTGCCACTTCGCCCAATGATTTTAGAAATTCTGACAGAACCTTACCTATCTCTTGTGTCTTATTTGATCTTACGTTTTCCAAAGCTCTTTTAAATTCTGATTCTGGTATTAGATCTAGTATCTCTCTCAAATCGACTACTGTTTCTTCTTAAATCACATCAGAAAAATGGTCTCCCTTACAGAGAGGCCTTTAATGTACTCTGACTCGCATTCGCTCTCTCTTCTGTATTTTATAGTGGAATTCCCATTGCACTCTTAATGTTACCACTCTTGTTTTTAATTTCACCGAAGGTTGTTTTGACTTTCTTATATGCTGAGTCAGTCCTTCCGACAATCGTTTCCTTATAGATTTCTTCACATTTTGTATGCAGCCATTTCGTATTAGTTTCTCTGCGCTTCCTATTTACTTCATTCCTCAGCGACTTTTACTACTGTATTCCCGAATATCCCTGAACATTTTTGTAATTCCTTCATTCCTAGATAAAATGAAGTATTTCTTCTGTTACCCATGTATTCTTCCCAGGTGCCTACTTTGTACCTATGTTTTTCTTTCCAACATCTGTGACTGAACATTTCTAGAGATGTCCATTCCCTTTCAACAGTACTGCCTAGTAAGCTATTCCTTATTACTCTATATGTAGCCTTAGAGAGCTTCAAGCGTATATCGTTATTTCTTGGTATTTACGTATCCCTAATTTTTGCGCATTAATTCTTCTTGACTAATCTCCTAAACTTCATCACTACGAATATCTGCTCCCGGGTAGGACTTACAATCCAATACCTGATACCAGAATCTGTCTGACCATGATGTAATCTGACTGAAATCTTTCCTTCTTTTCCAGTCTTTTCCAAGGATACCGCCTCCTGTAGCGATTCTTGGTTCTTGAACAGAGTATGCGCTATTAATTACTCAAATTCATTGCAGAACTCAATTACTCATTGTAATGTTACTTAAAATCCGTCTTCATTGCAAAATTGTTATTCATATGACCGGTTTCGGTTCATTCAGAACCATCTTCAGATCTGTAAAAATAATGATACTAATTTACTATTCCACGGGAGCAAATCTTATTCATCCTATCTAATCAACATCAAATGTACCAGAACGTACCTGATATTTCAGTTACAGGGGTAACCCGTCCAAATCCAGCAACTTTCACATACTACGTCACATAAAATTGGTTGGCAGAGTGCACATCATTTATATTAATTATAACACTATTACCGACAGGTGGCGTCTGGTACATTTGTTACATTCCTTTTGCACATACTGTATTCAGTAGATCTTTTTTATATTAAAAATATTTAATTAAAATATGTAGATGTCAAGGATAAAATCTCTACTTATCAGAATTAAAAAACAGTAAAATTATCATTTTTATACGATCTAAAAAACATAGGGCGGTTTATATATGTATATATATATGGTGCTGGCGTGAACTTGTTTTCCTCTACGGTCTGCTTCCGTGGTTCCCGCCATTTCGGTGTTGTGCCGCGGTCCGCTCAGTCGTCTGATCTTAATCGCCGCGGGCAAGAGGGCCGCACAGGAGGGCCCCGTCAACGACGCCAGGCGCTGCACGCGTCTTCCGGCTTCTCCACCGCGCACCATCTCTCATCCCTCGGCCTGGATCTCCACACGCAACAGTTGACATCTTAGTAGGTCGTCATAAATTATAAAATAGGCGTTATGATTGAATTCGCTTTGCTCGTTGAGGATTAAATCCGGATCTTTATTTTTGTGGGTGTATATTTCAATTTCTTCCAAAATGTAAAGAAACCGTCCCTTATGAGCTCTATTCAGGAACATTGTGTTCAATGTTCGTGACTGAGTGCTTTGTTGCAGCCATATGCGCCCCAAAAGCTGTTTTGTTTTGAGAGTAGGTGTGCTCCCTGAATCTGGTTTCAAAGTTCCTACCAGTCTGCCTTATATATTGTTTACAGCAGTCGTTACATTTCATGTTATATACACCTGAATCCTGAAATTTATTCCTACTATTACATATTCTATGCCGGAGCTTCAATTTTAACGTGTTATTTGTTCGGAACCCTATTTTAACGTTGGATTTACGAAAGCATCTTTCAATTTTATCTGTAATTCTTCCATTGTAAGTGAGAGCTACATATGTTTTCTTGTTTTTCCTCTTAACTGTGAGTTGACTTCCTTCTATTCGTTCCATTTGCCTCTTCTTTATCTTCCTATAAATAGTCATCACCTGCTTACACGTATATCCTTTCGCCACGGCCACTTGTTTTAAAATACTTAACTCTTTTTCTACTTCCTGTTGGCTTAGTGGCAATCTTAGTAGCCTGTATACCATCGAAGTAAAATATGCCCATTTGTATCGCGGTGGGTGACAAGAGCGCTCATTGATAACTAAATCTGTACACGTAGGTTTTCTGAATATGCTAAATTCATGCTTCCCATCTTTCTTTATTAGTGTTAAATCTAAGCAATCTATACGGTTGTTTTCGTCAAATTCCATGGTGAATCTAATTTTCGGGTGTTGAGAGCTCATTTTTTGTGCTAAGTTTTCGATATCATTTTTATCTCCTTTGTATAATAAAATGGAGCCGTCAACATATCTCCTGTAATACACAATTTTCTCTGCGATATTAGGATTTTCATCAAAGAATTTGTTTTCTAAGTGATTTACAAAAATGTCAGCCAACGTCCCAGCTAAACTGTTCCCCATTGCCAGCCCGTCTTTCTGCTGATAAATTTTACCATTGAAAGTAAAGTAATTGAACGACAAGACTTGTTCCAACATTTCCACTAGTTCAATCACTTCCCCCAGTGTCAATTTACTATGAGTGAGGAGATTGTTCTTAATGATCTCAATCGTTTCTTTTACGGGAATGTTTGTGTACAGATTGGTGATATCCAATGAAGCTATAAGTACGTCTTTAATTTGCTTGGCAAATTCGTAGCTGTTGCTAATGTTGAAAGTCCGACGATATGTATATGCCGCCGTCAATCTGTTATTTAGCTCTTTATTTAATTTATAACTTGGGCTGCTGGTATTATTAACGATTGGACGAATCGATTTTTCAACTTTATGGAGCTTTATTTGTGACCGTAATTCGGGGATTCGCGGATTCATTACTTTCAGTTTAAACTTTTCCTCCTCTGTGAATAGAAACACACTGTTATCTATTTGTTTCCTTATTTCTGTTTGAAATTTCTTGGTTGGATCTTTCTTGACTTCTACTATTCCGTTTTCCATAAAGAACTTTTCATTTCTCTATATAGTCTGTATCATGTATTAAAACCATAGTGCCGCTCTTATCTGCCTTTGTGACGATAGCCTTACGTGATTCTGATTTATTATTCAAGCCCATAAGAGTTACTAGTTCGTTTCGGTTCTTGTGAGCAGAGTGCATTTCATCTATAATCGACTTCTTTACTTTAACTGCCGTGTTGGTCTGCTCGTATCTATTCATAATTGCGATATCACATGCAATTTTCACTTCTGCGGCAGTATTTTTTATTGTATTTGAGTTAATTGCGGGATTTAGGTTATATTGCAGCCCTTTATTTAAAACGTTCTGCTCATCCTTTGTTAATTCTATCTCAGTTAAGTTCACGACCCTCTCACCAAAAGTATGCACCTTTATAACGCCGTTTCGTTACCAGTATTAAAATCTACACCTAGGTTAAAAAGTTTCTTCTGATGTCTGTTTAAAGTTAATTCTCGCTCCCTGTAAATTTTATTTTCAATCTCTCTGCTTACGTATGTGAACTGTAATGGAGATAAAATGTCACCTAAAATCAAGTGAAGATTAAAAGCTTTTCTGTTTAACTTGTCTTTCATTTTATATGCTTCTCGAATTTGAGATTTAAACCATAATATTTCACTTTTACGTTTTACTATTTGTGCTATGTTTGACATATTCCTGATTTTTACTTTTGCGTAATTAGGGGTAATCCCTGCGTCTAAGCATGTTTCGTTAAATTTTATTTTCAAGTTTTCTTTCATTATCTTTGTCCAAATACGTAAGAACTTCGTAATATATCCCGAAGCCTGACGTGGCACAAACTTTGCAAAAACAGACATAATGTCTTATGGGATAACAGCAATCAGTGATTTTATAATGTTACTTAAAATCCGTCTTGATTGCAAAATTTTATTGGACATCAGACGACTGAGCGGACCGCGGCACAACCCCGAAATGGCGGGAACCACGGAAGCAGACCGTAGAGGAAAACAAGTTCACGCCAGCACCATATATATATATATAAACCGCCCTATGTTTTTTAGATCGTATAAAAATGATAATTTTGCTGTTTTTTAATTCTGACAAGTACAGATTTTAACCTTGACATCTACATATTTTGATTAAGTATTTTTAATATAAAAAAAGATCTACTGAATACAGTATGTGCAAAAGGAATGTAACAAATGTACCAGACGCCACCTGTCGGTAATAGTGTTATAATTCACATAAATGACGTGCACTCTGCCAACCAATTTTATGTTACGTAGCGTGTGAAAGTTGCTGGATTTGGACGGGTTACTCCTGTAACTGAAGTATCAGGTACGTTCTGGCACATTTGATGTTGATTAGATAGGATGAAAAAGATTTGCTTCCGTGAAATAGTAAATTAGTATCATTATTTTTACAGACCTGAAGATGGTTCTGAATGAAACGAAACCGGTCATACGAATAAAAAATTTGCAATCAAGACGGATTTAAGTAACAATTTAAAATCACTGATTGCTATTATCCCATAAGACATTATGTCTGTTTTTGCAAAATGCTCAATTAGTCATTCTCTTCTCTAAATTGTAGTACCAAGCCCGCATACTCCCAAACCGCTTTCTTCTGCTCCTTCCCTTACAACGGCATTCCAATGGCCCATGACTATTAGATTTTCATCTGCCTTTATGTACTGTATCGCTCGTTCAGAATCCTCACATACCTTTTGTATCTCTTCATCTCCAGGCCGCGACGTAGGCATTTATACCTGATCGTTGTCGCTGTCGGTTTGCTCTCGATTCTGATGAAAACAGCCTTATCACTGAACTGTTCATAGTAACACCCTCTGTGCCCTACCTCCTATTCATAACGAATCCCGCTCCCGTTTTACTCTGACCCCATTATACCTAGGTTTAGTCTTACGGTTTCCCTTTTCAAACTTTTTAGCTTCCCTTCCACGTTCAAAGTTCTGACACCCAAACTCGTAAAACGTTATCCTTTCGTTGATTACTCAGTCTTTTTTCAGGGTCACCTCCTACTTGATAGTCCCCTCCCAGAGATCCGAATGGGGGACTGTTCCGGAATCTTTCCCCAAAGGACAGATCATAATGTCACTTTTTTAGTTACAGGTCACAAATCCTGTGGATAACCATTATGTGTCTATAATAAAGTCGTTTCCGTTGCCTTCTGCATTCACATGCTGTTGATCATTGCTGAGTGCCCTGAAACTCTGCCCGAGCCTCCACCATCTTTGACAAGGCCGTTGGCAGAGGGTGACCCCTTATACCAGGAGCCTACGGGCGTCGATGCTGATTATTGTTCGACATTTGAGCGGTGGCTGTGTTCGAACTGGTGACCGAGAACGTTCTGATTACTTATCAAAGTCGCTACCCGTAGACCACGGACCTTATCTTGGTCTACACCAATTCTATTCAGCATTTCAATTCATTCATTATTTCGCTGACTGAAATGCAAATGTGCGTGTTTGACATTTATGTTAGTACACTGAGTCCACACAACATCCTCCTTGATGATGTAATGTACATTAAATTAACTTCTCAGCATGTGTTTCCCATGAATGCTCTTCCTCAGGATGTTCATATTTACCAGTTTCTGAATATGGGCCCACCTGTGTACAGAACATGTTCTGGTAGTGAGTGTTTATGTGAGCAGGGACCGTTTCTTATGTTGTGCTCATATCAGTCATCTTTCGGGCAAAGATTATAAACTTTGTTCCTTTGTTGGTGGATAGTTTGTGAAAGTGAATTTTCCATATTGCATGCCCCGCGGTCTCTAAATTGTTTTTGCGAAATTTACGTTTCCTGAGCTCAATTTTCCCACATTCCATTTTTATATCTGTTCACTGCTACCTAAAAGTTTCACTGATTCGCTCTCCGCGTACTAGTACCCATTCGTATCATCAAAACTTAAATTAAAACCACATGCCCAGAAATTGTTACCCAAAGGTACAGATTTCAGATGAAGGTATAGTTGTCAGCCAAGTATCTGGAGGTAGTAGCCTATGCACCGAGACGAAATCCTCTGAAGTAAGCAGTCTGCAAAACGCCTCGAAAGGTGTGGCTGGCTGTCACTGCAAAGTCAAGCATCATAACATATTAATGACATTTATAATGCTGCTATCAATATATAAATTATACAAAACATACATGTAACTGTATAGTTTAGAGAAAAATATTTCTGAAAAATCTAAACTCATATCCATGACATTCTCCTTTAAAATATGTGATGTGTTGCATTGCACCAGCACGTTTAAATAAAAAGATCGTGCAATATACAAGCTACCACACTTCCGTCTGCCACCATTTTTACATTGTACTGGTGCCATAGTAGCGGACTTGTACAGTAACTCACACATGTAGCTATATGGGGCAGCCAGCTTGGATCGTAACGTCATTGAGGCACCCATCTATAACTTGAAGGAACCAACAGGATAATTGTACTAGAGTAGGGCAGAGGGGAAAAGGATAAGTAGGGAGATGGGGGAAGGGAAAGAGAGAAGGGAAGATAAGTTCTCAACCAATAGGGTAACTGCCATTTCAGTAGTGTGGAGGGGGAGAGGGGAGAAGGAGAGGGTAGGAGTGCCTAAAAATCGTTGATAAAACATTGATATAGGTGACAAATGGGGGAGGTAAAGATGACTTGTCATAAATCATTGTCCTCTTCCTATCATATCCCCCACACCGTCACCTCCTCGTGATCCCACCGACCTTCAACGACATTCTACATATGCTCACGAAGGCACCATGTGGACAGCCGACCTGCTTTGTGGTTACATATACATTCATATCCATAAGTCATATTCTGTCCTTAGTCGAACTGACTCTGTCCGTATCATCAGTATAATGATGCCTCATTCACCTCTGTTCCACTTATACACTTTCATTATCGCATCACGTGCTTGGAACAACACTAGGCGGCATTAAATATTGCGGTGGACATTGGTCATATTGTTTCCACTCACCAGCGAAATTTCACCTTCACAAAACACAGATGCACAGTTCTTTGGCTAAATATTAGGCGCTCAGTGAACAGCTCATCAGAGGTACGGCAACAACCATACTGAACGGATCTGCCACCCTCTACAAGGAGTGTCGGTTTTGGAAGATAAAGGAAACTAGAGCTACAAGCAAAATACCCTTATTGGCTTTCGGAATAATCAGAATTTAGTACAACATAGTTCTGATATCGTTTGTAAAGCTGTTGGAACTGTCGGCAAACACTTCCTGGGGAGCCGCTCGACGCACTATCTTCTCGGTTTGTTGGATGTCTGCATCACTACAGGAATGAGACCTTGTGCCACCAATACGATCAGGAGACCAAGTGATAGTGAACGGCATGGCGTTCATCGTCTTGCTTATCTCTAGCGGGCGGAAATTCGTGATGGATCAAGTCCTTTCTGCCGAAAAAGGCGATCAGCATAATATTAATCTTGGATTTTGTCAGTCAACGGCGGTGGATAAAGATTAACCCTAAATCATTGACAGTCTGTTGGTCTCCTGGTCGTATTTGTAGCAGTGGATCTCGTCTCCATCGCACAATTCGTGACCATGGTGCTTCGTGCGATTTCATCCAAGGCGTTTGTTGACATTTCCCAGCAGCCTTATAACCGAAGTCAGAAGCGTGTTGTAGCTAATTGTGTTTTCTTTGAAGGGCAGTAAAAGTGTTTTGTTCGTAACTACAGTTACCGTTATTTTTTGTGATCGTTCACCGAATTTTTCACACACGCCTTTTGATTCTGACTGTTGGTTTCAGTGAAGGACAGACTTTGGGCCAATTGACTAATGAGACTGTGGTGGTATCAGCTCCGGGCAGGCCGTCACAATCAGCCAAGGGCTATGTCGGCCAACAACAGATATAATTCTGGACCTAGGTGCTGCAATAATAGTTGTGCAGTGCCCTGCAGTTTCAGCATCCTGCTCCTGGTGATTGTGTGGATTCCTACGTGGTCTACATATAGCAACGTTACTACAGCCAGTTGACCGATGGGAGATTAGCTCCTGTCACAACACACCTTGCCAGAGCGAAGTCGAATTGTCTGTACAGATACCAACCCTTGAGTGCATAATTTTCATTTAGACTTGATCCTACGACACAAAAGCCTTGTCTGTATTGATTACTGTGTTAAGAAGTGAATTTTCCTTAGATGAGAATTCACTCGAATTGGGTGGATAATTTGTAGGATCTACAAAGGTTATTTAGCAAGTTTACATTGACGTGACCAAACTAATGGCATATCTCCCAATGTCGTGGTGGTGGTAAGTTCCTGTGGGACCAAACTGCTGAGGTCATCGGCGCCTAGGCATAATCTAAAAGTAACTTACGCTAAGGACAATACAGACACATCCATGCCCTAGGGAGGTCTCGAACCTCCATCGGGGCGGAGGGGGGTGGGGAGGGGAGGGGGAAAGCCTCACGTACCGTGGAAAGGCACCTGAGACTGCGCAGCTACACCGCGCGGTCATAATATCGTGTCGGAATTTCTTTCGCCCAGCATAGTGCAGCAACTCGACGTGGCATGATGGAATCAACAAATCGTTGGAAGACCCCTGCATAAATACTGAGCATTGCACTGTAGGTGTCTGTAGTTGCGAAAGTGTTATCAGAGTAAGATTTCGTATACGAACTGACCTCTGGATTACTGGATTATTTCCCATAAATGGTCGATTTTATTCATATCGAGCGATTTGGGAGGCCAAATCATTTTGTCAAACTATCCACAATGTTCCTCAAACCAGTAGCGTACAGTTATGGCCTGGTGATATGGGGGATTCTCATTCATAAACATTCTATCATTCTTTGGGAACATGCAGTTCATGAATGGCTGCAAATGGTCTAAAAGTAGCCAAACATAACCATTTGCGGTCAGATTCAGTTGGACTGGAGGATCCAGTCTATTTAATGTAAACACAGTCCACACCATTATGGAGCCACCATCAGCTCGCACAGTGCCTTGTTGACAACTTGGCGCCATCGCTACACACGAAACCCTGCCATCAACTCTTAGAAACTGAAATCGAGACTCAACTGATTAGGTTACGGTTTTACAGTCCTCTGAGGTACAACCGATGTGGGTACGCGCCCAGGAGAAGCTCTGCAGCTGACGTCGTGCTCTTAGCAAAGGCACTTCTTTCAGTCGTCTGCTGCCATAATCCATTAACACCAATTTCGTCACACTTTCCTAATGGATACGTTCGTCCTACGTCCGTCAGTTATTTCTGCCGTTACTTCATGCATTGTTGCTTGTCTGCTAGCAATGAGAACACCATGCAAACGTCGCTGCTCTCGGTCGTTAAAGCGAAGGCCACCGGCTACTGCGTTGTCCATGGTGGGAGGTAACACCTGAAATTTGGTAGCCTCGGTACACTCTTGACACAGTTGATCTCCAAATATGGTATTCTCTAAGGATTTCCCAAGCAGAATGATCCTTGCGCTTAGATGCAACTACTATACACCGTTCAAAGTCAGTTTATTCCCGTCGTGCGGCCATAATTACATCCACCAATGCACTGCTTTTTTTATACCTTCCGTACGAAGTATATGTGCTTATCACCGTTCAATGACTTTTGTCACGTCAGTGTACTTTACTTTTAGTCCGTAATCAAAAAATCTTCGACTAAAGGCCGTGACTCACTGGAGCACTGCCAGCTACAAAGTTAATAACATGTACCACAGCTGCTCGCACAGACCCTCAGAGTCTGTCGGGAGGCCGTTGCCGAGAGCTGTACGTGGGCTGAGGAAGGCAGTGTTGATGGACCAGCTGCCAGCCGCGCTGGCGCTTTCATCAGCTGTGACGGCAATTGCAGGGGGCAGGAAAAATTTCAGCGCCCGCAATTTCCCCGGGGATGCATTCTTCCTAATAAAATTGCAGCTCCACGTCTGCAGGGAGATTGGCAAAATGTGTCTGCCGCAACGGGGCGCTCCTTCTGCCAAACTTCCGCCCTTCCATGATTGGTCATCAGAACAAATTTAGCACTATGTCTCCGCTTTCATCCTCGTTATCTCTTTCTACGGTTCTTTCATAGCTATTCTTTTCAGTTTTCAGGATAATTACACGTATCAGACGTTTTGCTGGACCGTGAGTCACAGACTAAAATAATACATAACAGATTCGAAGCAACAGTTTAGACACATGTTGATTTCTGTTGTTGTAAGTCATTATTAAACTACATGTTTGTTATCATGTGAAAACGTGCATTTGGTTAGGCTTCATTGCTCGTTCACAAATTACGAATAAGCGCTTACCGCAAAGGTGACATCCGTTTAATACTATCATGTAGAGAAAATCACATTTCTGTGACCGTTACGGAATTTTCGGGGTGTCTGCTTTAGATTAACACGAGTACCAATTAGAGTGGCAGCGTGGTTCGATCCAATAGATGAAACGAACCTGCAGAGCGCAACCGAGGAAATGAATGTATAATTTTAATTATTTCTTCGCTTTGTGACCCAAAAGACCATAAGTTTAACCAGCACGTGAAGGGACAAGTAATTGAACTGGTCTTCAGACCTCCAGTATAAATAAGCTGATCAGGAGGTCTGTTTAGGATTACGTAAGTCTCGTAACGTAACATGTGAGATTCGGTGCTACTACAACGACAAACAGTGTGAAACACGAAGCAGCGCTGGACAGAACACGAGAAATGTTCTCACCTGAACAATGTCTAGTCATAAAAAGTGGCTTCAGAATCGGCCCTGTAGGGCATAATAATGTGGCAGACCAAAGATAGCTGTGGAAAAACCTAGAGCTAAACATGAGTAGTTCGTGTTTGTCGGAATGCGTTTCAGTCTTCCTGTTGGCGTGGTATAGTTTCTAGGTGCTTTAGAAGACAGGTCAAAGGTGTGAAAAGCTACTTTCATCTTTTGTTCAGATATTCATCTTTATTTCTCTATGAACATAAACAAGTCTTTTAATTATTCCATTTGGCTAGTAGAGTCATTGAAATGGAATTTCTTTTTCACGCAATATTATGGCGCCGTAGCGTCAGGCGAGCTAACGGCGAGCAGCGGAAACAGGGAGCTGCTTAAATCGTGGGCACGCGGACCGTACTATCGAGCGTCAATGTTGAGTGTGCCAAGTTCAACGTGCTGTTGAACGCTCAGAAAAGATTCGACTGATGGATACGGTACGTGTGCCACAACGACGTGTACGCGGCCCCTGTGCGCTTCTGCGGTAATTGTCAGCTTTATCTGGCTCGCAAATGGATGGATGTGAAATTCCTATGTTACCTCTATTAAAATGCACTTCTTCTCCCTTTTACTTACGTTAGTCTTGTTGTCTTTAGTACACCTAGATAAAAACTTCAATATTCTTGAACTGTTACTAGACGAAAAGGAAAGAACCACATACTGTCCACAAGCACATCAGCTCATAAAAGCTCCTCTGCAAAGTGTGTGATACAAATTTACGGTAATTCTTCACATAAGATAAAAATTATTTAACCTTTCTTGGTTGTAGTGAAACCATAAGACCTATTTAACTTTAACACCATTCCAATTCACAAGAAGAAACTTTACATGTGAAATACGAAGCCAGTACTAAGGAAATGCAAACTCTCTTGCAGATAAAACCAATCTAACAGACACATTCCTCAGTACGAATGCATCTATATTTGCATAACGTCGTGTATTATTGAATATAGTTCTATTAAAATAACACCAAATTATCAGAACTTATAAGGGAATGCCAAGGTTAGTAAAAAAGTGTTTTGATCCGGTGATAAGTAAGCCAGCAACACATAACACTATACCAACCACGAATGACTTAAATAGAATGTGTAAGGTGCTTCTGGACCAACAAGCACATTTTTTTAAAAATTCCCTGTATTACTAATAAATCGATTTAATTAATCACTTAAGTACAATTATTTTTAATAGTTTAACTATACCTCCATTCAAAAATTTATGTATACACATGAATGAAATTTTAATTTATTTTAAAATATAAAAAATCTAATAAATTATTTCCTGACAAATTAAAAATAAATGAGTTATGTGTGGGATCAATTTTATTTTTTGTGGAAATATTTGTAATAAACCAAGAGAGGAAAAAGTCTAAAGTAAAATTTAAAACAAATAACTATAGAACATTTCAGAAATGAATGATATGATGAAGGTAATGTTCATTTAAAAGCACTTTACTCTGAATAAACCTTCATATGGGCATTTTCCGATTATGAGAAAGCAGGTACAGACATTTGGGAAGAAATTAAAAATCAAACTCTTTCTTATCTATAACTGCAAGAAATATAGCAGATTATTTTTACTATAGGGATTCATATATAGCTAACAGTAACGGATTTTATAAATTATCAATAACTAAAAGACTATATTTGTGCTTATAAAATAATTTTAAATTTTTTTCATGCAATAACCTAAACAAAAAATAATTTTGAAAAAGTTTTCAGCTAAAATTCTATGTTGTAAATCAGAAGTTAAATTTTGTTTACCACACACAATTATATGTTTAAGTGTATCATTTGGTATATTTTAATTCAAAAAATGCACATAATTTCATTCATAAGTTACTGATCCTCCACATTAGGTATTTGGTTTACATGAAGTGATAATATTAGTTTCTCTATTAATGTGATCAGTAGGTATAACAAACATTCTGTCAGGTAGATCAAAATTTGTATTTATTAATTTAAATGAAATACTTTTAGGAAAATGATTAGCAGCAGTTTTCCATTAGCTTCAATAATGTATTAATTAGAACCTAAAACTCAACCAATGTAATGTTCTTATCCATTAATAATTCAATGCCACTCTCAATAGTAACTACATTTAAAATGCTTTCTGCTTTAATGTGAATATAAGGTTAACTTGATTGAATATATTTTGTCAAATTTTTCTGTCTATATTGACCAATAGGAATTTTTTTCATTTCTTCATCAGACAGCAGGTTGGAGTCTGTGCTGGTGCACTATACAGTTTATTATTTTTCAATATAATATTTGGAGTTAAAAAAGTTGAATAAAGACCTATTAGTCAAACATTGACATAAATTTCTATTACTGGGACAGTTAATCTTTCTTCTTTGATTGATCACACACCTGAGAAACACAATACATTAATTAATAACGAAAATGTGAAATTCCAGTTAAGAAATTAAAAAATAAACATTGTAAACTTTTAATAAGTTCTGTTTTCTGTTCAATAACAGGACCAGTCAGTTGTGAAAACAACACTATTTTTGCTAATTACATTTTAGCTTCTGATAGTTAACATGGAATAAAATTAATGATTTGTAAATTTATTTAAAACCTTAGATCAACCAAAAAGCAATAATTTATTAATTGATATGAAAAACATTAAGTTAAAATTAACATGAAATTACTTTCCTTTATACAAACTATGATGAAAATATACCAATAGACAAATGTGAAAATAATTCAGCTGTTATATTCGATGATTTCATTCTTCAAAGTCAAGATATTAGAGAATATTTTACTAGAAGTACATGTAAAGTAACAGACTGTTTATATTTAACTCAAACACATTCAGAATTAACAAAACGAATACTCATTGGTAACCTTAATTATTAAATATTTTCAGACAAGATGGAAACACTTTTAAATCATATTTATTATAAATTTGTGGGTGGAGATCAAAAATTTGATGTTTTCAATTAAATATGTAGATTATGATGGGATAAACATGAATTTGATTTTATAACAAAATATTTATATGACAAGAAAAAATAATAATGGTAAATACACAGAAAGGATTAATAATTTTTTAAATGTGGAGTATAAACGATCAACTTTGAAAACATTATTGATTAGAAAATGGTAGATGAAATAGGAAGATAAAAGAACAATTTATAGACGAGTTTAAGAAATGGAAAAAAACAGTCAAGAACAGAATATGAAAAATATAAAACAAATCCATCAGTTACTGACACAATTAAACAAGTCTAACAAGGAATCAAACGATTAGCTGTTGAAGAAATAGAGAAGATGCTTCCTTACCATTAAAACTATATTGAAGGATTTAATGATATTCCAACAACAAAATACCAAGAAATTTCAGAACCTGTTGATACATTATGTATATTTGGAATAAATAATCTGTTAGAGAATGAGGGAAAAGCAAGAAAAAATTCAAGGATAAAGTTGTTATACAAGTACCACAATAGTTAAAATTTTTCAGTTGTAGTGAAGATGCTGTTTTTGGACTGAAACCTGTTGCTACTTTAAAACATATTGGTAAATATCCAGTTGAAGTCAGTGGTGGTAAATAAAAAATGGGTGAAAAATAATATTATGGTCCTAATGTATTAATGGATCTGTTATCTAAAAATTAGGTTACTGTCAATGATTTTAGCGACAAATTTGATCACATAGATTTACAAATATTGCTAGAATTTTATTCAACTCAAATACTGCATGTAATGAAAGTAACCTAAATAAAATAAAATAGAGTAAAACAAATAAATGGAATAATTTGATAAAAACAGGTGTTGCAGATTATTTTCCTTGTTTTTTTGAAGAAATCTTAGTGATTCATTTCCAAACGTTGGTAGATTAGCAGTAATTCACCAAGAACAACTACATACAAATAAAATTACCATAATGAAAAAGTTGGAATAAGAAAACTGTCAACAAATGAATTCAGTGATCCAATATGAATAAAGCAAAACTAAATCTATATTTGATGAGATTTTAGAATAATATTCCTCAAACGTTCTGTAAAAGTGAAAATTAATGAAAAAATTAATAAACTACCATTTTAATTAGATATACCTGGTTGTATGCATTGTGGAACATAATTAGAAGAATGACTAGCACATAGAGATAAAGGAATAATCATATTAGATGAAACTTATAAAAACACAACATTCTTTACCAAGGTAGAAAAGATTTAGAAGAGATACAAGCTGATGAAGACCTTCAGTTAACTGCAAAGGAAAGAATTCATTCTAAAGATTCTTCAGTTGGTGAAAAATTAGGAGCAATAGCAGATACAGGAATAATGTTTGTAAAACGAGAATTATGACTGGGTATCGTTCTGGAGACTGCAAAGCTGTCATCGGTATTGATGATGAACACAGAGGTCTTTAAAAAAAATTCTTTAGTAATTTTAATCTACATAAGGGAAAAACCATAGTATTGACTATACTAAATTACCAAATGGTAAAATAAAATCACAATAAATGTTAAATAGTGAACAATTGATTGGTATTGATAATTTTTTGACTGATAGTCAAAAAAGAAAGAGAGAAAAGAACAAAGTTCCAAAACCCATTGGGGCAGTAAAAAAATGTAATTACTACATTTGGTATTACTTTTGTAAGACAAATGGTTGAAAATTTAATGAGAAAGAAGGAAACAAAACATGAAGGCGAATTTTTACCACCTTTAGCTGCAGTTGACTCATTAGCTGGTGGTGCAGCATCATTTGCAAAGACAGTTCATGATAAACAAAAAAAAGATAGAGAATTAGAAAAAGACACAATATAGGATTGGAAAAGAAAGCTGGTGATGGATTAAAAAAGAAAAAAACTGAAGAAACAATAAAAATTCGTAATGTGCATTTTTCTATTTTCTGTATTGAAGTCAATGTATTTTTTCAACCAATCTGATTCTTCATATAACAAGATTATATGAACTTACCTTAATTTTAATCCAAGATCTAAATGTTGTTTCACATTTCTGTAATATTAAACATATTTCTCTTTATTATTTTATGTTGTTAAAAGTTTATTTCCTCCTTTAGGTGTTATTGGTAAACTGTTGTGTAAACCATGTAATTTCTTTCGATATTCTAAATCTACTTCTAAATTATAACCACATTTGTTGTCATATACTTTTTAGACAATTGGTTCAGTTTTATAATTTTTTGGATCCAATCATTCAAACTTTTTAAATGGCAACAGATGAGACATTACCCAACCCTATAAATTATTTGCAAGTGGATATGCAATGGAATTTGATTCTATTTCTCGTTCAAAATATTTATTATTTGTTTAGCATATCATTTAAGACTATGAGTAATCCCTAATCAAATTATTTTTTCAATATATAATGTAACGTCATAATTGTTAATTTATCTAATTCAGGTTTTGTTGTTTTCAACATAGAATCCCAACATGAACCTGGTGCAGTAAGATACCAAGCTGCATCACATTTATAAGATTGAATATATGACTCTCTAATATTTTCAAACAAATGTGCCAGTATTAATACACCAGATATATTATATAATTTCTATATTAATCTAAATTTTTAATATTGTCTTTCTTCCAAAGTAGTTTTGCATGACTACAAGTTTCATTCCAAATATTGTATTTATAAAGTCTTCACTAAAACATTTCAACTTTTCTTCAGAATTCTGGATAATCAGCTTTCTTAATTATTAAATGTAACTAACTGTTCATTTCTAAAATATTTGGCTGTTTCTGTCAGTCATTCTTTTGCATGATTTGAAGAAAATTTAGCAATACTTAAGTCGAAAACAATAAATTTAAAAGTATCCCAAAATCCTGAAGTTAATCCATTGTCAACTGATTTGCTAAAACCAATATATTCTTGTTCATCATATGCAATAGTGTCTGTATTTTGATTATCTATTGTCAACTGTTTGATAAATAAATGAACATATTAATTTGTTAAAGTATAAACTGGCATACAAGAAGGATTGTTATAATTAAAATCACAATATTTATGAACATCTCATCAATATTTTCCTGTTAAATGACAATGATCTCTTAAATTTTTCCACCAAAATAAAATTGTTTTCCACAAATAAAACAAATTTTGGAATTTTTAAAATTTATTGTGTCCTCTGTAGTTATTATGGATTCGATCATTTATTTGGGCATTCGTCTAAATATTTGTTTTAATATTTCAAAGTTTTTTTGCTGCACATCTTCTATTATATGTAATCCATTATTTATAATTACCATTAGAATATTTGACACAATAAGTAAATGAAAGAAGTAAGAATTTTTAGTTATTATTAATATAAGCTTTTTCATGATTTGGTTGACAATTGTTAACATCTTTTAAAAGACATTCCAAATCTTCATAAATTGCAAAATTACAATTTTGAAATTTAATATTTTCACCTTCAACAGGTGTATTATTGGTTTTTACTTCTTTATGTTCTTTATAATCATTCTCATGATTGTTCAATATTTACTGGGAGTAAAAATGTCTTCAATGTCCATCACAAGGATAAATTTTTGATATGAATGTAATTGTTTGTGATTTAGTAAATCTAGATGAATATTTTGCCAAACAATAATAATTATTTTCTTTTCGAATTAAATGAAGATGAACATGTTTTCTTTGTTACTTTTTTGTATGGTAAAGAGGGTATACAATGAAATTTTCATCTTATGCTTAAATGTTAATGGAAATATTTGTATTCTTTTGTAATTTTCTAATATTTGTTAACCGAACTGGTCCAGTACCTGTACAATTATTAACTCCTTCCACATGACCATTTTCTGAATATAAAGCTGGTTTTATGGAATAAAGAAAACAATTTTGAACTTTATTTTCCACAGTAATTATAACTTTTGTCTTTATTTTGTTTTGGAAGATCGATACAAGAAGAACCAGAAATTGGCTTTCTCTATTGACACTTAATTAAAACCTATCTCTAAAAATGAAGGCCAACCAGATTTTTCTCATTGCACTTCTTCCATTTCGGTTATTAGTTTATGCAATAATTTTTATAGTTGTTGTTGTTGCTGTAGTCTTCAGTCCTGAGACTGGTTTGATGCAGCTCTCCATTTTTATAGTATTCTTCTAAATCAATTCCTAAATAAAATGACATTATTTCTCTTAAAATTAAAATCTTGTAATTTAGCTTGATTTCTAAAATTAGAATAAAATTTCATATTAGCTTTAATTGATCTTCTTTTTGTAAAAGTATTATTAATTTTAGCGATTATTTCATATTTAATTTGATTAAAAGGTTGTTGTGGTTCGATATTATAATTGACATTATTAACTTCCTAAGTTCTTAATTGTAAACTAGAAGTAGAAAAGTAAGTTCTTAATTGAAAAGAAGAATCTCTTCTCTTAATTTGTTTAGGCATTTTAAAAAACTCATCATCATTAAGAAAAGTGTAACCAGGCAAGTTTTTCTGATGGGTTTTTGTTTAATTTCTTAATATCACCCTCATGCCTTTCGAAGAGAGTTATTACTTCTTATTTGTTAACTTTAGAATATTTTTTAATTTTTTCAGTTTGCAGATATCATGAAGTTCTTTTAAAGGTTGTTTGTTCTGTTACTTATAATTATTATTAATATACATTTAGAATAAGATAAATTATTATTTCTTTAGTAAATTTGGAATAATTTCTTTAATTTTTTTGTTTTACTATTGTCTGAAGTTCTTTTATATATTTATACCTCTTCCTCATTTATACCTCTTCCTCATTTCATTCATAATAAAATATTCAATAAATTCCAACAGATCTTGTCTAGTTACATTTGTATAATCGTTTTCTTTACAATAAGCCATTTTCTTACAATAAGTTTCTATGTTTTGAAATACCTCAGCACTGAATACATTTTTTAGTTTTTACTTATATAAAAACACCACATTTTTAAAAAGTAAAATGTTTGCAGTTGAAATGCATCTTTGAGTTTTCAACCGAACCTTTCAATCATTGGTATAGATAGGCAAGGTTTTGCAAAAGTTATTTACAATAAAAAATGTATTAGGCTTTTTGTGTTTGAATAAATGAAAATTTTGTTCTTGAGTGTAGATAAATTTTTGAGTGGGTTGAAATAAAGCTATAATCTTAGTTTACATCAAGAAATTTTTAAAAACTGAATGATGTATTAGAACACAGAATTATAAAAAAATACTTTGATTTACAACCTTACTTATCGTCTTACTGTCTCCTGAAATATTTAATCATGTATGTGATATTAAATAACATTTTACTTAAACAAACTGTAAAGAGAACAATGCATTTTTTGATGATTCCTCAATGTGCCATTGCCTCTAAAATGCGTACTGTCACAATATGCAAGCTACAATAATTCTTCATTGCCAATATGACGTTTAACGTCATTTTCTTACGAGTAATCATAGAATTAACGATGTGTTTTCGAGAGATCCTCAATTTTCTGCTTCTTAGAAACGGTATGTATACATATGGGCTTCAGCTGAATGCGAATATCGCTACTCTATACTCCTGATTAGTTGTCTACGTTCAAACGCACGTTCAGAATATCTGACATGCTGGATATTGCTCCGCATGTTCCTAAACAGTCCACAAGGTGCGTTTCCCACGTTATGACGTCAGAAAGTCGGCACGCTCAATGCTCAACTTGCGGCTGGGGCGGGAACAAAGGAGTGACGTCTTGTATTTTGCAGCAGGGCGCGGCATCCCAGCAGCGTGGCGATATCTCTGCCTGGAGTCGAAGTTTGGATTGACGGGAGGAGAGTAGTCGTGCGGGGCTGGCTCAGTTCTGTCCTGCCTGGGCAGTCAGGCGCAGGCTAGGATCACTGGCGGGGCGGCAGAGTTAATGAGACAGAGCAGCCAGACACAGGCATGGCGTCACTTACTGCCCAGCTGGGCGAACGATCGACGAGCTCGTATGGCAAAGGTTAAATACTGCTTTCATGTGCTGACATTTGCGGACATCGCGGCGTTAGTGTGTGGCGCCCAACTATATGGAGTGAAAGCAATGACTGCTGGAAATGACTGGCAGTGGGTCGGTCTGCAGTTTTTCCTGGTTACTGAGCTGGTCATATGGACAGTAGTGAACCAGAAGTTGCACTCAGCACGAGGGTCACTAACCGTCGCCTGGCTGACTTTAGAATGTGGACTCGTTGCAGTTCTGGACTTAGACGTCTGTTACAGGTTCGCTTATAATGTTACACTAGAAATCAGATGCGGCAAGTTACATTGACACCGAATTGCATTTGATGATATGACCGCCATAAAATGAAAAAAGGAAGAAACTGTGCACAGGAAATCAGAATCAATGAAGTCACTGAGATCAGAATATTAGAAAACGCCTATTGGATAAGGCAGTCGCTTGAGCTGTCTTCTGTCTGATATATGGCCATCGTGAGGCTGAATGGGGTAAGCGGACCGCCACATACAGCTGACTTTGAGGGTTTCCTCATTCGGGATAACTAAATCATTCAGGCAGTACGGTCTACAACAGCGAAATCAGACTGTATTTTGCTGTCTGCCTGCCGAGAGGACAGTGCAGTCGGATCCCAAGCCTTGTAATTGTCTGTTAATTTATGCTTAATTTCAGAATGGCTGTGGTTTATATGGGAGCTGATGTAACTAATATACAAGATAAGGTAGTTGGAAAATTAAGCAGGATGCCACGAAACATGTGTTCAAGAAATGTCACCGTATCAGCAAATAATTTAAGTGCTCGCTCTACTGAGGAGTACTGCCTGATAGTCGAAGCTGTGGTACTTTAATTTCTTAAGGTACATGCCGTTCAGAGGGTATTTTTGTAAATTACGTAAAACGGCTGCGTAAGTGGCTACCTGTAGGCCAGGCGAAGCTCGCCATTCAGCCAGTTCTGATATGGTTTCTGATAATACATGGAAGCGGCAAGTTGGTGTAGTGTCGTATTTTACTGATACGGCGTGCATGGATTTCTTAGCCCATGTATCGATCTCCTATGAGATTTTGACAGTATTCTGGTTGGTCGTCTATAAGTAAGGGCGCTGGTGAAATTCTCAAGGCCTTGTTTGTAGCCTACCTGTTTAACTTACGTAACTGTGGAGGAGGTATCATGGACTAATGGGACAAAATGTCCAGTAATGCATTCCTTAAAAACTATGAGAACTTCATCTACACTACTATGAAACATTTTTTCTGCTTAACACGTGGCCATAGCTACTGAGGGGCGCACTTCAGAGCCAATGTTTACAACACGTTTTCTTCTTTTCCTTTTTCTAGTCCATACTACAACCCTGAAAGTTGCCTACCCCACTATCTCAGCGACAACAGTACAGCCACGTGTATAGCACGGTCAGAGGTATCAGAATGATTTCTGCTAATAACTTTCGACGTGATCGTTTGGAGACCAGGGCCCTTACCTCAGACTAATTCATACACATTCCTGGAAGTTCGTAACAGCATCGCAGAATCTCTCTATAATTATGTATGTAAGCTGCGCGGCAGAATTAATGGATGACTTTTTCAAGACCCCGTAATTAATTATCATTGCGACATATAAGTTTGAAATTTTAATAAAAGATGCCTAAAACCTTCCTCTGTAATGTCGCAAAAGCATGCCGCCTTGAAAAGTCACCCCAGGGCTCGGTGGCGCTTCAAAGAGAAAGATGTCGACACATCCGAAGAAAATTGCCAGACCTGTGAAGCTCATTTGAGTAGTGAATGTGAGTTAATGACGTGACACTGGAACCAGATTTCATGACAATTCTGCTGAATGCCAACGTGGACATGTCACATGGTGGGACAGTCGTCGCACGCACCGTCTTTTACTCACATTTCAACCCTTCTTTCGACGCTTCCGCAATGGACGTTAGAACCATGACACGCAGTGTTGACATCACGCTATTTTGTTATATGTAGCCAAGGAAAACGTTTCAGACACATGACCGCTCAGAATCGACACCAATAGGTTTCAGGGGGTGGCATAAGGGGCGTCAATGAAACAAACTCATCCCCTGAGCCATTGATTCCCACACATTTTGCGATCGAACACGACAATTCGCAGTGCAATGAACAACAAACAGGTCGAGTATTTTGACACTCTCTGACACTGCGAACACCGCACGGACGCTTCAACCATTCTCTGAGGTCATCATGGGTCAGCAAGCACACGGAAGTGATCGCACCCTTTTGGAGTGCAGTGCGACGACCGTCTTTATTGTAGTGTACAGTGTGGAACCACAAAGAACGGGACAAAATCATTCGAAAAATTTTGAACGCCGTCCTTAGCAGCAATGGGCACTTAAGCTTTTTCAGCTCTCCTGTTTCAAGTCCTCTTTTTGCGTTGTCACGCAGGGCTGCGATATTGAATAGTTCGGCAACACTGCCAACCATCTACTGTTTTCGAGCACTTTAAGATGTAAGAAAAACCCGTGAGAGAATCCCGCCCCCCTTCTGATAGCCTTGACTGAACAGAGGGGTGTCACATGTTTGACTACCTGCAGGCGCCTAGATTTGTTTACTGGTGACTGGGGAGAATGTACAGTACAACATTATATCAGAATTTACTTCACTCGAAGAGTAACAGTTTTTGCAATTAGGGGTAGTATGTTTTTAGGTGCCGGCCGCGGTGGTCTAGCGGTTTTGGCGCTGTAGTCCGGAACCGCGGGACTGCTACGGTCGCAGGTTCGAATCCTGCCTCGGGCATGGATGTGTGTGATGTCCTAAGGTTAGTTAGGTTTAAGTAGTTCTAAGTTCTAGGGGACTTATGACCTAAGATGTTGAGTCCCATAGTGCTCAGAGCCATTTGAACCATTTTTTTGTTTTTTTGTTTTTAGGTAGGTTACATCCTGCAAGTATATGTGAAAAGCGCAAGTCATCACTGCTTATTTTGCCTAGGACATCAGGCATTGGAGTATCGACTCATAGACGCAAAACGGTTGGTCAGTACTTACAGATGTAGTCCACTTATAGGTCCGTACGACCATGTAGGGAACAACAAGTGGTAAAGTATGTTACTTTTTTGTGGGAAAACTGTTCGAGGTAGAGAAACCCAACCAACTAAACATGCATGCTGTCGTCTAAACATGGACTGTCACACCCTTTCAGATACTGCCTGACGGTTTCAAATGGTTTGCAGGCTTTCGTGACACTTCGATGAAGGATTTCTGTACCTGTGTAGTTTGCTATAAAGACCAGTTGATTATGGTGCCCTAGAGATAGTAATAGAAAGGACTGAGGTCAGGAAAACCGGCGGGCCATGGAACTGGTCCTCCATTACCTATCCATCTGTCATGGGAGATACCAGTTTGTGAATCTCAAACATAAGAGTGAAACGTGCTGGAGCTCTGTCACGCGTAAACCATATATTTCTTCTGATTTGCAGCGGCACATCTTCTAGTACGTCTTGGAGCGTGTTCTGAATAAAGTCCTTTAGACAACACTGTAAGATATGCTGGGAGAATGTAGGTCCTACCAAACAGTTACCTACAATTCCAGCCCACAGATTAATCTTCATCTGATGTTGATTCATTTCTTTTCTGGAGCATGAGAACGGGCCCATATGTGTTGGTGGTTATTCCACCTCCGTTGCTTCACCTGGAAGCAAAACTGAAGAGACAAACAACGGATTGACAGTTTGTGCAACATACCATCGGTAAAAGTGATCCCATGGTGGGTGATCAGCAGGTGTACGTCCTAGCACACATTGAAGATAATACAGATACGTTAGTTGCTTGTGTAATATCCTCCATGCTGAACTTCGAGATGTACCGCGTGCCAGAGCCACTAATTCTGCACTAATATATGGTTCTTCTTCTACAGGCTGTAGACCGTGGTTTTCCTGGTCAGCGGTACGAATAACACGTGGTTTCATCAATCAATCCTAAGTTGGTGCTGCTGATCCGGTCTCGGTAACGTTACGACACACAACAACAAAGGTTGGATAACTCAGCTCTCTTCGGTCTCAGAACGCCGTCTGATACAGCTGTGCAGTCTTGTGTCCATTACCACTTACCCGGAGATAGAAAAAATAAACATATCTGCCAGCTTGGAAAATGAATATCCTACCATGTTTTAATGGATCACTTCCAGTTAATTCACTCCCTGTGGTACATTTATACAGTGACACATTGAAGACAGGCAACTGACCTATGTAAAGAAGTTTCGAGAGATACACAACGCCATATGGGATACAGTGAGAGAAACGGGTACACAGATAAATGAAGTTTTTGGGCGGCACCTGGAACACCTGGAAAGTTGTTGAACGTGAACTTTCATCAGTAGCTCGAAAACGAAGAACGTTACGACACATAATCATATGAACACTTTTTTTGGGTTTGGTGTAAGGAAACTGTCACAAAAATTGTAAAAGTAGTTTTGGAAAACAGTGTATACACGGTGTCCCATCTAACGAGCAACAGTTGTCAACCGCTTTTGGTCCTGTGTTTCGGCAGATATTTGCAATTTCAGTTTTTAAATGTGTAGCTGGGGTCATCCCATTCAAATACTACGTTTTTCACACGAACCCCAGTTTCTACGGTAAACATCGGTTTGCTACCTATTGCAAACAATTTCTTACGGCAGAATCTTAGGAGCCCATTCGAAAGAACTGTCCCACATTTATTTCGATATACGTTTGATCTGTATATATTAACAGGGAAAGTAAGAAACGAAGAATAACCTGTACTCCAACTGCGACAGCACCGCCTTTCCCCGCGCTGACTGCTACCGCCAAGCAACAGCAGTGTTCATTCGGTGCCAGAGTACTGGTTACTCTTCCTATTTTACTGTCCTTGTCGATTCAAGGACAAAACCAATATCGCACTGGACTGATGTGGGACTGCTCTATCGAATGGGCACATAAAATTCTGCTTTAAAAGCCATTTTGTTTGTAAGGGGAAAGAAACCTACGCTTTCTATCGACACTGGGCATCGCATGAGAGACATGATGAACGGTATATGTTTGAGCTGAATCCGGCTATACACTGCAAAACTAGATTGCAAGTAACTGCCGAAACTTCAGAAAAAATGCACCTGATGAATCTTTGAAGAGAGCAGTAGTGTGTATCGAGAAGGAAAATAGTTGTATATTTATTTCACTGTTCTGTGACATGGCTTACTCTGTGTACAGCTGGTATTATACCGAGAACCTAGCTTATTGATTAGCACTTCATTAGGTATTTGAAAGTAAAACGTCTTTTCATATTACGTGTATAATGATATGTGACTGCTCCTAGTGTGGACACGTAGAATTATTGTGTTGTAACTGTTTTATTTCTACAGTATCTTGATCGTTCTTCCTAAGAATGTTATTCTGCACTCACTGTGTGGTTGCTTTGCATAATATTACTTTCTTTATACATTGAGTTCTGATCGTTCAAAAATCCCAGGCGACTGAGATCAGTGTCTACTGAGACTGACAGAAATACGTAATGTCATACATACTTGCTGCGGGTGGCACAACATGTTTCTCTATACATCAGGAAGTTTACAATCCCAAAGTAACCACTCTTTTCGGACACTCGTACGTAACACGTTTCTGCAGGACGATGTCCAGCCAGTAGCAGTGGGAAAACAGCAAACCTTATTCATGGAACTACTGCTACTCTGGTCTGTGTGTTGTCAGTACAAGCTGCCAATCCAAATCGCTTGGGATACGTTTAATCGGCAAGTTGTTCGCTACTGTGCTCCAAAAAACACGGCTGAAGCTTTATGTAGTCATACAGTTGCCGTAATTCCTCCGGATTATATCTAACCGCTCCTTGATTTCATGCAACGATGCTGAAGGTGCCAGGATGCAGTCCGAGGGTAGTTCTCCCGATACAGAATTCGCAGAGCCATGTACACTGCAGTAACCCTATTAATTTGTGAATTGTCACGTATTTAATATGTTGCATGGGGATCACTTCAAAAACGATCAGCTACTAATGTCCTGACACGTTTCATACCTCGAGCAACATTAAGCTTCCTCACACTAGAAAAGTGAAGGACATCTATACAGCGCGGGATTAGCCGAGCATTACGAATAAAACAGCAGTTGCCGAAGTTGACAATTCGTCAGAAAGGAACCCAAAAAATTTCGCAAAGTAAGAAAGAAGTGGCAGACGAAATACTAGGGTTTCTGCAAGATCAGTCAATGGAATGTATGGTGTCGTATACGCTCGACTGTGCAGGCGCTGTACATGAGGATTACAATGATGACGATAAGTGCTTGTTGTTGTTGTTGTTGTTGTTGTGGTCTTCAGTCCTGAGACTGGTTTGATGCAGCTCTCCATGCTACTCTATCCTGTGCAAGCTTCTTCATCTCCCAGTACATACCGTAACCTACATCCTTCTGAAACTGCTTAGTATACTCATCTCTTGGTATCCCTCTACGATTTTTACCCTCCACACTGCCCTCCAATACTACATTTGTGATCCCTTGATGCCTCAGAACATGTCCTACCAACCGATCCCTTCTTCTAGTCAAGTTGTGCCACAAACTTCTCCTCTCCACAATCGTATTCAATACTTCCTCATTAGTTATGTGATATACCCATCTAATCTTCAGCATTCTTCTGTAGCACCACATTTCCAAAGCTTCTATTCTCTTCTTGTCCAAACTATTTATCGGCCATGTTTCACTTCCATACATGGCAACACTCCATACAAATACTTTCAAAATTGACTTCCTGACACTTAAATCTATACTCGATGTTAACAAATTTCTCTTCTTCAGAAACTCTTTCCTACCCATTGCCAGTCTACGTTTTATATCCTGTCAACTTCGACCGTCATCAGTTACTTTGCTCCCAAAATAGCAAAACTCTCGTACTTTAAGTGTCTCATTTCCTAATCTAATTCCCTCAGCATCACCCTGACAGAATTACAATGTCATCGGCGAACCTCAAAGTTTTTATTTCTTCCCCATGGATTTTAATACCTATTCCGAATTTTTCTTTGGTTTCCTTCACTGCTTGCTCAATATACAGATTGAATAACATCAGGGAGAAACTACAACCCTGTCTCACTCCATTCCCAACCACTGCTTCCCTTTCATGTCCCTCGACTCTTATAACCGCCATCTGGTTTTTGTACAAATTGTAAATAGCCTTTTGCACCCTGTATTTTACCCCTTCCACCTTCAGAATTTGAAAGAGAGTAATCCAGTCAACATTGTCAAAAGCTTCTGTAAGTCTACAAATGCTAGAAACGTAGGTTTGACCTTCCTTAATCTAGCTTCTAAGATAAGTCGTAAGGCCAGTATTGCCTCACGTGTTCCAACATTTCTACGGAATCCAAACTGATCCTCCACGAGGTCGGCTTCTACTAGTTTTTCCATTCGTCTGTAAAGAATTCGCGTTAGTATTTTGAAGCTGTGACTTATTAAACTGATGAATCGGTAATTTTCACATCTGTCAACACCTGCTTTCTTTGGGATTGGAATTATTGTATTCTTCTTGAAGTCTGATGGTATTTCGCCTGTTTCATACATCTTGCTCACCAAATGGTTGAGTTTTGTCAGGACTTGCTCTCCCAAGGCCATCAGTAGTTCAAATGGAATGTTGTCTACTCTGGGGGCCTTGTTTCCACTCAGGTCTTTCAGTGCTCTGTCAAACTCTTCAAGCAGTATCTTATCTCCCATTTCATCTTCATCTACATCTTCTTCCATTTGCATAATATTGTCCTCCAAGTACATCGCCCTTGTATAGACCCTCTATATACTCCTTCCACCTTTTTGCTTTCCCTTCTTTGCTTAGAACTGGGTTTCCATCTGAGTTCTTGATGTTCATGCAAGTGGTTCTCTTATCTCCAAAGGTCTCTATCATTTTCCTGTAGGCAATATCTATCTTACCCTAGTGAGATAAGCCTCTACATCCATCCCTGCTTAGCCATTTTGCACTTCCTGTCGATCTCATTTTTGAGACGTTTGTATTCCTTTTTGCCTGCTTCATTTACTGCATTTTATATTTTCTCCTTTCATTAATTAATTTCAATATATCTTCCGTTACCCAAGGATTTCTACTAGCCCTCGTCTTTTTACCTACTTGATCCTCTGCTGCCCTCACTACTTCAACCCTCAGAGCTACTCATTCTTCTTCTACTGTATTTCTTTCCCCCATTCCTGTCAGTTGTTCCCTTATGCTCTCCCTGAAACTCTGTACAACCTCTGGTTTAGTCAGTTTATCCAGTTCCCATCTTTTTATATTCCCACCTTTTTGCAGTTTCTTCAGCTTTAATCTACAGATCATAACCAATAGATTGTGGTCAGAGTCCACATCTGCCCCTGGAAATGTCTTACAATTTAAAATCTGGTTCCTAAATCTCAGTGTTACCATTATAAAATCTATCTGAAACCTGTCAGTATCTCCAGGCTTCTTCCATGTATACAGCCCTCTTTTATGATTCTTGAACCAAGTGTTAGTTATGATTAAATTCTACCAGGCGGCTTCCTCTTTCATTTCATCGCTCCAATCCATATTCACCTACTACGTTTCCTTCTTTCCCTTTTCCTACTACCGAAGCACAGTCACCCATGACTATTAAATTTTCGTCACACTTCACTATCTGAATAATTTCTTTTATGTCATTACACATTTCTTCAATTTCTTAGCTAGTTGGCATATAAACTAGTACAATTGTAGTAGGCGTGTGCTTCGTATCTATCTTTGCCACAATAATGCGTTCACTATGCTGTTTGTAGTAGCTTGCCCCCATTCCTATTTTCCTATTCATTATTAAACCTACTCCTGCATTACCCCTATTTGATTTTGTGTTTATAACCCTGTAGTCACCTGTGCAGAAGTCTTGTTCCTCCTGCCACCGAACTTCACTAATTCCCACTATATCTAACTTTAACCTATCTATTTCCATTTTTAAATTTTCTAACCTACCTGCCCTATTAAGGGATCTGACATTCCACGCTCCGATCCGTAGAACGCCAGTTTTCTTTCTCCTGATAACGACATCCTCCTGAGTAGTCCCCGCCCGGTGATCCGAATGGGGGACTATTTTACCTCCGGAATATTTTCCCAAGAGGACGCCATTATCATTTAACCATACAGTAAAGCTGCATGCCCTCGGGAAAAATTACGGCTGTAGTTTCCCCTTGCTTTCAGCCGTTCGCACTACGAGCACAGCAAGGCCTTTTGGTTAGTGTTACAAGACCAGATCAGTCAATCATCCAGACTGTTGCCCTTGCAACTACTGAAAAGGCTGCTGCCCCTCTTCAGGAACCACACGTTTGTCTGGCCTCTCAACATATACCCCTCCGTTGTGGTTGCACCTACGGTACGGCTATCTGTATCGCTAAGGCACGCAAGCCTCCCCACCAACGGTAAGGTCCATGGTTCATGGGGGGGTGTGCTTAACAAGCGAAATTGATACTGAATCGCCGCGCGGGACTATCCGAGCGGTCTGGGGCGCTGCAGTCGTGGACTGTGCTGCTTGTTCCGGTGGAGGTTCAAGTCCTCCCTCGGGCATGGGTGTGTGTGTTTGTCCTTAGGATAGTTTAGGTTCAGTAGTGTGTATGCTTAGGGACTGATGACCTTAGCAGTTAAGTCCCATAAGATTTCACACACATTTGAACATTTTGATACTGAAATTGGTGTGAAGCGAAGTAGTTCATCACCCTAGTCGGACAGGGAACCACAAATCCCGTCTCCAGTGAAACGTAGTGAAGAACAATCATTTTTCAAGGAGCTGGTACTGAACATAATTACGTACGTGAAAGATCACCCATACCATAGAAAAAAAAGATAATTTTGAATAGATTTCGATTAAGTGCGTAGAACTATGAATGCGTAGCGCATAGTAAAAATTGCGGATATTCAAGGGAGGAAAGGGCGCACTTGTTACAAAAACTGGTGTTTGCGCCTTTCAAGGATGCTCGATAGATTTTACAGGATGTGCATGGTAGTGACGTGCTACATTGTTGTTGTTGTTGTTGTGGTCTTCAGTCCTGAGACTGGTTTGATGCAGCTCTCCATGCTACTCTATCCTGTGCAAGCTTCTTCATCTCCCAGTATCTACTGCAACCTACATCCTTCTGAATCTGCTTAGTGTATTCATCTCTTGGTCTCCCTCTACGATTTTTACCCTCCACACTGCCCTCCAATGCTAAATTTGTGATCCCTTGATGCCTCAAAACATGTCCTACCAACCGATCCCTTCTTCTAGTCAAGTTGTGCCACAAACTTCTCTTCTCCCCAATCCTATTCAATACCTCCTCATTAGTTACGTGATCTACCCACCTTATCTTCAGCATTCTTCTGTAGCACCACATTTCGAAAGCTTCTATTCTCTTCTTGTCCAAACTAGTTATTGTCCATGTTTCACTTCCATACATGGCTACACTCCATACAAATACTTTCAGAAACGACTTTCTGACACTTAAATCTATACTCGATGTTAACAAATTCCTCTTCTCGAGAAACGCTTTCCTTGCCACTGCCAGTCTACATTTTATATCCTCTCTACTTCGACCATCATCGGTTATTTTACTCCCTAAATAGCAAAACTCCTTTACTACTTTAAGTGTCTCATTTCCTAATCTAATTCCCTCAGTATCACCCGACTTAATTTGACTACATTCCATTATCCTCGTTTTGCTTTTGTTGATGTTCATCGTATATCCTCCTTTCAAGACACTGTCCATTCCGTTCAACTGCTCTTCCAAGTCCTTTGCTGTCTCTGACAGAACTACAATGTCATCGGCGAACCTCAAAGTTTTTACTTCTTCTCCGTGAATTTTAATACCTACTCCGAATTTTTCTTTTGTTTCCTTTACTGCTTGCTCAATATACAGATTGAATAACATCGGGGAGAGGCTACAACCCTGTCTTACTCCTTTCCCAACCACTGCTTCCCTTTCATGCCCCTCGACTCTTATAACTGCCATCTGGTTTCTGTACAAACTGTAAATAGCCTTTCGCTCCCTGTATTTTACCCCTGCTACCTTCAGAATTTGAAAGAGAGTATTCCAGTTAACATTGTCAAAAGCTTTCTCTAAGTCTACAAATGCTAGAAACGTAGGTTTGCCTTTTCTTAATCTTTCTTCTAAGGTAAGTCGTAAGGTCAGTATTGCCTCACGTGTTCCAACATTTCTACGGAATCCAAACTGATCTTCCCCGAGGTCGGCTTCTACCAGTTTTTCCATTCGTCTGTAAAGAATTCGCGTTAGTATTTTGCAGCTGTGACTTATTAAACTGATAGTTCGGTAATTTTCACATCTGTCAACACCTGCTTTCTTTGGGATTGGAATTATTATATTCTTCTTGAAGTCTGAGGGTATTTCGCCTGTCTCATACATCGTGCTCACCAGATGGTAGAGTTTTTTCATGACTGGCTCTCCCGAGGCCATCAGTAGTTCAAATGGAATGTTGTCTACTCCCGGGGCCTTGTTTCGACTCAGGTCTTTCAGTGCTCTATCAAACTCTTCACGCAGTATCTTATCTCCCATTTCGTCTTCATCTACATCCTCTTCCATTTCCATAATATTGTCCTCAAGTACATCGCCCTTGTATAAACCCTCTATATACTCCTTCCACCTTTCTGCCTTCCCTTCTTTGCTTAGAACTGGGTTTCCATCTGAGCTCTTGATATTCATACAAGTGGTTCTCTTCTCTCCAAAGGTCTCTTTAATTTTCATGTAGGCAGTATCTATCTTACCCCTAGTGAGACAAGCCTCTACATCCTTACATCTGTCCTCTAGCCATCCCTGCTTAGCCATTTTGCACTTCCTGTCGATCTCATTTTTGAGACGTTTGTATTCCTTTTTGCCTGCTTCATTTACTGCATTTTTATATTTTCTCCTTTCATCAATTAAATTCAATATTTCTTCTGTTACCCTAGGGTTTCTATTAGCCCTCGTCTTTTTACCTACTTGATCCTCTGCTGCCTTCACTACTTCATCCCTCAGAGCTACCCATTCTTCTTCTACTGTATTTCTTTCCCCCATTCCTGTCAATTGTTCCCTTATGCTCTCCCTGAAACTCTCTTATGGACATCAAATTGCGCTTAATAGATTACAGCGACTTCAAGAGAGGCACTGGATGGTTGCATAAGTTCCCACAGTGCTACAAAATTGGAGGACGTAAAATAGCGAAATTTTAAACAGCTGTCACTACAACCACAAACTGGGGAATCGACCCGAATATCTGTAGATGAGATAAACAAACTTACCCCATCGTTCAGTAAGGAATTTTTTTCAACTCCGAATAATCGGTATTTGGAAAAGAAATGCGTGTGAAAGGCATCCTGGAAATTAGAAGTGCCAAAATCAACTAACATCAATGCCTTAATACATTTGTATATAATTACACCGACTATTAATTAGGATGGTAAATTGGCTGGAAGTTATTTATTCTGCTGCCAGAAGTTGGAGGTACTCCTACCGTTGCGATTCTTTCTCGTGTGCGATATCTTGCAATGACAGCTGAGAATATTTGCGTCACAGCAAGCAAGAGTGGGATAATGATCGCAAGAGAGCTACAACTATTGTTTAAGGACTGCTTTTGGATAATAGCTTGTCGAAATAGCTTACTTTAGCCTCATCCATAGTATGAGTATGAGTATGAGTATAAAACTCATACTTCTTTAGAGCCAACTATACCTCCTGAAAATTGTGTCATTGCAGTTTATGCGAGCTAGAATCACTGGACAGATTCATCGTCCGGATTTTTTTTCTGTGAAACGTGTTATCGCAGTACCTGCACTAACGTCTTAATGGATATCCAGTTTCACGATACGCTCCACGACAGACACTTTCGCATTCAGGTGCATGCCATTAATTTCATCAGTTCCCATTACCCTGTTACACAAAATTAATTCTGCATTGAGAATCCAACAAAAACCGGTACCTCTGACTAATATCGTATAGGGCCGCCTCGAGCACGCAGAAGGACACTACTACTGTATGAAGTAGTGCTGGAGGGAATAGACAGCATGAACCCTGCAGGGCTCTCCATAAACCCCTAAGGGTACGAGGGGGAGATCCCTTTTGAACAGTACGTTGCAAGGCATCTCAGATATGCTCAATAATATTTATATCCGCGGAGTTTGGTGGCCAGAGGAAGTGTTTAAATTCATAATAGTGTTCCTGGAGTCAAACTGTACCAATTCTGGTGCGTCGTATTGTCCTGCTATAATTGCACAATGAACATGAGTGAATGCAGGTGATCAAACAGGATACTCACGTACGTGTCATCTGTGAGAGTCGTATGTAGACGTATCAGGAGTCCCGTATCATTCCAACTGGACACGACCCATACCATTATGGAGCTTACATCAACTTGAACAGTCCCCCGCTGACATGCTGACATGCGGCTTGTCTCCATATCCGTACACTGTAACCTCCCCCTCACTTATCGACCTTAATGACAGTGAAAAATTAAACCGCGTGTACCTAATGGAAATTTGGGAAAAGCAATCGTCACCAAAGTTAGACTGTCGGTAAAGAGGGTGGAAAGGGTTACATCTAAATGAAAGGAAAAATGCAAATGAAACTGGTGGAAATTAATTTTGAAAAGGGGGAAAGTTAATAAAGAAAGTAAATGTGCGGCCGTTACGTTAACAATTAATTAGCGCTAATTAGATATTTGAGATTTGGGGGAAATTACGGTCGCCAGTCCTAAGGACAATTACTATAGTAACTGAAAAAGAAAGGTTATTACACATATAATTAGCAATAGAAGCGTGGCAACTGAAGGTTGACACGTGTTGTGTGAAAACAGAAAGTTTGTCAGAAGTAATAAATTTCGCTACACTCTGACTTAATTTAGCAAAAGAATTAATAAAACCGGAAAATCAAAAGTTAATTTAGTGACTGAAGTTAATAGCGAGCTTTCTTTCTGAAGCACATCGAAATCCAGTAAAATACGGTTAGTCTTCGGCTACCTCAACAATCATTTCAAAAGCTACTTAAATCTACGCAATTTAGAAATAAGAGATTTAACTTTGAACTTGAATTAAATGATTCTGAACAATTAACAATAGTAAAATTTAGTACGTACCAAGCTGGGCTGCAGTGACAGGTAAGCTAAAATATGGTAACAAAACTCGCACTCTTAATTTGTGCTTGTGTAATCTAAGTATTGTAGCCAGCTATGAATACTTTAACCGAACTTTGAAATTAAAGTAGTAAATGGAATGATTGTACTTTAATGCTGGCGTCTGAATTTGAACGACACTCGGGTTCATTCCGGAAAAGGAAGGGACCCTGCTTGGTAATGCAATTGGGACAATGAGCAACAAAGGTTCATGCTAAGTAGCTGTAATTTTGTGATGCAACAATTTTTAAAGTTTGAAAAGCTGCGGTCTGCCATACAGTTCTAAAACTTTACGTGCTTCCAGTCTTCCTTGTTGGTTGATTGAAGGTTTGAAGCCGTCGATCGAGGAGGTGGCGACAGTCACTCATTGTCGGCCGTCGCTGTTGCAGAAGCTGGATGTTGGCGCGCCTTCTTCTCGACACGGTCACCAGACGAAACGGGCTCTTGATGTGCGCCAGCTAATGCTTCTCGTGCGCGACACCATGTCAGAAACTATCATCGCAAGTCGAGCGCAATTACATGCTGCCATACCCCGAAAGCGCGGCAACTCGCGGGAGCTTCACACAACACACCTGCTCCACTCGCTACTCCAGCCAGACTCTCTCTGCCCGCGCCCCACGCGACCGAGTACCAAAGATCCTAAACACTCTGGTTCTGCACACGACCTATCGACGTATTCGTTCGATAGCATAGTTTTCCCTAGGCAAGACCCAGCGTAAAAATACAAACAATATTTACGAAACAAACCAATTATACATCGACATAAATGCATAAATATATGTATATATATACAAATAGTGAAACAATTACAATATGTAAAGACACAGAAATGTCATATACTCAGGTAACAAAAATAAGGAAAACAAATTTATAGTACAATAGATGGAAATAGGAGGATATGCATTTCCGGCGTTACAACACGCCCATCCGCTCGATAAAATTTGAAACCAGACTCGTCCGACCAGGCAGCATGTTTCCGTCGTCAACAGACCAATTTCGGTGTTGACACGCAAAATCGAGGTGTGAAGCTTTGTGCGGTGCAGTCTTCAAGGGTACAAGTGTGGGCGTTCGGCTCCGAAAGCCCATGTTGATTATGTTTCGTTGAGTGGTTCGTACGCCGTCACCAAGCACTGAAACCTGCAGCAATTTGCGGAAGAGTTGCCCTTCTGCCACTTTGAACGATTCTCTTCAGTCGTCGTTCGTCCCGTTCTTGCAGGCTCTTTTTCCGGCCGCAGCGATGTCGGAGATTTGATATTTTACCGGATTCCTGATATTGACGGTACTCTCGTAAAATGATCATACGGAAAAATCTCCACTTCATCGCTACATCGCCAGACACTTGTTGTCTTATATAGGCTTTGCCAGCCGGCCGAAGTGGCCGTGCGGTTAAAGGCGCTGCAGTCTGGAACCGCAAGACCGCTACGGTCGCAGGTTCGAATCCTGCCTCGGGCGTGGATGTTTGTGATGTCCTTAGGTTAGTTACGTTTAACTAGTTCTAAGATCTAGGGCACTAATGACCTCAGCAGTAGAGTCCCATAGTGCTCAGAGCCATTTGAACCATTTTATATAGGCTTTGCCGACCGCAGCGCCGTATTCTGCCTGTTTATTTATCTCTGTATTTGAATAAGCATTCCTGTGCCAGTTTCTTTGGTGCTACAGTGTATATGCATGGATACCTAGCTGAACTTCCGACACAATTTGTAACTTCCAAGTAGATCATCTTCGATCTTGATGGTACGAGCCTTTGTGATCACTGTGGCGCACCGTTTTTCATTTGGTATTCGTAGTGGAAGTTAATTCTTTGTTTTGAATATTTATTGAATGTTCACGATGTCCATTTCAAGAAGTGTTGTACGTAAGTTGCATAGAAGGTTGATCTCTGCGCCTTCCGGACACTCATTTTCTGTCTCTCTCCTGATGCTCATCGCGAGTCTTTGGCTGCCAACATTTTTTCCTGCCTTAAGTCTTAACACAACACTTTCAAATGAGCCTTACTAAAGATCGAACTTGCGACCGCGCACTCATGCTATTCCTTGTTAGCTATTCGAGAAGCAGAACGCTGTAGCACGGTACGAGATGATCCTTAATCCAGAAAGCTTCATTAACTAGCGAGGCGCGCCACTGGAGGAAATTCATGAGTCTCCGGCCCGCACCCTTAGCATCCGGCTCTGCACGCTGCATCGGCTTGCCACTCCGGCCTTCACGCTGTGAGGAGATGGAATTCTGAACGCCGCGCCGTGACGTGCTGTTTGCGTTGCTGGCGGCCTGTTTGGCCAGCGGCTTATCTGTCGCTCCGTAGAAACATAGCGGCGCAGCGGCGCGCGCTGCTTCCCGGTATCTGGCGTCAGCCGAGGCGGCTCCCTGGCGACAGCATTCATCAAAGCCAAACACGGTAGACTGGCTACATCTGAACACTGCGGTATTCACTTTGTTCTCACTAGACATATTTCCTGTATTCGTGTCGCTAAAAATATCAGAAGATTGAGATTTTTAAAATATCACTGCGAAAAACAACACACATCACGCATTCTCAGTTGTTTAAGAAAATACAAATGTAAACAGTGAAGAAAGGAACCAAACAATAACAGTAAAAAACTGAAATATTATTTGAGAGTATTTTAATATTGTGAAGAAAGATTGTTTTACAATAAGCAGTGGCCACTGACTTATTGTTCAGCAGTCAACGTTATGTATAGCAAAGTGTGATCAATCCGTATCTCAACCACCCAACGGGGAATTATCATCCCGCCTCCCCCCTCTGCCACCAACGCCACGCCTTTGTGATCACTGTGGCGCGCCGTGTTTTTCATTTGGTATTCATGTTCCAAGGTTATGGTTTGTCCGGCGTTGGCGGGAATGTTGTTGTTGTTGTTGATCTTGTCGTCAGTCCAGAGGCTGGTTTGACGCTGCTGTCCATGCTACTCTATCCTGTGCAAGCTTCTTCATCTCCCAGTGCCTACTGCAACCTACATCCTTCTAAATCTGTTTAGTGTATTCATCTCTTGGTCTCCCTCTACGATTTTTACCCTCCACGCTGCCCTCCAATACTAAATTGGTGATTCCTTGATGCCTCAGAATATGCCCTACCAATCGATCCCTTCTTCTAGTCAACTTGTGCCACAAATTTCTCTTTTCTCCAATCCTATTCAGTACCACCTCGTTAGTTATGTGATCGACCCATCTAATCTTCAGCATTCTTCTGTAGCACCACATTTCAAAAGCTTCTATTCTCTTCTTGTCCAAACTATTTATCGTCCATGTTTCACTTCCATACATGGCTACACTCCATACAAATACTTTCAAAATGACTTTTTGACACTTAAATCTATAATTGATGGTAACAAATTTCTCTTTTTCAGAAACGCTTTCCATGCCATTGCCAATCTACATTTTATATACTCTCTACTTCGACCATCATCAGTTATTTTGCTCCCCAAATAGCAGAACCCATTTACTACTTTAAGCATCTCATTTTATTATCTAATTACCGCAGCATCGCCCGATTTAATTCGAGTACATTCCATTATCGTCGTTCTGCCTTTGTTGATGTTCATCTTATATCCTCCTTTCAAGACACTGTCCATTCCGTTCAGCTGCTCTTCCAGGTCCTTGGCTGGCTCTGACAGAATTACAATGTCATCGGCGAACCTGGCGGGAATGTACAGCAATATAAATCAGCACAGAGGCATGCCTATTTGTAAGAATATTAACACTGTCGGCTGAAACAGCTATGCAGAGTGCGTATATTACAGTATGAGATCCGGTATATAGACAAATGGAATCAAACTGTATCGCATTTGATGTCAGTAGCACAGTATCTAACAAGACATCAAAGATTCAGGTGGAAGAAGGTGGAACTCAGTACAGATAGTACAGATAGTCGTACCGTCCGGTGTTGGTGTGTACGTACATGCATTTACTGTGGGGAGGATACGGATATCAATAGTGACGGTGCGTGCTGTGTTCACAAACTACAACCGTGGCAATGCCACACGGAAAAAAGCTACCTTGTGTCATGTGTTAAAAAGCAAAAATCGGTGCTAAAAGGAAATGAGATTTTCTAAACGTACAATCGCCAGAAATTGAACCATGTAAGTACAGATTGATAATTTCATTAGACTAGGTTAACCACGCAAGTAGAACGGAAAATATTGGCGAAGTAGAAAATGATGCAAGGCATCGAAAAGGATCCTTCAGTGCAAAGCAAGGGCCACAAATCGTTATTCTTCTGAACTTGTTGTTGGCTTATAGTTGCCTGTAGCTACCAGAAGTGTACGAGAAATTTTATCAAATGAAAAACTTCTTGCATTCAAGGAACGGCTGCAGAAACCTGCTCTAACACCCAGACACAGAGGCTAAATTGGAGTTTGTGGAAATAAATGTGTTATGGACTTCAGAATGGGATAAAGTGTTCTTTAGTGATGAGAAGAAGTTTAATTCAGATGGACCAGATGGATTTAGTATTATTGGCATGACCTGAGAACAGAGTACCAGATAAGAAAGAGCAACCTTTTTCATGGTGGAAGTATTATTTGGGCAGCCTTCTGCGCTGAGGGTGAGTCACACATTGCTTGGCTGAACACTACAGTGAATTCCAACATGTACAGTGAAATGCAAGATACAGAACTGATTAGAGTGGGGGAAGAGGACGAAAACCTAATATTTCAACGAGGTAACCCATCTGTGCATGTTTCTGTAACTAGAAAGCAGTTTGAAGATAAAGACATCGACGTGTTGTCCTGGCCTTCATGTAGCCTGGACTTGAACCCCGCGAAAACCCTTTGGGGAATACTTGCAACACGTCTTTATCTCAATGGAAGGCAATATGAGACCGTATATGAGCTGAAAGGAGCGATAATAGAATAGTGGGTAACAGTTTCAGTGCATGAACAGCAAACCCTAACAAAATCGACGCCAAGAAAATTTTTAAAGAGGAGAAAGTGCTAACTATGCAGTAACACAACAGGACAGTGACTGCCTTAACCCAGATAGTCCTGAATTATTTGTTTTTCAAAAATTGATTTATATCTTATCTACATTCATTCACAAGGTTGTAAGGAAGAAAGTAAAAACAATTTTGAGTATTTATTTTTATTTAGTATTTTCAAAAATGGGCGTCCTTCCAGAAGGACGTCAGGACAATAAGGGAACATGTTTTTAAAGTATATGTCATTGCACAATTAACTTGTCTTGGTTTTTATACTTTCGAATCAACATAAATAAATTTGAATTATGGGCTAAAACAGCTAATAAATACAAAAAACAAAGAAAATAACCTATACACATTTTTATGCACTAGTATGATAAGACAAAAAGAAACAAACATGAAGTGGTTCGTCACATTTTACACACATAGTAGGAGTTTTTTTGTGGCAACTTCTACATTTCAGCTGCTTCTTTTTAGTTATCTCGTCCGTTGGTAATTCAGCAACATAATGTTCTCTTCCATCAAATCTAGAATCTTGTTTTGCCCTCTTACTAAGACATCCTCTGCTGGTAGTGACTCTTTTGTTACTTTCAAGAATTGCAGTGACAATTCGACGACGCAATGTCAGATGATCTATGGGTTATTCGTTGTGCTTGTAAAGATCCCAGGCATTTTGCTCTGCAATGTCTATAAAATGTGCAGTGATCGGGAAATACCACTTTTTCCCTCTTATAGAGCATCCATATAGGGATTCATTTTGGTCAGTTCGATCTATGCCTCCCAAGTTAGGTTGAAGCACGCTAATCCTTTTCTTTTGTTCCCTGGAAAACCTTGCTACAGAGCGTAGTGGTTGCACTCTGTCAAAGTTGGTGGCTACAGTAACAACATTGTTGTCATTCCAACGTACAATGGAAATCCCGGATGCTGAGTCAGAACAAATTTCATATGATCCTCTATTTTCTTTTATCATTTTATCTACAAATGATAGAATACAATTCTTAGCTCTGTTTCCTCTTATTGTTCCTGTTGCTTCCACGCCCCTCTCTTCTAAGTCATGTAGCGCAGTAGCATTGAGCTGACTTGCTGGTAATTTATCTACACTTGTATTTTCTTCAGCACCCGAATCTTCATCTGTTACGTCATCAGTTGAATTTAGAGGAGGGTGTATTGTTACATTCACACCAGTATTAGGTATTTCCTCATCTTTTGATTGTAACATGTCCAAAAGTTCCATAAGTGTACATCGTTTTCTGTGAATACAAAATGACAACATATTACCCTGACGTCCTTCTGGAAGGACGGTTGAAAACATTATTGAATTACAACTGACGAAAACTTTCAATCTTAATATGAGCCCATAAATAATATAGGTCAATTCTTTAAGATATTATATGACAAGTTTCAGAATTATTGACGCAATATGAAAGAAAATATACATACCCACCGATGACAAGGTCAGTCAGTTTGTCCATGGTAAAATCGGCCCTATTTTCAAGACACAGTTTCTCACTCACTATAAACGACGGCGTCAAACTGACTGTCGCAGCGTGCAACTGACTCTGCCTACTTCATATAACAGAGCGTCACAGTCCGTTGCAACAATGCGTTATTTGCAAAAATAAACAATTTCAACAGTGAGTTACGTCGTCCTTCCAGAAGGACGTCAGGGTTATCTGGGTTACCAATTCCCCTCTAGGAAATGCAACCACCTCATTTTTTTACTACTGTTACGAAAGGAACTATGTAACACCACCATGGCTGTTTGGTTTTACACAAGGGATATTCGGAAAGTAAGTTCCGATCGGTCAAGAAGTGGAAACCACTATGAAAATCTAATAAAGCTTTTCATATATGTGTTCGACAGTGTCGGTAGTATACCTGTCGGTTGTGTCACTTCGCTCTTTTCAGTTTTGAGAGCATGGTGAGCACATATACATGCGTAGAAAACAGCGTCTCCCGCCACGTATGAGATTCTGGTGAAAGATTCCCCTGATATTATGCAGCGCACTTTACAGAACTGTCATACTATTCCTTCTTCGTGACAATGCTCGGTCGCAATCTGCAGGGGCAATGAAAATGGTTCTGCAGCGTTTTCGAAGGGAAGTGTTTGATCACTCGCACTACAGCCGGTAATTGGCTCTCTCTGTGTTTCATCTCTGCTCACATTAACTACTGGCTATTAAGACAACATTTTCGCACATCAGAGCTATAGATGAGCGTAAAGAATTGGTGGGAAGCACAGGCGGCTGCCTTCTATGACGAGAGTATTGGAAAGTTGGTATAACGGTGCGACCGATGTCCTAGCTGGAGCGGCGACTATGAAGAGAAGTAGCTGGAAGGTGGAGGCAACTGTCGAAAATAAAAAATTTCTGATTTTCAATGTAGTTTACATTTCGCGACTGATCGGAGCTTACTCTCTTGACAAGCCTTGTATGTATCTACTACTTTCATAAAAAATTCGATATATGTAGATTCAGACATTGTATTGTTACTTTCGTAGGAACCCAGCCTTTATACAGATATCTACTACGTTAGTTCCCCTATGCTGCGACGACTTTGGTCGTGTAGAAATCTTGCGCGGGTAACATGTGCTAGGTGACGTAATACAGTGTACTGAGTAAAAATGTTTAAAGGGAAATGGAGAAATATAAGTATTCAATTGGCGGAGGAGATGGCTTACAAATGTGTACAGAATCGAAATGTGCAGTAAGGAGATTATTTCAAGAAGAATATCCTGATATTCAAGTTCCTAATCGGAGTACGATTCATAGATTTATACACATATAACGTGGGATGGGAAATACGCTTGACAGGAGACATAGACAAGCACGTACATTACTGACAGATGAAGATGCCATGGAAAGATCTCCTAGGCAATCAGTTAGACATCTACTTGCTTAATATACATGAATAATTTACTTATATTTTAAAGTGGTTGTCTTACGTATGTTATAAATAACTTACGCGACAAATCATATACAATATTTACTGCGGACACAGCAGCCGGCTTCGCCGACCAGCTGCACACCTCAAAAGCGGTTGCATTACATCATATAATATCAGGGCAGCAAGCATCAAGCATGCATTATACGAACCCCCCCCCCCCCCCCAAAGAGCCTCCGTCTGCAGCAGATAACAAAGCAGGAAGTCAAATTTTAGGAGATAGGCTGAGAATTGTAGGATTAGATTTGACGAGTCAGATATCATGGCCTGTGAGACATTTAATTTCCATTAGAGTTTCAGGAGGTGCAGAGAAGTTACAAGGTGCTTGTGAGTTCTCGGTCGGTTGAAACCAAGCATGACGTGCGAGGTACAATGTAAGTCAACTGCGTACAAAAAATACAACGACTAGCTCCATCTTGATATCGAAACATTTGATGGAATATTATCATTGGATATGTCATAGGAATATCATCTGAAGAAGAGGCAAATGAAGAACTAAGTTGTGGAACTTAGATTAAAATGATATACACTGACGGAAAAAAACATCACATTGAACAACACAAGGTAGCGCTACAACACTGCTATTCTTGTATTTCTATACATCTGGGCTATGTTGATTAAAATTTCGTTCTTATGCGAGTTTATTTTGGTATTTTCAGTACAGAAAAAGCACTTCCTACAGATAAAAAATTGATTTGACTACAAGATGGCTATTGTGTCTCTCTAACGTTAGTGAAACTTTTCACACGAACTCGCAATGCAGCAGACCCGCAGATCATACACGCCTAGCTTACCGCCGTTCCCAAACTCTGCGATAAGCTCAATCATTGCCGTGACATACTGGGCAATGCCATACTGAGAGATGCCACTGACGGCTTGGCTGTGGTGCAATCACTCCAGAAAGAGTGGTGATGAGATGAACGTTAGACAATAGTTCAGCAAGAATAGTAGGTATAGATGATTCCAGAAGGACTAGTCCACGAGAAAGTTGTATGATTGCTAGACTTGCTCTGACGAATAGGTGGGTTCCAACAGATCATATCTGGCACACTTTATTGCCAGATAGTCACCACGAACCGTCGCCAACAGAGTAGTCGATGCTGGATTGGTATCATGAATTACCATACGCCATTTACCGTTGGCACCGTGTACAGACTACAAAGATCCGCATGGTGAAACAGCAAGATTCAAATGGGATTCTGTTTGGCACTCTTCTGTGTTCAGTGATGAGTCTCACTTCTGTTTAGGGTGGTTAGATGGGCGTGTGAATAGATGACCTGTGGAGCTTCATACAAAGCAGCAGCTCATACCATTCCAACACTTTGTGTCATGCTGTGGTATGTTAAGGTTGAAAACAGGCTGAATGCTCATCAGTTTGTAGCAAGAATAGTAAACTCTCAGCGCTAAGGGTTAACAGTACTGTAGCGGCCTAAAAAAGCGTTCCCCTGACAGGATTTTTGGATGGAAGGACAGGTGTTAAAGAAATAATAATTAGGGTAATTATTGGGCTTATGTTTAAGTATATTACAAAAAATTGTCGGGAAATGCTACAAAATGGCGATACCCCTGACGCGACCTGTGATACACACCATAACTGATGCCCATTTGAATATGGAAAAAAAGCTAAGTAAACTCCATGACAGCAGCTAGTGATCCACAGAGGAGATTTTAGAAATAATGAGTTTTGTGTAACTGGCGAGTGTTTGAATAAAATCGTTCATTTTTCTCCGAAAAAAGGACAGTCATTTATTAATAAATATTGTTTAAATTAACTAAACAGGAAGTCCAGAGCTCGTGGTCGTGCGGTAGCGTTCTCGCTTCTCACGCCCGGGTTCCAGGGTTCGATTCCCGGCGGGGTCAGGGATTTTCTCTACCTCGTGATGACTGGGTGTTGTGTGCTGTCCTTAGGTTAGTTAGGTTTAAGTAGTTCTAAGTTCTAGGGGACTGATGACCATAGATGTTAAGTCCCATAGTGCTCAGAGCCATTAGAACTAAACAGAAATCCCCTACGTGGTTCACTTTGAAACGTTGTTTCATAGTTGTGATTAAATTTTCAAAATATGAAGACTGAAAATTGTTGGAGTCGCACTACGTGCCGTTTTGAGAAATGGTGTTCCGAGAAAAATACGTTTGAAATGTCTTATCGACATAAATGAATGATCAAATTCTACTTTTATAAAACTCTTGCCATTAATATATCCGAGGAGTGGCTTGTCGTAGTGTTGCCTTTACGATAGAAATCATATCCATTAGGTTGTTATAGAACGATTGAAATATCGGTCGTGGCAGTCTCATAAACGCTTGCCGGCGAGCCTGCGGATGGTCTTTAAGGAGGGTTTTCCATCTTCCTTGGTGAAAGCGGGCTGGTTCCCCTATTCCGCCTCAGCTACACTATGTCGGTGATCGCTGCTCAAAATAACCCTATGTTCGGTGTGGTGCGGAGGTGGGGTGGGTGGACTGCTGTAGCCGGCTTTGGGCTGTGAACCACTGAGGGATTCGGCGGGACGGAGCCTCTCCGTCGTTTCTAGGTACCCCGTTTAATATTTAAGTACATACATACATCCATAGGACGATTCGAGGGCTACTACTAGGTAAAACAACTTCTGGTCAGTTTGGAAACGTGAAAGTTACCGTGAGGCCCAAGCTACGAGGAATTCTCGTTTGTAAGGAGATGTCTGCACTGCACATTTTACGTTTCACGTTTTGGGAAATAAAAGTGAAAACGGCAGAAAAATTCATAATCCCTTAGCTCAACCCGTAATTCACGTCAAATCTTGGTCACTGTCCTCAGTTTCTTAAAAGAGCATTGACTCCCTCCGAAAGGCTCTCAGCCTCATGTCTATACTTCGGACGCTTTGGTGATATAGTGTTTGACACCGTGTTGGATACGGTGTTTTCATACCTTTTCTGCCCGAGTACACTTTCTTACCACTCATTCTTAGGTAAAAATCAAAAGTGTATACTGTTACACCACAAATAAACCATCACAAGCTAATACTGCACACACACACACACACACACACACACACACACACACACACACACACCAAAAAGAAAAAAAAAAGATTCGAAGTAAAAGAAGCGTCTTTTTCACACGCTTACTGACTCGAGATAACATATTGCTGCTTTAAAATGTATCTACCAAAACCTACACTACAGGGGTATCACCTTGGCGCAGGTAGGCCGTTTCGGGTGATCAGATGCGCTAGAGGAAGAGCTCGGAATTCCGTGGGACTATTTTCCCCCCTAGGGGTTAAACTTTTTACTTCATATTTCAGAAGGTACAAAGCCTCTTTTAAGCCCGTAAATAATGTTTTTTTTTAAATAGTCTACACTGGTGGTACCTCTTAATGACCATGGTTCCAAGTGGGAAATTCCCGCAGAATAATGCTGTACCCCACACTGCAGTTAACACCACAAAGATCTTAACGAATTTGTGGATTCATGTGTATCATGTCCAGATCCTTGATGTATCACCGACAGAGCTTGTCTCGTATGAAATAAGAGGATGTATACTTTCATACCACACTTCAGTCAGCAGTCAACTTGAGCTGATTCAGTATGTGTTACAGGAATGTAACAAAATTCCTCAAAAGTACTTTCTCAGAATGATTGCTTCCATGGCACAACGAACCACAGAGTGTACTAACGCCCCTAAGGATCATACCTTGTACTGATGTTGATGCTCAGCATCAATTCCAAATGGACTGATAGTTCAGTCACGTAATACCCGTTACCTGCTAAACAGCTTCACAAAGTCTGATAAGTGGCGGAATTGTGATCCATGGTGTAACGCTTTCCATTCCGTCAGCACATTACGAGAAATCTTATAAAATTACAGATTTCGTTATGTTTATAGAACAGACCTGGTGACCTGTGAAAAGACATTTCTTAGGGTTTAGTTTCCTCAAGTGTTTCGGGAATTTCAATTGCTTTATTGTGTTCCGAAATGTGGTACAGTCAGAGACATTCGTACTGTAATTAGCGTGTAAACGTTTCCGTGTAAATAAATAACAACTATAGATTGATCTGAAACACGTTCTGAGTAACATCATCTCCCCACCCCTCTTTAAATAACATTTGAATGATAAAAATATAAGGGACAATAATAAATCTTGTATCTGAGGGCGCTGCTGCAGCGCGTTTGCTACATAGTGCGAGTCTGATGGTGGTATATCAACACTGACACGTAGGCAAGAGGTTAGTGTAGCATTCGCATCTTTCCGGCGTGCATGTGTTAAATGTGGGAACGTGAACTATACCGACGTTGTTACCGAATGCGTTCAAATAGAACTAAAATCCTGTTATTCTTTTCTTGGCTGCCAAAGGATGAACACTGGTAAGCATCCATCGGAGGATGAAGAATGTGTACGGTAAAGCAGGTGGAACGTCCGGTAAAAGTGTGCTTAGGGTTGAGGTTGTTCCGTGATAACGCACGTCCCCACATCACAAATGTCGCGACATATTCAGTACGCAAACTTGAGTGAGAGACACTCGAGCACCCGTCCCATAGTCCTGATCTCTCCAAATGCTGTAATGGCACCTTCGGTCCTTTAAAAAGGCCTTGAAGGGTCGACGATTTCTATCCGACAAGGACGGATACCAGGCAGTTACGGACTTCCACGCCCAGCAGGAGACGGTGTTGTAACAAACGGGAACATTCAACCTGGTGCTTCGGTGTGATGATTGCCTCAGTTGTCAGGGGGGACTTTGCTGTTTGGCATATCGATTCTGAACTGTACGGTCTTCGAGCGTAAACTTTTTGATCGCTCCTAATACCACCGAACATTAGATCTTTTCAGAATGAGATTTTCACTCTGCAGCGGAGTGTGCGCTGATATGAAAGTTCCTGGCAGATTAAAACTGTGTGCCCGACCGAGACTCGAACTCGGGACCTTTGCCTTTCGCGGGCAGGTGCTCTACCAACTGAGCTACCGAAGCACGACTCACGCCCGGTACTCACAGCTTTACTTCTGCCAGTACCTCGTCTCCTACCTTCCAAACTTTACAGAAGCTCTCCTGCGAAACTTGCAGAACTAGCACTCCTGAAAGAAAGGATATTGCGGAGACATGGCTTAGCCACAGCCTGGGGGATGTTTCCAGAATGAGATTTTCACTCTGCAGCGGAGTGTGCGCTGATATGAAACTTCCTGGCAGATTAAAACTGTGTGCCCGACCGAGACTCGAACTCGGGACCTTTGCCTTTCGCGGGCAGGTGCTCTACCAACTGAGCTACCGAAGCACGACTCACGCCCGGTACTCACAGCTTTACTTCTGCCAGTACCTCGTCTCCTACCTTCCAAACTTTACAGAAGCTCTCCTGCGAAACTTGCAGAACTAGCACTCCTGAAAGAAAGGATATTGCGGAGACATGGCTTAGCCACAGCCTGGGGGATGTTTCCAGAATGAGATTTTCACTCTGCAGCGGAGTGTGCGCTGATATGAAACTTCCTGGCAGATTAAAACTGTGTGCCCGACCGAGACTCGAACTCGGGACCTTTGCCTTTCGCGGGCAGGTGCTCTACCAACTGAGATACCGAAGCACGACTCACGCCCGGTACTCACAGCTTTACTTCTGCCAGTACCTCGTCTCCTACCTTCCAAACTTTACAGAAGCTCTCCTGCGAAACTTGCAGAACTAGCACTCCTGAAAGAAAGGATATTGCGGAGACATGGCTTAGCCACAGCCTGGGGGATGTTTCCAGAATGAGATTTTCACTCTGCAGCGGAGTGTGCGCTGATATGGAACTTCCTGGCAGATTAAAACTGTGTGCCCGACAGAGACTCGAACTCGGGACCTTTGCCTTTCGCGGGCAGGTGCTCTACCAACTGAGCTACCGAAGCACGACTCACGCCCGGTACTCACAGCTTTACTTCTGCCAGTACCTCGTCTCCTACCTTCCAAACTTGGTAGAGCACCTGCCCGCGAAAGGCAAAGGTCCCGAGTTTGAGTCTCGGTCGGGCACACAGTTTTAATCTGCCAGGAAGTTTCATATCAGCGCACACTCCGCTGCAGAGTGAAAATCTCATTCTGGAAACATCCCCCAGGCTGTGGCTAAGCCATGTCTCCGCAATATCCTTTCTTTCAGGAGTGCTAGTTCTGCAAGTTTCGCAGGAGAGCTTCTGTAAAGTTTGGAAGGTAGGAGACGAGGTACTGGCAGAAGTAAAGCTGTGAGTACCGGGCGTGAGTCGTGCTTCGGTAGCTCAGTTGGTAGAGCACCTGCCCGCGAAAGGCAAAGGTCCCGAGTTCGAGTCTCGGTCGGGCACACAGTTTTAATCTGCCAGGAAGTTTCATATCAGCGCACACTCCGCTGCAGAGTGAAAATCTCATTCTGGAAACATCCCCCAGGCTGTGGCTAAGCCATGTCTCCGCAATATCCTTTCTTTCAGGAGTGCTAGTTCTGCAAGTTTCGCAGGAGAGCTTCTGTAAAGTTTGGAAGATAGGAGACGAGGTACTGGCAGAAGTAAAGCTGTGAGTACCGGGCGTGAGTCGTGCTTCGGTAGCTCAGTTGGTAGAGCACCTGCCCGCGAAAGGCAAAGGTCCCGAGTTCGAGTCTCGGTCGGGCACACAGTTTTAATCTGCCAGGAAGTTTTATATCAGCGCACACTCCGCTGCAGAGTGAAAATCTCATTCTGGAAACATCCCCCAGGCTGTGGCTAAGCCATGTCTCCGCAATATCCTTTCTTTCAGGAGTGCTAGTTCTGCAAGTTTCGCAGGAGAGCTTCTGTAAAGTTTGGAAGGTAGGAGACGAGGTACTGGCAGAAGTAAAGCTGTGAGTACCGGGCGTGAGTCGTGCTTCGGTAACTCAGTTGGTAGAGCACCTGCCCGCGAAAGGCAAAGGTCCCGAGTTCGAGTCTCGGTCGGGCACACAGTTTTAATCTGCCAGGAAGTTTCATATCAGCGTACACTCCGCTGCAGAGTGAAAATCTCATTCTGGAAACATCCCCCAGGCTGTGGCTAAGCCATGTCTCCGCAATATCCTTTCTTTCAGGAGTGCTAGTTCTGCAAGTTTCGCAGGAGAGCTTCTGTAAAGTTTGGAAGATAGGAGACGAGGTACTGGCAGAAGTAAAGCTGTGAGTACCGGGCGTGAGTCGTGCTTCGGTAGCTCAGTTGGTAGAGCACCTGCCCGCGAAAGGCAAAGGTCCCGAGTTCGAGTCTCGGTCGGGCACACAGTTTTAATCTGCCAGGAAGTTTCATTAGATCTTTTGTCTGAATCGATACACCACAGACAAACTGATTGTTCCGTTTTAGTTTATTTATTTATTTACATGTCAAGTTCCGTAGGACCAAATTGAGGAGCAAATCTCCAAGGTTATGGAACGTGTCAGTACATGAACTTACAACATAAAAGTAATAACAGATAAAAATAAATGTTCATGAACCCGAAAGAAAATCAGTCCATAAGTTTAAGCAAATGCTATCAGCAATACAATGAGAATCAGCTTAATTTTTCAAGGAAATCCTCGACAGAATAGAAGGAGTGACCCATGAGGAAACTCTTAAGTTTAAATTTGAAAGCGCGTGGATTACTGCTAAGATTTTTGAATTCGAGTGGCAGGTTATTGAAAATGGATGCAGCAGTATACTGCACACCTTTTTGCACAATAGTTAAGGAAGTCCGATCCAAATGGAGGTTTGATTTCTGCCGAGTATTAACCGAGTGAAAGCTGATTATTGTTGGAAATAAACTAATATTGGTAACAAGAAACGACAATAAGGAATATACATATTGAGAGGCCAATGTCAAAATACCCAGACTCGTGAACAGAGGTCGACAAGAGGTTCGTGAACTCACACCACTTATTGCCCGAACCGCCCGTTTCTGAGCCAAAAATATCCTTCTAGAATGGAAGAGTTACCCCAAAACATAATACCGTATGACATAAGTGAATGAAAATAAGCAAAGTAGACTAATTTACGTGTCGAAGTATCACTCACTTTCGATACCGTTCGAATAGTGAAAATGGCAGTATTAAGTCTTTGAACAAGATCCTGAACGTGGGCTTTCCACGACATCTTACTATCTATCTGAACACCTAGGAATTTGAACTGTTCAGTTTCACTAATCACATGGCCGTTCTGTGAGATTAAAACGCCAGGTTTTGTTGAATTGTGTGTTAGAAACTGTAAAAACTGAGTCTTACTGTGATTTAAAGTTAGTTTATTTTCTACAATCCAGGAACTGAGGTCATGTACTGCACTACTTGAAACCGAGTCAATGTTGCACACAACATCCTTTACTACCAAGCTAGTGTCATCAGCAAACAGAAATACTTTAGAGTTACCCATAATACTAGAGGGCATATCATTTATATAAATAAGGAACAGGAGTGTCCCCAACACTGATCCCTGAGGCACCCCCCACTTGACAGTACCTCACTCAGATCCCACATCACAGCCGTTATCAACATTGTGAATAATGACCTTATTCTGCCTGTTGCTACAGTAAGAGGTGAACCAGTTGTGAGCTTCTCCCCTTATTCCGTAATGGTCCAACTTCTGGAGCACTATTGTGAGATCAACACAGTCAAATGCCTTTGTTAAATCAAAAAATACGCCAAGCGTTCGAAACTTTTTGTTTAGCCCATCCAGTACCTCACAGAGAAAAGAGAATATAGCATTTTCAGTTGTCAAACGACTTCTAAAGCCGAACTGTACATTTGATAGCAAATCGTGTGATATAAAATGATCAATTAACCCTACATACACAGCCTTTTCGATAACTTTTGCAAACACTGTTGGCATAGAAATAGGTCTAAAATTATCTACATTATCCCTTTCTCCCTTTTTATGAAGCGGCTTTACTACTGAGTACTTTAATCGCCCACGAAACTGACCATTCCTAAACGAAAAATTACAAATATGGCTAAATACAGGGCTAACATGTGCAGCACAGTACTTTAATATTCTACTAGACACTCCATCATACCATGAGAGTCCTTAGTCTTCAGTGGTTTAATTATTGACTCAATCTCCCTCTTGTCTGTATCACAGAGGAGTATTTCAGACGTCAATCTCGCAAAGGCATTTGCTAAGAAATTTATATGATATCCTGTAGAAACTAAATTTTTATTTAATTCACCAGGAATGCTCAGAAAATGGTTGTTAAATACTGTACATATATCTGATTTGTCAGTAACAGAAATATTATTACTGCGAACTAACTTTATTTCATCAACCTTGTGCTGCTGACCAGACACTTCCTTCACAACTGACTTTAATTTTATCCTGTGAATTTCTATTCTATTGCATACCACATACTTTTTGCCTTGCTAATAACATTTTTAAGCACCTTACAATACTGTTTGTAATGGGCTACTGCAGCTTGACTGTGACTACTTCTAACATTTTGATATAAAGCCCGCTTTGTTCTACATGATATCCTTATCCCACTAGTCAGCCAACCGGGCTGTCCATTACTGCTAGTACCCCGTTTAGAATGTTCTAATGGAAAGCAACTCTCAAAGAGCATGAGAAATGTGTTATGAAAAGCATTGTATTTATCATCTATATTATCGGCACTATAAACATCTTGCCACTCTTGTTCCTTGACAAGTTTTGAAAAACTCTCTATTGCTGTTGGATTAACTTTCCTACATAGTTTGTAATTAAATACTACATTGGTTTGAGTACAAAAACCTTTTAGTGTTAAAATTTGTGCATAATGGTCTGAAAGGCCATTCACCCTTTTACTAACAGAATGCCCATCTAGTAATGAAGAATGAATAAAAATATTGTCTATGACTGTGCTACTGTTCCCCTGCACCCTAGTTGGAAAAAACACAGTTTGCATCAGATCATATGAATTTAGGAGATCTACCAACATCCTTTTTCTTGCACAATCATGTACAAAATTAATATTGAAGTCACCACATATAAGTACTTTCTGGTACTTCCTACAAAGTGTATCAAGAACCCTCTCTAGCTTAAGCTAAAATGTCTGAAGTCTGAGTTGGGGGACCTATAAAGAACAGCAATTAGAAGTTTAGTTTCACTAAATTCAACTAATGCTGCACAACTTTCAAATATCTGTTCAGTGCAGTGTCGTGATACGTCTATGGACTCAAATGAAATACTGTTTTTTACGTACAGAGCCACTCCCCCATCCCACAAGGAACTCCTTGAGAAACAGCCAGCTAATCTGTAGCCAGGTAGAGGAAGTTTCTGAATTATCAAATTATTTAAGTGGTGCTCTGATATACCAATAATTTCAGAGTTAACATCTATTAGCAGTTCACTAACTTTATCTCTAATACCTCTTATATTTTGATGAAATATGCTAATTCCTTCTCTACTTGGAAACATTACATCCTATGGAGGTGAGCCCGTAGTTAGAGGCACTTCCTTTAAGCAGGTATACATATCAGCTGACTTCAGTCTAAAAAAGGTGCAGCTCTAACACCAACTACTACAGGAATTTTTCCATGAGTGATACCACTACCACCATCACCACCACCACCCACTACACTGTCACCTATAAGCTTAGCCAGCCTCCCCTTCCCATACCTATTGAGGTGGAGGCCATATCTAGTGAAACCCCATCTACTGATAGTATAGTGTATGGTTTCATTAATTTCGCACGTGGGTTCTTAGTATCAGTTTCTGTACGAAAACAATTGCTACGCTGAAACTTCCTGGAAGATTAAAAGTGTGTGTGCCGGACCGAGACTCGAACTCGGCAGTTTTGCCTTTCGTGAGCAAGTGCTTTACCAACCGAGCCACCCAAGTACGACTCGCGACCCGACCGCACAGTCTTACTTTTGCCAGTACCTCGTCTCCTACTTTCCAAACTTCACAGAAGGTCTCCTGCGAAACTTGCAGAACCAGCACTCCTGGATGAAAGGATATTGCGCAAACATGGCTTTGCCGTAGCCTGGGGGATGTTTCCAAAATTAAATTTTCACTCCGCACAGGAACTGCACTGATATGAAACTTCCGAGCAGATTAAAACTGAGCTTCAGGCCGAGACTCGAACACGGCGATTTGCCTGTCGCGGGCAAGTGCCCTACCCGAGACTACCTTGACTCGAACTCGGGACTTTTACGTTTTGCGGGGAAGTACTCTACCAGAGTTCGAGTCTCAGTCCGGCACACAGTTTTAATCTGCATTCCCCAGTTTTGGACAAAGCCGCGTCTCCGCAGTTTCCTTTCTTCCAGGAGTGCTACTTCTGCAAGTTTAGCAGGAGTGCCTCGGTGAAGTTTGGAAGGTAGGAGACGAGGTACCGACGGAAGTAAAGCTGTCAGGGTGGTTCATGATTCGTGCTTAGGTAGCTCGGTAGGTAGAACACATGCTTGGGAAAGGCAAAAGTCCAGAGGTCGAGTCTTGGTACGGCACACAGTTTTAATCTGCTTGGAAGTTTCGTATCACTGTACAATCCACTGCAAAGTGAAAATTTAATCCTGTAATTGCTACGCTGTTAATTACTTCTCTAGTGCTAACACTGTATGAATTGTCTTCAGAATTAGTGAGAAAGGACTCATCTGTTGACATACGGCATAGACAAGGCGTGAACAAAAATGTGCAAACATGAAAAACACAACAGATTACCTGTCTGATACGATGTCGGGAAATCTTGGGCTTTCAAAACAGCTTCCAGTCTTTTCGGAATTGATAAATATAGGTTCTGAAGGATTGCAACCGAATCTTATACCACTCTTCGTGCAAAATTGTGACAAGTGAAAGTTACTGCGATGGAAATGGATAGCAATCACTGTGATGGAAGTGGATAGCGACCACGCTACCTTCTCTCCAAAGTAGAGCTCAAAGGATAAACAATATTCAGATCTGACATGTGGAATAATAAGGACTACTGCCGGATGTTTGTGTCGCTTTGGCACAATATTTCGGCCACGTAACTCGTTGCCTTCTTCAGGTGCTACCTGAGACTGCCGTATTGGAGGATCTTGTCCAGTGTTTATGTCCAGAGGGCGCTGGTCGACCTGTTTGCCGTCCGCGCCCGCCTAGCACTGCTTGTAAGGTGTTGTCTCTTCCCCGGTGCTCCCTCGGGCGTCCGCGCCCAACTTGGTCGCCATCTGTGGCAGCTTTCTGAGGCCCGCCCTGTGTCGGGCGCTCCGTTCGCGGTCCGCCCCTGCCTGGTGCTGCTCTTGAGGTTTTGGCCCTTCCCTGGTGCTCTCACGGATGTCCGCGCCCGGCTCGTCCACCATCTGTGGTCGTGGCAGCTGTCTGGGGCTGGACCCGCCTTTGGCGTTCCGTTTGTGGTCTGTGCCTTCTTGGCACTGCTCCTGAGGTGTAGGCACTTCCCTGGTGCTCCGACGGACGTCCGCGCCCGCCTCGTCCACCATCTGGAGTTGTGGCAGCTGTCTGAGTCCCGTCTCGCGTCGGGCGCTCCGTTCGCGGTTCGCGCCCGCCTGGTGCTGCTTGTAAGGTGTTGTCTCTTCTCTGGTACTCCGTCAGATGTCTGCGTCCGATTCGGTGGTCATCTGTGGTCGTGGCAGCTCTCTGAGGTCCGTCCCGCGTTGCAAGCTCCGTTCGCGGCCCGCGCTGCTCCTGAGGTGTTGAAACTGCCCTGATGCTCCGACGGTCGTCCGCGACCGGCTCGTCCATCATCTGCGGTCGTGGCGGCTGTCAGAGGCCCGTCCCACATCGGAAGTTACGTTCGCGGTCCGCGCCCGCCTGGCGCTGCTCCTGCGATGTTAATACTTCTTGAGGAGTTTCTTGATTCCTTTCATTGGTCCCTAATAAGCTCCAGAGCCGGACTCCACGCCGAGCTGATCTGGTAACCGGTTTATTCGGTTGTCTGTGACCTTGATCTCGATGGCCTCCTTTGTTACACTGTCCCAAAATCTTGGCGTCTGTGTCACAATTTTGGTACTGTTGTAGTCTATTGAGTGACCGAGGTCCAGACAGTGCTCCGCTATGGCAGATTTGGTTGCCTGGTGCTCTTTGCACCTGACGTCCACCGTCCTGGTTGTCTGGCCAATGTATGACTTCCCACACTGGCACGGGATGTTGTAAATGCCTGGTTTATGTAGCCCCAGGTCGTCCTTCACACTCCCTAGCATTGTCCCAATTTTGGAGGGTGTACAGAAGATATAATTTATATCATATTTTGAAAGAATTCTCCTGATCTTTGCAGAGATAGGTCCAGCATGTGGCAGGTATGCCACCTTCTTCGCCTTCTCTGGCTCCTCTTCTGTACCCTGTGGTTGACTGGTAGCATGAAGTGCCCTTTGGATGTCTGTGGAGGAGTATCCATTTCTGCTCAACACCAGCTGTAGATGTTCTATCTCTGTGGCTAGACTTTCCGTATCCGACAGAGCACGAACCCTGTGAACTAATGCTTTCAAGACTCCATTCTTCTGTACCGGGTCATGGCTGCTACTGGCTTGAAGGCATAAGTCAGTCACTTACTATCTATTGTGGATAAACTGAAGTAGAACTTCGTGATCGACAAAGTTAATGAGCAACGTTATGTTACTTCGTGTGATCATTTTATCGGTCAGTGAACGAGAGTGCACGGTACCAGCAGGTTCCGAAAAGCCTCTCGTGAAAATGCTATTCTTAAGGGTTTTTTGTCTCGGATTCTGTTGATGACAGAGGTAAGGGATCAACTGTATTGGATAGCCATTGTTCAAGCGAGTATTTATATATCTATCGTAATAAAGGACATACTGTAACTATCCTACAGCACAGGGTCAACATTTAACCATTACACACTTCCTCCAGGGCAGGCAAAATGAGGAAATCCGTAGCTTCCTTAGGATCAGACCTGGTCTAGGGTGAACCATAAACATCATATAAAAATCACCGTTCCTTCATGGACAGTTCATGAGCCAAAAGTACCATTTATGAGAATGGCCATTTCTGTAATTTCTATGACAACCGACAGTCGAAATTTTGTACCATGTATTCTTAATATGGCTTTCCCGGCGAACTTCGCAACTTGTTTCGATATCATTATCCGTTATCGAGATCCAGAAGTTCAAAGTTCCCTACTTGTTCAGGAAATCCCAATAACGGTTTTTAGCTGTTTTCGCATCGTGAGCCGCAATTGTCTAGGTAACGAACCATGGAAATGACTCAGATTTTTGCTTTACATTCATCTAGACGCACCACTTCCTCGTTTCCGATAACCTTTCCCTTATCACGATACCCCCGAAAAACGAGTTTTGGGTATAGAAGGTACCAGTTGTGGGGGTGGCCACTTCTATAACTTTCTGTTAACAGAAAATACTCGAAATTTTTACCATAGTCCCTCGATATTATTCACCTAATAACGCTTTTCGATATCATTTACCGAGATCCGCAGTACCTATGCGAGTAAAATATGCTAGTGGTATGCTATATTGTTTTAACTGACACAGTGAACACATTGTAAGGGTTCTAGGTCATTGCAAGGGTTCTGAGATCATCAAAACATGTTTTGGTCGCCATTCCATTCAGCAATAAAACTTTATGTAACGCAGTCTCCGTATAACAGGCACTTCACGTCTATACAGGCTACCTTGACCTGTAAATTATTCGATGATGTCACCTGTCGACGTAAACACCTAATAAAATTTATAGTGTCATAGGAAATTCTTTGTATTTGCAATTCAAGCACCGCACTTATTGGTATACTTAAAGTGTAGCCTATAAATGTGCATTTTAATGTAAAGTGAACTTGCGCTGATGGTAGACGATTTTGCGTTAACTTTATATTGTGCACACTTATTTGCTGTTTACGCCTGTCAGAGTATGAAAATGTGTCGATGTACATAAACAATCAAGATTTTCTGACCTACAGAATTCATTTTTCAAAAGCAGCTCCTAAAACAAGTAGCAGAGATGCAATGATGTTGGAAGACAGAAGTCACGCTGCAAGTGGGAAAGCAAGAGAGAAGAGCCAGTGATGGGAGATATAAAGCGGCTGTGAGAAAGAGAGAGGTGGATGATGACAATAGCAGTGGGAACCAAACGAAGAGAAGATATTGATGATGAGGAGAAAGATCAATAAAAGCAAAAGAGAAATTTATGGAAATGGAAACAGTGGGAACAAACGAGAATGGAGATAATGGAAACGAAAAATACAGATGATTAGACACCATACAAGGGCTTGACGGGTGGGAGGTCTGGACTTTCCCAGACCGGCAAACTTTAACTTGTGCGTATAGATGAGAGCTTATTTTGGACAGAAATTTTAAACATGTGGGTATGGGGGAAGAAGTAAATTGGATCCCCTGGAAATTTTGAACTGCTCAGGTGTGGTAGAGACAGTGGCAATGGGAATGTGGAAACAGTGAAAATGAGAGACGGGAAAGTGGTAGTGGAGTATACCGTAAATCAATCGGAGAGAAAGGAGGCAGTGGGACAGAGACGTACGGTACATACAGAATAGCGCACAGAGCGAGATATGGAGTATGAAGACTTGATTACAAAGAGAGACTGGATAAAAGAATTTAGAATGTTCTGTGTTAAACGATCGTGAGGGTATTTGCACAGCAATATTTTACGTGAAGAGGGGGAATGAGGATTAAGGCAGCTAGTTCCTCAGTTTCCTGTCAGAATCTTTTAAAGAGGAATATATTCACCTTTTTTGTGCAGCGACAGGATCATTTTTTAGCCTTTTTACCTGCATATTTCTTCTTCTTGTGTTACAGTGTACATGTGAAATGTAAGTAGTTATAAAATTTTAATTATCTTATTAGAAAACAAAATTTTGATTACGACGCTGATTGATGTGGTCATTCAATTTCTCCGTATTTACCGTTCAGTGTGACATATTTTTCCCTTATGACAAATGACTTTGTAGATTCTTAGGTCGCAGAACCCTGCATTTTGACTGTTCAGAAAGCACTCAGCTTCGAAAATCACATAGTAATCGTTGTGGACATACCCTCAGTGCATTGATTTCTACATCAGAGGAAGAGGTTGGGGGAGGGGGAAGAGGCCGTTCGTCAGTTCCATTACAGCCCGTATATACCTAGTACCATCTGTGCGGGACCAGACTGGGTCACTACTGAAGTTATAACTAACAGAATTAATTTTTACTCGGCAGTGGAGTGTGCGTCGATTAGAAACTTCCTGTCAGACTGAAACTGTTCACTGGATGGGGACTCTGACCTGGGACCTTTGCTTTGCCCAAGCAAGTGCTCTACTGACTAAACTATCCAACTCAACTCATGACCTGCTCTCACAGCTTTATTTCTGCCAGAATCCTATCACCTACCTTCGAAACTTCCAAAGTGGAAATTAGTGGTAAGTTCCTATAGGACCAACCTGCTGATGTCATCGTCCCTAGGCTTACATACTATTTAATCTAACTTAAACTAACTTAATGATAACATACATACCTACGCCCGCAGAAAGACTCGAATCTCCGATGGGGGCAGCCATGCGAGCCGTGGCAGGGCGCCCTAGACTGCACAGCTACGCCGCGTAGCGAAAATTCCAAACTTCACCAAAGTCCTCCTGCATACGTTGCGGGAGTCAAGGAAAGAGGGATACTGTAGAGACATGACTTAACCTCAACGTGAGTGACTGTTTCGAGAATGAACTTCCACTGTGCAGCGGAGCCTGCACTCACTAAGAACTTCCTGGCAGACTAGGGCCTGTCCTGAGTCGTACTTGGGTGGCTCATTCAGGCTGTAGAGTCCTTGCCTGTGAAAGGCAGACGTCCCAGTTAGAGCCACAGTCCGGCACAAAGTTTTAATATGCAAAGAAGTTTCTGATCAGTCAACTCTTTACTGCACAGTGAAATTTCATTCTTTCGATTATAACTTCACTAGCAACCAACCTTGATTTTCAACATGCAGCACTAAATAAATGGCCTGTAATGGAACTGACGAAAGAGGCACTGTTACCATTTAATGCATAAAGCAGTACGTCTCATAAATGTGCGATACAGTCCAATAAGCAGCAATCGTCAAATGGACTCCATTGTAATGACTTATGTAGTTTCAATAAAAAATAAATTAGTTATTAATATTTTTAAAAAATATATGTTTAAACAGGATTAATATTATTAATTTTCAAAATTTAATTAATTGTATATATCGAATTTATTTAAAACTTTCCATGCAATTATATTTGAAGTCATTAACTGTCGAATTATGTTTTGAAAAGATTCTCGAATAGTGACTCTTCTGTTAATGTTAAAATTGTCTTTATCCTTCTTGGCCTGCTTACACTTGAGAAGAAGATGGTTATATGTTGTGCAAAGAACTGTACGTATCGTGATGTTGCTGTGAACGTTTGCTATAAATATTATACTGAGTGTAGTGAATCTGAAGTACTGAGGAACTATTTAAACACATGAGATTTTTCATTAATAGTTGTACAGTTGAAGAACCCAACAACCTTTGGCGTCTCTTAAGAAATACTCAGAGGCACTGTTCCAAGACCAAGATGAAACCATAATTGGAGTCTTTCATACAAGATATATAATTTAATCACTAATAATACATGTTTAAATGAAAAGTGAAGTTGTGACAATACTGTCTTTTACTCAGTTTCGAATGAGTTGAAAGACACTGAGACAAACCAGTTTACTTCGAAAAAGTAAGGTTAGCAAACATCAATCAACACCCAATTTTATCTTTGTTCAAGGAGAAAATATAGTAGCATCACTCAGGATTTTTATATTGTATGTATTAACTAAACTAAAATGTTCCAAAAAAGAAGAAAAAGAACAGAGGACTTGTGACCTAACAGCAGCATCTAACTAAGAGAGGGACAGCAAATAGATTGGAGAAAGGGAAATAAGAACAGTTTTAAATAATACTTTCCTTTTTAAAGTTATTAATTTCTTGATACTCCACATATGAAGTACAAAAGAAAATAATTGTGACTAACACTTATCCAAAATTAAAATTATAGGAGGGGGCGGAAGGATATCATACTTGGAAGTATTAAATAAAACGAATAAATGGTACAAATAACTAGGGAAACCAGCAGAGCCGAGTAATTTGTATGAGAAAGTACTACTTTTAAAGATGAGCCAGTATACAGAAGAAAGTTAGAGAATCCAAAATTCATGGAACAAACAGTTATTCAAAGTAACGAACAATGTATTCAGGCATCAATTATCTTTATGAATCAGTCAGTTTCCAGACTTGGTCACTCTACTTACAAGATAATTTCAAATGTTGAACAGTCTATACATATGTTTGCCTCAAATACAGAACAAGTTGCGAAATCTTGGGAAGATATTAGAAGGTGTTAGAGCTAGAGTACTTTCTGTATGAACAAGAGCTGGGGTAGTAGAATTTACACAGAGCAGCGAAGTTAAACATGTAATAGAAATATTATGTGCAGACACAAATGATGGAAAAATTAACTCAGAGCATTTGTGCTGAAAGTAAAAATGTAACTGAACTGGAATCTATTTTAGTCTCTTACACTAACGCTGTAGTTAATGCCGAAAAGTTTGATGTATACAGTGGAAAATGCAATCAACTTTTGTGTTGGTGATATAAACTGAGAATATGGTGACAGATATATAAACTATTTTCTCGCCTTGGTAAACGATTTTGTGTTGATGATGATTAAAACTGGAACAGTCAGTAGAAGATAACTTTTCAGCGTTAGATACACAAAATTGTGTAGAACTAAAATACTTTCGTAAAAAAAATTAGGATTTTATGAGACACTGAAACCTGATTGGTGGCTTAAGTATCTTAACGTATTTTGCTTGCAGTTAAAAAGATATGGAAAGAACATAGAGTTAAGGAAGTAAACTACGTTGAATCTATATAAAAGTCTAACACTCGTGAAAAATTATTGATTGGTGACTCCATGGAGTGTTCTGTGCACCACAACCACATAATGGATATACTTGGAAGGAGAAACAGCATTGGTCGTATTTTTTTGTTTTATTATCCCCTAAATCGATTTTCGGTCACTTAGTGACCATCCTCAGTGCTGTAACATACAATTTAAATTGGTAGGCACTGGTGTCAACAAGCTTAGAGCGATCACATATACAGATCACATAAACTCAGTTTATGTGATCGCTCTAAGCTTGTTGACACCAGTGCCTAGCAAGTTAAATTGTATTTTACAGCACTGAGGATGGTCACTAAGTGACCGAAAATCGATTTTGCGGATAAAAACAAATAAACGACCAATGCTGTTTCTCCTTCTAAAAAACTCGTGAAAAAGTAACGAATCACAACTTTGCAGAAGCACTAAAGGGAAAAGTTACTAATACACGCAAATGTAAGGTTACAATTGATATCATTAAAAAAATTACAGAAATTTGGTGTGAGTATTGGGTTGTTTGAGAGACTTTGTGGAAAATTTAATGCTAAAATTGTGTTTGGGTTAGGCATGGAGACGTAAAGGGTGCGACAGCAACTACTACTTTAAAGGCTTAAGAAAACACCCGATAAATTTATTTCTCAGAAGGAAATATTGGTGCACCAGACATTTATCTCTCACAGGGAATTTAAAGAATTTTCCCTTTATCTCAGTGATGACCCTTTCGAATAGACTATGTTACACTTATACAGACAGTAAATATTAAGTATTTTAGCTAATTTTATGAAATTAGGAACTATGATTACTAAATACTTCCGGTTATTTTATGTTGTCTCTTCATAGAAGAGTTTTAACTACGCTCTAGTACTGTTTTTCTTCTGTTTCTGTGCCACATTCCTGTAAATCTAACTGTTAATGTTATCTCTTTCTATACTTGCTTGTCTTATAGTATCTGAATAATATTTCTTAAGTGCAATGTTAAATGTGTCAGATACCTGACTCAGAAACACTGAAAATACTAATGAGAAGTTATAAATTCTGTAAATTTCACGTAATTTTTGATACTATATAATAACATTATTTTAACTTTGCTGTTTAAATAGACCAACATGACTCCAGCTTTAAAAAATAATTAGAAGAGTAACTTACCTTCGTGACACCCATAGAATACCACCTCCTTGCACCAAGGAAGACAAATGGCTCTGAGCACTATGGGACTGAGGTCATCAGTCCCCTAGAACTCAGAACTACTTAAACCTAAATAACCTAAGAAAATCACACACATCCATGCCCGAGGCAGGATTCGAACCTGCGATCGTAGCGGTCGCGCGGTTCCAGACTGAAGCGCCTAGAACCGCTCGGCCACTCCGGCCAGCATCAAGGAAGACAAAACTGAAGTTTGGTGAGGTTTACGCCTGTTTCAAATATCCATTTTCAATTTCCTATTTGTTTATTATGATGATTTTTTAATGCTTTCAATATTAATATCATGCTGTATCTTTCTATGTGTTTAGAGAGTGGTATTATAATTGACACTTACTCTCGCCAGCAGCTGTGCCATTAACAAAAGTGTCACGCCTTACAAAGGCAACAAGAAGAAGACGATCCGTACATCTATGAGTAAATGAGGACGACTGAATCATGGCTGGCTGTAGAACACCTATTTTTGGACACTTACCAAGATGCGCGACAACCCATTAGCCAGAACAGCTAAGGGCCGGAGTTTTGTAAGCATCACTCATGCCGATGTAATGCACCTTATTTTGTGTGTACATAAAAATAAGAATGGTACAGATAAATGATGACTAACTGAAACCCTCAGCTACCGACAGGTGTTGTTGATATACCTCGATGTGGACAGCTGAAATGTGTGCCCCGACCGGGACTCGAACCCGGGCTCTCCTGCTTATATGGCAGACGCTCTATCCATCTGAACCACCGAGGACACAGATGAATAGCGCGACTGCAGGGACTTATCCCTTGCACGCTTCCCGTGAGACTCATATTCCCAACTGTCCACAATTCTACATATATAATGTTCTTTATAGACATTTGCCCATTCACTCATTACTCGCGCACGCTTTGGCGATTCCCGTAATGTGGGAAAGCGATAAGTCCCTGCAGTCGCGCTATTCATCTGTGTCCTCGGTGGTTCAGATGGATAGAGCGTCTGCCATGTAAGCAGGAGTTCCCGGGTTCGAGTCCCGGTCGGGGCACACATTTTCAGCTGTCCACATCGAGGTATATCAACAACATCTGTCGGTAGCCGAGGGTTTCAGTTAGCCATCATTTATTCCAGGGAAAAGCTGCACGGTCATCAACAGTATTCTGTTCTTTCGAGAACAGTTACTGTCGTCATATATACAATTGTACAGATGACAACCTGTGAGATCTAGGCAGGACTGAAGTGGTACATGCTAAGAATAAGAAGAGGCAGTACCCCAGTACTTATACCAGTGGATGTGGTCCATTCTGCCATTAGTGCACAACATTAACTTGATGACGAGAAAACATCTTCCTAATGCCTGTCAGGACATTTAGGAGCACAAAACACAGCGGTTGGCGCACCACGTGTGCCCGTCGACTTCTGCTCCATGCTTACCGTTGTCATCGAGAATAAAATGTCCACCTTCCTCTAGATGCAGCCACAAAATCCTCCCAGGTTTTAGCCTATTGGACGAGTTGCTCTCCCACTACCACAGTGACACGCAATCATCGCTGAGTGTAATCGAAAACTGGCGGTTAAGAGTGACATAGGTTTCGTGTGTTCGTCTACAGTGATTTACAAAGTCAATGCATCTGCTTTTGTGTGACTTGGTCAAGTGTGATTTCCGCAAAATCTTTGCTTAAATAATTCCATGTCATAATTTTTAAGGCGGCTGATAAATAGCTCTTGCTTGGCTAGCCCCTTTGTAGTTTAGCTTAGATGATTTTTCTGTACATTTGTGGTTACTCTATATCTGTATTAATATTTTGTACGCACAATTAACCTTCTTGTAGATTAGCTAGCATATGTGATCCTGAGTATGCGCACATATTTGACACTTCTTGTCCTCAGTCTGTGAGTTTTTTTATTTCAGCTTTTGTAGACAAGCTTTCATCTTTACAGATCACTTTGGTGTTGCGTATTTTTTTACCTGTTTATACTTTCAAATGTTTTATATAATTAGATGTAGTGTAGGTGTTTTGTAGAGCTAGCCACTCTTGCATGACATTTATTCTTGTGTGTTATGTTCAATTATTATCATTTTCTTCCACAGTTTTAAGCATGGCTCACAGCAGCAATCGTAAATCAACTTTCAATAAATTGTATATACAACCACCTAGTTGTATTAAGTTTATTGTAATAAGCTTTGACCAGGTTTCAGTACCACTAAGGCTGTCTGTATCAGATTGAATAAAGTCACATTGCGTTAAAATTATAAGCATAGTATGGAAAACAGCAAAAATTATTATTGTAATAAGAGCAGCCACTGAGCAATAGCAGTATCACCATGACACTATAGCATCATACACCGTCTTCAGTGGCTACATTTCTACGTAAAAATCGTAAATAACGTTCACCAATATATTTTTCACAGGAATCGTCTGTCATTGTCATCTTTTTTATACATTTTGACCATGTTTTAAGTATATGTAATGTTTCCAGCCCATCTACACTTTGGAGAGTTGAAAAAAAAACCAAAGAAATTGCTATTCAGCACTCGACGAATGTGCTTTCCGGCATAATGTTTGGTTCCTCTCATCGTCTCCGTGGATCGCTAAGGTTTATCATGAATCTTTAGTATTTGTCATGACTTTCATTATTTACTTTGTGTGCTATTCATGTATTTCAAATTTCTGATCTCCTTTTAAGAGCAAATTATGATAATTTTTCACAGTCAGTGGTCTGATGATGGTCTTCAGAGAATGAAACAGGTTATGATGAATAAAATGTTAGGCAATAAAGACTGATTACCTTACTAAGAGTTGGGTGTGAATTGCAGAGCAGTCATGGAAATGTAGCTATGCAAACAAAATCTGTGGCGTTCCCTCTTTCCATTTTATCACTGGTAACACTTACGTCATTAACTGCGAAGGAGTGGGTTACGTAATTTGGAATTTCTTCCGTCTGACGGATAAATTTCAGGTGGTGCTTGATGAATGTGTTATGTTTCCTGTTGCTAGGGGCTCTTGATAAGGATGCAATTTCTGAGACAATCAGGCTAGAAGACACACCAGTTTTTGTTTCTCTGGTGCACTGGCATCGCCGTGCTTCCTTAGGAGTTTTCATGCCCTCTCTCTGGATTTGGTGAAATTTAATGCTTCTGTAGTTTCTTCCAATTTCCTCCTTCGGGCTGCATAAAAGTTTCGTAGGAACTCGTCAGCAGTTTCGACATCTTTATCCTGCAAGAGCAAGAGCCGTGGTAAAATTTGCTGTTTTGAAGAGCGCGCCGCAGCGTGTAGTGTGAAGCAGTCACCCTCCGTTTCTGGCGGTGGCGCCGTTGTGGCAATCGCAGCTTTGGTGTCTCCCTCTGGTGGAAAAGCGGAAAGGTTGCCTGTTCACGTGCATTTGAGGGGCGCTATGAGCTCACTGGGCGACGAATCTGGTAAGTTGGTCAGACGGGTCGGTGTGGTGCAGTCAATGTCTGTCTGTCGTCCGAGGTACTGGTATGTGTTAGGCCGCCAGTCTGCTCGAGTTTGTTCAGGCTATGGTCATTGGTGGTTGGATCGATCGGTTGGTCGGTGCGCACTGGGACACAAGATGACTTGTCCCTCTTGAGCGTCGGCGCAAGTGAGGTCGCCACGTGAGTCCAGTGGCCCGCCCCGTATAGCGAGGGATAGTGGCTTCGCGGCCTACACGAGAGCATCGGTCTGGCCGGCGCGAGCTGCGACGCCGTGACACGAGAGATCGGTGCGCCTCCCTGCGTCCGTTGAAGCGGCTGGCAGCGGACGGTTCGTGAGAGCGTTTTGGGCGTGCTGCGCCAGGTCTTCGCCAGACATCGCAGTTTATTAGAAGTTAAGTGATTCGTGATAAGTTGTTTCATTTACTTTGTAAATTCTACTTGTTTTCTTGGTCAGTTTCTCGTCCCCAGCTTGCTCGTCTGTCTCCCGTCCGCATTTGTTAGGCAGTTAGTGTCTGTCTGTCTGTATGTCGGTCTGCCGTACGTTAATAGCTGCCTCTGTCATGTTTGTCGGATTAGGTGTTAACGAATTTATTGCTTAAGGTGTAAAGGCCGAATTCCTGAAATATGTTTTTATCTTGCCTATCATCTTGAGAGGCGGTATATATGTAACCTAGAGCATATTTGTACTTTTATGTAAGACTGCATTTCATGGGTTTTTAAAAATGGTTCAAATGGCTCTGAGCACTATGGGACTCAACTGCTGAGGTCGTTAGTCCCCTAGAACTTAGAACTAGTTAAACCTAACTAACCTAAGGACATCACAAACATCCATGCCCAAGGCAGGATTCGAACCTGCGACCGTAGCGGTCTTGCGGTTCCAGACTGCAGCGCCTTTAACCGCACGGCCACTTCGGCCGGCTCATGGGTTTTTATTTAAATGGTCATTTTAGTATATAAAGTTGCCACCTTCCCAGCGTAAGAGTTTTCTTAAAAAAAAATGTATTTCTGCCTCTGAATAAATTGTAACGAAGAAAAGGTATTTAGGAATAAAATTTCCATTTGTTGAAAGAAATTTGTTTCCATCAGTTTCACACATAGTGTGATTAAATGTGTTAATGTTCTTGATGAATCGCTAGTAAATAAAGTAAATTCTTTAAGAAAAGATTTTCAAAGTAAAACCACGGTTCATCTCCGTCTCTACATTCCGTCCTGGGATATACTCCTTGCTATATTCCTGAGAAATACATCGTTTTGCTACTGCTATCGTTATCTGCACGAATCTATGATAGTTAACCACCTCGTTGGAGAACACCGCAGAGTTTCGTCAAAGTCAACAGATGTTTTTTTTCCGGAGTCGGTGATTTGTATGTTCCACCTGAATCTCTGGATGGGACTGATAAGAGGGGTCTTTATATCAATTTAACAATGATGGAGCGGAGTTGACTTTGTGGGGAACTGGTTAACTTTCATGCCTATGGGTATAGGATGTGATTGGGAATTTCTTGTAAGAAAGCTCAGCTCATTATTCATTTCTGTATTGTGGGCCGAAGATTTGAAGATATTTCTACAGTTGCCCGCAAAGAGATGGTATTCTTGAGCTTAGTTTGATAACTTTTCCCCTTTTTCATCTGTTGTACGATGTTTTCAGTTGGAATGGTGACTACTGAACTCCCCAGCGTATGCTGTAGTGTAGGAACGGTTTTCTATAACGTTCTGTGGCTATCCTGTTTGAGAGATCTTACGTTAGTTCATAAATTGTTGTAACTTACTTTTGGAAACAGTCTGTTGAAAGTGTGACCAGGGATGGGGATGGTTTTTCGATATCCCTCCTCCCGAAGCTTGCGGGTGCACTATGTCAGTGATACAGAGCTCCCAATGGAGTCCGCCTGTAAACTTCTGATGATCTTCGTTTCGTTGTGCGTTTTCTGAAGTGTGGTTACGTTATCTTTATTTTTCATTAAAACTTTTGAAGTAATCCGACTCTTAGAACTACTAAGCCCCTCTCCTTTCTGGTACGCCCGCTAAACCAGCTGGGCAAAACAGGTAATAGGATTGTGGAAAGGGCCAAGGGTTTCGGTCAGTTTCTGTTTCTAATTTCATTTATTTCAATTTAGTAACCTTTACAACCAAAGCGGCACATAGCCGAATCTTTATCGAATGCAATTCTTTCACGGGTGAAAGCCTCCAACAAGAAATCTTAACAAGATAAAAATCCACTTAAGATAGCAATAAAATAATTCAATAAACAACATACGCAAAGTGCAATACAAATGGCTGAGGACCACAATTAAATTCCAAATTTCAGAATACTCTACCATAGACCTTTAAAGGCAGAAAACCAACAAGAAATCTTCTAAAAAATCAAAATTTAGTTAAGATAGCAATAAAATAATTTAAAACCCAAGAAAGCAACATATGCAAGGTGCAGCACAAATGACTGTTGTTCACAATTAAATTTCAAAATTTTAAAATATATTACAATAATCTTTAAAGACAGGAGGCCGCATATTTAAGCTTCAAAGATAAATTTAAATATTAATTTTGCAAATTTTAAGAAAACAACCGTAAGCCTAAAATTTAAAATAGCTGACAACAGATAATTAAACACCAGTGGCACTCACAAGGCCTCAAGGGAGGTCGGTCTGTCCTCTTTCACTTAGGCGAGACAGGTGGTGATCCCAACTATACTTGATCCGTCGGAAGCCAACCAGGGGACAGCCACGGACCGACCGACACAACGACTTGCTTTCCGTCATTCGGTACATGAGAACTCAAACCGGCTATGTTAAAACGGGATAATCCACAATGGAGCATGTATTAGCTGTCAAAATTACATACCAGATTGGAAAGCGACAACAGGTGAGGAAAGGACGCTGCCTGAAACTACGTTAGTGGTCAGGACAGGTAACCAGAACACTAACGGCCACTAGTTAGAAAATTCGACTGGTGCACTCAAATCGTAGTCGACCAAAATAGTTAATTGCGCCGCATGGCGGCTAAATCTCAGCAGTAGAACCACTCGGTGTTGCTCACCCCCGGGTTCCCGGGTTCGATTCCCGGCGGGGTCAGGGATTTTCTCTGCCTCGTGATGACTGGGTGTTGTGTGATGTCCTTAGGTTAGTTAGGTTTAAGTAGTTCTAAGTTCTAGGGGACTGATGAACATAGATGTTAAGTCCCATAGTGCTCAGAGCCATTTGAACCATTTTTGTTGCCCACCGGAAAACCTCCCCAAATTCAAATCACCGAAGCGAACCACCACAACATGAATAGACGTGGCTTGGGTAGTTGAAACTATTACTCACCTTTGACGTCCTGGGTCGGTGAACCACGAATCTCGTAGCGAACGCACAGCTCCACACACGGTCCGACACTGCGCAGGGGCTGCCAGCGGCCCGAGCCGTCTGCACCGCGCGGAAACAACTTCCCTCGTCCGCAACAACCGACCGACTGCCTGCTGGTCCGTCCGCGACTGCTGCTCCGTCGCGACTACACTGTTGGTGCGTCTCCCACTCACTTCCAGACACACGACGGCGGAAATACTGGCTCTGACCCAACCATGTAAAGGGAATACGCTCACTGGCTAAACGACATCCCTGTACCAGGAAAGGACGGGCCCAAGTTCCACAAGATGCTAACTGAAGGGGCCCAGAAGCGCTCAGAGAACCAGTTACACGTCGTTCCATAAGACGACCGACCTCTCAGAGCCAATACACCGACAACATTTAAAATAACTCGTCAATCAAATTCACGAAAACTACACACACAACCTGACAAACACTTGCACGAAGATCTCGATACCCAACGGTAACTAAGCACGCACGAAGACAAATCGGGAGTTGATGCGCACACACACACACACTCCCACACACACACACACACACACACACACACACACACACACACACACAGAGGACTCATGAACGATCGGCAAGCCAAACGCGTCGTCTTGTAGGACGACCGACCGACGATCCAGCAAGACAGTGGCCCAGTTCAAGTGATGCGTGGTGGCAATGGTCGGGCGAGCCATGCCGACGCAGGCCTCACTGCTGCTCCAACCCGACCGCACTAGGGCCGCATTGCAACTCCCCGACTGGCAGGTCCGGACTGTCCTGCAGATGCGTTCCAGCCGACTTGCAGACCAGAACTCGCGACGTGAACTTGCAAGCCGAACTGCGACCAACTCTAACTCCCGACACGAACTGTGATCTGAACTGGGTTACGACAGACAACGACAGCGCAGTAACAGCAGTCAAGCAAAGATACTACGAGAGGGGATGTATCGATGCGCGCTGCTAACGCCACTCACGGTCAGGCAAAGCAGCCACTTAGTGACAGTAGCAATTTAAATTAACGCAGTGAGGTGGAAGTACGTTAAAAACAGGATGTAAAATAGATGATGGCGGAAACACGAGCCACGCAAGGCTCACTTTCAGTTGGCAGGTTCTGGTAACACTGAGCAGCTCTCATGGTAGTACAGACTCTAGACTGATCATCTTCTTTTTTACACTTGGGTTACTCAGCTCCAGTGTTTGAAAGACAGGCAAATCTACGAGTGGTAACAAGTACCCTGGCTGCCGTAACGTCTGTGTCTAGGTTAGTGTCTTGTAGTGACCGTTTATTATCCCCAGCCAGGGTACACGTGTAGTTTAAGGAATGCTACGGACAAGAACTGTCATCATCTCTGAATTACATCTTGCCTTTCGAATAAAGCTAGCGCTCTTCGGATTGTGTCACATGCATTGATCACGCGCTCATGTAACATCTGCACATTGTCTACGGGTTAAGCACAATTCCATTGGCTTTAAATGTCCCCATTCTGTAGCAACATAAGACGCTTTTGTTAAACGCCTTCTATACATTCAAAGTTCTCGGTTTTTGATACTAGCACACAGAGCATGGTTTTTCGTATTGCCCTCCCTTCCGCCCATGTTAAGTTGCTTACTTCGCACATACACTGGTGAGTAGAAGTTCGGTATTGCAGGAGTCAGCCGGCCAGAGTGGCCGAGCGGTTCTAGGCACTACAGTCTGGAACCGCGCGAGCGCTACGGTCGCAGGCTCGAATCCTGCCTCGGGCATGGATGTGTGTGATGTCTTTAGGTTAGTTAGGTTTAAGTAGTTATAACTTCTAGGGGACTGATGACCTCAGAGGTTACGTCCCATAGTGCTCAGAGCCATTTGAACCATTTTTTATACCGAGCGGGGTGGCGCAGTGGTTAGACACTGGACTCGCATTCGGGAGGACGACGGTTCAATCCCGCGTCCGGCCATCCTGATTTAGGTTTTCCGTGATTTCCCTAAATCACTCCAGGCAAGTGCCGGGATGGTTCCTCTGAAAGGGCACGGCCGACTTCCTTCCCAATCCTTCCCTAATCCGATGAGACCGATGACCACGCTGTCTGGTCTCCTTCCACAACTAACAATTTTTTTTTTCAGGAGTCAACTAGGTCCAGGGAATTGATAAAATAATTCCAATGTGCGTAAATATCACAGATAAAGCATGGAAGTTGATTCGGAGCACAGCTTGATGTCATTACACTTCTGAAACAGTTCAGGGCGTGTATAAATTCACATATCACTTTCTTTATTACAGTTCATAATTTTCAGTGGAACTGGTGATTACTATCATATACAGGTCATATTTTCATGGGATAAACTGAATGTAGCGTAATAATTATTTTTACACAGTAGAGTGTAACCAACCTTACAAGCACTGAAGTAATGTTATTAAAATTCGGCATTTTCACAACAAAATATAAATTTCCCTAGATTATATAGCATGGAACTATTTCGACAACTTTCAGTATTATTTAATAGAAACCAAAAAATGCAAACATTTGCAATATGAATTCTGTTCTCAGAATATGTGACATTCATTAAACGTGGGAATTTAGGTCTCCCAAATATATACCGCTGTATTCAGACGTACTTAATCCTGCGTACACAGCAGTTTTGAATGGAATAATCAATGATATCATCTTAGCCCTTTATTCCACACAAAAAGTCTTAAACGGATAAATGTACGAATAGATTTTTCCCAATTATTACCTATGTTTTTGAGATAAATAATACATGACGAAAGCCTCACTCTTTACCTCGAACATGATTGAAAAACTGACCTTGTTCCTAGTTATCTCTTCAGTATTAATGTTTAAAGCAAGACCTAAGGCCTAATAGGAGTTGCGTCAATTTTGTCACAACACGGTCTGTGTCTACAGACAGGAATCGACCCATGTGGTGCTTTGATATGAACTTTTCAGCGAAGTTAAATCATTCTGAATGTGTAGATGGACAACCGCCTCCTTCGCGTGTCGATAGAGGGAAAGCACGCTCTCAACAGTGCCAACATAACGGTATTACTCATGAGCTCGCCCTCCATCGTTGACCATCGATATCCAGGGACAAGTGATGTCAGTGATACGTGGCAGCTATGAGCATCTTCCGAAGCTGAATGCGGCTGTGCAATTCTCTACTCCATCAACTTACGTCTCTGAGAGGCATGTCATCCAGACTTTTTTGAAAAACAGTCGGGGTACTTTATTATTTTTGTCTACAGCAAAGGTGAGGAGGTAATGGCCTGCAGACAAAGTGTGTCTCATCAGCCACCGCGCCGACCACCCATTTGGTTTACGCAAATAGTACAATGCGCATTGCTTTTCTGGTTTACATGGTTTATTTCCATTTTCTCTCAGCAACAATAAATCTATAAGTTTCCGACGTTAGTGAAACCATGAACACACCAGAAAACACAGAAAATCAATGATGAATGTGGCGTGTTTAATGAGCACTGTGTATATACTTATTTTTTATTAATATAAAAAATAAAGCAGTGACTTTATTGTGTTATGAAACGATAGCCATATTTAAAAATACAGTCTGAACAGGCATTACGAAACAGAACATAGCGAATTTGGCTGTACGCCTTCCGAGGATGAACGCAAAATAAAAGCTGTAGCGTGTATGAAAGAAGCTTCCAAGAAGCAACAAACGTTATTCACAAAACAATCAATAGTTCAAAACAGTGCTGCAGAAGGAAGTGTCATGGTAGCCTATAACCTTCCGAAACACAAAACGCCTTTTTTTGGACGGCACTGTATACTAGTGTGTGCATGTATATTGTGTCCTGGTGTTAGAAGCATATTTCGTCATCATAGAGGAGTTAACTGGCCTAGAATCGACGAAAGCTAGAACCGCTGGACCGGACTAGCTTCAGTCTGCTGTGATTTGTGTGGTGAAAAGTGGCTTGTCCTGGAACAAAATGGCAAGCATTACAACAGTCTGAACCAGACGTTTTAGTGGGGGAAATGTAGGCACGGTTAAGCTTTTTAAAAAACAAGTTAAAACGCAAGACACAGACAGTGAAATACTGTCTTTTCATCGCATTTTGCATCAGAAGAACCTTTGTGAAGCTGCACTGGACTTGAAGCATGTGGCAGATCGCACTGTTGCTTGGTGAGCACAAGGAGAGCAAGGGCACTGCATAATACACAGTCCAAATTTTTTCTTGTGGAGAAAGAGTACGAAGACGTATTTTACCACAAAAGTATAACATGATCGATCTTGGGCAAAGTGTTAAAAAGAGTGGACATTGCAGAAATAAATCCTCTTACATCTGGACTCGAAGCAAACATAATTTGGTATAAAATTTGTACTTGAAGAGTGGAGGTATGAGATGATGTCTGCACCTGATATATCTGATAAATTGAAGGAATGGAATGTGACATTTCAGGGAAGTCAGTTGTTTTCTCACGAAGATCATTCAGTGTAAAACTGGGTCTATTCGTAAGGTGAGGTCGTGGATTCAGTTTTTGTCATTTCCCTTTATTAGGTAAACATAACGGGCCTGAAATTGTTTTGTTGAGATTATGGATCATCTTCAGCATTAGCAACACGAGATCACAAGAAGATTTCTGAACTTTAGGAATAATATACCTCTATTTGGGTCTGCACATATTTGCGAGCACAGCTGTTATTGCTTCAAAATCAGTGGGTATGAATATAGATACTCTTGAACAGGCATTAACTTGCGGGCTGTGCTGAGAATCTCAAAAACCAGTCTCAGTCCAGATTTCAAACGAACTTTCGGAAAGGGTGAACTGATTCTAAACTGAACTAATGCTAAAATCAAAATTAAATGTGCTTGCAGCTATGCATCATACGGAATGAATGCAATAAACAAATTCACTAAAGGTGCCACAGTTACTTAGTGCATATTCTTTTACTTTTATGGTACAATTTACACCTTTTCAAAAATGGATATTTAACAAATGAATGAAATTATTTCACAAGGTGTGGTCCTCCGCTAACCTCGACCTCTACAAAGTGCCCCCCCCCCCCCAGGCCGAACAATTGATCATTCATGGACAAAGGGAGCCATATTCATCGGCATTTCGTGAACTTACTTGGTGACCAACTTACTGTGTAGAATGTACAAACTGTGCCGTAGAGTTCTTTGAATTATGTATGATTCAGTTAACCATGATTTTGAACAGTTACCCAACTCCATCTTGGGTAACTAACGCAGCTAATATTGTTATTTTGGGTAGGTTGGTTCAAATGGCTCTGAGCACTATGTGATTTAACTGCTGAGGTCATCAGTGCCCTAGAACGTAGAACTACTTAAACCCAACTAACCCAAGGACACCACACACATCCATGCCCGAGGCAGGATTCGAACCTGCGACCGTAGCGGTCGTGCGGTTCCAGACTGTAGCGCCTAGAACCGCACGCTGCTGTTTTAATTGTAACTATGTGGGAATTGTTATTCAAATTTTATACTTGCTTTTATAGAGCTGCCCTGATTTATCACCACTTAAATACAAATTATGTACATTGGTATATTCGCTCTTGGCTGAGATTTGCATTCTTCCTAGTTCCACGTTTCGCTATTTGTTACTAACCTCGGGCTCTGTAGTGAAAGAACCGCTACCTGTTTATGAGAGTTAGAATAATGGTTATCTGATCTACGCAAAATGATCACTTCTCTGTTGTTGCTCATTGTCAGTAGCGATTTTTTGTGCTTACAGGTGTTAACTAACGTATTCACGAAATATTTATTGATGCTTCAGTATTATTCTAAAGCATTAACTGAAGTGTTTTCATGTTTGTTGTAGTAGTACTTGAATTCATGTTGTGCGTTATTGAATTTATTTTGAGACAGAACCTCCTGAGTGAGGTCAGGCTCCAAGCAATACTAAGATTTGAAATTTCAGATTAATATTGATCAAATCTCATATGTTAAATGTTTATTGCTGATTTTCTTTGGTTGTTATAAATAATCGCTTTCATTTGACTTTAACAAATTTCTGGTATAAAAAAATTAATAATAACATTTTGTTAAACAAAATCGGTTTATATTTTCTGGGCCACGTTTTATGTTTTTCGTTTTTTGAACCCTTAAAACTCCCAGTTCCTTGTTAGGTACCGTTTTCCATCCTTATTGACAGTGTTATTTCCAAGGGAGAACTCAACGTACCTTTCAGTTTCTTGGCACCACTATGGCGATAAAATATTAATAGTATAACAGAGTGTTACGCTAATCAGTGAACTATGACTGTGTGCTGTCAACTGTCAGCTGTATATTCCTGTTATATTATTAACGATTAAATGATCACTTTTACCTCTCATTCCGTGATGCGTCAATTACCTTTCCATTTATTATGCACCTATAACCCAATGTTAATTATTGAATTTATTTTATTACCAAATAAATACAGCATCCATTTACTGCTAAACACTCACTGACATTGATTTATTGAAATGTGAAGATTAACATTTCAATCCGTCTCTCTCTGCCCCCTCCCTCCCTCCCTCTCTCTCTCTCTCTCTCTCTCTCTCTCTCTCTCTATCTATCCATCTCTTTCTCTCTCTGTCTCTCCCTCCATCGTCGTTATGACAAACAACAAGAAACATTTTTAATTTTTACCTTTTATCATATGGCCGCTTTAGTGGTAGTTGTCAGGTGGTTATAACAGGTACAGGCAACCAACACACTGGTCTAACGTAGCTTGTGCCTTAGATTGAGGATTAGCGTTTCTGTCAGAAAAATGTAGCGCAGGGACACGTTACTAGAGTTAAAATTTCCTGAGAAGTCTTGTTAAAGAAAAGAAATAATCTCACTTTAAATTGCACATCATTTTATGACGTTTTCAGTGTCTTTTACATCTTACAATTTACTTTGGGTAAACATTATATACAATCTATTTTTCCGAAGAAGTATTTGGTGCCATTTGGTCTCATAATGTTCGAGCAAACAACACATTATTTATGTACCTTTGTCAATCACCATCGCACGTGCAAATACAGAAGCTCTGAAGGCAACGCACGGTTTTCAATTACCGTTCGTTCAAAGATAACCACAAGCTACCGGCAGTTGCTGCTGGCAACGTTTTCAGGAGTTAAATTGCTGTTTGCCGAAAATACTACAGACGATAAAGATTGCATTCATTGGATACAAGAGTGGTTATGTTTTCCTTTTTCGAACTGGCAGAGCATGGAGAGATTATTGTATTCAAATGTGCCACGGAGAAATACTCCGATGATACAGAAGTTATATTTTTAAACAACAGTATGCTAACCTCATACTATTTTCGGATGTCGCTTTCTTATTAATACTAATGAAAATGTATCATCCAAACCAGTGAACGTCCCCTTCAGGTTCCTTCACAAGATTAGTTGCAGTGTTCCTTTTTCTTACGAATAACGAATATTAGAATTCGTCGAAGAACGTCGTCAAATACTACACAGCTCCAAACAGCAAATTCTGTTCCTAATATGTAAAATATACAAGAGACCAACGAATATCTTTTTTAAAATCGATATATTTCTATCAGAAAACTTTGGTCACATTTAGGTTTTGAATGAAACCGCTTGATGAGGAATTACAGCTGAGATGAGTAATTTCAGACACGGAGATAGGCTGAGTTCTTTGACGTAAAATGTGTTTCGACCCGACCGCTTACTGTGAGGGAGTCCATTACTGGGTCTTCTGAATCGCCAGGACCTGTATTCTTTGTAAGGGAATTTTTAATGGACCCAAGCGCTCAGCAACACATGTCTCCTTTTAGGGCTTTTCCTAATCTGTGGGAAACGTAGATCAAATATTGAGGTGGCGGTACGGCTTCTGGCTTCGTTATGAGCGCTGTGGCGACGCCCATAAATGCTGTTACACAGAGAGAGTCCCTGAATCCTAAATGTAGGATTACAGGATGAGGCGGACGCTCGTTTCCCGTATTTTTTTCAATTACTTCCTTTACTTCAAAAGATATTCTGAACTTGTTCGCCTTTCTGTTTCATACTTCACGTCTTGCGAACTATAGGAGTCGACGATTTGCACTGCACGAAACGTATTTACCCTCGTACGTATAGCGTGTTACTAAAAGATTCTTTCAATTTAACAACACCATATCTTCCATATAAATAAAGATGGAAAAGTGGGGTAACATGGAACTTATGCATCTGTGCATATTTCTAAATTAAAGCCCCCCCCCCCCCCCCTTGCGTTTTTCTGTTTGTACGTGACGTCTGGTCTCAGGAACCACAATACAGATTTTCTTATGGTTTTTACGAAGCAGGTTTGTGTACACAATTTATTAGCACTAAGTCATACAAATGGTCTCGTCATTGATAAATCCATGAGAAGCCAAGGCGGGTCGTTATTAGAAATTAAAAGTTTGCCTTGCCGCCAGTTTTAAGCTGCTTCTAATGTGATGTCTGCTTTATACTGCTAGCTAGCCAGATCACTCGTTCGTTCGTCACTCACGGGGAAAACCTCAGCATTTTTCATCAATATATACGTCGTCCGCAAACGCGTATTATCCTAGAAAAAAAAAATGGTTCAAATGGCTCTGAGCACTATGGGACTCAACTGCTGTGGTCATAAGTCCCCTAGAACTTAGAACTACTTAAACCTAAGTAACCTAAGGACATCACACACATCCATGCCCGAGGCAGGATTCGAACCTGCGACCGTAGCGGTCGTGCGGTTCCAGACTGTAGCGCCTTTAACCGCTCGGCCACTCAGGCCGGCTATTATCCTATAAATCAAGGAAAGAATCCGCTCATGTACACATTATGTTAAGGGATGTTCATCGAAAGCGCCACTGGTGTAGGGACCGAGGCTGTTGAAAGCGTAACTTGTGTTGGATTCCTACTTGCTTTCTGCAGGTTTCCCTTTTATTTATACTTTTTCTTTTCGAAATTGGTAGAGTTAATAAGGTAAGCAAAGCAACAGGAAATAATAACCATATAAGTTTCTCAAACAAATGGGAAAATTAAAAAAAACTATTTATTACTGATCACTTTACAATCACTATCTCACTCACTCTGTCACATGCCATCAATTTCATTCGAACAAACAGATGAATGGTACTCTTTGTATAAACATACGAAGCAAGTATACTTCCGGCAGATAAACATCTAACGAAAGCAATCTTTGATTAACATCATCGTTCCTTCCGAAGATTCCGTGCAAAACTAACTAGGTTTACAGAATGGGATTTTCACTCTGCAGCGGAGTGTGCGCTGATATGAAACTTCCTGGCAGATTAAAACTGTGTGCCCGACCGAGACTCGAACTCGGGACCTTTGCCTTTCGCGGGCAAGTGCTCTACCATGTGAGCTACCGAACACGACTCACGCCCGGTACTCACAGTTCTACTTCTGCCATTATCTCGTCTCCTACCTTCCAGACTTTACAGAAGCTGGTTTAAATTTACAAATCTCTCTTTTTCGGGTTTAGTTTTATTGTTCACACGCAATAAGACAACACACTCTAAAAAATGGGTACTGAAAGTTGATCATCAGTTATGCTGTGAATCGTTACTGCACACGCTCGGTTGTGCAATTCTCGCTGAGTTTCCATCAGCAGACATAAAAATCTGAAAATAAAAATTTATCTCGCAATAAAAATCACATAGGTAACAAGGATGTGCAGTTCGGCGGAATTATTTCTACCATGCAACTCCATTGAGCCTCATCATTTATAAAAAATCCTATGATACACGGTTGGAAACGGCTTTGCCGCAGTGGCTACACCGGTTCCCGTCAGATCACCGAAGTTATGCGCTGTCCGGCGTGGCAGGCACTTCGATGGGTGACCGTCCGGGCCGCCGTGCACTGTTGCATTCTGCATTTTTCGGAGTGCACTCAGCCTCGTGATGCCAACTGAGGAGCTACTCGACCGAACAGTAGCGGCTCCGGTCAAAAAAAAAAAAAAAAACCATCATAACGACTGATAGAGCGGTGTGTTGACCATACTCCCCTCCTACCCGCATCCCCTCTGAGGATGACACGGCGGTCGGCCACTTGCGGCCGGAAGACGTAGTGCTTTTTTTTGGTGTCATACATGACAGTGTTACTTTGTCCACTCAAAAACCCAATTTGAGGCTAAACTTGTTATCGGAAACGAATAATTTTAAAATGTTCTCAAGCTATGTTTTGCAAATTGAGTTGTTCTACACTGAAGCGCCAAAGAAACTGGTATAGGCATGCATATTCAAATATTGAGATAAGTAAACAGGAAGAAAATGGTGCTGCGGTCGGCGAAGAGTATGTAAGACCACAAGTGTCTGGAGCAACTGTTAGATCGGTTACTGCTGCTAAAATGACAGGTTATCAAGATTTCAGGTAGTTTCAACGTGGCGTCATAATCGGCGCACGACTGATGGGACACGAGATTTTCCCGTAGGACCATTTCACGAGTGTACCGTGAATATCACATTCCGGTAAAACATCAAATCTCCGACATCGCTGCTGAAGGGAACAGATCCTGCATGAACGGTAACAACGACGACTGAAGAGAATCGTTGAACGTGGCAGAAGAGCAACCGTTCCGCAAATTGCTGCAGATTTCAGTTCTGGGCCATCAACAAGTGTCAGTGTATAAACCACTCAACGAAACATCATCGATATGGGTTTTCGGAGCCGAAGGCCCACTCGTGCACCCATGATGACTGCACGAGACAAAGCTTTACGCCTCGCCTGGGCCCGTCTACACCGACATTGGACTGTTGATGACTGTAAACAGGGTGCCTGGTCGGACGAGTCTCATTTCTCACTATATCGAGAAGATGGACGTGTACGGGTATCGAGACCACCTCATGAATCCATGGACCCTGCATTTTAGCATGGACCTGTTCCAGCTGTTGGAGGCTCTGTAATGGTGTGTGGCGTGCGCAGTTGGAGTGATGTGGGACCCCTGATACGTCTAGACACGACTCCGACAGGTGACACGTAAGTAAGCATCTGTCTGATGACCTGAATCCATTCATACCCGTTGTGCATTCCGACTGACTTGGGAAATTCCAGCAGGACACCCCACACGTTCAGAATTACTACAGAGTGGCTACAGGAACACTCTTCTGAGTTTAAACACTTCCACTGGCCATCAAAATCCCCGGACATGAACATTATTGGGCATATCTGGGATGCCTTGCACCGTGCTGTTCAGAAGAGGTCTCCACCCCCACGTACTCCTACACATTTATGGACAGTCCTGAAGGATTCATGGTGTCAGTTCCTTCACTTCTTCAGACATTCATCGTGTTCAAGTCACGTCGTGTTGCGGGATTTCTGCGTGTTCGCGGGGGCCCCACACAATATTCGTCACATGTACCAGTTTCTTCGGCTCTTCAGTGTATTTGCTGCATCTGGAACAAGCGAAGTAAACTTTTTTACACCGAGGAAGAAATTAATTTTTAGTTTCTTATAAGCACAGGGAAACTATGGGCAACAATTTCCCAGACGCTGTGATGGAGTAATGCACCGTGTATGAATACACAGCCGACTGCTAATAATGTTATTTTCTCTCCCTTATGCGATAACGAACGCCAAATTCTCATCTTCACAGTAAACTTACTCGGAATAGCTTTCTTATTACGAGGCTTAAAATTTTAACTCATTGCTGATAGCATTTGTACGAGAAATTTATTTGGCTACTTTGTTACCATTTCTTATTGACTTACTTACCTTATTAACCTTCTTACTCCAATCAGATGCAATGCGGAGAAATACAAATGAAAAGTAAACGAAGAATACAACTGGGAATGAATCACTGGTTCTCTGCTTCTGAGCCTGATGTCTTGGTGGCTACGGCAGTCATGCTTTCTTTTAACAACGCATACCTTATGGATACAAAAGTGGCAATGAAAACAGTTTCTTTTCTCGATTTCTGGGGAAAAATGTGTTTTGAGGCCGCTTATATGTTGAAAAATGTAGAAGTTTCAATTATCTACGGCCTCATTAATTCTGAGTCGATTCCGCATCATTAACTTTAAGGGTACTTTTCTCAAAAACGGGGTTGTGGAGGGGGTGAGGGAGGGAGGTTGGGGGGAGTTTTTGAGTGAAAATATCTGAGATTCTTTAGTTTTGAGGTTGTACAAAGGCAATCTGAAAAAGAATGTGAGTCGAATCAGTTGGCCGTGTCTGAGGCGTTGTGAATGGGAGTTTCGAAACTTAAAACATCTTACAGAGAATTCGAGAAGAATGGGTCCAGAACGATTTACAAGGAACCCTTTGAGTGCGAGGTCGCAAGTTCAATCTTTTGTCTCATTTGAAATGGTGTTAACAGTTATAACAGGAAAAATGTTAGCTGGTAATAACTTACCTTGGACATCAGGAGGGGAACAGAAAATGAGTATTCGGGAGGTACAGAGATCAAATTTCTATGGGACGTACGCATTACACTTCAGAAACTAGACATCATCGACATTCAAGAAATATTCAAAATAAACCATTAACTTGTACCATGAACACCGAATGAGAAATGGTGCGTCAAGGGGAACTCCTTGGCGCTACAAACTGTGCAGGACATTCAGATACGTCTCCACTCTTAAAGACCTCATGTAGGTGTTGAGATGGAACCGAATGGGAAACAGTCTGTCCTGGAACTTAGCTTGGAACTGCCTATCCTTCAAGGCGTAGCCGCAGGTAGTGCTACAATATGTTTTATAGGCACTGACAGAAAATACACCCAAAAGCTGAATTTGTCCAATGGTTTCAGGTGGTATGAATTGCAATGACACTTTTCAGGAGGCATAGTGTGCTCTAAATGAGTACGATTTTTGTACGCAGACACGAATAAAGGAGAAGGAAGTTTAATTGCGTAGGCTTCGGCGGCCAGAGTCAGTCGGTCAGTCGACATAAAAGTTTTCTGGGTATGGTACCGCGTCATAACGTATAAAACTACTGCTGCTGGAGAAAAACCATCGCTTAGGCCACGGTTGCAGCGGTCTTCTTCTGGTTCTCCTCCAGTAAACCCAGAAGAAGGCCATCGTTTCGGCCACGGTTACAGCGGCCTTCTTCTGGGTCTTCACCAGTAGACCCAGAAGAAGGCCAGTGCAGCCGTGGCCAAAACGATGTTTTACCTCCAGCAGCAGTAGTTTCATACATTATGACGCGGAACCACACCCAGAAAACTTTTGCGTCGAGAGGGGAGTTATTTTGACCAGCTTTTGGCCAAACGTAGTGCTCGCACACTTTCTGTAGTTCTCTTGCCGCTTTTCCTCAGTCTTGCTGGCTATGACGTAAATATTCGCTTCTGTCCTTGCAAGATCACTTACACTAGAAGGAAACGTAGGGATCGGAGCACCACCAACTCCTCAATTTACCATCCAGATTAACGGTCGACATAACTGTAGACGAATGTATAAAGGCTTTGTTGTGAGTTGAAATAACTCTCTTTGTATCTCTAATTTCCAGGGTTCCTTTTATATGTATTTCCTCTTCAAATCCCGATTGGTCGGAGTTGAAAATAAATTCCTTACTAAACGATGGGATAAGTCTTTTTATCTCATCTACACATTTTCAAACCGAAATTGATTGCGTATTGTAGTAGATTACTATCATGCACGCGCTGTAAATTGCATCGAGCATTGTTGAAACACACTGAAATAAAATTTTGTAACATTTGGGCCTTGTCCTCCCTTGAATATCCATAGTTTTTCTTATGTAGCACACAATCATGTTGCTGTGCGCTTATTCGGTATCTGTCATAATATTTTTTTTTTTACTATGCTACGGATGATGTTCCGTGTACATGGCTATGCGTAGTACCCGCTCCTTGGACAACCATTATTCTTTACTACGATTCGCTAGAGACAGTATTTGTGGCTCCCTGTCCCACTAGGATCATGAATTACATGGCTCGATATCTATTTCAGCAGCACTTTCATATGTTAAGCGCTTATCGTCGTCATTGCACTCCTCTTGCGCGTTATCCGCATCACACATTCCACTGACTCACTTTGCATAAACGATAATATTTCGTCTGCCAGTCTCGCGGTCTTAGATGCCTTGCCACGGCTCACGCGAATCCGCCCCTCCCCCCCCCCCCATTTTATGTAGTTTATGTTAGATTAGTAATGTGTAAGCCTAGGTACCGATGACCTCAGCAGTTTGGTCCCATAGGAATTTACCACAAATTTCCAAAATTTCGTCTGCCACTTCTTTCTTACTCTGCAAAGTTTATTGAGTTCCTTTCTGACAAAATGTCAACTTCCTCAAACGTTGTTGTAGATATTATGCAATGTTTGCTTTGTTTATCGTTGCCACTGCTCTGCTATGAATCAGTACCACTAGCGCTGTGGAACTGTTCTGAGTTACCCCTCGAGTAAGCAGTTCCACTACGCTCCATAGCCTCACGCTGTGCTCACCATTGGGTACCTCCTGTCCCGCCCCCTGCTGACATTAGCAGCCGATATTGTGGTTGCAAGGTAGACAGTATGTGGGGCGTCGCATGCTGCAAGCATCATCGACCTATTGCGACTTCGCCACTTAACGATCTCCCTGTAAAAATAACTCAAATTCTGCAGTCACTACAGTGAACCTAGAAAAAAATTTGAAGCATGGCGAATTGTATTACAGTACCAAAGTGAATATTGATCAAGGTGAAGATTGTTCGTTGTGGATGTCCAATGCAATACTGGAGGGGTCTGTGTGATGCGTCAGCTACGACGTTTGTGCTGTGCATTGCTCGGATCGGCGGGAGGCGCTCCCCTGCACTGGCCTCTGCTTTAAAATGCTTGTAATTTGTCCTATGAAGTAACGGATTTTATCTGAAAGATTTTTAAATCTAAAAATTTTAATATTTTCGAAAAATATTTATTACTGAGTTCTGTAATAAGTCTTTTTAATTTATAAATGAGAGCTGTACCAGTCGCAATACACGACTTCAGTTTTGAAGCAGTAACACAACCTGCTGACAGGTGCCTATATTACCAACGCGAACGCATTGCTCTGAGGCTTAAGTGTAAGCAGTTCTTACAAAAATTTATGGTATACTCTCGTAGCCGACGTACTTAGGTACACCCTAAGACGTTTGGTAGTACATGTACTGTAACAGCATCGTTGTGAATCTTAGATTATAGTTTTCGCTGTACATGTTTTTAAGATGAGTCGATGCAACCGAAACTGAAAATAAGATCAGAAATATATGAAATGTAGAGAATATAGAGATACAATAGAATCTGCGACTAATAAATGTCATCCGACAGCAAGGTGAGCCAATGGGCGAATTTCGATTTCTTAAGCTATTCGAGTGACCTTGAACATCCCTTCAGTTTCAGTACTATGGTATTTTGTTCGTATAGTTATGTCTATAGAGAAAAATAATACCTAATTACGAAATTTGAACACATGAAATTAGAGCAGTTTTGTTTTTTCCCCTCCACTTATGCTGTTTATCTCGACGTAGCGAGCTCGAAACAAAATCGGTGTATGCATATGAATCTCGTTTTTCTCTTATATGGATGTACATCTCGATTTGATTAGCGACTCTTCAGCCTCACCGTAGCCTCGATGCTTTCCGAAAAACCGTATCGATCGTTCCATGACTTCATCAATTTATTATTCGTTAGACTGTCCGACCGCACTGTGTACAATAATCTCCCAAGCTTATGAGGCATGAAATCAATTTGACGAGAAAACGAATCCCCATCTAGACCATGAACCAAAATTCTCCGTTTCCTGTACTGATGCGTATTCGACTTTTTTACTTAACTATGTGAAAGTGGACTTTTCTCTTCCCATCGCTCGCCATGTCACACTCTGCCACTTAGCGTCATTCTGACGCAGTACGGAAGGTCATGGGGTCAGCACACCGCGCTCCCGACCGCTGTGTTTGCAGACGATGGGGCCGTTATTTCTCATCCAAGTAGCACTTCGGTTGACTTCCAGCGACAGCGTGGAGACCGTTAAGCCGTTGGCACACATACCTTGCATCCGAACGTCGAGCATTGAGTGTGCCGAGTTTCTGGCGTCATAGCGTGGAGCAGCACGTTGAGGAATCTTTGCGTACGTGCAAATCGATATCTACCATGTCAGCTATTATGTACGTGTGTTTGAACGTTGATCAATGAGAAGACAGAACGCAACCTACGCCACATGCACCCCATCTCCCTTCAGTGCAGAGTTGTGAGGCGCCATATTGGCTTCCAGTTGAAGCCAGTATGTACATATGCCGTTTGTGAACACCAGAAACTTGGGGAGCTCTCAAAAATCCTCCATTAATTGTATGATTTGTTGTAATAAAATGGCTAGCGACGTCATGTTAGTCATAAAAGAATTATTTTAACTTGTGTATCATGAGAGTAGGGGAGGGCGGGGCTACAAGTTCCGATTTTTAGTTAACCTCAAAATTCGTTACGAATACTTGATTTTAGTATTCATGCGATGCAATCAAAATTAAATTATATATGACTTTGATATTAAGACAGCTATTTAGGTCTTTTTTGCGAGATATTTTTAGTAATAACGTTTTAATGTCTAAAGTAGGAAAATTACAAATTACCCCGACTTGGGCAAATTGTTAACAAGCCGGGATAAGTTGTTACAATATTTGTTAAAGCTATTATTCGTGAAATAAAAAACAATAAAGAATTATACCATATGTGTTTGTTTAAGTAATAATCAACAACATCGCGCGAATCATTAGGTAAAGTTTGTTTAAGTACAAATTATAGTTACTTATTACATAACATACAAATGTTTACCTAATGATTCGCACGACATTATTAACCTTTTAACAGTTTGTCAAATAACTTGTAACCACTCAGCCTTGATAATTCAGTCTTCAATCATATTGGCCTTGTCTTAGGCTGAAAATATCTATCATATTGCAGTCATAGGCAGAAAACGTATACACTTATAACTAATTAATCATCAGCAGGTATATCACAATCACAGTTCGGGTATAGGTAGATTAATAAGGCTCGATTGTGCCTACATCTGGAATGGGCCCAGTTCTTGCATTCTTGACACTGAATCCATTCTTCCCCATAACGTGAATTAGAGTAACTGTCACAGCAAACTAGACAATAGTACTCTAAACTGCCCTTTTCACTCTCACACCTGCTCTTCACTCTCACACTGCCCGTTTGCAAAACCTGTAGTTTAACAGACTTCCTCTTCCCTCTGCCTTTTCCTTTTCCATTTCCTTCTGTTGTTTTACCTTTCCCTTTTCCTTTATTTATCGGGCGGAATTGGCGAGCGGTTCTAGGCGCTGCAGTCTGTAAGCGCGACCGTTTATGGGAGTCACTGCACGACTTAGTGCGTATCTAACAATTTCTGGGATCTCATATATCGACATTGTCTTACCAGGATTATTGCGTAGCCAATTGTCCTGAGCCTTTGCACCATAGCTTTTGAAAGGCGCATTTACTTAACTATGCAACGGCTGTAGGCGGTGTGTACAATGAGGCGGGACTGACGCATTATAATGGAGGTAGATTTCGCTTTTTCTACCACATTGATTTCAGCATGAGATTGGTGATTATCGAGCAACAACAAAATCGGATCTGCAGGTGATGGTTTAGGATGTTTGATAAAATGATCCTTATATTTCACGAACTCCGTAGCTGTCATCCATTCTGAACTGTTTCCTTCACCGACAGGTTCCGGTGGTCCGTCTTTTATAAAGAAATCTTTTTATTTAAGCCTTGGGAAAATGAACTTGGGAGGAACTGCATGACCTAAAGCATTTACTGCCACTTCCACAGTAACCAATGTCCCTCGTTCAGCAGATTCTATGGTGGCTCCAACCTGCTTCATTCGCTTCTTGGCAATAATTGTCCTCGACTTTAGCACTGTAGTAACGATTATGTTGTTTATCGGGTATACGTCCTCATACTACAAAGGAAAAAATATCGATATTTACATTCCATTGGTGGAACAAATGAATTGGGGCAAGTTGTTACTAGGTCACAACGTGCTCTCGAGAAACGGAACATATGGCCCCAATCACACATGTTGAAATAAAAGCAAGATATTAGTTATAATGAAATTTCAACTCTGCAGCGGAGTGTGCGTTGGTTTCGAAACTTCCTGGCAGATTAAAACTGTGTGCCGGACCGAGACTCGAACTCGTGACCTTTGCCTTTCGCGGGCAGGTGCTCTATTAACTGAGCTACCCATGCACGACTCACGACGCGTCCTCACTACTTTACTTCCACCAGTACCTCGTCTCCTACCTTCATTCATTCATTCTGGAACATCCCCCAAGTTGTAGCTAAGCCATGTCTCCTCAATATTCTTTCTTCCAGTAGTGCTAGTCCTGCGAGGTTCGCACGAGAACTTCTGTGAAGTTTGGAAGGTACGAGACGAGGTACTGGTGGAAGTACAATAGTGAGGACCGGTCGTGAGTCGTGCATGGGTAGCTCAGTTGGCAGAGCATTTGCCCTCGAAAGGCAAAGGTCCCGAGTTCGAGTCTCGGTCCAGAACACAGTTTTAAACTTCCAGGAGGTTTCAAGATGTTAGTTACGTTACGAAACATAGGTAATTTACGCATTGTGTGCCAAATCAGCAGATAAATCCTTAATACAAAACACTGAGACACTAAATGCTACTAGTTAAAATTCGTGAGACAAACCACAAATACCAAATATAAAAGTATTTACTCACGTGAACCATCGACGCACGTGCTGTCGTTTCGATGTTCCGGAGACCACTAGCCTGTTTACGATGGCTGCCGTCGGTGCGCTGTGGCGTTTGATTTCACGATGTATTTACTCCATATTCATGGTTCAAATGGTTCAAATGGCTCTGAGCACTATGCGACTTAATATCTATGGTCATCAGTCCCCTAGAACTTAGAACTACTTAAACCTAACTAACCTAAGGACATCACACAACACCCAGTCATCACGAGGCAGAGAAAATCCCTGACCCCGCCGGGAATCGAACCCGGGAACCCGGGCGTGGGAAGCGAGAACACTACCGCACGACCACCATATTCATGGCTCTTTCCCTCACGGAGTTATTTCAATCGGAACATCTTACCTAGGTAACTTCTAGCCCTGCTCTCCCCTATACCATTCGAAATGAGCAGCATGTTGAGGTTCCATTAAAATCGCGTTGTGCTTGGTGCGATATGTTATAATTAAATTTAATTTAGTAATATAGCTACAACTAAAGCTTCCAGGACATGGTTACAAGTTACAAATTGCTTCGTAATATCGGTGGTCGTTGTAGCGCAGTGAATACCGTCACAGCCTACTGTTAAGGTGTGAAAGTGTTGGTGGACCGCATCTCGCGTTTTTATTAGGTTCTGATACTTTCTTGTTAGTTTAATATACAGTGTGATTATAATTAAAGTCAAACTTTCAAAACGCTGTAGAAATAACACCACTAGTCCCAGTGACGTCAAATTGCAACGGAATATTATCTGAGAAGGGGGAAAACGTATGGCAGAAGAAAAAAATTGTGTGAGAATTAATCAAAAGTTGGCGCTGTATGTGTCAGAATACGTAAATGAAAACACCTGTTATGCACAGGACCCACTGAAGTTGGCATTAACGCGCCGGTTACATGGCTTCTTCTCCTTTCGTTCATCAAGACTGCCTAAATACAGGATCGGTCTCTGTTTGTAAAGCTGTATTACAAGTATGGTGTCTGTGCACACGTCGCTCTGCACAAGTTACGGACACTGAAGGGTTTGAAAAAAGGCGTTGGTCTGATGACTGTCTTGGGTCTGGAACTACCTGGTAGTTGGAGGAAACGAATTGATTCGACGACAGTGGAAGCAGTGGCCACAGCAATGCAGGAGGGGACGAGTGGTGATGTGCAAATGTGTAGTGCACGGAGAACTGCCCGGACATTGGACATACCCGTGAGCACGTTGCGTAAAATCCTACGAAACACGCTTCTTTGCTATCCATTTAAAATTGCCCATGTGTACGAGTTGCTTCCTGTTGACCTGCCTGCAAGGGAGACCTTTGCTTTAGAATTTCTATCTCCCATGGAAGTGGAGAATGATTGGCCGTGGAGCCTTTGAGCCTCCTGCCTTGCAAGACTTCGTCGAACTACAAAGAATTATCTCAATCTGTCGCGCCTAATGAGCGCTATTTCAGAATATATTGATTGAGAAGACCTACCTAGTTCCAACTTCGATTTCTGTCTCTCGTTTCTCACAGAAACAGTCCGTCCTGCAATCATCGACATGATGTTTTTTGTCTCCTAACGGAAAGAAGTTTCCTAAAGCGATCCATGCAGTGAAGCTATGGGAGATTTACAGAAATCTGTACAAAACAGCAGTCAGTGGTTCTTTATAGGAATCGGGTTAAAGATTTCGACCAGGTAACGCTTCATTCCCTATCCATGTGGCTTCGAAGCGGTAGGAAAACTTCAGTCATGCAGAGAAGCTACAGTGTGAAACTTCCTGGCAGATTAAAACTGCGTGCCCGACCGAGACTCGAACTCGGGACCTTTGCCTTTCGCGGGCAAGTCCTCTACCAACTGAGCTACCGAAGCACGAGTCACGTCCGGTACTCACAGCTTTACTTCTGCCAGTACCTCGTCTCCTACCTTCCAAACTTTACAGAAGCTCTCCTGCGAACCTTGCAGAACTAGCACTCCTGAAAGAAAGGATATTGCGGAGACATGGCTTAGCCACAGCCTGGGGGATGTTTCATTCTGGAAGCTACAATGTGTTTTAAACTATGTACCATCACAGTAGTCCACATAGACAGTTTCAAACATGGTTCTATTTGCTAGTCTGTTACATCTCCTGGAAATTTCCTCACTACACGCATGCAAAAAGAAATTTTAAATTTATTTATTTAAGCAGATATGATAAGGGCCATCAAGCCCTCTTACACCTGCTTAAATGAAGTGAGTTCCATCTGAAGGGCACTGGAGAAGAAGAGTTTCTTTCAATCCCCTTCGCAATTGCGCTCGCTAAAGAAATGTTTCCAAACTGTTCAGGAAACTCATCCGAACTAATCAGTAGTCTCATCTGTATGAACAAAGAAAAGACTTAAGGATATTAGGGTACACGAGGATTTAGGACACTGACCTTTCAGATTCGCTGTCAAGGGAATATTTAGGAGTAATATTGTCACAACATATAGCCGCTGTGGCCGAGCAGTTCTAGGCGCTTCAGTCTGGAACAGCGCGTCCACTACGGTCGCAGGTTCGAATCCTGCCTCGGGCATGGATGTGTGTGATGTCCTCAGGTTAGTTAGGTTTAAGTAGTTCTAAGTTCTAGGGGAACGACGACCTCAGATGTTAAGTCCCACAGTGCTCAGACCCATTTGAACTGTCACAGTATACCATCCGTATACACTGTTATCTTGCTGTTTTTGACAGGGACTACGTGGAAAACTAGTTGGCGAAGGAAAAACCAGCTACAATCAGCGAAGTATAGCAAACAAGAGCAGACTGTGCTTCTCTCTGACTACCCGCGAGGGGCAGGTGGGGTGCTCGGGTGGTGAGGGGGGGGAGGCGGGTAGGGTTGAGGGAAGGTGGGTGTGACGTTCTTATGCGCCTACGGCCTACATATAACACGTAAGGCATTGGTATCCACCCTGGATATGGACATTTTACTATACTGTTATTGATATAGAAAGGATGGATATATCACGTTACCTGATTTTTCGGTGGTTGTTTCGTATATTACTTCACTTATTCAAGTACTGACGGTTGTGCGACTTTCTCTCTTCGTGATTTTAGTTTAGGTCTCTTAAAAAGATGCTAACGGTCATGCCACAGTGGTAACACCGGTTCCCGTCAGATAACCGGAGTTAAGCGCTGTCGGGCTGGGCTGGCACTTGAATGTGTGACCTTCCGGTCTGCCGAGCGCTATAGGCAAGCGGGCTGCACTCAGTGCTTGTGAGGCAAACTGAGGAGCTCCTTGATTGGGAAGTAGCGGCTCCGGTCTCGTAAATTGACATACGGCCGGGAGAGCGGTGTGCTGACCACATGCTCCTACATATCCGCATCCGGTGATGCCTGTGGGCTGAGGATGACGCGGCGGCCGATCGGTAGTGTTGGTCCTCCCCAGGCCGGTTCGGACGGAGGAATTAAAAATATAATAGGATGATTATATTAACATTGTGTGTTTATGTGTGAATATGTCAGATTTTAACGAAGACATTTATGAGTCACTGCGTACTTAATTTTACACTCACACAACGAGATCGCCTGTCTCCCCAAATCCCCGGCATCTCACAAAGATCCGACACAAATAGCACATAATGAGAATATACTCACAGAAGCATTAACAACTGAAACTGGAATGAAAATGTGCGATGTCATGTATACATATTAAATTACACACAGAGTGAATAACAGTTTAAAACCACAGTAAGAACTTTACTGAATATTTAAGACCCACGGCGTACCGTAGAGTACACAACCTACAGAAAATACACCGACGGAAAAAATGTTGCAACAACATACTAAATTAATGTAGAATAATGTAATTACCGGAATACATTTGACTATGTAGCACATTTAACTGTTTAACATTGCAAGGTTACAGGAAAATGTGAACGGAAGATAAGCCATTGCAAATCTGAAACGCTTGTACATTGATAATCGGTGTAATCGCCAGGACGTTGAATGTAAGCATGCAAGCGAAGATGCATTGTGTTATACAGTTGTCGGATGTCAGTTTGTGGGATGCACTTCTATGCCTGTTGCACTAGGTCAGTCGTTACAGAGACGGTTAATGGGGGATGTGGATGACACTGAAGTTGGAGTCTGATGATGTTCCATAAGTGCATGGTTAGATCTGTCGATGGAACAGGCCAAGGCTACACTCTGAAGAACACATTGGTGTACAACAGCGGTATCTGGGGGAGCGCTATGCAACTGGAAAACACCCACTGGAATGCGGTTACTGAACACAAATCGCACTCCAGACCATAGGTCCAAATGTAGGTCGAGACTATTTGGTTGCAAGTGCCTCAACTGGCCTCCTAACAAACACACCGCCATCACTGGCGCGGTGGCATCTAGGAATTAATATTACACTGAATGACAGAAAGGGGATACTGGTAGCCTACCTGTCTAGACATGGGATAAGAACGGGTAAGTCTCTGTTCAATGAAAGAGCTTCGCTAGTATGAGGCGATGAATTGGAACTGTAGAACAATTTCTCAAATTTTGAGTACGTATTACAGAATTGAATGGAAGTGAGGTGTAGACAATAAGGAAACTGAAGGTGATGAAACTCGAAATATCTTAAATGCAGTGCACCAGACGCGTGAACAAGAAATACGATTTAAAAACTGAAGATATACCATGAAAACAGACTATGAACGAAGCGATGGATTAACATCACCAGACGAAGGTGTAGGGTTGCTACTGTATCAATGAAGACATAGTCCCAGAGTAAATAAAGATCAGAATATAAAAAAAAGAAATTAATGCTTACGTCCTTAAACTGCGTCAAAAAGAGCTTATCGAGGTTGTTGGTTGTTACAGGAGTGTAGAAACGAAAGGCGTAAACGAAAGGAAAAAGTACGTAAGACAAGCGGAGGTAACTGATTATACAGGGTTGTTACAAATGATTGAAGCGATTTCACAGCTCTACAATAACTTTATTATTTGAGATATTTTCACAATGCTTTGCACACACGTACAAAAACTAAACAAGTTTTTTTAAGCATTCATAAATGTTCGACATGTGCCCCTTCAGTGATTCGGCAGACATCAAGCCGATAATCAAGTTCCTCCCACACACGGCGCAGCATGTCCCCATCAATGAGTTCGAAAGCATCGTTGATGCGAGCTCGCAGTTCTGGCACGTTTCTTGGTAGAGGAAATTTAAACACTGAATCTTTCACATAACCCCACAGAAAGAAATCGCGTGGGGTTAAGTCGGGAGAGCGTGGAGGCCATGACACGAATTGCTGATCATGATCTCCACCACGACCGATCCATCGGTTTTCCAATCCCCTGTTTAAGAAATGCCGAACATCATGATGGAAGTGCGGTGGAGCACCATCCTGTTGAAAGATGAAGTCGGCGCTGTCGGTCTCCAGTTGTGGCATGAGCCAATTTTCCAGCATGTCCAGATACATGTGTCCTGTAACGTTTTTTGCGCAGAAGAAAAAGGGGCCGTAAACTTTAAACCGTGAGATAGCACAAAACACGTTAACTTTTGGTGAATTGCGAATTTGCTGCATAAATGCGTGAGGATTCTCTAACGCCCAGATTCGCACATTGTGTCTGTTCACTTCAGCATTAAGAAAAAATGTTGCTTCATCACTGAAAACAAGTTTCGCACTGAACGCATCCTCTTCCATGAGCTGTTGCAACCGCGCCGAAAATTCAAAGCGTTTGACTTTGTCATCGGGTGTCAGGGCTTGTAGCAATTGTAAACGGTAAGGCTTCTGCTTTAGCCTTTTCCGTAAGATTTTCCAAACCGTCGGCTGTGGTACGCTTAGCTCCCTGCTTGCTTTATTCGTCGACTTCCGCGGGCTACGCGTGAAACTTGCCCGCACGCGTTCAACCGTTTCTTCGCTCACTGCAGGCCGACCCGTTTATTTCCCTTTACAGAGGCATCCAGAAGCTTTAAACTGCGCATACCATCGCCGAATGGAGTTAGCAGTTGGTGGATCTTTGTAGAACTTCGTCCTGAATGTCGTTGCACTGTTATGACTGACTGATGTGAGTGCATTTCAAGAACGACATATGCTTTCTCGGCTACTGTCGCCATTTTGTCTCACTGTGCTCTCGAGCGCTCTGGCGCCAGAAACGTGAAGTGCGGCTTCAGCCGATCAAAATTTTATGAGTTTTTCTACGTATCTGTAGTGGGTCGTGACCATATGTCAATGAATGGAGCTACAGTGAATTTATGAAAAAGCTTCAATCATTTGTAATAGCCCTGTATATTAAAATAAAGAGAAAACTAAAACAAAGAGTCAAAACATCTGAAGAGACATTCTTAACAGAACCTTCCAGGTACACTGATGATTCAGTGAAACCGCGGAAACTCTAGATCAGACAACCACGTGTTGTCTGAAGCCTTAATCCTTCTGAATACAGGTCGAGTTGTTCTCCTCTACGGTCTATATCCTTTATCAAACATCATGAGGAATAAGATCTAAAGTTCAAATGGTTCAAATAGCTCTGAGCACTATGGGATTTAACATCTGAGGTCATCAGTCCCCTAGAACGTAGAACTACATAAACCTAACTAACCTAAGGACATCACACACATCCATGCCCGAGGCAGGATCCGAACCTGCGACCGTAGCGGTCGCGTGGTTCCAGACTGAAGCGCCTAGAACCGCTCGGCCACAACGGCCAGCTAAGATCTAAGGAGTAATGACTAGAGATGTACAAATTCCCCTTGCAGCCTGCTTGCCCCTAGCTCCTCTGCAACCAGTCATGCAGGTCAGCCTGCCGCGACGTAAACACAAGAGTGCGCGTGTACTGAGGCATAGTGGGTAATGCGGCCGACTTGGGCTGCCGCAAGCCCCGGCTACCTGGGTTCCCGCAGGCCTGCCAAGCTTCGCGGGACCCGCTCAGCTTGCTGCGCCTGGCAACAGGTTGCGCTGTCAAGCTACCGTGACTAGAGTAGCCAGGTAGTTAGCCCGCAGTTCATTTATCGCAACGGTGGAGGCAGCACAGTGAATAGGTCGAACTTCAGTGAGATAGAAACAAAATTGACAACTGGTGAATACATTCTGGTAACGAAACAGTGCACAAGTGCCGCATGGGAAACTTTTTCGTGTGTTTATGAGGCCGCTTCAAATAAATCGGTAGGTGTGTCTCAATGCAAACTATGTATAAAGCTCTTAAGTACTTATTCGGGAACCTCGAGTATGTTACGACATGTGTGCAAATTTGACAAGCAGTTCCCTCTCTCCGTAAATATCTTGAAAGAGGACGAAGATTTAGTGGCCGAAAAGTGCGTCGAAAAGTGTGCTAAGGACCTGAGACTATTTAGCAGTATAGAGGGAGAAGGATTTCTTAATTTAGGGCAGACACTGATCGACATAGGTAAAAAATATGGCTCAGTTGATATTAAAAATATTATGCCTTCCCGAGAACAGTAGCTAGGAAAGTTCCAACCTTACACACACACACCCACACACACACACACACACACACACACACACACACATATATATATATATATATATATATATATATATATATATATGGAAATATTCAAAAACCTTCTTCATGGAAACATGCGTACATCTACATCTACATCCATACTCCGCAAGCCACCTGACGGTGTGCCTCTGCCATGCACCCTACGAAATTTTATGTAGACTGTGACCTTCCTCTTGGTTTCAAGGTATAGTGTGCAAAATTTCATCAAGATTGTCTGCAATACAAACACACGGACACAATGAAAACTCACTTTCAGTTTTTCTCAAATTTTCCAATTTTTCGGTCGATTTTCCAAAAATTTTATTTCATAAAAGCCTTGTCCTGAGAATTACGAACACAGTAAAAAAAATTAGCCGAATTGGTATATCCGTTCTCTAGTTTTACGCTTATCAACACATTTGGAAATTCATTTTTATTTATATAGAGAATAAGCCCGAAATATACGCGTGAAGGAAGAATGTACAAATAAAACCCAATAATTTTTGACTTAATAATAATGTTAGGGTTTGTCTTTTGGTGCTCAGGTAAAATAAAAACTTTTAATTAACGTTCATAATACGACAATGACGCGCGCAGACTAAACGGCTGCGTAGCGCAGCTCAGCAGTAATGTGGGCAGGAAAGCAAGTTTCCCGCAGCCTGCCCGGGTTGGGTTCTGCTTGGCTTGGCTGGGAGTGAAGCAGCCTGCCCGTTCTGTTGACAACGCGCTGCGGCCTGCCCGCCTGGCCACCGGGCAAGCATGGGCGGGCTAAAAGTGGAACACGTACACCTCTGGTAATGACATGGCTCCATTACTGCAGCCAGTAATCGTAGCAAATACGTATATTTTCCTGATGCAGCCAGAGCACTACGAAGGTAATTTAGTTAGCTCCGGCGTAAGGAGGTGATACGGCAGTTTATGGAACAAGCAGTGTTAAATATTTCCTCTTGTTCTTATGCTTCTTGCGCAGCGAAGACACCAACTACAATACGCTGTTCACTGTATGTTGAAGTCATTATTGCATATGTACGTCACCGACTTAAAACACGCAGCTTTACTGTAGAACGAGAACCATTGGCTTACTAACGAGAGTGTCAGCCAACTATCGATATTTGATGCTACTAGTTATCTAGAATGATTTCATTCATTTAGCTGTCCATTAAACTACTTTCCGACTTAATTTTAATGAGAAAGTTGCTCAGTGCCGTTCAGTTCATTAACTTTGACAGTGTTTGTAACTGCTGCAGCAAAGAACTCCATTCGACATGTCTTGTCACAACGATCTCACATTAACCATCGATAAAATATGAAAATACCCAGACGAGTATGTAAACTTCCTTAAAAATGTACGAACGAATTTTTAAGTGTGAATTTGTGGAAGATCTGCTCGTGGCTAATTATAGGTATCCAGCATTCGGGATAAGGTAAAAACGTTCGGCTTAATCAATTAAATGTTAATGAAGGGTCATACACTGTTGGCCGTCCAAAATGCTACACCCTGGAAAAAAAACATCGAAACCACCTGAAATTTGCAACATGCGTTTATGGCACATGGTTGGTATTCCAGTGCGTGTTCTCAAGTGAAACCTGCAAGCTCTATATAAAGGGGTAACGGATAGCCGAGTTGACGTCTGGAAGTGCTCTTTCCTACGATTGTTTGGGGTAAGGAGCTCCAAGCGAGCGTCTTTCAAGCACGTTTCGGAGTTCGACAGAGGAAGAACAATTGCCTATAGGGATTGCGGATTATCCTTCAGAGAAATCGGTGATCGTGTCGGACAGACCCAAGTAACTGTGATGCGGATCTGTAGTCGCTGGATGCGGGAGGGAACGACGGTCAGACGGGATCGATTTTACTCATTACAGACATATTGCGCGCATGGCAGTGACGGATCGCTCTGTCGTATCACGAATCATATCAAAACGAATTCTGTCTGTTGCGCAACTAGTAGCATCCACGCTTACCATTCGAAGTAATTTGACGCAGAGTGGACTTGCTGTGGCAGTTGTCCAATAAACGACGAACATGGACAACCGAATTGTACGACATCGTTTTTACCGATAAATCTCGATTCCACCTGCACCTCCACGATCGTCGGGTTAGAGTCTGGAGACACTGTGGTGAGGACTGTTGAACTGTTGCCACGTGCGTCGCCATACTGGCGCTGCACCCGGTATTACGGTTTTATCGTGGTTTTGGATTCCACTGCAGTAACTTCCTAGTACGCATTGCTGGTACATTAAGATGCCAGCATTACATCTCAGAAGGTGTGGAGTCTGTTGTCGTTCCCGTAGCTTCGGAACTTGCCGACGGCCACAGTGCAACAGCATAATGGGCGACCACACGTCACACGAAATGTTCAAGACTTCTTCGTCGGCCGTCGTATTTTATTGCTGCCTTGACGACCTTGTTCTCCCGACCTCTCGCCTATCGGAAACTTCTGGTCGATGACTGCGGAGTCACTGGCCCGCGATGCACCACCCGTTTCTACACCAGATCAACTTTGGCAATATGTGGAAGCAGCAATGACTGTCCTACCCCAACAACACATCCAGAGCCGCCTTGATTCAATGACAAGGCGTGTAGGAGCCGTTGTAGCCAGCAATGGCGGCAATACACAATACTGTTTGATTGGCGACTCCATGGATTGTTGGGTGCCCCACAACCAAATAGTGGATAGAATTGGAAGGGAAATCAGCATTCGCCGTATTTTGTTGTTTTATTGTCAGCAAAATCAATTTTCATTCACTTAGTGACTATTCTCAATGCTCTAATATACAATTAAAATTGGTAGGCACTGGTATCAAGCTATAACCACAAGCTTAGATGTAGCTGATTTTCCTTCCAATTCTATCCACAATACTGATTTCATCATCATCATCAATTCACGTGGGACTGTATTTTCAGTCATATGATCTTCGTACAACGTGGTATCTCCCAAATCAGTTTGATATGGCATTTTGATTTTGGATGGCCTGCAGTGTATTTGCAAACACGTATGCCTCTACTGATGATGACCTGCCTGCTTTTGGAGATATACCTATGGAATTATGAATATATATATATATATGTTCAACTACAGTTATTGTATGCTGTTATCTTCACTTGTCTTCAAATTTTATATGCAATTGATAAAACTGGCCAGCTGCCTTATCTACGGTTGTATTTCAGACGCTGAACTTTTTTATTCTACACTGTCCCTTCACTTACAGATGGAATCAACGCTCTTGGAAGTAAAGCAAACTTGTGTTACAACTGGGATCAGGCGAAGCATAGCGAAACGAGAGATCGCTGTATTACACCGCCGGACGGGGTGGCCGTGCGGTTCTATGCGCTCCAGTCTGGAACCGCGCGACCGCTCCGGTCGCAGGTTCGCATCCTGCCTCGGGCATGGATGTGTGTGCTGTCCTTAGGTTAGTTAGGTTTAAGTAGTTCTAAGTTCTAGGGGACTGATGACCACAGATGTTACATCCCATAGTGCTCAGAGCCAGCCTGTATTACACTGCTCTGCCATGTGGCGTGATAGTAACACGAGGTAACAGAATTGTATTATGCTAGTAAACAGTGGAAAAGGGAGGCATTTAGGTTTCTAAGCACTTTCAGTTGTACGTAATTTCCATATCAACATAAAAAACGCCTCCATAAATACATGTGATTCAGATGCGCTAAATGAAAAGGATAACCGAGGGTCTATTGATGAAAGGAAACCACTTCACTTTACAGTGCTTTCTGTGTAAACAGCGTCCTATCAAATACACAGTTAACGAATTTTAAGGATAACAGCCTCATTAAGGCGTTTTACACACCAAAGTGGTTTCAAGTGTCATAAGGCAAGAACTAATGAGTCTGAGAGGAGCCACTGTCGCCGGAAGGGAAACCGCCGGGAGCCTTCAGATGAGTGGGACGGGTTCAATCTGCGGTGGCTAATTAAAATCCGCTGTCGAACCACAACTCTGGCTCTGTGCCGAACAATTTTAATCCGCTGCCAGACGCTAATTGCGACTCTCATTTGGATGCAGGACGAAATTAATTCAGAAAGAACCACAGCACCATCTGCGCAGTGTCCTTTGTCCTCCAGGCAGCCGCTCTGCTTCTCTTCATGAACTCAACGTCAGAGTGACGTCACTAGAATGAAAAATCTGTTGCGGTATTCGGGAAAGCTACCATTTGCGAGATATGCTCTGCTTGATTCTTTGTGTAAGGGAAGTTCACATCTGAAATACGTTAGTGACAAATATCGACGGGATTAGGTTAAGAAAACACTGAGTATTGGTAAACAGGAGATGTAATCTCAGTATGAAAAGGAAATGTCCGCTGATAGTCCAAATCGCTATGGATAGATACCTGAAATTGGGAGAGGGTGTTGACCATATACTGTAGCATCGTTTAACAATGGATTTTTTGAAATACCTCCCCGAAGGCTGTGAAATAGGGGACGAAAGTTTTTTGAAAATAAATCGCTATTAAGGTAATTTAGAAGTTGGAAGTACAAAAATTGATTTTAGGTTTCTCGGTCAGACATAAAAATACGTATTTCAGCATTTTTGGAAATTCAGCACCTAAGGGTGTGAAATAGCGGGTGAGAGTTCTTTTGGAAATAGATCGTTAGTAATCCTCTCAATTCCAAGGGGAGGTGGAGGCGTTCTTTGTGCCAACCTTTTGAAAATATTTTAATCTAGACAGATACTTTACATTTTAAAATTTTGAAAATGAATATTTATCGTGTCCAGTGAATTATTATACCCGATTCCGTAAGTGTTTTAAATTTTTCAGTTAAACTTAAGCCAAAAATTTAAGTCTGCAGTAGATGTCACCTTCCGAAATGAACATCATATTCAATGTTTTCAGGTTCAGGACAATACTTAGTAATACACGTCACTCAAAATGTGTTGTTGTTGCTAAGAGTGTACTAGTAGATATTTTCATGTTCTGGATGCTAGTAACACTTCAGTACCTATTTAAAATGTACTTTTTAAAATTTTCCTCGGTAGGCATTAAGTATCCTCCCTTTTTGGTAATGCGCTTTATGAAAAGTGCGTCGGTGCTGCTAGGATTAAAGCACAATTAAAGCCTTTTTAAAGATAAATCAATGAAAATTTGTATTTGGCTCCTTGGTTGGAAATAAATACACACATTTTTCAGTGGTTTGTTTTTTCTAAGTCAGCCCCTTATGGGGTGAAATAGGGGATAAAAATTTGTATGGAAATATTCCATTATGTTAGCTTCTTTGAAGCTAAATCTTTGAAAGTTTGTTTTTTAGTTCTTGGTTAGAGATTAAAAAAATATCTATTTCAAAGTATTTCAATATTCAACCCATAACGGAGTGAAGTAGGGAATGAAAATTTTTGTGAAAATAATTCATTATGCTGTAAAGTAGATGGTATAGGTATTATACTGTATAAGGGATTTTCGAAATTCCACTCCTCAGACTGATGACCTCAGAAGTAAAGTCCCATAGTGCTCGGAGCCATTTGAACCATTTTGAACCACTGCTCAGTGGGAGAAATAGGGCATGAAAAGTTTTTTTTTAATTTACTTTTGCTTGTTTAGTGACAGTTAGGGTTGCGTTTTATCAATGGTTATGTACACACGCCTTTTCAGACAGGTGTCGTATTCTACTGGTATTGCGGTACAGTACAGAGGGCAACCGCGGTTTTTTATTGCCTAACTCGCGTAGAAAAGTTGTGCAGGATAGGAACAAAATAGTCGGATAAGAGTTAATTATTGTTTGATAGAAACAGAGTGGCACTTTTGAATAGAAAATAGTTTTGTTATTATACCTTTGTTTGGAATCATCGAGGCCAATATTCGAGGTAAAGTGATAGGACGTTCAGGATTCACAGGAAACAATATTCACAGACAAATATTTTATTTTGATTTAAAAGAAAAGTCTTCGGTACCGTTATAGTTTTACTCCCAGAATTGTGTCGATTAATGAATACGTTAAGTAGGTTGTATCAAGTGAAATTTATTTAAAAAATTTAAATTAAAACATTAACCATGATATATTTAAGGTTCAAATTAACAAATAAAATGTAATTTAAAATTACCCATAAACAATGTGGAAAGTAACGTCCACAAATAATGTGGGAAGAACAAAAAAGGGCTCTAAAATATTGAAAATCCGTCTATATATAAAATTCGATCATTCAGACCTCCTAAATTATAGCGTTCTAACCGTAAAAACATTTTCAATGTCCAAAATAGCTCTTTTCCGATAAGCTGTTACTGAAAGCGGAGGAGTTTATGTACGTAAATAATTTCACACCAGAGGGAAGAAACAATAGGATAGTTTATTTGACATTGTTAATGAAAGACCGGACGAGTAACAATACTGTTGCCAGCCGTCTCAGTATTCTCGTTTATGCCCCTTTGGTAAAATCTGATGTACAATGAATTTGTACCGTACTAACTATAATAAATGCCAAGAAAACTAGAAGTAAAAATAAAAATTAACTCAGATTCCTCGATCCTTTCCCTGGTCATCTCACCGCAGTCTAGCCGCCACGATGTGTTCCATTGTTGATGAGGGAATGTTAGGGGAAACCCAAAATTTATAACCACCAGTACTAGGATTTTTATTGTTTGAAGGTTGCCTATTTCTTAATAATCTAAAGCCTCATTTACGTGTATAATGTGGTGAAACAATTGGATATGCAAGTTCCATTTAGAACATATTTCCAGACAGAGAGTTCAGTTGATGAAACTAATATTTTATTTAAGAATGCACGGAAATGTATGTTACCCTTAAAGGTTTAGGCGCGCACAACAATCGCATTATCCACAGTTGTTTGACAGCGCATATAATGAACGTGTTTTTCCACCAAAAGACGTCCAAGATCAACAGCACCTGAAAATGACTGATGTGCGTAAACCGAAAGTGGGTATGATTTTGTCATATAATGTGACTAAGACTGAAATAAAACGAAGTTCACAAAACTTCAGTAACTGATCTGCTTCTTTACAATCTCTTTTTTCCGGAAACAATAACAATGAATGATCAAGAGATAAGTGCTCGAATTAAAAAGGGCGTAAATCAGGGATGGTTTCGTTCTACCTACGTCTTCAACATGTACGTAACGTACGTAGAAGCAAAATTATAGAAAAAAATACTCAGGAGTGGGAAGAAGATTCAAATATCAGTTACACAATTTATGATGAAATTACTATTTCAGTGAATGTGAGGGTTATTTATACAGTCTGTTCAAGTATGTGAACAATCTAATGAACAAAGAATATGGAGTGACGATAATTCGAAGACGAAACTAACGAGGAGTAGCACAAAGAGAGTAGTGATAATCATAACATTAAAATGGAAAAGTCCCGGAAGCAATCCATGAAATATGCAAGTGTGATGTAGGAAAGAGACCTGCAAAGGCCTTTCCCTGTGCAGGTCTCTTTCCTACATCACACTTCGCTGCAAAAATTCTGCTGGTATCATACGTGTGATATATGGTGGTTCTTCTCATAATCGGTGAATAAAGATGTATGTATGAGGGCGTGCTGAAAAGTAATGCCTCCAAGTATTTTATAGGCGCTACAGTCTGGAACCGCGCGACCGCTACGGTCGCAGGTTCGAATCCTGCCTCGGGCATGGATGAGTGTGTGATGCCCTTAGGTTAGTTAGGTTTAAGTAGTTCTAAGTTCTAGGGGACTCATGACCTCAGATGTTAAGTCCCATAGTACACAGAGCCATTTTTTATCCTAGTGCTCGTGTCTGATCGGGCATTTTCATGCTGAAGAAGAGGGGGATCCAAGTGTGAACAAACTCCTCGAATTCTTGGTTTTGATTTTCTCAGGGTCTCGCAGTATTCGGACGTAGTTTCATCACACACCACCATGTTACGCGCTAGAATACGAAGCCCACTAGCGGCAGGCGGATGCAACTGATATACAGAACAGAATAAATCTACGGAGGCATTAATCTTCAGCGAGGCCTCGTATGAAAAACTGACTAGAAGGGAAGACGATGTGGTAGGACGCTTGTTAAGAAATGAGGGAAATTACAGCAATGGTATTGGTACGCGGAATAGGAGCAGAAGCTGTAGGGAAAGACAGAGATTGGAATATATTCCACAAATAACAGAGGTCATTTGGTGCAGTGTCACTTTGAAATGAAGTGGTAGGCATAGGAGGGGGAGTCGTGGCGGGCCGCATCACACCATTTAGAAGATTGAAGACCTCCTCCTACTCATCGTTCCGGAGTTGCTGGCGGAATCTAAGCTCTCTCTAGCGATGTCGTCGCATGCGGAGCGCGTAGCGGCCGTCCATCTTGGGCGGCCGGTCATCACCAGACGGGATCGACGTCCGCGTCATTAACGCCAGAGTTGGCAGCGGTTGCCGCAGGAGCAGCGTGTGGCGTTAGCATTTAATATTCATGCACCGTACACGGACGGTGAGCCGTCCGGTTTCTAGTGGCGGAATCGAGCTTTCAGTTGTGTTGTTACTGATAACTGATGTGGAAACAGTGCAGATACGACATACAAGTCTTACAGAAAAGAAAGTAACAGGAGTTATTACAAACATAGTTGGCAAGGCCTCTTACGGAAGCAACTGAAGCTTATCATAGCTGTCGAAGGTATAAATGAGAGGTAAAAATAAGAACATCGTGAGTGGCAGATATCGGGTGAATATTTCGGCAGTCTCCCGAATCAGTACAAAGAAATAATTACACACAGTTCCGCCGCTGGTATCAGTTCCCTTGAAATCCTGTTGGATGTACTATCTCGTCATATTATAGAAAACTAAAACACTAAAACACAAAAACTGCCGATTCTTCGGCCATACAGCAGCGACCTCCTCCAGGTAATACACATATACAAACACAGAGTGAGGTAGCTAACACAAGCCACATCAAATATATCCAGAGTGAGTAATAATATAGACTTGCGATTTTCACCGAGTTATAGCGCATAACATGGCGAATTTCCTGACTTTCGCAAGTAATTATATCGTTTATGGTAGCTTTGTTTATTTCTTATAGAACCATACACTTCTCTTCCGTGGCATTTGAAAGAAGCTTATATGAGAACTTCAAAGATATAACACGTATGGAACTTGATGAAATGGTATCAAGATCTACGCAAACCAATGGTCCGCCGTCGATAAGAGAACATCTATCTTGTTATACCAAATGTTACAAAGTACATAGATACGGTTCAGATGTTTACTGTCACGCTTCATCTACATCTACATCTACATTTATGCTCCGCAAGGCACCCAACGGTGTGTGGCGGAGGGCACTTTACGTGCCACTGTCATTACCTCCATTTCCTGTTCCAGTCGCGTATGGTTCGCGGGAAGAACGACTGCCGGAAAGACTCCGTGCGTGATCGAATCTTTCTAAATTTACATTCGTGATCTCCTCGGGAGGTATAAGTAGGGGGAAGCAATATACTCGATACCTCATCCAGAAACGCACCCTCTCGAAACTTGGCGAGCAAGCTACACCGCGATGCAGAGCGCCTCTCTTGCAGAGTCTGCCACTTGCGTTTGCTAAACATCTCCGTAACGCTATCACGCTTACCAAATAACCCTGTGATGAAATGCGCCGCTCTTCTTTGGATCTTCTCTATCTCCTGCGTCAACCCGACCTGGTACGGATCCCACACTGATGAGTAATACTCAAGTATAGGTCGAACGAGTGTTTTGTAAACCACCTCCCTTGTTGATGGACTACATTTTCTAAGGACTCTCCCAATGAATCTTAACCTGGTACCCACCTTACCAACAATTCATTCCATATTATCATTCCACTTAAAATCGTTCCGTACGCATACTTCCAGATATTTTACAGAAGTAACTGTTACCAGTGTTTGTTCCGCTATCATATAATCACACCATAAAGGATCCTTCTTTCTATGTATTCGCAATACATTACATTTGTCTACGTTAAGGGTCAGTTGCCACTCCCTTCACCAAGTGCCTATCCGTTGCATATCTTCCTGCATTTCGCTGCAATTTTCTAATACTGCAACTTCTCTGTATACTACAGCATCATCCGCGAAAAGCCGCATGGAACTTCCGACACTATCTACTAGATCATTTACAAATATTGCAAAAAGCAATGGTCCCATAACACTACTCTGTGGCACGCCAGAGATTACTTTAACGTCTGTAAACGTCTCTCCATTGAGAGCAACATGCTGTGTTCTGTTTGCTAAAAACTCTTCAATCCAGCCACACAGCTGGTCTGATATTCCGTAGGCTCTTACTTTGTTTATCAGGCGACAGTGCGGAACCGTATCGAACGCCTTCCGGAAGTCAAGGAAAATGGCATCTATCTGGGAGCCTGTATCTAATTTTTTCTGGGTCTCATGAACAAATAAAGCGAGTTGGGTCTCACATGATCGCTGTTTCCGGAATCCATGTTGATTCCTACAGAGTAGATTCTGGGTTTCCAATAACGACATGATACTCAAGCAAAAAACATGTTCTAAAATTCTACAACAGATCGACGTCAGAGATATAGGCCTATAGTTTTGCGCATCTGCCCAACGACCCTTCTTGAAAACTGGGACTACCTATGCTCTTTTCCAATCATTTGGAACCTTCCGTTCCTCTAGAGACCTGCGGTACACGGCTGTTAGAAGGGGGGCAAGTTCTTTCGCATACTCTGTGTAGAATCAAATTGGTATCCCGTCAGGTCCAGTGGACTTTCCTCTGTTGAGTGATTTCAGTTGCTTTTCTGTTCCTTGAACACTTATTTCGATGTTAGCCATTTTTTCGTTTGTGCGAAGATTTAGAGAAGGAACTGCAGTGCGGTCTTCCTCTGTGAAGCAGTTTTGGAAAATGGTGTTTAGTATTTCAGCTTTACGCGTGTCATCCTCTGTTTCAATGCCATCACCATCCCGGAGTCTCTGTATATGCTGTTTAGATCCACTTACTGATTTAACGTAACACCAGAAATTCCCAGGATTTTCTGTCAAGTCGGTTCATAGAATTTTACTTTGGAACTCACTGAACGCTTCACGCATAGCCCTCCTTACGCTAACTTTGACATAGTTTAACTTCTGTTTTTCTGAGAGGTTTTGGCTGCGTATAAACTTGCAGTGAAGCTCTCTTTGCTTTCGCAGTAGTTTCCTAACTTTGTTGTTGTACCACGGTGGGTTTTTCCCGTCCCTCACAGTTTTACTCGGCACGTACCTGTCTAAAACGCATTTTACGATTGCCTTGAACTTTTTCCATAAACACTCAACATTGTCAGTGTCGGAACAGAAATTTTCATTTTGATCTGTTAGGTAGTCTGAAATCTGCCTTCTATTACTCTTGCTAAACAGATAAACCTTCCTCCGTTTTTTATAAACCTATTTACTTCCATATTCAGGGATGCTGCAACGGCCTTATGATCACTCATTCCCTGTTCCGCGCTTACATTGTCGAAATGTTCGGGTCTATTTGTTATCAGTAGGTCCAAAATGATATCTCCACGAGTCTGTTTAATTGCTCGAGGTAATTTTCGGATCGTGCATGTAGTGCTACAACGATGAAAATTAATATTACGACGATGTCAAAATTTATTTTCATGATTTAAAGAAGTATTCATGATATTAAAAACGTAATTATAATTTTAATATTTTCATTTTTGTGCTCAGTGTATCAAAGACTTTCTATTGCACGGAATAAATTAGCATTGTTTGTACTACGAAACTATATATGATTGTTAAGGGTTAAGCATGTAATAATTCGATGTAAGACATTTTGTTGAGTCTGAATTTTGTTCTCGTACTGGTCGGTAGAGAAGGAAAAGTTCCTTATCGATGTGAAGGTAGAAAGGCTGTAAAAAGGAGAGAGGGAGACGGTAAATACAAGTTATTCAAAGCAAATATCTCCCAAGTGTAACGTCTTGTCATTTCCTATAACTAAAAATTGCAAGGTCTAATCTGAACCTGTCCTGAAAAACAGCGAAGAACATTTATGTTATCATATATTTTCTTCGTTTGACAGCGGTTGTGATTGTCATGTTTCTTTTTGTTACACGACGTGTTGTGAATATTTTCATTATACGCGCAAAAGTGAACACAGCTTTAGTCGAACCTGCGTCTTTCGGAAACGATAACTTTTAACCAGTACAATTACGCGAATACCGTCTAAATCGCAACCGTGATCGCAAAAGTGTTTCCTGGACAAAATAATTCTTATAAAATGTGTATTCTCCAAAGCGAGCAGCATTGCACTGTTGCTGACTCGCAACAATCGAAAGAGTAAAAGCGGTGCTTAAATAAAATTGCCGCCTTTTAATAATTATTATTATCCCATCAAATAAATAAATAGCAATTCAGTGGCAATGCAATCAGTAAACAGAGGGGGCAATTCAGTGGCAACCTATTGACAGGACTAGCTTATATGTGTGTGTTAATTTGTGTTTTTTGTATTTGTTTCATGCTGTAATGAGCGGACATCTACGACGACCCTAAGCACGATACTTCTGCTGTACCATTCCATCCCAGCGGCAGCAGAACGAAGCACTGCATATGGTAGGCACAACAACTTCTTCAATCTGATGCAATGTTTCACTGACAAAAATAACAAACGAAACAACATAATTTACATTTAAAGAGTGTTTTTTTTTTGTTTTTAAAGGCCTTGTAGTCCGAGGTGATAGGTTAGAATACAGCATCACCGGTCTGTTGCGGTCTAACTGTGTTGGTGAGCCAGTAAATTTTCACTGTGCAGTGACTGCGTCACTGCAATTCACTTTGGAGGTGTGGCGGTGGGACTTGTCCCGTACCACCCTCTGACGGTGATAGTACTACATGAGTCAGGCAGAATTTATTGCCTAACATGGGCAAGTGCAGGTGTGGCGGTGGGACTTGTAGTCCCGTGTCCTCTTAGGAAACTATAAGAGTCAATTATATTTAAATAACTGCGAGAAGGATCAGTAAAACACAGCATCAAGTGTTTTTAGTAGAGGTTAACTGAACGAGATTGGAATTGAATTTTAATGAAACGAAAGTGAACATTTATAGTACTGATTCCAATCTGGTGCAGTGTAGTAATTATTTTATGTTTTGTGTGACGGAATAATTGATGTGTTGCGTGTGACGTATTCCCGATTAGACTTGCACTCAAACATTTGCACATATGGTGAAAATAGGCGACGTGTAAGAAAAGCTACACAGCACGAAGTAACTGTAGAACGTTCAGAGGTGGAAGGAATAACTAGTGATGTAGAAATTGATAATATTTTTTCAGATCAGACAGAGGATATAGAACAGGACACTAACATTAAAGTCAGTGATCCATTTGCTGTAGAACACTGAGGCAGATTAAAGATGGTAGTTCAATTGCGTACTGAAGCAGAATCTGAAGAAACACCAGTTACAGTCGATTTACCACCGGTAGAGCCATCACAAACAGTAATGGATCAATTTTCTCTCTTAATGATGAAAAGGGAACAAATGTTTAAAATACAGGAACAATCACAGATACAGCGTGCAACTGAGATTAATAATAATTTAGATAAACGTATTAGCAAAGTAGATGAACGGATTAGGACCTTGGATGAACGCATCAGTCAATTAGACGAGCGTACGCAGTTAAGCTTTTCACAGTTCTCAAAGGAGATAGATCAAAAGCTTGAAAACTGGTTAAAAGAACACGATCGCCAGCTGCGACAGCAAATAGATGCCCAGTTGTCTGCTATACAGAACAACATTTCAAGCATGCAACAAACATACCATGACTTACCACAGAATGTAAAGCCAATAACCCAGGATGTGGACAAATTACAACAAACACACACTTCTTTGGAAGCAGAAATACGCAACATAAGTACACGTATAGAAAACCTTACGGTTGATAATCAAAACGTAACAGAACAAAAGTGCAAAGAACAAGAAGAACGCGTTGTGACCACATTCAACACATGGCTAAATGACAAAGACAAACAAATTAGTACTGTTATACAGAAGGAACTGCCTGTGATGTTACAACGAGCAGGAACACAACTGATACATGAAAACAACACAAAGATTTATATACTCCAGACTGAATTACAAAACATGCAGAAAGTGCTTAATGAAACACGTATGCAAACATCTCATAACAGTTCACCGGAGTGTGTTAGTATCACAGAAACACACCCTGATCATTATGAAACGCCTTTAACTGAAAGTAGGGGGCAGACGGGCAATAATTTCAATCCAACACGTGGAATAACATCCGTTTATCAGGACCATACACAATCATTGGTGACTCAGGATGCTTTAGTGAAGAATTCCCAGTTTTTGAAGTTTACCAATGATAAGAACGGACCCCATCCAATTGTGTTTATCAAAGGGATCCGCGGAATAATGCCAAAAAGTTGGAACGAAAGGGAGAAAATTGTCTTTATCATTACCCAATTCAAGGTGAGCCAGCGTTGTTCGCGAGACAGAAAGCTGAACAATGCAGCTCCTTCGATGAATTTGAACAAGCTTTTCTAAACAAGTATTGGTCGCGTGGGGTACAAGAACGATTAAGAAAAGAAGTTTATAGTCCGGAGCCATTTAATAGAAAAGGCGGTACTTTGCGGAAATATTTCGAAAAGTATGTGGACAAAGTGAAATATTTATCCACACCAATTCCTGAGTGTGATGTTTTAAAGATATTAAAGGAGAAGTTACCGCGTGATCTAAAGGAGAAATTGTTTCTATCTGTACTGGACTCTTTAGATTTGGTTATCGAAGAGGACAGGCACCATTATGGGAATAATTCGTCGAGTAATGGTAATGGTAATAGAAATGGGCGAAACCACAAGGACAATAGTAATAGAAACACCTACTATGGGAATCAAAATCATTGGAATAGTCCGAATTATTCAGGATGACAGGACCACAATATGAACACAAATGGATAGTACAGTAATGCACCGAATCACAATTATCATCCACAGAACAATAGTGGACAAAACAATAACGGAAACTTTTCAAAGAAACGGAAACGAGATTTTAGAGCTAACGCCAATTACAATAACGGTAATTTTTTCAAATAATCAGCAAAACATGCAACCACCACATAACTGGTCAACACAGAATTATGCACAACAGCAATGGCAGCAGCCTAGGACACCGCAATATCACAACAACAATCATGTACAACTCCCGTACAATACAAATATGTCAAATAGCATGCAGCAGCATATGAATGCGCAGCCATGGCAACCACCGAATCAAAATATCTAGATCATTGAGGTAAGTGAAACGCAACCATCAACCACTACCAGTCAGTCAAACTAGATGCGACGACATTCTGCTCCCGTGTGTCAGTCGCAGGGTGTCTCTGGGGCACTTGCATGAATGATGTTAGTAATAACGAGCAACCAAACGTGCAGACAACCAGATGTAGTAACAATGAGAATGTGTGTAGCATAGAATCAGCAGCGATCGGGTCGAACGACGCGAAATATGCAGTGTGTAGGACTAATTCTGTTGATGTTGCTCAGCAACGTAGTTCAACTATGCAGATGTGAAGATATAATGACGGAGTCGATATACGAGAGGAATTATGTCAAGATTTTCGGAAGAAGTGTAATTTGTTTGAACGGGAAGTTGTACAAGCAGCTATAGTTTGTGATATTTATGGTATTCAAACTACGGTGATTTTAGATACTGTAGCATCTGTTTCTGTGCTGAATGAATCGTTCTTTCTTCACTTAAAGAAGATGAGAAAGTTTCCGGTTTTTCCAGTCACTAACTGTCGAGTTGCAGGAGCCATTAGTCAGAAAGCCCAACTAGTTCGGGAACAGACACGGATTTGTATTAATTTTGGAATGGGAGCCAAAGAGTGCACCTCCTTATTGTAAAGAATTTAGCTGTGAATTGTTTCCTCGGATTAGATATTTTGCAAGAGACGGAAACTATAATCGATCTCGTAAAGGGTGAATGCAGCATGTGTTTCGGTGACACGAGAGTCAGGTTAGACTTCATAAAGACCAAAGAATTGCATGGCAAATATTGTCAAATTTTAAAGATAGAACCGATTCGCGCACATTTATGGCGGCTTCAAGATAGTTTCAATTGCAGTACATTCCCGGTCATGGAAGATGTGAAGGACGAGGAGAATATCCACCTCTCGGAAATAGTAGAAAAGTACAACAATCCTCTGGTCTTGACAGTCTGCAACAAAAGCAATTATTAGACACACTTACTAACTATCGTAAAGTATTTTTGAAAAAACCTGGACTAATTAAAGGTTCGGTGTAGGACATGCAAGTGTTTCCCCATGAAATTTACTATCATCAAACGTACTCAATACCCAGCGCGAAAAGGGAAACAGTAACAGAATACCAATTAGTTGTAAGAAAATTTCAGCTCCAGTTCGACGGAGAAGAGGGCGCCGAGCTGCAGCAAGGAGAATAAGAATTGCTTCAAGATAATTCCACCCTAAGACACTTAATCAAACATAATACGAACTTGTTGAGATTTAGTAAACTTTCAGGAACTTATGCGTGTGAAACTACGAACAGTGAACACAAATGCATATTTCACACAATAGTAGGATATAGTGACTTTAGAAAAATAAACGTTTCATTTTGTTGATTGTGAACTATTTTGAACTTACTAGGGTGAGCAGGTTATGTCTTTATCTTTTTCTTTCAGACTGTGTACAGGATACACTTACAACATGTAAAGTTTACTCAAGTTACGTATAGGTTTAACAAATTTTCCCCTGTAAGTTAGTCCTCGGACTTGCATGAGCTATAAACCAGGTCGAACAAGATGTTGTCCATGACTGAACAGATCATTACACAGACAAACATATACAGACTTGTGTTTATCACTAGACAATTCTTTGTAAGTCCAGGAGCACCTTTTTGAGAAAATATATGACTTATGATTTGCTTTTATATTGTAAATGACTACAATTATGTACTTCATTTGATATGTACCATCATTCAGTTATTTATCATTATATAACTAGACTGTGTAAAGACATTCTTATGGGTAGCACAAGGACTTTACCTTGTCAGACTTGATAACTGTGATCTAGTGACTACGTGGTGGAGTGAACATGTCACATATGACCTATGAACAAAGACTTCCTGTGAACATTATCCTCCACGCGTACGAACTTTATTTCACTAGCGAAAGAGTGGAATTTAACACAAAAGTGGACGCTCAATGAGCGCGTTGTGTTACCATGATTTCGTTTTCAAATTTTGTGCTACGAGTGTTTAGTAATAACAAATATTCATCTACATCTACATTTATACTCCGCAAGGCACCCAATGGTGTGTGGCGGAGGGCACTTTACGTGCCACTGTCATTACCTCTCTTTCCCGTTCCAGTCGCGTATGGTTCGCGGGAAGAACGACTGTCTGAAAGCCTCCGTGCGCGCTCTAATCTCTCTAATTTTACATTCGTGATCTCCTCGGGAGATATAAGTAAGGGGAAGCAATATATTCGATACCTCATCCAGAAACGCACCCTCTCGAAACCTGGCGAGCAAGCTACACCGCGATGCAGAGCGCCTCTCTTGCACAGTCTGCCACTTGAGTTTGTTAAACATCTCCATAACGCTATCACGGTTACCAAATAAACCTGTGACGAAACGCGCCGCTCTTCTTTGGATCTTCTCTATCTCCTCCGTCAACCCGATCTGGTACGGATCCCACACTGATGCGCAATACATTCCAGGCAAACTAAAACTCGAAAGCAAGTGTTTTTATCGATCAGTCAGCAACAGTGGTGAGTCGTAACAGTGTTGGGAACTGCTACTGACTATATCATTAGACCCGTTGCAGAACTGTATCAATGTTGGAACGGAATTACATGAACCTTTAATTGCAGATAGTCAGTTACGTCGGAAGGACGAATGGACTTGCATCATGATAAAGAAACTCACAAACAGTCGAACACCTCAAAAAAAAAAAAAAAAAAAAAAAAAAAAACACATTCTTCTAGTTGAGTAAAAGAGCGCGTGAAATATGACGTAATTTAGATGTTAATTTAAGGAAGTGATGCTGCTGTTTGAATTTCATGTGACTGTATGCTGGGATGCTTAGCACACGTGTCGGTGAGGGCAGCATACTGCAGCGACATCATCCGTCATCCCTTGCCGCCCCCTGCCACGTCATCGCAGTCCATCGCAGACTTACCTGATGGGGCGAGACATCGGTGTTGCAGTACACCAAGTCGCCAGCCGTCGTCACCAGCAGCACTATCACGAAATTGTACCATTATTGAGTGTCATACGAAGTGAATATTCAAATGTTGAAAATTAAAAAAGAGGGTGTGGAAGATGTGCTCGCTCCGCCGTGGTTTTTTTTTTTTTTCCGGGGTTTTTCCCATTGGCCTTTCCCCGAATGGGGGAGCGTAACTCAAAATCCCTGGGACTTAAAAGTAAACAAAGCACAAGCTTCCAAGTGAAAGAGCACAGTGAAATTTAAACAGAATAGACAAGGAAAATAAGCCCGCTTGAATGTCCAGTCAAACAAGTGTGACTGTACATCCAAAGGGGGCAATGTAGTGCTACAACGATGAAATTTAATATTACGACGATGTGAAAACTTATTTTCATGATTTAAAGAAGTGTTCATGATATTAAAAATGTAATTATAATTTTATTATTTTCATTTTTGTGCGCAGTGTATCAAAGACTTTCTAGTGCACGGAATAAATTAGCATTGTTTGTACTACGAAACTATATATGTTTGTTAAGGGTTAAGCATGTAGTAATTCGATGTAAGACATTTTGTTGAGTCTGAATTCTGTTCTCGTACTGGTCGGTAGAGAAGGAAAAGTTCCTTATCGATGTGAAGGTAGAAAGGCTGTAAAAAGGAGAGAGAGAGACAGTAAATACAAGTTATTCAAAGCACATATATCCCAAGAGTAACGTCTTGTCATTCCTATAACTAAAAATTGCAAGGCCTAATCTGAACCTGTCCTGAAAAACAGCGAAGAACATTTATGTTATCATATATTTTCTTCGTTTGATCGCGGTTGTGATTCGCATGTTTCTTTTTGTTACGCGACGTGTTGTGAATATTTTCATTATACGCGCAAAAGTGAACACAGCTTTAGTCGAACCTTCGTCTTTCGGAAGCGATAACTTTTAACCAGTACAATTATGCGAATACCGTCTAAATCGCAACCTTGATCGCAAAAGTGTTTCCTGGACAAAATAATTCTTATAAAATGTGTATTCTCCAAAGCGAGCAGCATTGCACTATTGCTGACTCGCAACAATCGAAAGAGTAAAAGCGGTGCTTAAATAAAATTGCCAACTTTTAATAATTATTATCATCCCATTAAATAAATAAATAGCAATTCAGTGGCTATTCAATCAATAAACAGAGGGGGAAATTCATGCACTCAGTATAATGTCGCTCGATGCCCCGTCTCTAGCACCCATCCTAAACATCTGAGCGTCCCAGTCTATATCTGGTAAATTGAAAGCTCCACCTAAGACTATAACATGCTGAAGAAATTTATGTGGAACGTATTCCACATTTTCTCTCAGTTGTTCAGCCAATAAAGCTGCTGAGTAGGGAGGTCGGTAAAAGGAGCCAATTATTAACCTGTCTCGATTGTTGAGTATAACCTCCACCCATAATAATTCACGAGAACTATCCACTTATATTTCACTACAGGATAAACTACTACTACTACTACTTCTACTACTACTAACAGCTTGTCACAAGATGTACTCAAAATGTTGACTTTGAGCACTGTGGCGGGTCCCATCAAACCAGTCAGAGGACTGACAAAACACACACACACACACACACATTCCTCTTTCATATGAGGAAGAGTCTGGGTATGAACTTCCATACATCCCCACAACTAGAGGTCACCTTGATTTTTGATTGGGGGGGGGGGGGGTCTGGAAGGTCACACATAGAAATGATGGGGTCTCTACCAAATGTTTCAAGACGTAGTGGTGTGGACACAGTTTTGTTCTTGGAAATCTGGAATCACATGTGGTGGACGATGGTTCAAATGGCTCTGAGCACTATGGGACTAACATCTATGGTCATCAGTCCCCTAGAACTGAGAACTACTTAAACCTAACTAACCTAAGGACATCACGCAACACCCAGTCATCACGAGGCAGAGAAAATCCCTGACCCCGCCGGGAATCGAACCCGGGAAATCGGGCGCGGGAAGTGCGAACGCTACCGCACGACCACGAGCTACGGACTGTGGCGGACGGAAACAGTTGTAAAGTGCAGATACCACTGTACACGTAACAGGTCCGCAAAGTGTCATCTGTACGAAGTAAACGGACAGAGAATGAAGGAGCGTGTGAAACTATACCACACAGTGACATAAACGAAGTGCAGTGGATGTTTCTGCACGACATGTAGCGGCGTAAAACCCTGTTTGCGAAAGTTCTGTGCATTCACGGCACCGTTCAGAGTAAAATCGCCCTCGTCCGTCCAAAGAATATATATATCGGCCTTATCCCATCCTTCCATACGTGCCAGAAAACATAGGCCAAAGTCGCCATGTTCTAGTCTCACTTAGGGCTTCATTTGGTATATCTTCTGAATGTTATGGAGATACCAGTATAATAGCCGCCACAAAATCTTTTGAACTTTTACTAGGGGGAGATAATTCCTGTGACATAGTTCGAACACTGGGGCCAGAATTTGAGACCCATCAGCACTGTCGGTTACAGCTACAGCAACTTCACCAGAAATTGCCATGGGAATGGACAGGTTCCCTCTCCCTGCAACACCACCTAATTCACCTATTCCTTCAAATTTCTAGATCATGTTATGTAACCCATGTATTTACAAGGGTCGGCCGGAGTGGCCGAGCGGTTCTAGGCGCTTCAGCCCGGAACCGCACCACCACTACGGTCGCGGACATGGATGTGTGTGTCGTCCTTAGGTTAGTTAGGTTTAATTAGTTCTAAGTTCTAGGCGACTGATGACCTCAGAAGTTAAGTCGCATAGTGCTGAGAGCCATTTGAACCATTTTTTTGACTTACTAAAGCGACATATATATACCTGGTGGCAGAAAGTAGAACTATTATTTTTTCCAGCGTACTCCTCGAGCGGGTCGATTGATGCAACGTCCTACGATGTATACACCGAGTGAGGTGGCGCAGTGCTCAGCACAGTGGACTCGCATTCGGGAGGACGGAGATTCAAACCTGGTTCCGGCCATTCAGATTTAGTGTTTCCGTGATTTCCCTGAATCGCTCCAGGCAACTGCCGGGATGGTTCCTTTCGAAGGGCACGGCCGATTTCCTTCCCCATCCTTGACACAATCCGATCCTGTGCTCCGTCTCTAATGACCTTGTGGGAACAAGGTCTCTTGTCAAACCCAATCTTCTTTCCTGTCATGTAAAGAGGCTGCACTGCAGCACTCGGAAGACCGTCAGTTTAATTATAACCATCCGGTATATGTTTCCTGCTTTACATTCATGCTGACTGACTAACCTGAAAATTTATCGTACTACTTTTGGCACAAACAGTGATCTATGTTACAAACTGAATTATATCAACTAAATCTGTTGCTGCTTCAGATTGCAGTTAACCAGGTAAGTCCAATATGAAGTGAGAGGATGTGGGATTATGAGAAGACGGATCACGGAGCAAGAGGTAGTAGTTGGAGCTTTGGCAGCTTGCGCCATTTACCTGACTCTGCGAGGAATGCAGGTGGGCTGGTGGCTGGCCGCAGGAATGTGGCGTTTTTCCCAAAGCCAGGGGTCGCGCTGAAGAACTAAGGTCACCAAGTGGTAGCTAAACTGAATGAAATGTAAAAGGATATTACATTTTCAATGAAATTATGTTACTAAAACTGCAAACATAATACAGCAAAACTAAGTACACTAGAAAAATCGTGCTGACGAGAAGAGCTTTTTGCAACTTCAAGCACGAATCTGACCTTTCTGATCAAATGATGTGTAAAATGAAACCTGGTGACATAAGTAAGCAACATAACATGCTACTTTTCAGATCATGCATGTGTATAAGGAATCAGATGAGTTTGTTAAACGTTGATAAGCAAAGATGCCTATACCATAAATCCTTCACTACTACAGGTAGTGTGAAGTGGATGTGTACACTATTGCTATTGGATACCCATTTTTCAATTAGCTGTGTACGTACATAGCCAGTAACGAAATTGTATAAAATCGCCATCGAGGTATAAATTATAATGAATATCACATGAAAATAAGATTCACTTGTAAAAAATGGACATATATATTTGTAATTTTACATAATTTCTACTCACACTGTAAACTAAATCTATTCACGCTTTGAGGATTTTGTTAATAAATTCATTATTAATACGTTGGTTTATCTGTTTAAAGGTCTCAAAATGGCCACAATAATTTTAACAGTATCCTAATATCTCATATGCATGAGCAGTTAGCTTCAGATATGAATAGTAGTCATTATCTGATTCTGTGTTGTTCACAGCATCGTCCCTCGATTACAGATATTGTCGATGAATAACGGCTGACATGTTGATAACTTATTACAAAGCACATCGTCTTTGTTAAAAATCAGTTGTTACGCAAATTATTGCTTTTGTTTCATATGAAGCACCATCTGTTGGTCATTTTATCCGCTTTTTTTTCGATTTTAATAAGACCCCCAATGCCATTTCAAACATGTAAGTCAAGTTTTACATCTCTTCTTACATTATTTTGGGAAGTATAGAAGTTTGAAATGAAGACATTTGGGTCACCCTGTACAGTAATTATTCTTTGATTATTTTTCTTTATTGCAGTTAGCAATTTATGTGAGTCTGAATATTTTTCAGTAACTATCTTTTTCAAACTATAAACCTCTGGTTTCGTCAACGTCATTAAATATAAGGAATTTATCGAGTCATTCAACTCCGTTATTAGTTAACTTGCGTATTTAATTAAAAGGGTCGCAGACCAAAACTCTGCCTGCCGTTGTGGCCGAGCGGTTCTAGGCGCTTCAGTCTGGAACCGCGCGACCGCTATGGTCGCAGGTTCGAAACCTGCCTCGGGCATGAATGTGTGTGAGGTCCTTAGGTAACTTAGGTTTAAGTAGTTCTAAGTCCAGGGGACTGATGACCTCAGATGTTAAGTCCCATTGTGCTCAGAGACATTTGAACCAAAACTGTGATAAATGTATGGTCTTCAAAGCGACAGTGCATGACCGATCTCTATTATATCATAACGATTCGAGCCAGTAAATTTGATCGTGCATTACCGCCACCGATTATGGACAATAAAACCGACGGTGCACTATTACCCATCCTTGCGTTTTAAACAATGATGTTTTTCTTTTTGTTAAACATTCTCAGTAGTCAAAGATGCGATACAGTGGCGAAGGACTGTCGATAATGTATGCTGACTAAGTCTGTGCGTACACCCGTACCTAATCTCTGAAGATATCTTGTGTGATTTAAGCAAATTGTTTTTCACACGACTAGTTTGTATTGAATCCGTGCTGATTCTGCTAGAAAAGCTTGTTTTCCGGCAGGGATGTAATGTTAGAATATGGAGTAGGATTATTTCATAAGCGATTGTCAGCGAGAACCAGAGATAGTGACTAATTAATTTGAGATGTATGATGTCTGTACTTCAGTTCAGTGTTTAGTGATCCCGTTAGCAAAGGATACCTTTCACAAGGCCAACGCTCTTCACAGAAAGGTTATGGTTGTTGCTGTCACTTCGGACACACCCCCTCTCACCAGAAGTTGCATATTTACACGTTGAACGGATCTCTTAGAGCTGGAAATCGTACAGCACTGCATCACTTTTCTTTTCTTTTTTTTCTCTTTTAGAAAAATTAATTCAGGATGCGTAGCCACCTGACAACAACGCTGCGAGCTGATCTCATTTACTGCTTAGTAGCAACGGCTTAGTCTTGTTTGGTAGAACAATTAAATGCGCTGAAGAGATATTATAACAAACATCGCAGCTATCAATGGTGTTCCTCTGGAATACAATCGAAGAGAGTGTGGCCTCGGCAGGTTCCCAGAGGTCTATGGCATGAGATGTCGACGCACAGGTCACGCAACTCCCGTACACTGCAGGCCGGTGGATTATGAGTGCATAATTGGCCTCCCAATAGCGTCCCAGATCTGGTCCATCTGGCTAAGATAAGGCGAATTTGGTGGCCAAGACTTCAACATGAGTTCACTTTCACACTCCGTAAACCATTGAAACCGCCATAACACGATTCTGACCCTGTGAAATGGACAGTTATCCTGCTGGAAGATGCCATAGCCGTCGGGGAAGGCATGTAGGATGGAGCTTAGCTGCAATAATGTGCAGTTAGTCCACAGCTGTCATTGTGCCTCCGGTGACTTCCTCACCTCCCGTGGAAGCTGTGGCGCTGTTACCTCTCGGCTTGATGGTGACGGGTGTCCCAGTCGAAATGACGTGGAACGGCCAATTTGAAACTATCTGAAAAAAAAAACTCCTCGCATGGTTTGATTATTTTCAGACATTGTATCTCGAAAATGATATCACTGTCTCGATGGAGCAGCACGCCGGAGTGCGTGCGCCGTCCTTGCTTGTGATGAAAGCAATTGTGTTCGTTGTCTGTCGATCTTCTTCGCAGTGTATGTGTCCAGAAGTTATTCGCCTGGATGATAGTTTATTCGTACCTGGTGGACAAGAAATGTGATTCATCGGAACAATCTCGATGACTTCGTGTTACTATTTCAATCATAACTGAAAATATCGTTAGAAAAACAAAGGAACATGTGCGGTCATCTACTGCCGAGCCCCATGTTGAACAAATTGCGTTGAACGTTGTGTTGCGAAACACTTGCACCTACGCGAGAATTATGTGCGGTCGTTAGATGTGCCACAGATCGCGGCCTGTCCTACTTTATAGAGCAATCAGAGCTCCGGCTCCCCCTTCCTAGGATTAAATGTCGGCTTTCAACACTCTGTCGCCTACTTGTGGACCTCACCATCCTTCAGTCACCATCCACAGGTTTCCAAGGCCGTAGCAGGCGTTCTGTCGATCTGTTTTGCCGTTTCTGACGTAATCGTTAGCAGGAGCGGTACCATAACAATACGACCTTTGTCAAAACTCCTTGCAGTAGTGGATATCTCCATCTGCGGTTCGCATCTTTTCTACTCTGCTTGAATACTTTCCTTACCACCTCTCATACCCACAACGCCACCAGGTGGCAAGGCTTGCAGCGGGGTTGGGTGAAAATTGTTTCACTCATCATTGTATATATAAATGAAAACATTTAATTTTCTATAATCGATTTCATTCTTTAGAGTGATATTCACTTTTCAACTGTAAACTTTGACATTGAGAAATAACTGTTCTTTTTTTGTCAAGGAAGGTAGGATTCTGCTGAACAACTGTAGAAAAGCTGTTAGAACCGAAAGTTGTTCTTGAAACTCTGCTAATTAAATTTATTTCATCGTGATTAGAAATAAGTCTCAGAGTATGAGTGGTCAGTGCCATCAATTCATGAGAAGGTTGCATTGTGGAACACACCCGCGTTTACATTACTTTGATTCAATGCTTTTCATTCACTTCATACTCAAGTTTTGAAAATGACTTACCTAACCATTCAGTACTCATCTTTTGTCCTAAACCTGTTAGCAAAAATTGAGTCAAATAGTATTTCATGTATTTAATGACACTTACTAAAATAAAGAGCGATGTTTATCTTCCGGTTTGCCCATCACTGTGCTACAGCACTATATATCCTCAAGTAATGAAATTAAATGTAGTTACTGCAGTATTAAATTACTACAGTACTTTCATATACAAAGCGGAATACAGATTGATGCATTATCAACGCTTACATATTTTCTCTAGAGCCACTCCCAGGCATCGGTATCTTATGGCTGTTGAAATTTCGCAGCCCTTCTTTGTAACATTGATTGTGACATTACTACCAAATATACCTCGACGAGACTGAAATTGTTGTTCAGTTGTACAAGTCTTCTTTCATGTTGTAATCTCCCCCTCCTTCCTAGTTCCATTTATTGTCCATATTAGTCTTTTATGAAGATTTCAGAGGAGCGAAGATCACAGTTAGTTGTGTAGTTTACTTAGCTTTTCATGTAGAGTTGGGTCTAGTTCTTCTTGTCTCGGGGTCTGATTCTTGAATCTGAAAATGTCACATTTATGTCCTCACGGGTGGATTGATCTAAATAAATCTGAAGATTGTTGTTACTGAATTTTTGTTTTTCGTAGATATTTTTTCACATTTGAGTATTTCATTCATTCTTTTGATTTTTCACGTTAACAAAGCCGAAATTACTTTGTTTGCGCAAAATACAAAAATACGTACGATTGCATCAGGGGCATGTTTACGACTCTCACACTCTTCGCGACTAATATTTCAAAGCGTGTACAATTTTTCTTAACAAATTAATTTCAACTAGCTTTAATTTCTTTTCTTATTTCATAAATGAAACCAGAAATAAACATAGTAATTAATAATAGAAATTTTAAGTGTGTCAATATTTCGTAATTTTAATTGTTTCTAAGAAATAATTTTAACTGTACATTCACAGAGAATACTTATCGATAATAACATCGAAAATGAAGTAATTACTTTTTATAAATTTTAGCTTGAAATATAATAGATAATATTATATGAAAATTTTCTGAAAAGCAAATGATGCAATATTGACCTGTCCAACACTCGAAAAATAATACTGGTATTGACAACCACTGTTGAGGAAAAGTAGTGGTAGAGGGGGACGGCCTCTTACAGTGTCTATCTAAGAATATCAATTAATTGACGGAATATTCGGTTGCCGGAAAAACGACTATCCGTGTCATCCGTCAGTTCGATACTCCTTGATGACCTTGGCCTCAAAATCTCTAATTACAGCCTTTAGCATACCTGTAGACAGTATTCCAAAACCCTCGACTTTGTGACCGCACTGTAACACCGTCTTATTTCTAAACCTAAGCAATTTCCAAAATACACATAAAGTAGTATAGCAGAAGGAAAACTTCGTTCCTGAATAAACATTCAGTGTTTTCTTCTAGGCTATGCTTTTTCGTTTTAACGTAAAACTCGTATATTTGAGCTTTTTCCTCTCTGACGTAATACCGTGTAGCCAGTTTCCACTTGAATTATTTACATTGCGCACAAAATTATTTAAAATGCAAATCTTGTAGGCGTTAAATAACTTCGAGAGTCGTAATTCCACACAGTCCTTCTCTCCCCGCTTTGTGAATAATCCCTGTGGCAGACTTCTGCGAACCAGCGATTATTTCCGCCATTTTATTGCATTTCTTTTAATTCCAACTTCTTTACAGAATAAAGAATGAAGTAGGAAATGCGTTCGTGGAGGCCGCAAACATTGTGCAGACGGCAAGCCCAGAAGGGGGGTGAAATTGTATTATTCCGACCAACATACAGCAAACATGGGAATGGAAACTCAACAACGATTCGTCCAACGGTAATAGAGAGAACTGCCCTGTTATGGAACTTAAATTAAAATTATTAAAGTACGTAATCTTTTCCATAATGACGTTCACTGTGTACGGCTTGTGTAAGCGAAATTCATTACTGTGGCGAGGTAACAGCTTTTGTCACGAACGCCGCCACCCCATCAAGTTTCTAGTTAGGAGCGCTATTGTCAGTGCAGACACGTCATTGTGCAAGTGTGCCTTATCTGTAGACTAACGGGTTGTGGAGCGTGCAGAAGGCGCTTTGTCATCTTGGCAGCTTTTCTGTCAAGACTGCAAGTCTCCACAGGAAAAATTTCCAAGACGGATGAGGTGTAGAGAAAGTGACTGTGGATAGGAGTTCAAATTTTGTTAATGATATTCTCCTTTGGGGAGAAAACAATGGGTAGAATAATTTCGGTTAACTGTCCTCCAAGCTGTGCCATTACACGAAATATACAAAATCTGTACAAAAAGGTTTGTAACGAATTTTACGGTGTAAAAAATAATGGCCGTAGAATCATAACAACGTTTCGTCTAAATTATAATGCTTGCCTGTCAGATCTTTAAATAAAATGAAGTTGTTCGTCAATAAATCACTCTGTAGAATTTTTGGGAGTCCGATGTGATATTCATGTTCATACCTCTTGTTTGAGACAAGTCTACGCAAAACTGACTTAAGGAAAGTAAGGATCACAGAAAAATAATTCAGTCAGGAATGATAAAATAGGAAGTGCTGGGAAGTGAAGACGAAATGTCTGCAGGTGAAGATATGAAGAAACAGAAACAGAAATGGCTGTCGGAAGGAATGGCTCAGCATATAGGAAAGCTAACTTCGGTGAAGTTTAAAGCAAGGGCTGCAACATGAAGGGAGGACCGGAATTTCCAATGTTAAATGCAGAAGAGAGAGCGAATAGGTGGAAAGAGTACTTCGAAGGCCTCTAGAGATAGAAGAAGAAGTTTGGGACTATATGCAAGAGATAGGGCATAAAGAATTTAAACTTTGAAGACTAGGGATTACATAAGGAGGAAGGATATTACGCCTGAATTTTCTAAAATCCATGAGAGAAGTGGCAACGAAAATGACTATTCAAGTTAGTGCGTAGAATTTATGAGTCTGGCGATATACCGTCAAACATTCAGAAAAACGTCACCCAAACAGTTCCGAATACAGTGTAGATATGTGTGAGAACTATCTCACAATCGACTAAGAAGCTCATGCATTCGAGTTGATGGCAACAATAACGTAGGGCCTATAGAAGAATGGAAAAGGAAATGAAAAACTTTTAGATGAAGATCATTTTGGCTTCAGGAATGTAAAAGCACCAGAGAGACACTTCTCACCACGGGCTTAATAGTGGAAACAAAACTGAAGGGCAATCAAGACTCGTTCATAGGATTTGTCAATGTAGAAATATCGTTTGACAGTGTAATACGGTAATAATTCGAAATTCTAATAAAAATAAGAGAAAGCTGCAGGGAAAGGCGTCTGATATGGAGTAAGTACAAGAACCAAGAGGAAACAAAAAGAATGGAAGACTAAAACCGAACTGCAGTCTTTTGCCAAAACTGGTCAATCTATACATCGAAAAGGCAATGACGAAAATAAAAGAAAGTTTCAAGAGCGTGAATAAAATTCAGAATTGGATGACATCTGTAATATGGTTCACTGATGACATTGATATCCTCTGTGAAGAAGGACTGCGTGTTCTGCTGGATGGAATGAGTACAGATAATGGGCTGAGAGTAAGGACAAAGGTAGCAGAAACGAGGACAGCGAGAAACTGTAAACCAAAATTGATGATCACAATGTATACAAAGTTAAGGAGTTCTGTTATCTTGGGAGCAAATTAATCCACGACGGGCGAAGCAAGGGAGATATAAAAAGGCGAAGTAGCACGAAGCAAAAAGAGAGTTCCTGGCCGAGAGATGTCTACTGGTATCAAACATAGGCCTCAATGAAACCAAGAAATTTCTGCGAATGTACGTTTGGAACAAAGTATTGTAGAGTAGTGAATCACTGACAGTGTGAAAACCAGAACAGAAGACAATCGGAACCCTTGATATTTGGTGCTACGTAAAAATGTTGGAAATTATGTGGATTGATAAGATAATGACGATGTTCTCTACAGAGTCGGCAAAGAAAGGAACATATTGAAAACACTGACAAGAACAACGAGGGGATGGCTATATATGTGTTACATCAGGGGATTACCTCTACAAAGGGGAGTAAAAATTGTACAGAGAGACATTGACTGGAATACATCCATTAAATAATTTAGATCGTAGGCTGCAACACCCAATACTCTGAGACGGAGCGGTACGCACTGGAGACGAATTCGTGGTGGGCCACGTCTAACCAAACAGAAGTTCGATGACTGGAAAAAATAGAAGCTTATTTGCAGAGGCGCTGTCACACTCTATAAAATACATCTTCATTCTTCAGTCTTAGATACTGATTGAGACACCTAACTACTTTCAATATAGCCGACATATTGGGCTTGTGAGAATCAGCAACTTTATTGACAATTCAGATGATTCTCATGTCTTATTCCGTCTCAGGTGCATAATTTTAATTAGATCATATGTTTCGATCACTCACGATCATCCTCAGTCTAAGTAGTTGCTTCAGCAACTCGTCTTGTCTACTCAGAACCACATATCGAAATACTGCACAAATTCCCTGACTGTTAATTAGAACTTAATACTGCAGTGAAATAGCAGAATCCATGAAGACTCTCTCTCTCTAACGGCGATTGTAAACGTGCATTGCAGACGAAGGGAAACAGTTTGATGTCACATTGATGTGAGGTACAAAGATTGTTTCTTTGGGTAAAATATTTATTTTTCTGTAGCGTACAGTCACCAAATCAGTGTGATTACTATGTTTAGTTTATTGAAATGAGTACTACAGTCATTTAAAGCTTCGAGTTGCCTCGTATCCACAGTTGTCTGACTACAGGTATTTTACGAAACGGTAGGGGCAAAGACGAGTAAGAAAACCACTTCATCAGTGCATATACAAATGTTGCTTTTCTCCGTGGACAGTGCACGTTTCGGGTTCCATATCTCAGTTGGTAAAAAAGGAACCCCTAAAGGACCGCTTTTTGGTTCGTCTGTATATCTGTCTGTCTGTCCGTCCGTCCCTTTGTTAACACCCGTTTTTCTTGGCACGGCGAGACGTATCAAGTTGAAAATTGTGTCACATGCTAAGGGCTTTGGTACCTTGGCGGTATAATAAACGTTAGCTTCTAAGTCAGTGTAATCAAAAGACAAGATCATTTATGTCACATGTATTGATACTCGCAAACTCAGTCATCAAATCCTACAGGGTACTTTGTCACATGTATTCATACTCGCAAACTCAGTCATCAAATCCTACAGGATACTTTGTCACATGTACTGATACTCGCAAACTCAGTCATCAAATCCTACAGGGCACTTTGTCACATGTATTGATATTCGCAAACTCAGTCATCAAATCCTACAGGGTACTTGCGGTTGTCCTAGATTCATAAAATTTGCGAAGAAACAAGATTTCACACTACAACAAAAGGAAAAAAATCCTATAATACTTAGTTTATAATTATGTGCCACGAAACTTTTTTGTCAATTTTTTTTCGGATTGTCGATCTATCAGTCCATCTGTTAACCCCTCTTTTCTCTCAGGAACGGCTAGACGTATGAAATTGAAATTTATGGCAGACTCAGAGGTCTATTATTGTTTGGTATCGTAAAAATGTTAATTTTCCAAGCCAGTGGATTCAAAAGCTACACCCACACTCTGACTGTCGCAAAGTCACTCATTAAAAACTGTAGGATATTTCCCCTTGACACAGAATCACTAAATTTGACAGAGAGAAAGCTTTTAAAACACAAGTATAGGAAAATATCAGAAAATTGTTAATTTTTAATTACATGAAAAATTTCTTTTGACATTTTTTATCCGATTTAAAACTTGAAATGAACACTCTTGAAAGTCTTGGAATCCCTTGGACCGATGTATTGCCAGTACCAATGTCGATACCAGGCAAAAATAGTCGAGATTCTTGATTCCCGAAATGGATTAACTGTCTGTATCTACAATCAAGTTCAGTGCGAGTCCTTTTTTTTTTGGCGTGGGGGGGGGGCGGAGGAGGGGACAGGCAATGACATTCCTTTCAACGGCGACGAGTAAGATGCCAAAACGCCAAACGCTGAAGCACTGCTTTCAGTAGAAACCAAGGAAATAAAATTTAGCTGTTTTCATCAAAACAATTTGCTCAAACATAAGAACATACACATACATCAAACAGTTTTCTTAAGCTCCATATGATACGCATCAAGTTACCAAAGGTTCCTTTGCCAAAGCTGTAGCTGATCCGAGCACTCTGCAGTGACGTAAATCAATCAGGTTTTGAGCCGGTATGCTTTTCGGATATTTCATCGGTATCATCACTGTAGAGTATCAGGCCATGACCGCAACACACTGTCCAGTTCTATAATCAACGTTTCGATGATAAGTTGTCCTTTCCGGACTATAATTTCAGTTGTGATACACTCCTCTGTAATCTATAAAAACTTTTTAAAATGGTTTATTATCCGACACAATCTTGTGAAATATCAAATGGAATTTACCTGGTTTGTCAGTGGTTGGTCATAACCAGGTCATAAGAAAACTGTGTGTGTGTGTGTGTGTATGTGTGTGTGTGTGTGTGTGTGTGTGTGTGTGTGTGTGTGAGTGTGTGTTGCATATGATTTACATAGTCTCGGTTGGCATAAAGGAACTACTGAACAGCTTAAATTTATTTTTCTCATGTAATGAGCATCAGCATCATCACCTCCTTCCAAGAATTAAGTGTTATTGTCACATGAGCTGTTGTTGTTGTTGTGGTCTTCAGTCCTGAGACTGATTTGAACCGGATCTCCGTTCTACTCTATCCTGTGCAAGCTTCTTCATCTCCCAGTAACTACTGCAATCTACATCCTTCTGAATCTGCTTGGTGTATTCATCTCTTGGTCTCCCTATACGATTTTTACTCTCCACGCTGCCCTCCAATACTAAATTGGTGATCCCTTGATGCCTCAGAACATGTCCTACCAACCGATCCCTTCTTCTAGTCAAGTTGTGCCACAAACTCCTCTCCAATCCTATTCAATACCACCTCATTAGTTATGTGATCTACCCATCTAATCTTCAGCATTCTTCTGTAGCACCACATTTCGAAAGCTTCTATTCTCTTCTTGTCCAAACTATTTATCACCCATGTTTCACTTCCATACATGGCTACACTCCATACAAATACTTTCAGAAACGACTTCCTGACACTTAAATCTATACTCGATGTTAACAAATTTCTCTTCTGCAGAAACGCATTCCTTGCCATTGCCAGTCTACATTTTATATCCTCTCTACTTCGACCATCATCAGTTATTTTGCTCCCCAAATAGCAAAACTCCTCTACTACTTTAAGTGTCTCATTTCCTAATCTAATTCATTCAGCATCACCCTACTTAAATCGACTACATTCCATTATCCTCCTTTTGCTTTTGTTGATGTTCATCTTATACCCTCCTTTCAAGACACTATCCATTCCGTTCAACTGCTCTTCCAAGTCCTTTGCTGTCTCTGACAGAATTACAATGTCATCTGCAAACCTCAAAGTTTCTACTTCTTCTCTATGGATTTTAATACCTGCTCCGAATTTTTCTTTTGTTTCCTTCACTGCTTCTTCAATATACATATTGAATAACATCGGGGAGAGGCTACAACACTGTCTCACTCCCTTCCCAACCACTGCTACCTTTTCGTGTCCCTCGACTCTTATAAATGCCATCTGGTTTCTGTACAAATTGTAAATATCCTTTCGCTCCCTGTATTTTACCTCTTCCACCTTCAGAATTTGAAAGAGAGTATTCCAGTCAACATTGTCAAAAGCTTTCTCTAAGTCTACAAATGCTAGAAACTTAGGTTTGCCTTTTCTTAATCTAGCTTCTAAGATAAGTCGTAGGGTCAGTATTGCTTCACATGTTCCAATATTTCTACGGAATCCAAACTGATCTTCCGCGAGGTCGGCTTCTACTAGTTTTTCCATTCGTCTGTGAAGAATTCGTGTTAGTATTTTGCAGCCGTGACTTATTAAACTGATAGTTCGGTAATTTTCACATCTGTCAACACCTGCTTTCTTTGGGATTGGAATTATTATATTCTACTTGAAGTCTGAGGGTATTTCGCCTGTCTCATATATCTTGCTCACCAGATGGTAGAGTTTTGTCAGGACTGGCTCTCCCAAGGCTGTCAGTAGTTCTAAAGGAATGTTGTCTACTCCCGGGGCTTTGTTACGACTCAGGTCTCTCAGTGCTCTGTCAAACTCTTCACGCAGTATCATATCTCCCATTTCATCTTCATCTACATCCTCTTCCATTTCCATAATATTGTCCTCAAGTACATCGCCCTTGTATAGACCCTCTATATACTCCTTCCACCTTTCGGCTTTCCCTTCTTTGCTTAGAACTGGGTTTCCATCTGAGCTCTTGATATTCATACAAGTGGTTCTCTTATCTCGAAGGGTCTCTTTAATTTTCCTGTAGGCAGTATCTATCTTACCCCTGGTGAGACAAGCATCTACATCCTTACATTTGTCCTCTAGCCATCCCTGCTTAGCCAGTCTTTGATACTGATTGAGACACCTAACTACTTTCAATATAGCCGACATTTTGGTCTTGTGAGAAACAGCAACTTTATTGACAATTCAGATGATTCTCATGTCTTATTCCGTCTCAGGTGCATAATTTTAATTAGATTATATATTTCGATCACTCACGATCATCCTCAGTCTAAGTAGCTGCGTCAGCAACTCGTCTTGTCTACTCTACCACGTATCAAAATACTGCACAAATTCCCTGACTGTTAATTAGAACTTAATACTGCAGTGAAATAGTAGAATGAAGACTGTCTCTCTCTAACGGTGATTGTAAAATTGCAGACGAAGGGAAACAGTTTGATGTCACATTGATGTGAGGTACAAAGGTTGTTTCGTTGGGTAAAATATTTGTCTTCCTGTAGCGTACAGTCACCAAATCAGTGTGATTACTATGTTTAGTTTATTGAAATGAGTACTACAGTCATTTAAAGCTTCGAGTTGCCTCGTATCCACGGTTGTCTGACTACAGGTATTTTACGAAACGGTAGGGGCAAAGACGAGTAAGAAAACCACTTCACCAGTGCACTTCCTGTCGATCTCATTTTTGAGACGTTTGTATTCCTTTTTACCTGCTTCATTTACTGCAGTTTTATATTTTCTCCTTTCATCAATTAAGTTCAATATTTCTTCTGTTACCCAAGGATTTTTACTAGCGCTCGTCTTTTTACCTACTTTATCTTCTGCTGCCTTCACCACTTCATCCCTCAAAGCTACCCATTCTTCTTCTACTGTATTCCTTTCCCCAATTCCTGTCAATTGTTCCCTTATGCTCTCCCTGAAACTCTGTACAGCCTCTGTTTCTTTCAGTTTATCCAGGTCCCATCTCCTTAAATTCCCACCTTCTTGCAGTTTCTTCAGTTTTAATCTATAGTTCATAACCAATAGATTGGTGTCAGAGTCCACATCTGCCTCTGGAAATGTCTTACAATTTAAAACCTGGTTCCTAAATCTCTGTCTTACCATTATATAATCTATCTGAAACCTGTCAGTATCGCCAGGCTTCTTCCATGTATACAGCCTTCTTTTATGATTCTTGAACCAAGTGTTAGGTATAATTAAGTTGTGCTCTGTGCAAAATTCTACCAGGTGGATTCGTCTTTCATTTCTTACCCCCAATCCATATTCACCTACTACGTTTCCTTCTCTCCCTTTTCCTACTACCGTATTCCAGTCACCCATGACTATTAAATTTTCGTCTCCCTTCACTATCTGAATAATTTCTTTTATTTCATCATACATTTCTTCAATTTCTTCTTCATCTGCAGAGCTAGTTGGCATATAAACTTGTACTACTGTGGTAGGTGTGGGCTTCGTGTCTATCTTGGCCACAATAATGCGTTCACTATGCTGTTTGTAGTAGCTTACCCGCACTCCTATTTTTTTATTCATTATTAAACCTACTCCTGCATTACTCCTATTGGATTTTGTATTTATAATCCTGTATTGGCATGACCAAAGTATTGCTCCTCCTGCCACCAAACTTCATTAATTCCCACTATATCTAACTTTAACCTATCCATTTCTCTTTTTAAATTTTCTAACCTACCTTCACGATTAATGGGGCTGACATTCCACGCTCCGATCCGTAGAACGCCAGTTTTCTTTCTCCTGATAACGACGTCCTCCTGAGTAGTCCCCGCCCGGAGATCCGAATGGGAGAGTATTTTACCTCCGGAATATTTTACCCAAGAGGACGCCATCGACGTCAGCGTTCTTCTCTGTTTCCAGTCGGGGTAATTAATTTTTTTGGAAAACTATTTTCTGTTGGTCTGTCAATATTACCCTACTGTTTCATCCTTTCCTCTTCTGTCTTATCCCTAATTGAAAAGAATTTTAAAAGTGATCTTAATTTTTAATTTTCTATTATATCCAATTTATTACAAACCCTTATATATCCCATGAACTTGATATCTCCTGCCTGTATACGTGATTTTTCTTTTCTGTTATTGTACATGATTCGAAACCATACACAAGAGCAATAGGCAGCTGTAGATTCACAAATCTTCATTTGCGTTTCCTTTCTTGATTTTCTTCCAATTTTTCTTCCAGTTGTTCCACAGATTGTTTTAAATTTAATAAACTTCTTGTCAATGTTTCTGCTGTACTTAAAACTAAGATCACACCGTAGATAACTGAAGTGGGGTACTTGCGCTAAAATTTATGCATTTACGTTTCGTTTCATCTTGTTGGATCCTTCCCTTTAAAATACTTTAGCTTTGCTTTCCTGCAGAGTCTGCGTTTTGGATCAATGAATATACTACTCCTTGTTAATTATTTACTGTTTCCTGTATAATCTTCGTAAATTATGTACTGTTTCCTAATAATTATGTGGTCGTTAGCATATAAAATGCAAGATCTTATTTTAAATCCTAACACAATTTCGTCTTTCCGCTTCATAACTAGGTGTAAAAGTATAAATTAAATAAAGTCAGTTATACGCTGCGGACCTTGGCGTATTAAAACTTCATCTGACATTTTGGTACTGAACATTTAAATATTTTCGTGTATACTTCAGGCAGCAGTTGACCAGGAACGTGTCCTCCGCGGCGAGGAGAAACTGTCCAAGCTCCTGGCAGATAGGGCAGAAGATGAAAACATTGACACCATATCTGACGAAGAGCTGGCCAAGCGACTGCAGTCGCTGAACACCAGGTGGGAAGGCGGCAGCGGTTGCGTCGGCAACCAATTTCGGAATCTGCAAGCATGAGTCTACCGGTCCGTAGCAGACAAACAGGGTGTTTCAAAAAATATACACTCCTGGAAATGGAAAAAAGAACACATTGACAACGGTGTGTCAGACCCACCATACTTGCTCCGGCCACTGCGAGAGGGCTGTACAAGCAATGATCACACGCACGGCACAGCGGACACACCAGAAACCGCGGTGTTGGCCGTCGAATGGCGCTAGCTGCGCAGCATTTGTGCACCGCCGCCGTCAGTGTCAGCCAGTTTGCCTGGCATACGGAGCTCCATCGCAGTCTTTAACACTGGTAGCATGCCGCGACAGCGTGGACGTGAACCGTATGTGCAGTTGACGGACTTTGAGCGAGGGCGTATAGTGGGCATACGGGAGGCCGGTTGGACGTACCGCCGAATTGCTCAACACGTGGGGCGTGAGGTCTCCACAGTACATCGATGTTGTCGCCAGTGGTCGACGGAAGGTGCACGTGCCCGTCGACCTGGGACCGGACCGCAGCGACGCACGGATGCACGCCAAGACCGTAGGATCCTACACAGTGCCGTAGGGGACCGCACCGCCACTTCCCAGCAAATTAGGGACACTGTTGCTCCTGGGGTATCGGCGACGACTATTCGCAACCGTCTCCATGAAGCTGGGCTACGGTCCCGCACACCGTTAGGCCGTCTTCCGCTCACGCCCCAACATCGTGCAGCCCGCCTCCAGTGGTGTCGCGACAGGCGTGAATGGAGGGACGAATGGAGACGTGTCGTCTTCAGCGATGAGAGTCGCTTCTGCCTTGGTGCCAATGATGGTCGTATGCGTGTTTGGCGCCGTGCAGGTGAGCGCCACAATCAGGACTGCATACGACCGAGGCACACAGGGCCAACACCCGGCATCATGGTGTGGGGAGCGATCTCCTACTGAGGCGCCAGGTGGAAATGGCATGGCAAGCCGTTCCACAGGACTACATCCAGCATCTCTACGATCGTCTCCATGGGAGAATAGCAGCCTGCATTGCTGCGAAAGGTGGATATACACTGTACTAGTGCCGACATTGTGCATGCTCTGTTGCCTGTGTCTATGTGCCTGTGGTTCTGTCAGTGTGATCATGTGATGTATCTGACTTTATTTATGAAGATACGGATAATTTTAAGAGCTTCAATTACGGAAGAAGAAAGTACTTAAAAATCATGTTCGCAAATGTTTAAATTGATGACCGTCATTGTCCAGATAAAGCCGATAACACGAACAGATGAATTCGCAAACGTCACACCACAGTTATTTGGAATTTTGTCCAATTTCCAATTTCAGTGCATTAATCGTTCTTGGTCTTGTGCAGTAAAGTCTGTCCCCATATAAAGAAGTCCATAGGCATGGGGTCTGGAGAACGCGCAGGGTGCTACCTCTTCTTCCAGTCCATGTGTTTGGAAATGCTGTATCGCGATGTCTCTTACATTGTGATGGTAGTGCGGACGTGTCCCATCTTGCTGAAAGAAAATTTCGTCATCACCAAACCTGTCACCAGTGACAGTACTGTTCAAAACAATCGTATGGTGCCCACTGCTGATATCCCACACCACACTGTTACCCTTGGTAAGCTTAAATGTTGTTCAACTGTAACATGGAGATTTGCAGGACCTCAGTAGGGACTATTATGGCGATTAACTGTAGCATTTAACTGAAAAGTGGCCTCATTGTTCCAGGCAATTTTGTGTGGAAACTGTGCGTCTTCCGCACATTTTGCAGGTACTATAATCGTCATTGAGAGCATGGATTAGTGTTGGTATTTAAAATTTTCCAGCGGAGACGCTTCAGGATGCGATGAACGCTATCTTTTGAGATGTGCGCCTCCCATGCCGTCTGTCGTAGATATTTCTGTGGGAATCGAATGAGGATTTCCCGCACCTGCTCTTCTTTCATGGCTGATGACCTCGCTGCTTGATGCCCTCAAATCAACCCAACCCAATCTTCCTTTCTAGGGATGGAGGATGTTCGTGCTCATCCAGAACGTTTCTTTTTGACGTTGTGAACGGTTCCGTCTGCTTCGAATTTAGTCTAATATGAGAAATGTTCCGGTGCGTAGGCGGCGGTTTATGGAACTCTCCTCTGAACCGTTTTTACACTTCCGTGGCGTTTTCATTTACCAATAACAAACTTTCTCTCTTCAAATCTAAATTGTTGTCCTCGCATTCTTTTCTATTAGTTACACCTGAAAAAAGAAAAAAGTGAGAACGTTATCGGCATCCAAAGTGTTAGTTCGCTTTTTGAAGACACCGTTTACTGAACACCATTCGTATTTCGGGAGTCAACCCGTGGTAACGACTACGAAGATGAGCAAGGGCCCACAACTGGCAGCAAACTATAGACCCATCAATCATCTCCCATCCCTCTCAAAGGTATTTTAGGGTCTGTACGCCAGGGGGCTGCTGCGTCACGCCACGCGAGTCACACGGACCTTCCACCAGACACCAGCTGCTGCTGCTGGTGGAACGAGACTCATGGGCTCTGGAGACGCGCGAGTATCTGTGGGCGCTGCTGTTCGCTGCCACAGAGCCTGTGACTTTGTGTGCCAGGGCGGCTTCGTGTACCAGCTCTTAGTGCACGGACGACCGAAGTTGCACACGTTTTTCTGCGTTCCTACCTCGCCCGAAGGACCTTCCACACGCTGACAGAAAACGGGCGTCGATGCAGCGGCAGATTTGTGCAGGAGTGCTGCAGGGGTCGGCGCTCGGCTCCACTCTGTATTCCTATACTCCCTGCTTACGGCGAATGCTCATAAATGGTGCGCGTGCTCTACATCGATGGTACAGGTAAGTCGTAGTTCACGAGAAACATTAACGCTGACGTTATTCGCCGTTGTCTACAGCTGGGTTGCGACGTGTTGTGTGCATGGTCAACGAAATGGCGGCTAATGCAATGAAGAGCCAAGCAATGGTATTCACCACAAAGCCACCGCCTCCATATCTGGTGCCGCTCAGCATCATGGGTGCCCATCACAAGGAACAAGACCGGCAAGTATCTCGGGGCCACTCTCGATCAGTGGCTGACATGGCTGCCACACATTAGAAATTTCAAAGGTTGAGCTATAGGGTGCCTTTGCGCCTTATAACGTCTGCTTGATCGACTGAATCTCAAATAAGGCAGAAGGGAAAACTAACACTCAATAGGAATTTCTAAAACTATTGGGAGAAGTGGGAGCAAAACGACTTTTCACGTTGGTCAATAGAATTTGTAACACTGGAGACGAACCGTCAGACTTTCCAGAAAATATGAGGCAGAGGATTACAAATATTGTAAGAGCAGACTAATGCGAAAATCATCGCACAATCACCTTAACAGCTCTAGGTTCTGACAAGAATTATATACAGAAGAGTGAAAAGAAAGTTCAAGATACGTGACGATCAGTCTCGCTTGAGGAAAGGTAAAGGCTCAAGAGAGGAAGTTATAACTTTGCAGTTGATAATGGAAGCAAGACTGAAGAAAAGTCGGAAGTTGCCCCGTGGATTTGTCGAACTGGATAAAGCGTTCGACAATGTTAAATGGCGTAAGGTGTTCGAAACCCTGTGAAAAATAGGGTAAGGTAGATAGAGAGACGGGTAATATATAATATTTGCAAGAACCAAGTCGGAATAATAAGAGTGGAAGAACATGTATGATGTGCACGGATTAAAAAGCGTGTAACAGAGGGTTGTAGTCTTTCTCCCCTACTGTTAAATGGGGAAATAAAGGGAAGGCTTAAAAGTGGAACTAAAATTCAGTGTGAAAGGATATCAATGATAAGATTCAGTGATGAGATTGCTATTCTTAGCGAAAGAGAAGAACAATTACATTAAATAGGTGCTGAATGAAATGAACAGTCTAATGAATACGGAATATCGACTGAGAGTAAACCGAAGAAAAGCGAAAGTGAAGAGAAGTATCCGAAATGAGAATAGCGAGAAACTCAACATCGGAGTTGGGGATCACGAAGTGGACAAAGTTAAGAAATTCTGCTACCTAGGCAGCAACGTAACCCATGACGGACGGAGCAAAGAGGGGCTTAAGAAGGAGACTAGCATTGGCGAAAAGGGCGTTTATGACCAAGAGATGCCTGCTAGTATCAAACGAAGGTCTTAATTTGAAGAAGAAATTTCTGTTAATGTACGTTTGGAGCACAGCATTGTATGGTAGTGAGACACGGACTCTGGGATAATGGGAACAATAGAGAGTCGAAGCCTTTGAGATGTGGTACTACAGAAGAAAGTTGAAAATTATATGGACTGATAAGGTAAGGAACGAGGAAATTTTCCGGGGAATCCGGGGGAAAGGAACATATGCAAAACATTGAAAAGAAGTGGGGACATGAAGATAGAAATCTGTTAAGACATCAGGGATTTATGTTCTCGGTACTAGAAGGAGCTCTAAAGAGCAAAAACTGTGGACGAAGTTGGTACTGGAAAACATCCCGCAATTAACTGAGGACGTAGGTTACAACTGTTACACTGAGATGTAATGAAATCACGCTATACCTGTGGCTAATTAGACCAGTGTTAGAGCACGCAGCCGTAATGTGGGGAAACTCTGCGACTCGCACATCGGAAAGCTCAGAGAGAGCAGAACAGGGCGCTGTAGCTCGCCCTGAACCTGCCGAGAAGACACTCAATGCGCTTTCTTCACGAGGACAGGCCGTGTGTTCTGCGCCGAGATGAAGCACTTCTGAGAGAGAACATGACCAACACGGAAATAACTGTAGGAATTAATCTTAACGTACCCAAAGTCAGACTGGGAAAAGCCTGTCAGTTCAAGAGCCGACTTCAGCTGTCCCAAATTGTACGATGTAGAAAGGTTGTCACTTGCGATATTCTGAACTCGCCACTCAGAAGTGAGTCCATCAGCTACCGTCAGTGCATGACTTATTTCCTGTTCCAAATACGCTCTCCTTCACTGTACAAATCTGCGCTTTCAGTACGTATCAACACAGTATGCTATAACATAGTGTCTATATTTTGATTACATATTTTGCTGGTTTGCTTGGGATATACGGTTTGAATGAACAGTGGCTCCTAAATGTTGCTAACTACTCGTCAGCAGTAACATTTTATCGTCGATTGTCGGCTTTAGCACGGACTTCTAGCCACTTCTCCATATACTAAGAATTTCAGCATGTTTACCAGTAATTTATCTTTCCCCTTTGGCGAATCTCTTTTCAAATTGCAGGACAGGCGATATCTCAGAGACACTGCTCCCTTGGACATGACTGTTCAAAATACGTTCTTCCCATTACCCATTTCCCACCAACATTTTATAGATTTCTCCTGCAGGGGACAAGGGTTTTAATTGTGCGTGAAAAACGGAATCATCGACATTTGTTCACTGTTGGCCGTAATAAAAACGATTTACTAAATCATACTTCTAAAGAACGCTTTACGTTACCTATTCTGCTTACTGCATACTTTGTAACTCCTGGGGTATTCTTGATGACATTCGAAGGTGATGGCCGCCCATGCTGTGTAACTTTCAGTCTCTATTCTCATATTTAGAGACAAAAGTGTGTTCACTATTCTGTACAGGCTGTAGGTTGTCGTCGCTGTCTTCAGAACACTTGCCTACAGCTGCATTACTCACATGATCTTCAAACGCAGAAAGTGCTCCTTTATTTGTTGAGGAGCTCTCTAATTCTTTCAACTCATCATTAGTCAGTGATCTAATTACGGTTGTGTCACATTTCCAACTGCACATATAGAACACTAAAGATTCGCATAAATGAAAAGTGCTAAACAATTTCTAGGAAAAAGGTAGCAAGAAGCCCACTGTTGTAAAAGCAGAGGTTTTGTTGTTTACTCTACGAAAATCGAGATTACCGAATTTCATGAAGTTATTTTGGTAGTTAAATAATTAAAAAAATTATAAGAATTTTTGGTCGCGTAGACCTGAACAGAAAGGGCGTTGTGGCGCAGCACTGGTTGCAAGCCGACCCGTGATCCTCTCACTCGGAGAGTTGAATCAAAAGGCGGGCGGGGTCGCCGCCATCTTGACAGCTTAGCTCACGAGCGCGTGAAATAGGGGATTTCAGATGCCTTCGTCATCTTGGCGAGACGCCTCTGTAGATAAAACTACTTCGTTTTTGGGCATCAATCTTTCAACTCCTTTGGAGAAAGCTTCCTTTTATACAGTGTCAGTTTATGTACCTATAAAGGCGTAGTACATTTACTATCCTCTTCATTATGTGCTGTATCCTCACATATTCATTTTCCCCTAACGTCTTGACTGGCATCGTTCCCTGTGGACATCACTGTACAATGGGCTGAAAACATTGAAGTCAAAATAATTCCGTATACGGCCACGAACACTAAAAGCCATACAAAATCCCATGTATACTTAGCGAAACACTTTTTGGAGCAATAAAGATCCTACAATATACATGCGTACTCAAGAAGTAGATGTACAGGATTATCCCATAAACAAGTTCTCTAAAGTTTCCTGAACGTGATATCTTTTGGAATGGAATGCATAGCTGCGTAGTGGTTACGTTGTGGTATTCGTTAATTTCAAATGAACCTCACACTGTTTGAGCCTTAATTGTTTACTTCTATAAAGCACTTTCACATTCTGTACACCGTCCTCTGAAAATATGCACAGCTTAGAGCTTCGAGAGAAGGCATCACTACACGGATTGTTTTTACCTCTAAGGTACTTTGTATTAGTTTCGAATGGATGTAAATACAGCACCCATACTGTAAGTCTAGCGAGCTATATATAACTCAGAGATAAGCAGGACTATGTATTACAATTCTGAATCCCATTAAATCTTTATACAGCATTGGAATCGTAGTAATAGTACAGCAAGGCCATACAATGTAACAATACTACATGGACATATATATCTGACATTGTCTAATCCTGTCAACTATACCTATATAAACCTTTTTGTTATCTGATTGAACACGAAACATTCCGTTTGTTAATAATTTTATTTACTATATTCGAATTTATTGACTTTAATCTATGAACAAATTCCTCTTAAACTCATTAGGAAATTGAGTCTTAACTGTGTAGTAGCTGAATAACTGGACACAGAGTCTTTCTTGCAAAGATGAAGAGCCCTTTAGTGACCATCGACATAGCATCAAATGGTTGTAGTTGAACAAGCAGTAGAAACCCGATCATTAATTTGAAACTGCCAAAGATGGAAAAGTATGGATGCAACACACTCGTACTGAAGTGCATCACATTGTCTGTTGATGGCAGGACAAATTTAAGATGATGAGGATGCTGCTTGCTAAAACCACTGAAGATTCGCCTTGATCTGGGCATGGCTTGCTTTGGATGCCCCAAAGACCCTGTAGTTTGCTGACTGAGAGCTATATACCTTTTTTCAACTGTAATAGTACAACACATTTAATCATTCGTCTTCATTTGCTAAGGCAGATCTGTTTTCATTCTTGTTGATTCTTGCATTCGTAAAGGACACTATATATATATATATATATATATATATATATATATATATATATATATATATATAATATTTGCTGCAATCTTATAACTTTTTCAATAACCCTTAACGACCAGTTTTCCTTATAGTCCTTCCCTTCTCATTTTCTTGTACTGTGCTGTACATAACAAAAATTTCATTCTTGCAGTATAATGGTAATATAGTGAACAAAATGTTCTTGTCATTGTAATTCTTCAACATACACATACAAGTGTCAAATGAAACAAGTATCGACTTAGATAATTCCTATACAGCTACAATCTTTATGAAATGAATGCAAATATATATTTGAAAATGGTTAAACAATTCAATTATTGTAGGAACACCTTTAGGGTTAACTTAGTAACAAAATGAGGAGATACATCTAGCAGATAAGAAGATACTGGTTGATTCATCATGTTCAATTTTTCTAAAGCAGAAAACGTGCATTAAATAACCAGTGGGTTTAAGCAGTAAGCATATAATTGATGTATATATGCAGACTGGTGTGAGGAATGACAATTTGTACAATGCCAGGAACCAAGCCCAGGTTTTCTGCTTGTGAGAAGATGAGATAACCTCTGCACCAACCTGGCTCAATGACATTGCACAAATGCACAGACTATCTTAGCCTGCCTCCCTACTCAATCCAAATTTCCATTCAAGCCTAAGTCCACGTAGTATTCCTTCTAAACCCAAACAATATTGCAGAGGCTCTCCAAATGTATTAGAATAGCACCTCAGAATCAAATAGAACAGGGGATCCAGCTTGAAAACAAGGCATATGTGCTTTAATCAAATGAAACTATATGCTTCCAGAGACATTCTAAAGTTTCAAAGGTCTGTGGTCAAAATTTTAAATCGCTAGTTCTGTGTGCATATATACATAATAGAAGTTAGAGACATTAAAAAGTCTCTGGAACCATATAGTTTCATTTGATTAAGCAAATACTTGCCCTTTGGAATGTAGCTTAAGTCTGAGCTATCAGTAAAAAGACTGCAGTTCTCAGAGTAAAATATCAATAAGAACCCTTACACAGATACACAGTGAAAACATCATTGCTTCAGAAAACGCCATGTAATTGATTATAAAGTTTTGCAGAATTGAAACCTTTGAAAGTTACATGTACAAGTTCTTAGATTAAAACTGCAGAAAATAACGTTATTGTAAAGCTGCAGTAAAATTTAGAGTATTGTGTCTTTCCAATCTTGATGTGGACTTATACATTAAAATTACCTTCTTAGCTAAGTACTTGCCATGTTGAACAAGGCACAGAACTGCTCTATATAATAAAATTAAAGCGGTAAATATTTCTTAACTTTTCCGAGGTAGGAAAAGATGTTCCAAATTAAGTATAAGCTGTAATTGGCTACTGTTTTGACAGACTAATGTGTTTAATTTACAATTTATTGATGTTGATATTTTTCTACAAATAGTATTGATACTTTATGACATATTTATGTTTGTTTTGAATTTTGTTTTATTGGTTATTTGTGTTAGAGTTAGTGTGGCTTTTTAACTTTATTAGAGTGAAAGGTATTAGGTTATATTCAAATTTGTGAAGGTCCAAATAAAGGGGAGTTTGTAGGGATTCCTCAGCCTTTCAGTGATGCTATTAAATTAATTTCTAAGGAGTAGCATATTCCTATTATATCTAACTATTTACTACATTATTTTTCTACTGTTTCCTCAGCTGTTAGAGTAATCTTTCCATATTTAACTTACACGTGTTTCTTTTCTTATGGGTTTTTATTTTTTATGTTGTGCTAGACTAGGTGTTTATACTGTAATGATTTCTGGTGATCTTGTATTCAAATTATTCATTGTTAGGCTCTTTATGTTCTGTTGCCCAAACAGTATCATACATAAGATTAGCTTCAATTTTATTGTCTTTAATTATTTTCATTGATAATTTTAATATATATGGTTTAATGCATTATTAACTTTATTGTTGATTTATTATTACTTCTTTCCATTTAGCTTTGGCTTGTTTTGTCTCTTGCTTAGCTGAAACCAACCAAACTGATTTTGATTTTGCTGAAGGTGAGTCTGAATTAGTTTCAGTATTTGATTTAATATGGGGTGAAGGTGGTTTTACTTTATTTTTGGCTGAATGTATTAGAATCATTTTCATGGGCATTTTGTTGGCTTTAGTTTTTTCAGAAGGTAATTATTACTTTTTTATATTTTTTATTAAGTTTGCTATTAATCTTTTGGTTGTATTTGAGTTCAAGGTTCTTTACCTCGATTTCGTTATGATAAGTTAGTATATTTACTGTAGCTTGAAAGAGTTTTTTACCTTTCTTTAATTTTTTTCATTTTCTTTATTGGTTTAAAGATTTTATATATTACAATTATTTAGTGAAATGTTTTGGGAGAAGTGAATAGAAGAGTTATACTTGTAGTTTTATGTTAGCATTACATATGCTTTACCTAATCTAATTAACTTATTTTTCCTTAATTAGTTTGTCTCATGCTATTGCAATATGTACATTAATTAAGAAGAATGTTAAGTAAATGATTGTTAGGAGTGGTTCTGTTATAAGATATGGTTGATCAACTGGTTGCTTACCAATTCATGTTAGTAAATAAACAACTAGTATGATTGAAAATTAGGTTCGATTAATAGGTTAGAACTCAGAATGGTGTGTTGTTATAAAATGGTAAAATTATTAAGATTATAACTGATAGAAATAGAGCAATAACACCTCCCAACTTATTGGGAATTGGCTGTAAAATTGCACAGGCAAGTAGGAAGTATCATTCTGGTTGAATGTGAACAGGTGTTACTAGCGGATTGGCAGGCACAAAATTATCTGGATTTCCTGGAAGGTAAGGGTTAAATAGACATAATATAATTAATTGATACAAATTTGAGAGAATCGTAAAATGTGAAGTATAGGTGAAATGGAATTTTTTCAGTATCTCCATTTAAACCTAAGAGATTATTATGTCCATTTTGATGTAAGAAGAGTAGATGGATTGTGGTGACAGCTGCAATAATGAATGGTCATACAAAATGAAATGTAAAGAAACGATTTAACATACCATTATCAACAGTGAACCCCCTCATACACATTGAAATAAATCTGTTCCTAAGTATGGGATTGTTGATAATAAATAAGTACTCACTGTCGCATGTCAGAATGACATTTGATGTCAAGGTATAACATAGCCTATGAATGTGGTTGCTATAACTAAGAATAGAACTACTGTCCCAATTAGTCAAGTGTGTATAGTACATATAAGATCTGTAATAGATTCATTGCCCACATGTAAATAACTGCAAATAAAGAATATAGAGGCTTCATGCACATGTAATGTTCGAATAATTCATCCAATATTTACATCCCAACAGATGTGGACTACACTACTGAAAGCTATTTCAATGTTTGAGGTATAATGTACAGATAACCTGAATTATACAACACAATCCTAAAAGATATCCAGAAATTTGATAAAAATGAAGTATTTGTTTGTGTAGGTAGATCAACTAGGGAATTATTAGTAATTTTTATTGAAGGATGTCTTAATCATTAGTACAATTATCGTATTTTTTGAATAGGTCATTGATTAATATTAGTGATCATAACTACTGCTAATAACGCTAAAAATAAATAATTAATTATTATTATTGTAATAATAAATTTTTGGTGTATTATATAATTTTTCGAAAGAATCTGTTATTTCTTGGTAATTGATTGAATTATTAATATTTATAGTTCCAGTATTTTTGAAGAAACCTACAAGTATTATTATATCTACAATAATTAATGTTGATATAATGAAGATTCACATTGTTAAAGTAACGATTATAGGAACTGATTTACATTGAAGTATTTGATTTCATGCAATTCTTTTGATGTATATAAATAGAACTAATATGACACCAAGAAATGTTAATAATAGGGTATATGACAACCAATAACTTTCCATTATTGTTCCTATTATTAATCCAACAAGGAAAGTTTGAGAAATAATGGAAATTATTATTGATATTGGATGTCTTAATTTAATAAAGGTAATATTTATTACATTTCAGGCTTAGTTTATTAATATATCGGTTTTAGGGTCCAATGATGGAAAGATTTTCAGCCCTTCAAGTTTTAAAAGTGGGGGCTAGACTTAGTTCCAGTTTACAAGACTAGTGTTTTTTAAACTATTAAAACTAATGTTTATATTCTCTGTTTTTACTTCTTTATTGGTTTATTTCATTGGTGTTTACGTTTTTTCTTCGAAATGTAAATATTTATTGATGGTTTTCCTGAGATCAGAGATTATATTTTTCTTTCTTTATTTATAGTGATTAATATTTTTCTTATTGAATTTCATGATGATTATTTTTTTCCTCTTACAGGTTTAGTTTTTTCTGTTTGTGAGAGAGCTTTAGGTCTTTCTATTTTGGTTCGAATAATTCGATCACATGGTAATGATTTTTTCTCTTGTGGTTTTTCTTTATGTTAAAATATATTTTCATGACTTTTTTGATCCATCTTTATTTATTAAATAATTGGTAATAGTTAGTTCATTCTCTGATATTTGTGTCAAGTTTTATTGTTAAGGTTTGTGTATATTCAGATGCTGATTTGAATAAAATTAGATATTGTGTTAGTGTTGATTACCATTTTTTAAAATTTTATTGAGTTTTTTATTTGTTCATTAATAATTACTGATAGAGGTTCAGGTCATTTACCTTCATGTAATTATAATTTTTTATTTTTATGGTTTTGATTTTAATAATTATACTTTATTGCAAATTTGCTAGATTAAGTTTTCTTTTTATATTCTTTAGGGTAGATTGTACCTATTTTTCTTTTAATTTTGGGCTGGGGATATCAACCTGAGCCCTTATAGGCTGGGGTAATTTGAATTTTTATTCTTTGGTCGATAGATTGGCTTCTTTGTTGGTTTTATTTAATGTTTATGATTTTGCTAATACTTTATATTTTCCTTTGTTGTTTCATTTTGGTTCATGTTATTTTATTTTTCTGTGATTTTTGGCTTTTTTTAGATAATATAACTATTTTAGATTCATCTATGACTTCCTAAGACTCATTTGGAGGCCCCTATATTTGGTAGAATGATTCTTGCAAGTGTTTCGTTGAAGTTAGGTGGTTATGGTATTTTACAAGTCTTAAAAACTATTTCTTATTTGCTTTTAAAGTTTAATTGTTTCTGGTTACCTTTAGGATTTTCTGGTGGTGTTTTTGTTAGACTTACTTGTTTTAACAGGTCGATTTAATGTCTTTGATTGCTTATTCCTCTGTTACTAATAAGAGAATGTTTATTGGTGGTTTATATATTATATACTATAAATATATAGTATATATGCTATATATTTGTATAGTATATATAATATACTATAAACTTATGAGGTTGTGTAGGTTCACTTTCTTTAAAGACTGGTCATGGTTTATCCTCTTCTGGTTTGTTTTGTTTGTTTAATATCATTTCTGAGCTATTAAGTAGATAAAGACTATTAATTAACAATGGTATAATAAATTTAATACCTACAATGGCTTTGTGGTGATTGCTTTTGAGAATGTTAAGTATGGGTGCTCTTGTATCATTAATTTTGGCAGGTGAATTGAGATTATTAAATGGAATTATATCTTGATCTTCTAGTAGACTTTTGGTCAACATTTTTTCTATTTTGTTAGAACTGTTCATACTTTATGTATATATTCTTATTTGCAGTATGGAATTATTATTCTGGGGTTAATACTTGTTCTCTTAGTTATTTTTGGTAGTATCATCTTTTACTTTTATGTTGATTGTCTTGAAATATTCTTTGTTTAAAGGGTGAATATTTCATTTTTTTAATTCCTTAAGTATTTTAACTAATAAATTTGGTTTGGAGGATCAGTGATAAAGTGTTTCATCTTATGCCTTGTTCTGTTGAACAGAGCACTGAACTGCTCAATATAATTAAATTCAAGCAGCAAATATTTCTTGACTTGTCTGTTTACCTGAGGTAAGAAAAGAAATTCCAAATTAAGTCATTTCAGGCTACCTGATCAGAGAGTTAGTAAGGCCCAACTCATCAAAGATGTATACAGCCTTTTCTTCCCTTTATTGTTCCACATGGAACAATTCTGCTTTAATATTGTCATATCAAGAATCCATTTCCAAGTACCTTGACTTGGCGGAATGGTAATGTACTACATTTCACTCTGCTCTCAAACATTTAAATGCTGCTTGAAAGCTTGTGTGTTGGAAACGTTCATCTGTTCGTAGAACTCAGATTTAGTTTACACACACCAACGTCAGAATCAGTTTAAAATGCCACATGAAATAAAACAAAAAATTAAGTTTCCGCATGTTAAACAGTAGCGTGGTGGTGTACCACTGGTCATTGGTTATGGATGCTAGGACATATAGCAGCAAATGAATGTGTATGTGAGGGGTTTCTGAGATCATCTGATGGAGTTTTCTGTGTTCTGTAATAGATCATATACTTTGTGTGATTTATCAGTTGTTCTGAAAATAAAACTTTTCATAGTCTAGTTGACATCATGATCATATTGATAATATTCTTTCTTCCCCCTCTCTCCTTTTTGATGCATGTACTGTAATCAACCACATACAGACTCGGTGGTGCTATCCATGACAAAATTTATGCACTGTACAGAACTGAGTTCTATAGATAGTTGTTCTTCCTTCCAATCATCAGGAGTACTCATATGGAAGTTTTGAATATTCTGCATTGTTTGCATAAACCCAGATCGTTCAGAAATTGCAGCTACAGTTACTGAACTATTATCTATACTGGCAAAATGGTTATAATTATTTTAGGTATAAAACTGCTCTGCTGTTGTAAAAGGTCTTTCAAATGTCATTCAGTAAGGTTATTACAGCGACAGAAACATGTATTATCGAAACATACACAGAAAAAGTAAAAAGAGTTAGTAAATATATATTACTCGAGTTAATACAGAGTAGAAAAAATCTGATGAATGGAAGAGAGACAGAGCTGAGAAGCCCTAATGTGGGAAGATTAGGAAGTTTGAACTAGAAATTTGTATTTTTCCACAAATTATTCCCAACTTGTCATTATACTGACATCATAAATCTCATTCTTAGGTGTTTGCACTTGCTATTGCTCTCCTCAGTTATGTTTTCTAGTTTCATCATTTAAACCGGACTCACATGTCTTTTGCTTAGCCTTGGTCATTTGCATAGTTCTCCTTTTACTGATTTCATTATTTAATAGCTCAAAAATAGTCATCTAGTTCCTTACATTCCTTTCAAATAGTCGTTTCCTATCACTCAATTCGACCAACCGCACAGATCGATTTTGAGACACTCAGCCGATCCGTCAACAAAGACATGCTTTTCCTACTGTATGTTCCCCAGGGAAGGTCGGTGTTATTTTATTAGGCCCGTACGACGCAGCCACCGTGAGAAGGTTAAGGGCCACAAAAAGTTTACAGCTGGCTGCCCCTGGGCGAGGCTCCACTCTGCTGTTATGAGAACTCCTCTTTTATGGAGACTCATAACATCTTTCTTTTTTTTTCAGCGAAGTGAAGATGGTGGGCGAAATTGAAACGACAATGCAGTTACCTTGCCTCGAGGAGCAGTATAAATATCCATTCGCTGCAAGAAATTTGTCACAAAGAGAACATCTTACTCTGCTCTTCTCAATGTGCCAGACTTCCCTGAGAGCAATTTTGAAATGCATGTTTTTGTACGTCCCACAGTCATGCAGACCTACAAAATGACTCACAAGTTTTTTCCAAAAGTGTTAGAAAAGTCGGTTATTATTAATCTAATTGTTTATTTAATTTGAGTCCTTAATCAACAGGCAACGGATACCCTGTAATTTCGGTGGTACAGTAACAAAATGTCGTACTGGCACAATGAAGACAGGAATATTCAGGTTCATGCCTTTGTAGAGTGGCAGGGAATCCACACTTTGTATTAGCGGCATCATTCAATTATAGGTAACAGGAAACTGTAACTTCAGTCCTGTGTACATGATATTTTCTTTTTCGGATAATTGGGTTATGTGCCATAATACACTGATATCAAAGACAAAGATTTTTATTACTTAGGCTGTGATATTTCTTCACTGTCCTTTTATGTGCCACACATAACACCACATATGATTCGTGAACTATGATAATGTAAAGTATCTGCAGTTATTTGGCCTAATAACTCATCTGTATTCAAATTTACACATATGTTAACTATTTAAATAGGTATGGCACGGCAGCACACAAAATAGTAGTATTTTTCGAAACGTTTGTGTTAAAGAACTACCATCTACTTCACATATAATAATTCTTTGTCACTGCCATTACTATGAATGTTGATAGATAATTACTATGAATACAGGACTCAGTCCTGTTAATCTGACATTGTATACAGTTAGCCTGATGTCATTTCTTTTTCAAGTGCTACTAAATGTATTTTTCGTATTTCGGATACATGTAAACTGAATAAATTGACACATAATTACATTATTGTTACAGTAGTTCATGTTACCAAGGATAGAAGTGCTCTAAAGGATTTCTTCAAACTGCCATTGAAAAGAATTTGTTTAATTTCCCCTAGGATTGGAAGAATTTTAGGACTAACAAACATATAAACTCAGCTAGTGCTGTTAAAATAACAGCAGACGATGTATTATGCAACAGTTTACGGGAAAAAGAATGTGTAGGAATTGTTTGCTGTCGTAAATTATTCAGTGGTTCAAAATATTCAATAATTTAAAATATGTACAGATGATTACGGCCCTATTCCAAAAGTTTATGCAAAAAAGAAATTTGCTGTTTCATATCCCTTATTAACTCGGACAATGATGTAATTATACTTACGAAACACTGAAGGAAATTGTTACGAAGTGAACTAATTAAAGTCAGTCTGATCCATTGAGTATCAGTATCTTTCTTTTTGTCCAATAGACTTTACTAGCCTGACAATAGGAGATTTATTCCTAACTTTCTGTTACTAGAAACTTTCTTCACACAGCAGTATTTCTACATACAATACTCTTTAGAAAATTTCGCTTTATCATTCGTATAACGGTAGCATGGTTTGCAGATAAATATCACAGATTACAATTAAAACACCTCCTGTGCGGAAAGTTTATAGCTGTTTACAAACATTGGCAAATTATAGTTCGTATCAACATCCAGTCGACAACGTTGGTGTGTGTGTGTGTGTGTGAGTGTGTGTGTGTGTGGGGGGGGGGGGGGGGTGTACGTGTGATATTGACAAGGAGAGAGAGAGAGAGAAAGAGAGAGAGAGAGAAGGAGAGAGAGAGAGAGAGAGAGAGAGAGAGAGTATAATAATAACACCACCAACGTTACAAGTATCATCACTTTCCTGTATATTTTGATATTGGTATTTCAGTTAGCCTAGGACTCGCGATAATAACCACCGAACAACACAGAACACCATAACATAAACAGGATTTTAGAACTACTATTTGCAGTGAATATCACTTTCAAACAAAACCTGATGTTATTTACTCTCCGCTAGGCCTGTATACATTATTTAACAAGAGCTGTTGTTAAATAGACCTGAATATAAAATACACGTTTTTCTCAGATAATCTGGCACGTCCATTCGAACGAGGAAATGCGACGCTCCTCATAAATCATGCAATGCACACTTTGGGTGGGGAAAGATGGGGTTTGTGGAGACTGGAGCATTTCTTCATGTCTGATGCTTAGATCATGTCAGTTCGTCGATGCTGTGGCGTGGGCACGTATGGAAGACAGACAACGACTCGATTGACTTAGCGCTCTGTCTCTCGTATTTTGTAAGCAAAACATACGTAACTTACTTAATTTGCGGTGTTGTTTCATCTGATTTAATCTCATCATGCATTGATTTATGTTCTTTGTTAAGTAATCCAAATAGTGTGCATTCACACATTTGTCTTATTTTTTTTTTGTTTATTCAGAAAACGGAGCTGCTTGTGATGCCAAATTACGTCATCGAGACGTAAGAATAAACTTATCAGACCTCTGATGACAAAAAATGATATTCTATAACAGCGGAGTTGGCTACAGTAGAGCAAGGAAGATGGTCTCTTACTTTAGTCCCTGCTAAAGCAACATTCTTGTGCGATTTAGGACATATGTGATTTCATATGAACGTTCCTGCAAAATAATACTTCTATGTTAGGAGAAGTATTAATTTCACTACGGTGCAAAATGTTTTTGTTCAGCCAAGTTTATATAGCTTGACTTTGGAAGTGTTGTCGAATACACTAATGACTGTTAGCCTTGACTCACTGTTAATTTTTCAGCAAACCTATATCATTCCAAATCGACATCCACTATGCATAGTAATAAGTAATAATAGAAAGGTAATGCCGTATATAAATAGTGAAAGGAAACCCGAAAAGGTGGTAAGTGTTTGACGTTGTTTTACGTGGGGATGATGATATATGACGTAGATTTCAGCATAACCTTCAGATAACGGCCGGTAACTTTCGCACGAGAATGTGTTTTCTGCTAACTGTGCTGCCATGCATGAAGCAGCGTTGAAAAGATGTTGAGATGCAGCGTTTTCTCTTACAGTGAACTGCAGCATAAAATTTAAGTTTGTTTTATGTTAGATATGAAAACTGTTAACCCTTATACACATCATGGAATAGCTACTACCTTAAGATAGCAAATGGAAGTGAAGATATAAATGTTATTGAGAAGGTACAACTAGTTGAGGGCAATTTAATTATAGCAGAATTCGTCAACATTTCTGGAATTTCTAATAATTTTCTGAAGACCTAGCAGCGAGGAATCCTAAATACGAATGTACAAGTTGTCAAATAAAATGTGCATGACAAAATTTCAATAATGTGGGTTTCATCTAATAAAAGCAAGAAATGAAAAAATGGTAAACGTGTACTTTATCTGGTAACACTCTGTAAAATTTATTTTCCTTAGCTTGCAAATGCTTTTTTCTAACTCCTTATGTCTCAGACGTGTGTAAACTAACGATAAAATTACTCATCTCAGACTTTGCTGTTACGACCATATCAGTAGTATTGTGAAAGCTATGTGTTTCGTATTTGGAAAGGTGTTAAGTCGAATTTTCTTCTACACACGGTACCTTAAAAATCAACATATACATATACATCTACGTGATTACTCTGCTAGTCACAATAAAGTGTCTGGCAGAGGGTTCAGTGAACAACCTTCAAGCTGTCTTTCTACTGTTCCACTCACGAAAGCTGGGCGGGGAAAACGAGCACTTAAAATTTTCATTGCGACCCCTGATTTCTCTTATTTTTTTCCTATCTAGGTGCGTGCCAACAGAAGGTTTTCACAATCGGAGGAGAAAACCGGTGATTGAAATTTCATGAGAAGATCCCGTCGCAACGAAGGACGCCTTTGTTTTAATGGTTGCCACTCCAATTCACGTATCATGTCTGTGGCACTATCTCTCCTATTTCGCGATAATACAAAACGAGCTGCCCTTCTTTGAACTTTTTCGATGTCATCCTTCAGTCCCATCTGATGCGGATCCCGCACCGCACAACAGTGCTCCAGAATATGGCGGATGAGCGTGGTGTAAGCAGTGTCTTTAGTAGACCTGTTGCACCTTCTAAGTGTTCTGCCAGTGAATTGCAGTCTTTGGTTTTCCCTACCCACAACATTATCTATGTGATCGTTCCAGTTTGGGTTACTTGTAATTGTAATCCCTAAGTATTTAGTTGAATTTACATCTTTCAGGTTTGTGCGACATATGGCGTAATCGAAATTTAACGTATTTCTTTTAGTACTCATGTGCGAAACTTCTCACTTTTCTTTATTCAGGGTCAATTGCCACTTTCGCACCATACAGTTATCTAAATCATTTTGCAATTAATTTTGGTCATCTGATGACTTTACATGACCGTAAATGACAGCATCATCTGGAAACAATATAAGACGGCTACCGCGATTGTCTCCTACGTCGATAAAATAGATCAGGAACAATAGTGGGCCTATAACATTTCCTTGGGGAAATCGGATATTACTTCTGTTTCACTTGATGACTTTCCGTCTATTACTAAGGACTGTAACCTCGCTGACAAGAACTCAAGAATCCAGTCGCACAACTGAGGCGATATTCTACAGGCACGCAGTTTGGTTAGAAGACGCTTGTGGAACGAATTTGACACCCCTTGTCGATAGCACTCATTACTTCATGAGTATAAAGATGTAGTTGTGTTTCATAAGAACGATAGTTTCTAAATCCGTGCTGATATACACTCCTGGAAATGGAAAAAAGAACACATTGACACCGGTGTGTCAGACCCACCATACTTGCTCCGGACACTGCGAGAGGGCTGTACAAGCAATGATCACACGCACGGCACAGCGGACACACCAGGAACCGCGGTGTTGGCCGTCGAATGGCGCTAGCTGCGCAGCATTTGTGCACCGCCGCCGTCAGTGTCAGCCAGTTTGCTGTGGCATACGGAGCTCCATCGCAGTCTTTAACACTGGTAGCATGCCGCGACAGCGTGGACGTGAACCGTATGTGCAGTTGACGGACTTTGAGCGAGGGCGTATAGTGGGCATGCGGGAGGCCGGGTGGACGTACCGCCGAATTGCTCAACACGTGGGGCGTGAGGTCTCCACAGTACATCGATGTTGTCGCCAGTGGTCGGCGGAAGGTGCACGTGCCCGTCGACCTGGGACCGGACCGCTGCGACGCACGGATGCACGCCAAGACCGTAGGATCCTACGCAGTGCCGTATGGGACCGCACCGCCACTTCCCAGCAAATTAGGGACACTGTTGCTCCTGGGGTATCGGCGAGGACCATTCGCAACCGTCTCCATGAAGCTGGGCTACGGTCCAGCACACCGTTAGGCCGTCTTCCGCTCACGCCCCAACATCGTGCAGCCCGCCTCCAGTGGTGTCGCGACAGGCGTGAATGGAGGGACGAATGGAGACGTGTCGTCTTCAGCGATGAGAGTCGCTTCTGCCTTGGTGCCAATGATGGTCGTATGCGTGTTTGGCGCCGTGCAGGTGAGCGCCACAATCAGGACTGCATACGACCGAGGCACACAGGGCCAACACCCGGCATCATGGTGTGGGGAGCGATCTCCTACACTGGCCGTACACCACTGGTGATCGTCGAGGGGACACTGAATAGTGCACGGTACATCCAAACCGTCATCGAACCCATCGTTCTACCATTCCTAGACCGGCAAGGGAACTTGCTGTTCCAACAGGACAATGCACGTCCGCCTGTATCCCGTGCCACCCAACGTGCTCTATAAGGTGTAAGTCAACTACCCTGGCCAGCAAGATCTCCGGATCTGTCCCCCATTGAGCATGTTTGGGACTGGATGAAGCGTCGTCTCACGCGGTCTGCACGTCCAGCACGAACGCTGGTCCAACTGAGGCGCCAGGTGGAAATGGCATGGCAAGCCGTTCCACAGGACTACATCCAGCATCTCTACGATCGTCTCCATGGGAGAATAGCAGCCTGCATTGCTGCGAAAAGTGGATATACATTGTACTAGTGCCGACATTGTGCATGCTCTGTTGCCTGTGTCTATGTGCCTGTGGTTCTGTCAGTGTGATCATGTGATGTATCTGACCCCAGGAATGTGTCAATAAAGTTTCCCCTTACTGGGACAATGAATTCACGGTGTTCTTATTTCAATTTCCAGGAGTGTATGTCTATAAGTAGTCTTCTTCGAGGTATTTCATAATTTTCGAACACAATATATGTTTTAAACCCTACTGCAAATCAACGTTAGTGATATGGGACTGTAATTCAAAGGATTACTCCAACTTCCATTCATGGGTATTGGTGTGACTTGAGCAATTTTACAGTCTTTAGGTACAGATCTCTCTGTGAGCGAGTGGTTGTATATAACTGCTAAATATGGAGGTATTGTATCAGCATACTCTGAAAGGAAGCTGACTGGTATACAATCTTGACCGGTGGACTTTACTTTATTAAGTGATTTAAGCTGCTTTGCTACACCAAGGATATCTGCTTCTATGTTTCTCATCTTGGCAATTGTTCTTGATTGGAACTCAGTAATATTCACTTCGTCTTCATTGGTGAAGGAGTTTCGGAAAACCGTGTTTAATAACTCTGCTTTCTTGGCACTGTCATCAGTGATCTCGCCGTTATTATCGCGCAGTGAAGGTATTGATTGCATATTGCCACTGGTGTGCGACCGATGACCGTAGCAGTCTGGTCTCTTTAATCCCACAAACCACTGGTGTGCCTTATGTATGACCAGAATCTCTTTTGGTTTTCTGCCAGATTCCGAGACAGGGTTTTGTTGTGAAAATTGTTGATAGCATCTTGCACTGAAGTACGAGCTGTGTTTAGAACTTCTGCAAAACTTTGCCAATCTTGGGGATTTTGCGTTCTTTTAAATTTGGCGAGCCGTTTTCGTTGCTTCTGCAACAGCGATCTGACCTGTTTTGTGTACCAAGGCGGATCAGTATCATCACTTATTAATTTATGTAGTATATATCTTTCAATTGCTGTAGATACTCTCTCTTTGAAATCATTCAACATTTTTCCTACGCTTACATGATGAGATGGAGGAAGTGAAGACGTGAAGGACGTTAAGAGCATTTTTATCAGGTTTTTTAAATAGATGTACTTCGCGCTAATTTTTGATGGTTGTAGATTTTGTGGTATTCATCCCAGCAGCAACTGCCTTGCCGTCGCTAGTCCCTCTATTCGTCACGATATTCCCTATTTGTCCAGGATTATGCTTTCTGAAGCATTTAGGCTTCGAGTTGGCTCATGAACTAATCATCATCATTATCATCATCATCATTTAAGACTGATTATGCCTTTCTGCGTTCAGTCCGGAGCATAGCCCCCTTATAAAATTCCTCCATGATCCCCTATTCAGTGCTAACATTGGTACCTCTTCTGATGTTAAACCTATTACTTCAAAATCATTCTTAACCGAATCCAGGTACCTTCTTTTCGTCTGCCCGACTCCTCCTACCCTCTACTGCTGAACCCATGAGTCTCTTGGGTAACCTTGCTTCTCCCATGCGTGAAATATGACCCCACCATCTAAGCCTGTTCGCCCTGGCTGCTACATCTACAGAGTTCATTCCCAGTTTTTCTTTGATTTCCTCATTGTGGACAGCCTCCTGCCATTGTTCCCATCTACTAGTACCTGCAGTCATCCTAGCTACTTTCATATCTGTAACCTCAACCTTGTTGATAAGGTAACCTGAATCCACCCAGCTTTCGCTCCCATACAACAAAGTTGGTCGAAAGATTGAACGATGCACAGATAATTTAGTCTTGGTACTGACTTCCTTCTTGCTGAAGAGAGTAGATCGTAGCTAAGCGCTCACTGCATTAGCTTTGCTACACGTCGCTTCCAGTTCTTTCACTAAGTTGCCATCCTGTGAGAATATGCATCCTAAGTACTTGAAACCGTCCACCTGTTCTAACTTTGTTCCTCCTATTTGGCACTCTATCGGTTTATATTTCTTTCCCACTGACATTACTTTCGTTTTGGAGATGCTAATCTTCATACCATTGTCCTTATATTTATGATCTAGCTCTGAAATATTACTTTGCAAACTTTCAATCCAATGTGCCATCGCAACTAAGTCATCCGTATATGCAAGACTGCTTATTTTGTGTTCACATATCTTAATCTCACCCAGCCAGTCTATTGTTTTCAACATATGATCCATAAATAATATGAACAACAGTGGAGACAGGTTGCAGCCTTGTCTAACCCCTGAAACTACTCTGAACCATGAACTCAATTTACCGTCAACTCTAACTGCTGCCTGACTATCCATACAAAGACCTTTAATTGCTTGCAAAAGTTTGCCTCCTATTCCACAATCTCGTAGAATAGACAATAACTTCCCCCTAGTAACCCGATCATATACCTTTTCTAGATCTATAAAGCATAGATACAATTACCTGTTCCACTCATAACACTTCTCCATTATTTGCTGTAAGCTAAAGATACTGGTCCTGACAACCTCTAAGAGGCCTAAACCCACACTGATTTTCATCCAATTGGTCCTCAACTAATACTCGCACTTTCCTTTCAACAATACCTGAGAAGATTTTACCCACAACGCTGATTAAAGAGATACCTCTGTAGTTGTTACAATCTTTTCTGTTTCCCTGTTTAAAGATTGGTGTGACTACTGCTTTTGTCCTGTCTGATGGAACCTGTCCCGACTCCCAGGCCATTTCAAATATCTTGTGTAGCCATTTAAGACCTGACATTCCACTGTATTTGATGAGTTTCGACTTAATTTCATCCACCCCAGCTGCTTTATTGCACTGCAATCTATTGATTATTTTCTCTACTTCCTCAAATGTGGTCCTATTTCCATCATCATTCCTATCCCATTCTACCTCAAAATCTGAAACATTACTGATCGTATTTTCACCTAAATTGAGCAACTCTTCAAAATGTTCCCTCCATCTGCCCAAGGCATCCACAGGATTCACCAGCAGTTTTCCTGACCTGTCCAAAGTACTTGTCATTTCCTTCTTACCTCCCTTTCTAAGACTGCTAATTACACTCCAGAATGGTTTTCCAGGAGCTTTACCCATAGTCTTCAACCTGTTTCCAAAGTCTTCCCAAGATTTCTTCTTGGATGCTGCAATTGTCTGTTTGGCTATGTTTCTTTCTTCAACATAAATTTCTCTGTCTACCTGAGTTCTAGTATGTAGCCATTTTTGGTACGCCTTCTTTTTCCTTTTACAGGCTGCCTTGACTGTGTCATTCCACCAAGCTGTTTGCTTCATCCTACTTTTACACACTATTGTTCCAAAACATTCTTTAGCCACTTCTAGTACTGTGTCCCTGTACCTAGTCCATTCCTTTTCCAATGACTGTAATTGACTACATTCAACTAACTGGTACCTTTCTGAGATCGCTGTTATGTACTTGTGCCTTATTTCCTTATCCTGAGGTTTCTCCACTCTTATCCTCCTACATATGGACCTGACCTCCTGCACTTTCGGCCTCACAAGCCCAATTTCACTGCAGATTAAATAATGATCAGTGTCATCAAAGAATCACCTGAATTCACGTGTGTCTCTCACAGCCTTCCTGAATTCCTGATCCGTTATTATATAGTCAATGACAGATCTGGTTCCCCTGAATTACCAAGTATACTAGTGAAAGTTCTTATGTTTAAAAAAGAAATTTGTGATTACTAAGCACGCACTAGCACAGAAATCCAAGAGTTGTTTCCCGTTCCTGTTGGCCTCCATATCCTCTCCAAATTTACCCATAACCTTTTCATCCCCTTCTGTTCGATTTCCAATCCTGGCGTTATAATCACCCATGAGCAGAACGCTGTCCTTGTCTTTTACTGTAACAACTACATCACTGAGTGCCTCATAAAAACTATCCATCTTATCTTGAGCTGTCCCTTCACAATGCGAATATACTGACACAATCCTAATTTTCTTGCTAGACACTGTCAAATCTATCCACATCAGTCGTTCGTTTACATACCTTATTGCAACTACGCTGGGTTCCATTTCTTTCCTGATGTAAAGTCCTACACCCCATTGTGCTATTCCTGCTTTGATTCCTGACAGGTAGACCTTGTATTCTCCCACTTCCTCTTCTTTCTCACCCCTTACCCGAATGTCACTAACAGCTAAAGCGTCCAGCCCCATCTTACTTACAGCCTCTGCCAGCTCTACCTTCTTCCCAGAGTAGCCCCCATTGACATTAATAGCTCCCCATCTCATTACCATTCGTCTTCCAAGTCGTATCTTAGGAGTCCCTGGTTTGTCAGTTAGAGGTGGGACTCCGTCACCTCCAAAGGTCCGAGGCATTTTGCTCTGATTGTTGCCAGCATCATATTTAAAGGACCAGGGAAGCAGGTTGCTAGCCTTACTTGCCCTGAGTACCATTGGGTTTTACCCCTACCGGTTGAGGGACTCACCGGTAGATTTGGTAGTCTTTGCCATATGAGCACAAAGGTGACCACGACTCAGAATATGTCCGAGATGCCCAGCCTTATTCCAAATTAACTAGTATCCCGACTGTCGGGACCACTTACTTGGCCACGCATACGTTGCATGTGGTTCATGAACGAGGACATGACTACAGGAACCCACACCATGAACCACTCATGAACTAATGGTTCAAAATAATTCATGAACTAATGGTTCAAAATAATTTTCTGAGAAAGCATTCAGTACAATTTCGGATGACGTTTCATGCCTTATGACATTGTATGAGTCGGGTACCTATTTGAAATGAGACTCAAGTTTTCTTTGAAATTTTCAGTAACAGTATCTACTGAGTCGGGTGTTGGTAAAACGATCCCATTAATAGTTTAGTCCGACTGTCTATAACCTTTACCCATACTATTTCGCAGGAACTATCTACTTCCATTTCACTACAAGGTGAACTGCTTCTGACAGCAATAAATACTCCACCACCAACTGTATTTAATCAATCCTTTCTGAACATTGTTAGATCGGAATAAACGATGACTAACTGACAACCTCAGCTGCCGACAGGTGTTGTTGATATACCTCGATGTGGACAGCTGAAAATGTATGCCCCGACCAGGACTTTTTTTTATTTTTTTTTGTTTTTATTTTACTTTTTTAAATTTTTTTATTATTTTTTTTAGTGAGGTGGGGGAGGGCGTGGAAGGAAGAGCGATCAGGGGTCGTAACCCGAGGCCTGGTCGCAGTGTCCCCCTCGTCCGTCAAGGAATCAGGGATGGGAAGGGGAAATCTTTTGTGGGAATTATTATTTATTTATTTTTATTTACTGTTTTTAATACATTCTTAATGTGATTTTACTTTATACCACAACAAAAATAAATGTATCTAGCACCGCATCGTGCTCTGAGAAAAAGAAAACAATATCTCGTCACGTTCCTACACCGAGGTAATGTATATGGGGAAAACGAAAAAAAAGTGCTTCATACAGGATGCAGAAGGGTGTGTCGCTACTCTCCTTACGCTTCATCATCCAGGTACGTCTTCACGTATATCATGTTGTTCCACCGAGAATCGAACTTAGTCTTGTCAGCTCACTCAATGTGTGTCTTCTCCTACCTGCTGATGATCCAGCTGCGTGGAGGGTCGCGTAGGGCACTCCCTAAGTAATTAGAAAAATACTGTCTGTATTTTGGGTCCCGTACGATCTTGCAATGACGTTCTTGCAGGTAGTTCCAAACGTCTAATACATCTTTAGGTCCATCGTGAAATAAGTAGTGTACCGCATGCGCACGGATCCACGTGACAGCGTTGGCCTTGGCGCGCGGGAAATACTGTTGATCCGGAAATAGTAGAAACCGAGGTGTAATGCGTTCCGGAGTCAATCGTAGAAAATATGACAAAATTTGTCGCACCAAGCGCCATTCGTCTTCTGCCGCGCCACATGTGAGACGGTGTTCGTCCGTGTCTGGTACCCCGCAGTCTACGCAGAGAGGATATTCCGCCATGTTTATCTTGTGGAGGCGTGATCGGGTGATCTGTTTACCATTGACTGTGATGTACCATGTGGATCGGACGGCTGTGTCAAGTGGAATCGCGTGAATCGTCTTCCACACCACCTTCTAATTAACCTGAGGGGACTCGAACCTGGGATCTCCCGCTTACACGGCAGACGCTCTATCCATCTGAGCCACCGCGGACACAGATGAATAGCGCGACTGCAGGGACTTATCCCTTGCTCGCTTCTCGTGAGACTCACATTCCCAACTGTCCACAATTCTACATATGTATTGTACCTTATAGACATTTGCCCACCTACTCATTACTCGCGCACGCTTTGGCTATTCCCGTAAGAGCTTAGGCAACCTGTGTGCATTCGCACAGACGAAGGTCAATTGCTGGGTAGCCTTTAACTATATATACGAAGACAGTAACTTATTCTCGAAAGAACAGTTAGTGTTGATGACCGTGCAGCTTTTTCCCTGGAATAAATGATGACTAACTGACAACCTCAGCTGCCGATAGATGTTGTTGATATACCTCTAAACTCTTACGGGAATCGCCAAACCGTGCGCGAGTAATGAGTGGGTGGGCAAATGTCTATAAGGTACAATACATACGTAGAATTGTGGATAGTTGGGAATGTGAATCTCACGGGAAGCGTGCAAGGGATAAGTCCCTGCTGTCGCGCTATTCATCTGTGTCCTCAGTGGCTCAGATGGATAGAGCGTCTGCCATGTAAGCAGGAGATCCCGGCTTCGAGTCCCGATCGGGGCACACATTTTCAGCTATCCACATCGAGGTATATCAACAACACCTGTCGGCAGCTGAGGTTGTCAGTTAGTAATCATTTATTCCAGGGAAAAAGTTGCACGATCATCAACAGCAACTGTTCTTTCGAGAACAAGTTACTGTCTTCGTATATATTGTTAGATCGTTTGAAAAAAATTCGGCTGTACGTAATTCCCGCTTTAGCCAGCTTCCTGTACCCATAACTACATGAGATTCAGTGCTTCCTATTAGGGTTTGGAGCTCTCGTTCTTTCCCAACACAGTTACGACAATTTACAACTACAATACCGATCGTTTCTACAACTACCTTACTTTGTTTACCTGCCCCCTTTTAGCCGGACGCCCTTTCTGTGGTTCCCTGAGGCACAATAACCTGAAAAACCGCACAGTCCCTTATACACTGCCCCCGCTACCCGTATAGCCGGGTCCTGAGTGTAGTGGGCTCCTGCTTCCTGTGTGCAGTGGGCTCCTAGCCTATTAATTGGAATCCGGAAACCCACCACCCTATGGCGCAGGTCCAGGAATCTGCAGCCTACACGGTCACAGAGCCTCCTGAGCCTCTGAGACCCTCCACTCGCCTCTGCACCAAAGGACCACAGTCGGTTCTATCGACGATGCTGCGGATGCCTTAATCTCGCAAGAAACACTGGTGATCTTTACCATTTCCGCTAGCTGCCCGAAACCAAAGAGTCTCCTCCGATCCAAAGCGACACACGTCATTTGTACCAACATGAGCCACCAACTGCTATTGGCTGCACCCTGTACTCATCATGGCATCCGGAAGCCCCCTTTCCACATCTGGAATGATTCCCCCTAGTATGCACACGGAGTGCACACTGGCTTCCTTCTTCTCCTCGCAGCCACGTTCCTAAGTGGCCAATTACGCGCCTAGCGCTGGGCTCCCAACTACTAGCAAACCCACCCTCTGTATATGCGCAGAGCTTTCAGGCCGAGAAACTTCCTCTGGAACAGGTTAGACGAATGCATCCACCTTAGCGACTTCGTCAGCCACAGATAACGCCCGAAACGTAATCGTCGAACAAACGGGGGAGGCCCTACGATCGCCCCCTCAGAAAGTCTTTCGCTGCCTGCCTGAATGGAATGATCTCCCGCTTGACCATGGGTGAGGGGTCAACCTCAGTGTAGGCAGTACCCAGGGTGGACACAGCAGTGTACAGATCAGGGGACACGTGGGACATGCTCGACATTCCTCGCATCCCCGTGTCCGACCCCCCCCCCCCTCCCCCCCCCCCCGTGATTCCCCTTGGTAGCAGCCTCAGGCTGTGAGATCGAAGCCAACACAGCCTGGAGCTCTCAGCGAAGGGCCACCAACTCATCTGACATCTGTGCACAGCAGTCACAGTTCCTATCCATTTATGAAATAGCTCCTGTTTAATGCTTGTAAAAATATGTAACAAACGAACAGTGTACTCGGCTTATTAGCCGCAGGATTTCAAAATGCTGTGTCACTGACGGTCTATCCTACACTGAGCTATACTGACAGAAACAAACAAAAGTCTGTATGATGCCAGGGTTGATAACAACAGCGGTACTGTAAGCTACACTGTCATTTAAAATAAAAAGTTGTGCCTAGCAAGCACTTGAACATGCAAGAAATTACAAAAATAAACTAGTAACTACACAAGTATCTGTAAATAAGTCGCTTCTGTTGGAAGCTCTTAAAATATATATAACAAACAAACTGTGTACTCGTCTTACTATCAGTAGGAACTCGAGGTGCTCTCTCACTGACGGTCTATCCGACACTGAGCTATACTAACCAAAACAAACCAAAGCCTGTACCATACGGGGCTCGATATAAGGGTCGATAACAACGGCGGTACTGTATGATACACTGTTATTGGTTCAAATGGCTCTGAGCACTATGGGACTTAACTTCTGAGGTCATCAGTCCCCTAGAACTTAGAACTACTTAAACCTAACTAACCTAAGGACATCACACACATCCATGCCCGAGGCAGGATCCGAACCTGCGACCGTAGTGGTCGCGCAGTTCCAGACTGTAGCGCCTAGAAACGCTCGGCCAACCCGGCTGGCCACACTGTTATTAAAATATAAGGTTATGGCTCGTAAGCACCTGAAGACGCAAGAGATTACAGCCATGTTTAAAATCTTGAGATTACAAAAATAAACTAGTAGCTACACTGGTATCTATCTGTAAATAAATCGCTCTGGTTTGAAGCTCGTAAAAAATATATAACAAGCGAACGGTGTACTTGCCTTATTAGCAGCAGGAACTGGAGGTGCTCTCTCACTGACATTCTATCAATTAAATTTGATCTATGTAAAGAATCTTGGAAAACATGTAAAATAGAAGTGAGTCACATTTCGCGATTTTCGATTCATCTGTTAATTAGTGTTACAAAACAATACCAAGAGGTAATCTCCACCGTGTTGTCTTTATACTGTCCTTAATCGTCGTATTAGAACATATCGAGACGTATGTCAAGAATATGTACTTTGGCGACCATCCTGCATCCTACTCTGCTAATGTTTTCCCCCACAGTCTAGATCAGTTATACATACGTTTCGAACTTGTGCTTGCCCAGAAGCCCTAGACTGCTGCTGTAAAAAATTCGAAGCAACTCTGCCTTCTCAGTGAGCATTTCGGAAAATTTGGTGGTCCTACAAAAACACCAGTTTTGACTTTTGCCTCAAGAGAGTTTGAGGAAGCAGCTTAGAAGGTATTTGAAGGATACCAAATCCGTATTCAGACATTTAACAAACTGTTTCATTGGGCCCAGCGTCTAGTATCCTTGTTTTTGCGATTGCAGATACACACACGCAGAAGTTAATTGTGTGTGAGACACGATAATGTCAAATGGGAAACATTGGTAGATCCAAAGAAGGTGGTGTTTCGTCAGTCAGAGGAAGATATGGATGTTTGTTTCCGGTTTTACCTTGAAAAGATTTAGGTATTTCGATGAGAGTTCGATGAGCAGGTGCCACTCACTTGGATTGAAATCTGTTTCGGTAGCGTCATAAAGACCAGTCACGCTGTGGTATAAGTGTAGGTCATTTTGGGAAGAATATAACTGAATAAAGAAAAAACAGTGAAAAACACAAATGAACTCATTACACAAATGAAAGACTTACACATCCCACAAACAGCATCTCTCATCTCTTTTGACATAGAGAACATGTACACCACGATACCCACTCCAGACACAGTAAAACTAATTGACAAAACCTTACTAAAATACAAGAAACTACGTGCAGACAATATTAATGAAATAACTAAAACTCTTAAAGCAATCAAATCCATAAATTACTTAAAATTTGAAAAGGAATTTTACTTACACGAAGATAGGCTTCCAATGAGATCCCAGTTTCAGGAGCACTGGCAAACATATTCGTCAACCATATAGAAAACACAGGCATTGATACAATCATCACAAATAAAGAAAACAAAACTGTTTACTGGTACAGATATGTGTACGACACAGTCTGCATGGTAGATGAACTAACAGAGGGAGCTGATAAACAACGAACATAAAACTATTTAATTCACCATGGAGAAAGAAACTCAAAAACAAATACATTTCTTGGACGTAACAATAAATAGATACAACAATAAAAACACATTTGACATCACAAAGTCAACGGCCACTGACATAATTATACATGCTTCATCCAACCATCTAGAAAATCAAAAATTAGCGGTCCTACGACACGTGTTACACAGACTAAATAACATGCCACTCAGCGAAGAAAGGAATGAAAAAGAATTGCAAACAATACAGCTCATAGCCACCAACAATGATTACAACACCTGTATAGTACAAAATCTCAACCAAAGAATTTAAACATAACTAAAGAAAAAGCAAAGCAAGCACAGAACACAAACACCAAATAACCTCACAGGAACTACAGCACACACAGAAACACAAAACTATAACACTCATGGCATGAATAACAGAAAAGGACGGTACACTCTTACATACAAACAGCAAGCAACACGCAAGATCGCGAATATACTAAAGAAATTGCGATTACACATAGCTTACAGTACAAGAAACACACTCCAATCACATTTGAAAACAACAGACAAACCAGATAAATACCAAGGAGCACGTACATACCAGCCAGTTGGACTATTTAACACATGAGTTAACAGCGCTGGAAATAGTAAGTAACGCCGAACGATAAGTGCACACTACGAAATTTCTGCCACTTTAACCAAAAAAAAAAAAAAGAAGATAAGAGAAAGACACGACAAATTGTAATATAGCAGAATGTTACATCGACCATATAATATGTTTATTTTACGTAAAAAGAGGAAACATGTATTACAGGCCACTTGAGATGCTTTCCAAATAAATGACGCCAAATGCGACAAACAAACTGCCTTCAGTTGGTTACATCGACAGTACATACCTCCAAGAATTTAAAGCAACTGAAGGAAAAACAGAAAACAGAAAAAATTACGATAATTGACAGAAATTATTAAAGTAATTGTAAATGTAAAATGCGTTAATGAATATGATCTGAAAGCTTAAACAAAGTCTTCGGAAACTGCGGGAAATGATCGTGAATATAATCTGTTAAGTTGCTTTGCACAACACGAAAAAAATTATGAAGATGAATGACCCAATAATGTCTGAGAAAACTAAGGTGAAAACGCAAATTTATGGTTTTTCAACAGCAAACGCTGAAATGTATGCACGCGAACAACTAATTGTTAATGAGTTATGACTCCCAGATAGCAGTTAAGTATAAACAAAACAGAAAAACAAAGTTCAACGTAAGGCGCAGTCTGAACAAGACAACTAAAAGATCATCCTGATTTCATATTAAAATAACAAATCGGTATAGGGAAAAAGCACACGGCTGAAATTCCCCAAAAATACTACGGCTTTTTCACACTGAAATGACACGATAAGTTATACGACACGCCATGTGATTCGCCGTGTGACGCAGAAGGAGTCCACATCGGCGGAGCGTATAGAAACCTAATACTGAAGTGCCGAAGAAACTTGTATAGGCATGCGTATTCAACTGCAGAGATATGTCGGTAACACCTATATAGGCCGAGAATTGTCCGGTGCGGTTGTTAGATCGGTAACTGCTACTGCATTGGCAGATTATCAAGGTTTTAGTGAGTTTGAACGTGGTGTTACAGTAGACGAACGAGCGATGTGACACAGCATTCCGAGAAATTGATGAAGTGCGGAATTTCCCGCATGACAGTTTTACAAGAGTACCGTGAATATCATCTGACATCGCTGCGGCCGAAAAAAAGTCTTGCAAGAACGGAACCAACGACCACTGAAGAGAATCGTTCAACGTGAAAGAAGTGCAACCATTCCGCAAATTGCTTCGGGTTTCAATGCTGAGCCATCAAAAAGTGTGAGCGTGCGGACCTTTCAACGAAACATCACCGATATGGGCTTTCGCAGCCGAAGGCCCACACGTGTACCACGAAGGCCCACACGTGTACCCTTCATGACTACGCGACAAAAAAGCTTTACGTCTCGCCTGGGCCGTTCAAAACTGACATTGCATTGTTGATGATTGGAAAAAACGTCGCCATATCGTCTTTTGCAGCCGAAGGCCCACACGTGTACCCTTCATGACTGCACAAAAAAGCTGTACGTCTCACCTGGGCCGTTCAAAACTGACATTGCATTGTTGATGATTGGAAACACGTCGCCATTACGGAAGAGTCTGTTTCAGATTGTATCGAGTGGATGTACTTGTACAGGTATGGGGACAAACTCACCAACTCATGGACCCTGGATGTCAGCAGGGCTCTGAAATGGTGTGGGTGTGTGCAGTTTGAGTGAAATACGGCCTCTGGTACGTCTAGATACGACTCTGGTAGGTGACACGTACGGAAGCATCCTGTCTGATCACCTGCATCCAGTCATGTCCATTGTGCATCCGACTTATTGAGCAATCGCAGCAGGACAATGCGACACCCCAAACGTCCAGAATCGCTACAGAGTGGCTCCAGGAACACTCTTCTGAGTTTAAACACTTCCGCTGACCACCAAACTTCCCAGACATGAACATTATTGAGCATATCTGGGTTGGCTTGCAACATGCTGTTCAGAAGAGATCTCCATCCCCTCGTAATCCTACGGATTTAATACAGCCCTGCCGGATTCAGGGCGTGAATTCCCTCCAGCAGTACTTCAGACATTAGTCGAGTCCATGCCACGTCGTGTTGCGGCAGTTCTGCGCGCTCATGGGGCCGTACACGATATTAGACGGGTGCACTAGTTTCTTTTGCTTTTCAGTGTATAAGCAACATCTGTTACGTAATGCGACCACAGCGATACAACACTGACAAGCATCTGTGTCGGATCGCCCATGGATGCACGGAGTGCTGCTCCTTCATGCTACTTGCGTCCTACGTTACATGGGGTGAGAAATTTGAAGTCATCCGACGTGCCTCGAAGAACTAGTTTTACGTAGATGAAGCAAAACTACATTCATCTCTGTAGTTAGTTTCTCAGTAAAACTTTTACCTTTCACGCAAAAAGTTAAAAATCACTCTTCTCCACTATACAGACTTCCTCTTTCTATTCTCAGGAAATTACTCAGTAAAAGAATTGATTTTTCCGCATCTTATAGTCTGACATCAAGGTTTGACAATGAAGAGGTTTTCTTTTCGTTTTTGGCCCTAATTATTGTGACATTTCAAAGTAAAGTAAACTACTACGCATTCCTGAATAATTTGCAGTGAATAATGTAGTCGCTGGCCGTTTCACGTTTTATGTGTTTTAAGATACACTGCCGCAAGGGGACTATAGCTGACATATGAAACTGTTTTTACGGCGGAACAAGAGCAATATCTCTTTTCATTCTCGAGAAAATACGTGAGATACGTTGCAGCTTGTCCGCTACAAGGCATTATTCAAGGCTGTTGTCGCTAGCTGTGGCCTGTTTTGTGGAATCTGCAGCCGATACAAGCCAAAACTGGAAATGAAAAGCTTACAGAAATGAAAGGACACCGCGAGTCATCAGCTAATGACACTGACAGGATCTTTCTGCAGTCTATGTTCCCTGATTTGAGATAACTTTGTGACAGCCGTAAAAAAGAACTGAAAGCTATACTCTTGTTTCTGCTGAATAAACAGCTGGAATACCATATTGGATTTTTTTTACCATCGTGGACTTCTTCCATTTCTTCATTGCTACCACTATACAGAGTTGCCACCCACTGCCATACCGTCAGTGGTAACTGTTTTCACTTCAGTTACAACAACGTTTCCTCTGAATACTCCTCAAAGCGAATTATAAACTACTAGCTAAAATCAACAGTTGTAGAAATACTATCCGAGGCCGTACTAGGTTTTTTTCTTTCTTTCTTTTTTCTAAAATTAGCTTTTCATGATGATATTTTCGTCATTTAGACGCTTTCACCAACTTCCCTTCCTGAAGTGAAATGGATAGCCTCTCGACAGGAGCAATAACAGGCAGAAAATTTGTGTCCTGTTTTGTCAGAGTAGCTGAAGTAATTTCTCCAAAAAAGACAATCTGTCTGTATTCGTACCGTAGAATTCTTGGGCTTTCTACTATGTTAGGAAGTGCTCTATAGTAACAACAGCTGAACAGTGTTTGATATTTATAGCACCGCACGGTTGCACATAGTACACCCTTCCCTTTTTCAGTTTCTTGACCTTTAAAAATGGTAAGTCACAATAACTTCCTCTCAATAGAGCTCGTGTTGCAACTGAAACTGAAACAGAAAAACAATCCATACCGTCTTGTTGTGTCTTGTATGGCGAAATGCATCGCGAAAATATTGCATCGAATGAAACAACAAGTTTACTGTTACCAGGCACTGTTTATTTATCTCCACGATGCGTTTCAAAGGTATAAACCTCCATTATCAGATGCATTTACATTTGTTAGTATGACATATGTGTGTGTTGTGCTACAATTTCTGGAGGAACTTTGCAGATTACATCATCCTAATGGGAACGTAAGTGTTGCACCGATAATCATTGTATCGCGTAACCGTTACTGAAATATGTCGTATCGGATATCGTACCTTTCCGGCCTGCGAAAGGACTGAGAAAGGTATTTGACGGCTTGGTGCGGATGCTGTGGACTGTTATCCCTGGTGGCTGTTGGAGCGACATTACAGTGCGGTCTAGCTGCGGTGCTTGGGATTGCACTGGGCGGGAGCTCCCACTGATGGGCCACAGGACGAAGCACGGTTAATTCTGGAGCGAGAGGCGCTGCTGCCGGAATAACTTGCTGAAAACTCTTTCCCAGTGTGGCGGAGGTTAAACCGGTACGTTGTTCCTCCAGCCAACAGGTGGAAGTCTAATACAATTACGGATGGCTGTCAATGCTATTCTCTAGCGAGTACTAGCACGCCAGTACTCATTGTGTCACACCACCCAAATGCACTTGTTGAGTGAAGATTCCAATTTGCTGAAGAAAGTCTGCAAAATCTCCCCGAAGCACACCGAAAGGTACAATACTTCAGCCAAATCCCACCGAGCTTCAGAGCATGGTTCTGGACACGCCGAATATGTCCAGTGTGCTGTTCAGCCGCATTTCCTCTAATGACCACCGCGTACTCGATGAGCGGCCAAACAGTCGATCTGTAGACTCTCATTCCACGATTTGATTGTAGATATGACTGTAGATTGAAGACTGGGTAAAGCTGGTGTAGACGCCATTGCGTGCCACCGTATGTCCTCAATGTGGAGGTGCCACGTGTATCTCATGTACGACGTGATGCCCACGTATCACAGATGTTTCGATCATGGGATGCATTCGTTGGACATCGAAAGATGAGAGAGGATAGATACGGTCTCCAAACGAGGGTGATGGATCCGTCTTCTGCATATTTTAGGCACGACTGTGGTGTCTCAGGCAAGCTGAAGCGTACATATCCTTTTGGTTGCTGAGGAGCCCATTGTCATCCACAAACAACACCAGTAGGATGGTTCTCGTCCTCAGCATGTCACTGATGGCTCAAATGGCTCTGAGCAGTATGGGACTTAACATCTGAGGTCATCAGTCCCCTAGAACTTAGAACTGTTTAAACCTAACTAGCCTAAGGACATCACACACATCCATGCCCGGGACAGGATTCGAACCTGCGACCGTAGCAGTCGCGTGGTTCCAGACCGAAGCGCCTAGAACCGCTCGGCCACTCCTGTCACTGGTGAAGAGGACATACAACAAGGGACGCAAAGCGGACCTTTCCGGGACTTAACATCTGAAATGACTCTTCAAAATCTGCACGGACATTGCAAGTAGGAGCGAAGAAGCCTAATGTGCGACACTGGAGCCCATAGGACCAAGAGTACGAAGAAGGGGCCCTCAGGCGAAGAAGGCCAAATTTTTTTTTTGAGTCCTCAGTCTTCTGAGCAGTTTGATGCGGACTACCAAAAAATCCTCTCCTGTGCTAATGTTTTCATCTCAGAGTAGTAATTACAAGCTACATCCTCAGTTGCTTGCTGGATATATTTCAGTCACTCTCTTTCTCCACGGTTTTTACCTTCTACAACTCCCTGTAGTATCGTGGAAGTTATCCCTGTCTTATCATCCTGTCCCTTCTTCCTGTCAGTGATTTCTAAATGTTCGTCTCCTTGCCGATTCTCCGGAGGACCTCCTCGTTCCTTACTTTATCAACCCATCTAACTTTTAATAATCTTCTGTAGCACCACATCTCAAAGGCTTCGAATATCTTTTGTTCCAGTTTTCCCACAGTCCATGCCTCACTTCCATACAAGGTTGTGCTTCAGACGTACATTCTAAGAAATGTCATCCTCAAGTTAAGACCTATGTTTGATAATAGCAAACTTCTCTTGGCCGGGAATGCCTTTTTTCACCAGTGCTAGTCTGCATTTTATGTCCTCTTCACGCCTTTCGTCCTACGTTATTTTGCTACCTAGGTAGCAGAATTGCGTAACTGCATCTTCTTCGTGATCCCCCAATTGTAATTCTAAGTTTCTCACTATTCTCATTTCTACTATATCTTATTACTTTGGACTTTCTTCCACTTACTCTCGTCCATATTCTGTACTCATTAGATTGTTCATTCTTTGAACCCATCATGCAATTGTTCTCCACTTTCACTGAAGATAGCAATGTCATCATCGAACCTTACCACTGAGTCCTACTCTAGAACCTTCATTTTATCTCCCTCATTGCTTCTTCGTGGTACAGACTGAACAACAGAGGCGAAATACTTACATCCGTGTCTTACACGCTTTCTACTCCAAGCACTTCGTTCTTGCTGTTCCACTCTCATCTTTCCCTCTCGGCTCTTGTAATATATACGTTACCCCCTTCTATGTGCGCTGATTTTTCCTGACTAGTCTCTTAAACTACTCTTTATGATTACCAAATTGTGATCTGAGCCTATATCTGCCCTGGGGATACCTTACAATCCGGTATCTGATTTCGGAATCTCTGCCTGACTATGAAGTAATCTAACTGGAATCTTCCCATATCTCACTGCCGTTTCCAAATGTATCTCCTCCTGTTGTGATTGTTCAACAGAATATTCACTATTATAAATTGATGTTTATTGCAGAACTCAATTAGTCTTTCTCCTCTCTCGTTTCTACTACCAAGTCCATATTTTCGAGTAACCCTTTCTTCTACTCCTGCAACCGCATTCCATTATCCCATGACTATTAGATTTTCATCTCCCTATACGTACTGCACCCGTTCAATATCCCCATATACTACCTCCATCTCTTCATCTTCCGCTTGCTACGTCGGTGTGAGGAGAACCATTGTTTAGGTTTACTGTCGATTCTGACGAGAACATCCTATCATTGAACTGCCCACAGTAAGACACCCTCTGCCATACCCTCCTATTCATAACGAATCCTACTCGCTTTACGCCGTTTTCTGCTGCTGTTGATATTGTCCTACACTAATCCGACCAGAAATCTTTGTCTTCTTTCCATTCCAATACACTGACCTCCACAGTATCTATATTGAACCTTACTATTTCACTAACCTGGTTTTCCAGCTTCCCTGTCACGTTCAAACTTCTGACATTCGACGCCCCCACTTGTAGAACGTTATCCACTCGTTAGCGATTCAATCTGCTCCTTGGCAGCACCCTCTCACAGATCCGAATGGGGGACAGTTGCGGAATCTTTTGCCAATGGAGAGATCATCATCACACTTTTTCAATTACAGGTCACATGTGCTGTTGATGAACATTGAGTCTTTAATTCAGTGGTTTCCACTTCCTTCTGAAACCTCATGCAGTTGATCAATGCTGATTCTTCCATCTCTAGGGGCAAGAGAGTGCCCTGAATCTCTATCCTCTCCTCCTCCCTCTTTGACAAGGTCGCTGCCTGAAGGAGTGTGACTTCTTATGCCAGATGTCTTCGGCCTCCATTGCTAATGGCTTTTATTCAAAATTTAAAGGGCAGCGTGGTTCAAAACCAGGACCGTAGACGTCCTGATTATTAATGGAGGACGTTACTCTTATACCAGAGTTAATCAGACCACAATAAGTAGAACTCCGTGGACCCTTTTGTGGCCTGGGGACAGCCATGATCTTCGCAAGCTTCCTAGTGTCGATGTACTCTCATATCTGAAGTATGGCATAAAACACAGCAGTAACTTTACCACAGATGAGTGGTGGCTGTTGCTGAAGCTTCTGCTTACTTATACGACCGGCCCTCCTGCCGTTCTCTCATTCAGCCTCCTCAACTGGCCTTGCACTACGTCTGCCATCATTGTAGTCTACATCAAGTGTCTCGAGGTACAGTGGAAGACGCTCAGCTACCACAGCGCTGTGGCTGGGATCAATCAGACGCCCCAGTGGAGTGAAATTGGCGTTGAAGATATCAGCTAGAGCGTCAGTCTTGGTGTTACGCCCGCTCGTGACATGGTCACCGATCTGCAGTGCTTGGATGCGATGTTCCTTGTGGAGAATGCGTCATGTCTTGATGATGCTCCACAGCAGCCTTTACCTTCCTCCAAAGGGGTGGAGTCTTTTCTTCAATTTGCAGGCATCACTCCGATATGGGCCTGGAGCACTTGACACAACAAGTTGGAACACTATAGAGTCATGACACGTCGTATACCCTTACAATGAAAGCGAAGATCTGATACTGTAAATTTTCAGGCAGCAAAGTAATTAGAAGTCTACTTTTTCCTGTTAAACTCAGTGTCTGAGCCAACGACGAGGAACACTGGGTCGCTGAACGAGATTTGGGAGATCTGAGGTACATTGCCATCTAGATCGTAAAAGCAACCTCGACTACGTTCTTCCCGAAGTTACTAGTGTGCCAGGGAGAGAATGAAGAAACATTCTAACGACATTTTATGTCATTATAGCTGGAATTTTAGCTATCACAGAATACACGAACTTCTATCATGCTCGGGTAAACGCACGTGTTACATTTCACGCACATCAGAATCAATACTATCTCATCATTCCAAGATCACTTAAATTATTATGCGATTGTGCTGATGATATTTTGTTGACACCATCATCGCATCCGACCACATGCCAAGGCCATGTATTAAAATTTAATACGGCGTTCCAGCACTCATGGTGTTCCAGAAGAGAGATATTTTCGTGCAAACCGCGTACTATGTAGTAAACTTTGTATGAAATTATAATCCGCCATACTAGAACAATACTGATTCAATTTTTTGAAAGGGAATAAAGTACATGATATTTTACATGACAAAATTTAGCCATTGTCGATTTCAGAGGTACTAGAGTTAAGGACTTCAAACAGTCCTTGTTTTAGCGTTTCATTTCATTAGTCTATGCTTAGTTCATATTTCGGATGGTAATAAAATTGATGTTACCGTGTAACGAAACGTTGGATAAGGGTCAAGCGAGAGTGAAAGAGAATAACGTCTTGTCTGCAAAACAAACAACTTAATCTTCTGTTACACATACACACACAACCTCCTCCTTCCTAAGACATTTAAAAAATAAATATTGCTTTCTGCAGCAAGTCCACCAATTCCCATTTATTGAAATCAGAGTCATAAGGCATCTAACATACATGTAACAAAACTTTCTGTAATTAACATGGAGGTGTTTGGTTACAGTGAGACAGATTTTGGTAATGAATGAGTATAAGATGTAATATCCAACAAAACATAGTTCGCAAATGGAATTTAAGCGGAATATTTGAGAATGTAATAAAATATTAAAAATTGTAAGTTAAAAGCGCAGATTGTTAAGCACATTTTTTATTCAAGTTTAATGATAAACAAGATGTATGTGAAACTTGTTATGGCGACGAGAATATTTCTAACCGAGAAAAGAACTCACAATTTCATGCTTTTGATCGTGGAGATTTTTATGCTTAAGGTACGGTTGAGACAATGAGTACCTCGAGCAAAAACGTAAGTACACGGACAGAAGGCTGTTGTGAAATAAACTGGTAGCCCTTTGTCACCATCTGCTTTCGCATACTGCCAATAATGCGGTGAAAGAAAGTGACGTCAACCGTACTGCTAGTGACGGTGAAATTAATTAAGGGCGATATTCCGAAGCGAGAAGTAGAGAGCTGGTGTTGAAAGGTGTGAAACCAGAGAATGCTTTGACCTTCTCTGTTCACCCGTGTGTTTAATTCTGGCTTTTAATAAAGGCTGCTCGTCTGTAGTAATGTGATCTATATTGATCTATATTGGATATTACGAAAGACTCGGCAGCAGCAGTATATAAATAAACTGATGAGTAAGAACGTTAAAAGTAACATTGATTTTCTGGCACAATACGTTTCGAGCGACAAGCGCATCAAGAGCAGCTGCATATTGTTCATTATGCAAATACAAATTCACTTTCAGGCACTCTATGACAGTGAGATGGTTTTAGGATGAAAGTTCCATTATATTTATATTTCGTTAGTGAGAAATATTTCTTTTTTTAGCGGACGCAAAACCACGTATTTTAATTGAATCAACTGTGGGTTCTTGGTGAACCATTGTGAATTAACTAGACAAACTCTGTTTTTTGCCTTGTTTCTCAAATTGTGTTATTAATGTTTCTGCACATTTTCAGTGTACTTCAGTAATCTACTTGAAAATCGGCTTATAACTCGAAACCTAGGTTGTGAAGTAACATTAATAATAATACAATTTGTGAAACAAGGTAAAAACAGTGTTTGTTTAGTCAGAACTACTTATCTTAATCCTAGTTGAAAGTAGCTCATATTCTGATTAAATCATGTAGCAGCATCAGGAGAAATACACTCTCTAAGGAAATGAAAGAGTGAAAATAAAATTCAGTAATAACGCGCAACATGTTAACGAAGTTTAGATGTTAGTGATTAATTTTTTTTTTTCCTTTATTGAATTTCGATTTCCCCGAAGGGGGCGGGCTGGCAGCAGCTTATTATGCTGCTCTGCAGCCTACAGACTTTTTGAAAACGTAAGAAGAAGATAAGAAACAATAAAAGCAGGCGATAAAACGGTGACTTAAATTGAAAAAACGGCGGAAAATTGTGGAAAGTTAAAACATAAAGCAAAAGGTTGGCAAAGCTAATAAAATACACAGGAAACAGACAGGTAACATAGTAGACAGACAATTAAAAAACATGGTGACAGTCTGGTTTCTATTCGCAAGAGATATAAAAATCACACCCAGCGACAGTATGATGTCTGTTCACAACACTTCGGAAAAGACACACAACACTGAACGCTCACTGTAGACACTGCACTAAAATGTTGGCACAAAGATGACACACCATAGCCAAGGGCTGATGCGAGGGTGGGGGGGGGGGGGGAACCTGGACAGATGGGGGGAAAACAAGGAGGGAGGAGAGGAAAAACGAAAGGAGGGTAACCAAAGGAGGGAGAGGACTCATAAGGGGGTGTGGCAGGGCAGGCGCGAGAGGGAATGGGAAAAAGCAGAGGAGGAAATGCAAAAGGACTCAGGGGAGAGAAGGGGGGCAGAGAGAGGGTAGGTGGGGAGAAAAGATGATGGAAGGGGTGAGAGGGAGCCCAGGAAAAGGACGGAGGAAAAGAGGGGGGTTGAGGATCAGAGTTAATAGGAGGGATAAATGGAGGGAGGGAGGGCATCATCATCCAGGAGGGGGAGTTGATGGAAGCCACCTTGGGAAAGGAGATGAAGGGTGTAGAGATGGAGGCAGGGGGGACACAACAGTGAAGATGTGGCAGGGCGGGGGGATGGGAGAGGAGAGGAGAAACCAGGGGGTGAGAGGGATCAAGGTGGTGGGAGGTGTAGAGTATGTGGATATGTTCGAGGAACAGGAGCAGATGGGGGAAAGGAATGAGATAGAGGATCCGTGTGGGGGACGGGAGGCATATACGGAAGGCGAGGCAGAGTGCATGACGCTCAAGGATCTGGAGAGACTTATAGAATTTGGGGGGGGGGGGGCAGATATCAAGGCGGGTCTGACATAACAGAGGATGGGACCAATTAAGGATATGTAGGTGTGGAGGATAGTAGAGGGGTGCAACCCCCATGTCCGGCCAGAGGGGAGTTTGAGGAGTCGGAGGCAGTTGTGGGCTTTGGATTGGATGGAGCGGAGATGAGGGATCCAGGTGAGGTGACGGTCAGTGGTGAGGCCAAGGTAGGTGAGGGTGGGGGCGAGGCAGACAGGACAGGCGCAGACGGTAAGGGAGAAATCCAGGAGGCGGAAGGAGCGACCTACGATGATTGCCTGGGTCTTGGAAGGATTGGTTTTCAGGAGCCACTGGTTACACCATGCAGCAAAAAGGTCAAGGTGATTCTGGAGAAGGCGTTGGGACCGTTGGAGGGTAGGAGCGAGGGCGAGGAATGCGGTGTCATCGGCATATTGCAAGAGGTGTACTGGAGGGGGGGGGTTGGGGCATATCTGCCTTGTACAGGTGGTAGAGGAGAGGGGAGAGGACAGAGCCCTGGGGCACACCTGCAGAGGGTAGAAGTTGTGGGAATTGGCATTATGGATGGTAACATAGGAGGGGCGGCGGGAGAGGAAGGAGGCCAGTGATTAAAGTTCGTGATAACGATTTATAATGATACGAATCCACCCATAGCTCGGAAAATGTTTCTTGTAGTGTAATTGTACTTCCCTGTTGTATTATTATATTTCTAATATTACATGTTTCTAATTATGTAACTATAATATTAATATGTAAACTAATTGTGGACAATATTGACATCATATAATTTTTCAGAGCCGTACAGTAGTCAGTAATCTGATAAAAGGAATCCTCACATTCTTATGTAATGCGTAATTCACCACCAGATGTCACGAGAGGCGGACTCGAAAATATAGAAGGAAGCGGGTGAGTATTACGTTGTCTGTGGGGAAGCAGTAACAGCAGAATGGATTTGTCACAGTAGCTCAGCAACACCGAACGGGAACTACTCACTGGATGTCACCTGAGGGACAAACACCTAGCGATACGAGGGCTATTCTGGAAGTTCCGATCGGCCGCGAAACTGAAACCACAGTGAAAATAAAAATGTTTTGTGTGCAACATGAACTACACCTTCCAGCTATTTCTCTACATAGTCGCCGCTCCGACTTAAACACTTCCCGTAGCGTTGCACCAACCTTCCAATGCCCTCGTAATAGAAGGCTGCCGTCTGTTCCTTCTTCCAAGTCTCTATGCAGGTCTGTACCTCGTTGTATGTGATAAAATGTTGCCTTCATAACCAGCGGTTCATGTGACCAGAGATGAAATTTAGGTGGTCAGTTGCAGTCTGTATTGTGGGTGATCACACACTTCCCATTGAAAAAGCTGAAGGAGGATCTTCATTGCCGCTGCAGAGTGCAGCTGAGAATGGTAGTGAAGGAAGAATGGCGTGACAGTTGTGTCACGTGGGCTGCATGCCATCAGGCGAAATTTCTCACCGGACCCTCATACTTGGCGGGAGACACACTTTCCTAAGCATCTTTACGTACTCACTGTACACTCGGAACTGAAACGAGCGACGTGATGCGATCGATGGGCGTACTAGAGACACTGGCCAACACATCTGTGCAAAACTTCATTGGATTTTGATGGTAGTTTCCATTTCACGACGGATCGAAACTTACATTCCGAATAACCCTCGTATTCCAGTCCCTCTAAAGCAGTCGAAAATAGACTGTTGATATGATTGTGAGGTGAAAACGCGAAGGAACAACCACAGTTAAACAAAGACCAGATGGAGCTCATGTACCGACAGACGGGGATCGTCGAGCATCGCGGAGTGTAGATGCACAAAACGGCTTGAAATCTGCAGAAATAATAACTTGTGAGTTGCAAATTGCTACCAGCAGACCAGCTGTGCGCATTGAATTAATAAGGATGGGGCACAATGGTCGAATAGTTCCTATAGTCCACGTTAATCGGCGCTTGAGGTAGCGTAATGCACAACGCCTTTGGACAGTGGATAACTGGAACGAGTGAAGTAATGAATCACGCTGGACTCTATGGCAATTCGATGTAAGAATGGGCTTGGCAGATGCCTTGATAACGTTACCTGCCATCGTGTGTGATTCCAGCGGTGAAGTGGAGAGGAGGACATGGTGTTACGGTATGGGGTGTTTTTCGTGGTTAGGGTGTGGCCCATGTATTGCTCTTGAGAAAACGTTAAATGCAGAAGTATACGATCACGCTTTACAGCATTGTGTACCGCGTGCAGTAAAGGAATAGTTTGGAGACGATGATTGTGTCATTATTAAGTCCAAACTGTCATAAAGCAGCATCTGTAAGTCTATAGCTTGTGGACAATATCATTCCTGAAATACAGTGGTCTGCCTCAAGTAGCGATCTGAAACCAATGGAACATCTATGGGATGAGTTTGAACGTCGACTTCACCCCTGCGTCCAGCGTCCAATTGCTCTACCCTCTCTCGTTTCAGCATTTGAAGAACGGGGCCCTATTGATCAAATAGTGTGTACTTATTAGCTGGGTACTAAAAACAGTCGTAGTTCGTAACACATAGACCTCACTTATCCTCATCTGCTAAGATAACGAGTGGCAACGTTTTATTGTGTAGAAAAAAAACATCTACAGGTCTTTTGTGTTCTCATGGTTCAATATTTCAGCCCTCCGAATTCTTAACATGGTTTCTGGTCCCTTCTTTTAATCTACGATTGCATTCGAAACCGTTTGTCGGCGACTTGCTGAAAGCCGTAACTCTTGTAGTTGCCGAGACTAGCAGAATGTTGTCATTGAGGAAAACGAAAGAAAACTAATAGCCTTTATTACAGGGTAACTAGAAGAACTGCGTGACGTGACACTATTGTAAGGTACTTGACTCACGATCCGAAGAACGACAGTTCTGATTCAGCACTTCAAATTCAGATTATCAGCGGTTTCTGATTCAGCACTTCAAATTCAGATTATCAGCGGTTTCACTGCATCGAATAAAATAAATACGGGAGGGTTCATCTAACCAGGACAGGGCCAATTTCATTTCCTAACACGAACTTGAACTCCACATTTACTGACAACATCGTCGACATGAGATTGGGCTTTCCTCCTTGTTCCTTGAGCACAGATCAGATTGTACGAGGGCGTGCTGAAAAGTAATGCCTCCGAATTTTTTATGTTAAAAAATGGTTCAAATGGCTCTGAGCACTATGGGACTCAACTGCCAGTTTCTTGATACCGTCACAGTTGGATGTTTGAATTCGCTGGCGGAGTCACTGCCTCACCTATGCTCGCATCGCTTCGTCGCTGTCTAAGTGTTCTTTACGGTTTGGAAACAGACGAAAACCATAAGGATAAGAATGGGGACTGTATGGAGGTTGATCGATGACACTGAATCCAGGGAGTCAGATTGTAGTAAATATAGCAGCACTAGTGGGTGATCTGGCATTGTCGTGCTGAAGGAGATGCTGAAGGAGAGGGTACTCCAAGAGTGAACGAACTCTTCGAATTCGAAACTCGATTACAGCACGCTGCTTTTCCGCAACAACGTAGTTACTTTACTCACCGCCATATTATACTTATAATTCGGATCCCTCTGGGGGCAGAGGGCTGCAGATATGTAGACATTAAGAATAAAAATGTAGAATGCTAATAGCTTATGTCTTATTAAAAAAGCTTTTAGAGTTTTCACATAAAAAATTCTCAGGCATTACCTTGCAGCACGCCGTCGTAGAAGAAAAAAGCCTGGTACCGGATATTACAATTTTGAGCGAGGCGTTACGGTTTTCGCTTGCAGTGACCTCGAGAAACACTGGTAGTTCTAAATGATAATCCCTACCGCGATCTTCACGCTCTTCCATCCCTCTCCAGTTTGAGAACAAGTCCAGCGCCTTAGATAGTACGCTACATCTTTAGAAGTGCGTTGAGAGATTCGCTCTTATGCAGAAAAACTTAAAGAGCGAATTTAATGCTGTGGGCATAAACTGTCTCTTGTTTAGACTTTCTCCCTTTCTGTAACCTTTTGTAGAAAGAACCAATGGCTCTCCTTCACAGTGTAGCGGGATTACTGATAGTCATAGAAAGAGTAATCTCTTGCTAATCGACAGCTACTAGTTCACGGTAAATATATTCTCTTTCCTTAGTTTCATAGAAATAAAAATTGATGGCGATTAATATCTGTTTCTTAAACTGTCATGTCGTCAGTACGTTGTTGTGACCTTCAGTGCAAAGGCTGGTTTTATACATTTCCCCGCTCTGTTTTGTCATGTGCAAGCCTTCCGTCTCTGCATCACTAGAGCAAGAAACGTAAGTTTGAACCCGCCTGCTGTAGTCATGCCTAGTTCTCTCTTGAAAATCTTTACCCGCCGCTCTTACCTCCATCACCAAATCTTGAATGCTAATGTTATTTACGTCCGCTTCCACAGCTGAGCGGTGAGCGTGGCAGAATTTTATGCGAATGGCCTGGTTTAGATTCTCCAACGCGACAGAGTATTTTTCCACTCAGGGACTGAGTGTTGTGTTGCCATCATCATCATTTCATCATCATCGACCCGCAAGTCACGGAAGTGGCGTCAACTAAGAAGCCTTGCATCAGGCGATCGGTCTACCTGACACGAGGAACTAGCCACACGCACATTTCACTTCAGTGTTAATTACCACTAGAAAGTCAACAGTATTAGCTCGGATTGTGAGAGATCTGGAGAATGTGATGGCCACGGCAGCAGTCGAACATTTTCTGTATCCAGAAAGGCCCGTAAAGGACCTGCAACATGCGGTCGTGCATTATCCTGCTGAAATGTAGGGCTTCGCAGGGATCTACTGGAGGCTAGAGCCACGGGTCGTAACACATGTGACATGTAACGTCCACTGTTCAAAGTGCCGTCAATGCGAACAAGAGGTGACCGAGACGTATAATCAATGGCACCTGATACCATCACGCCGGGTGATACGCCAGTATGGCGATGACGAATACAAGCTTCCAATGTGTATTCACCGCGATGTCGCCAAACACGGATGCGACCATCATGATGCTGTAAACAGAACCTGGGTTCATCCGAAAAAACCACGTTTTGCCATTCGTGCACCCAAGGTTCGTCGTTGAGTACACCATCGCAGGCGCTCCTGTCTGTGATGCAGCGTCAAGGGTAACCGCAGCCATGGTCCCCGAGCTGATAGTCTATGCTGCTGCAAATGTCGTCGAACTGTTCGTGCAGGTGGTTGTTGTCTGCAAACGTCCCCATGGAGACGTGACTGCACGATCCGTTCCAGCCATGCGGATAAGATGCCTGTCATGTCGACTGCTAGTGATACGAGGCCGTTGGGATCAGCCACGGCGTTCCGTATTACCCTCCTGAACCCACCGATTCCATATTCTGCTAACAGTCATTGGATCTCGACCAACGCGAGCAGCAATGTCGCGATACGATAAACCGCAATCGCGGTAGGCTTCAATCCGACCTTTATCATAGTCAAAAACGTGACGGTACGCATTTCTCCTCCTTACAGGACGCATCACAACAACGTTTCACCAGGCATCGCCCGTCAACTGCTGTTTGTGTATGAGAAATCGGTTGGAAACTTTCCTCATGTCAGTACGTTGTAGGTGTCGCCACCGGCGCCAACCTCGTGTGAATGCTCTGAAAAGCTAATCATTTGCATATCACAGCATCTTGTTCCTGCCGGCTAAATTTCGCGTCTGTAGCACGTCATCTTCGTGGTGTAGCAATTTTAATGGCTTGTAGTGTATAAGCAAATGTTTTTGTATGCCTCTAACCCAGACTCCTTGCATGTATAGATGATGTAAGTAAAATTTATTCCTTGATGCCTCAGGACCTCTGCTATTCACCGGTCCTTCTTTTAGTCAAATGGTGCCACAAATTATTCTTTCCCCAGTTTGATTCAAAACCTCCACATCAGTCATTCCGTTTACACATTTAATTTTCTAAATTCTTTTTAACACTTGTGCATCGCCTGAGTGAGACTGGAATTATATTAATTCACACCATTCGTCGTTCTCTGAAATACAAACTGAATATCATTCAGGATGGCCAACTGAAAAGTTGCCGAAAGACTTTTGCATTGCAGGTGAATAACACCACGGAACCTCCTCGGCGGATTGGCTACTCTGTAGAACTGCTTGGGTACGGTACGCCCGACTCATGGGAGCTCTCTTTCAATTTCTGATCCCAATCGAAGCAGCCATAGTGAAAAGAAAGTCATCCCGGTCGAGAAGAGGAGGTAGCCACACAGCAGAATATCAACGTGACAAAAATGTAAAGTCATAACGAACCGATACTAAAAAGATGAGGACTGGGATCATTTCACAGAGCGTCGGAAGACTTCATTTCTTTAGGTATTTGTGAAACAATGTCTCGACCTCCTAGGTGGTACGCGCTGGGCCGGTATTGCACAGCCCCGTGCGGCTCCATGCTGGGAGACGGCGATGCACGCCTGCAGCCTAGCCCGCGATGCAATGCGGGCGAGTCGAGTTCTGTGCAGGCGTTCATTTCCCGCGGGGCCCATCTCTCGTAATGCAGCGCCCCCAGTCGGTCGCCGCCGCGACACCGGTGCGCTGCCGCCGCATCCACTTGCTGCCGAGGAGTGGGAGACACAGCTCGAAAATGGTCAGGGGTTTCCCTCTAATCTGACTCTGCTATTAAAGCCTGGAGCAAAGTCTGTTATAACATCACCATCTGGACATTCTTAAATGCAAGTATCCTATATTCTTGAAGATTTTAAATCCATTCATAGGTTTCGTTCTCACTTTTTGAAGTGCTTAGTTTCTCGACATATGAAGTGTGGCTACAACGTTACGAGTCATTGCTGTAAAACATTTTATTACAAAAATTTAGCTCTGCTTAATTTATTTGTTTTCACTCTAAATGTACCCTCTCCTCTGACACTAAAATTCTCCATGCGAGCCGGCCTGTGTGGCAGAGCGGTTCTAGGCGCTACAGTCTGGAACCGCGCGACCGCTACAGTCGCAGGTTCAAATCCTGCCTCGATCATGGATGTGTGTGATGACCTTACTTTAGTTAAGTTTAATTAGTTCTAAGTTCTAGGGAACTGATGACCTCAGAAGTTAAGTCCCATAGTGCTCAGAGCCATTTGAACCATTTTTTCTCCATGCGAATTCACTATAGATGGAAACGGTGTTGGAAGTCTACATCCTGAGTTCCTCGATGACGCATGCCGCTTTCTCTTTCACTGTTTATCGGACCGGAATATTGTACCTTTTAATGCGGGTTTTACATTGGGAAACAGATTAGCCGGTGCCTGTCTTTATGCGGAACCCATAACTCGTTTTTCCATAGTTCGGGTCGTTTTTTCTTGTTTTCTCACTGACTTGAGCAAGCACCTAAAGGTACTAATGTTCATATGTAGTTTGATCTTCGGGAACCCAGCGAAGATACACAACTTCATCAATACCGACAAAAAGGGAAACAATCATCATCGCTGTGAATCTGGATTTGCTTTCCGTAAGGTTGGGCTCTTCCAGTGCATGGATTGGCGCTTAGTTTCTGGATCATAAGAAAAAAGACCAAGATCTTTGGAGAAATTAGGATAATTTTCAATGGTATTCAAACTCTCAGTACAAACATTTTTATGAACTTTTATTATTCGATCGTTAGAATTTTCGGCACCAGTTTCGCATACACATTTCTCATGTTAAATGTTTTCTAAAATTTTCCTTGGGCCGGGTTTGTCCATTTAGCAGTCATCAGACGATAAGATCGAATCATATTACCTACTTATTCCATATTTTTATTCGTTTACAATATTATAGGGTGTCCCAAGCGTGAGTCATCTTCAACGTCGTCTCAGCCATCTTGGAAACCCAGCTATGGAATAAACTCGTACATCATATTAGGAAACTGAATACCATCTCCGGCGTCAGAAGACAGTTAATGAGACATCCACTGAAGTAAAAATAATGACCACCACACAGCCCCAGGATGCTCTGTTTAACCCTGTACATGCGTCTTTCGAACCAGATCTTCCTCATTTCCCAGTATTCTTAGCCGGTGCCACCTCCTTAAATTTTGTTTCCCAAAAGCGCACTATATCAGAAAACGTCTATTATGTATACCTACAAATTATTTCTGTATATTCCATTACCATTATTGCTATTACTATTATTTATTATTATACAAATTTGGCCGTTAAAGACCGTGAAAACAGTTATTTCTTGCGCTTCTGGGAAGTCTTCTTTCTCTCAGTCCACACTTCTTTCATTCTTGCGCTGAAGGCGGCTTTTCTCTCTTCAGACCATTTAGTTCCACAAGTCTTCTTAATTTTCACACCGAAACCCGTGAATGAATTCAGTTTTTTTCTAAAAAGGTTCCTGTTAAATATTGTTTCCTGATCTATGTCCATTTCTTTTAGATCTCTTTCTGTGTTGATAAACCATAAATTTTTATTTTTTAGATTTGCGATGTACGAAAATATTTGTTTTGTAAGCCTATTCGGGTTCATCCTCATGATGTGAGCATAAAAGGAGCATCTTCTTTTTCTAATTTCGTCTGTAATTTTGCTGCACTTCGTATACACTTCTTTGTTGCTTTTTAGTCTGTATACAGGCTTGCCTTGATCATCTGTTATTTTCCTGTGTCCAAGAATTGTCCTCACAATTCTTCTTTCACGATTTTCTATCTGTTCTGCGAATGTAAAATTTGCCAGTGTTTCTGATGCATATAGTATCTGCGGTCTAATGACAGTCTGGTAGTGTCTAATGTTTTTGGATATACATTTTTTTGAATACATTTGTCTGCAGTAGTGAGTTGCTGTCTCTAGTTTTTGTATTCTAGCCCTGCAGGCTGGATGACCTTTTGCCACAGGCTGAATTAGTTCACCAAGATATTTAAAATGTTTAGATACCTGTATTTTCCCGTATTTCGTAGTTATTTTCTTTGGTGGATTTTTGATATTTGTAATGATTTCTGTCTTTTCAAATGAAATTTGCAAGCCTGCTTTTTCAGCAGTTTCTTTAAGTAATTCTATTTGTTTTATTGTGTCTTTTTGTGTATAAGCTAAACAGGCGAGATCGTCAGCGAAGGCAAAACAGTTGGTTTCAATGGCTTTGTAGCACTTCCCTCCAATTTGGACTTCCTCAACTCCATGTTTTTGCATGATTACTATTATTTTAATTATTATTATCATTATTAGCAGTAGTGGCAGTAAAAGCAGTATCAACTTTATTAATACATATTCAGTATTATTGACTCACATCGTTTCAACAGACACTCAGATCATTTTAATACTATTTGTCATATTAAAATTCTTATTTCTTAGCTAATTATGGTGTAATAGCGATACTGTATATGTGAAACGCTGGTAAGCCTACGTTGCAAGAGAGAACCTGATGGCCCTAATAAGATCAGATAAATAATCTCGTTCATCTATTATGTGATCGGTCTGAGTCACGTACCACCTGGTACACATTATTTTCAACGTAGCTTCACATTGTACATGAACAACATCATTCGCGACAGAGCTATCTCAACATAAGTGGATACTTGATTGCCGAGTACCATGAAATGCTTATTTGGAGTGGTACCTGAGACCATAGATATTTATTGAAAGAAGTTGTAATGGCTCCATACCATTCGTTGGTTACACGTATTTACTTTATTTAATCTCGCACGACTGGCGAAATTCGGCCTTAGATGCTGTTGCGAAGTATGTCCTAACAAATCATCAGCAGAAAATACGACGTGTCGACACCTAAAGAAATTGTCAGCGGCTTGTACGGACAGAATTAGCCAATTGTGCAAAGATAGATAAAGCTGATAAGTACAAACAACAGTCGAATTGCAACCATTACAATGTCTTTCAACAAAGAAGTACTCCATAAGACGAAAAGGATATCTTTAAGCAGTCCATGTCAAATAGATGCAGGAGGACGAGACAATGATAGACGGAGCACAAGGTTGGAATGTCGAAGGTTGAAGAACAAATTTGGCGGCATCGTTTTCTCGGTTTGGCACAAAACAATTTAGAGAAACCACAGAAAACGATCAGAATGACTGGGCCGGATATTAGCTGCCTTTATCCCAAATGTTTCGTTGAAAAATAATATTTTGTAGCGTAGTATTTGGGTGGTGTGGGATTCGGTCTGGGGCAAGTGCAGGCGTGTGTTCAGATTTACAAAGAATTTACTAGACATAAAACACTCTTCTTGACAAGAGAGACACAGTAACGAAACAGAACTTAATTTACAGCCCAATAAGTTCTTAAAAGCACGATTTAACAAGACAATATCAACGAAAATACCTTTAACCAGAAGTAAAACTCAATTCTTTCCCAACAGATAGAACCGGGAGAAAAACAGTTTACAATAAAAGTTCACAATATCTTGCACCTGGGCACAGTGAGAAAAATGACAACTAATTTAATTTCAGCATTTAACCGCAGGAGAAAAAACTAAAAGAAAAATCTACGATTTACTTAAAACTTCTTGCATTAGCACTCACCTAAATCTATATCTACGACCGCTTCCTTCACCAGCTAGACACTAAAGCAAGTATCATCCATCTACAAGAGTACTTACACAAATTTCTAACTACAATTTCTTGCACAATGTGACATACAGAACAGATAACTCTCACAGCATAAAATAAGAAGATAACTTTCGACAATGTGGTATTGATAAAATCAGTCACGCGCACAGAGTAATAATATAAGATCACCTTCTGTATAATGGCTCATACAAAATCAGTCACTCTTATTGCGTATAAGTAACAAAATAAATGTAGTTTTTGCTTTTGAAGAAAACATTCGCACGCCCAGCTCTCCATTACACAACACGCAACGCTCCGCAATCTATTCACCTACTCTCAATGCGTGGTATAGTCAGTACACGGTCTGTACACTGCACGGTATAGTTTTGCATCAGTTGACCAACGAAATCACTGCTTTCGACTGATAAAACAGCCAGTTAGTGTTGGGTCTCGCAAGCTGGAAGCCCTTGTCTATATCTCCACTGGAACCGTCGTCCTGTCGCTCGATAAAAGACACCATCCGCCCCACTGAGTTGTTTGTGCCCACACATCGGCCACTTCCCACGCTGACCATCATGGTGGTCCCATACGCAGCTCCTTGATGTACCAGATTGGAGAAGGCTTCCCGTTCTTAGCTCTCCACCAACTCTCTCTCACCAGCCACTGTGCGTGAAATCATCAGATTTTATGGACCACTGTGCATAGAGCACACACGCCATGACGAACAGCCTCCGCTGTCCACGATGGAATTTCATGCACCCTTTCTTTGCTGTCATTAGAATGAAGTGCACGGCACGCCGCTTCTCGTCGTCCAAGGCCCAACTGTTCAGTCCCGCTCGCCCGTGGTTAATACAAGATTTCATTGGGTTGTGGTCAGTCAAAGACTTTGTACTCTCGTCTCACGCTGATCCATGTGGGCTTCGAGCGGCGTGAGCAGCGCCACAAATGCTGCTGACCACTACCCCTATTCAAAAGCTAGCCCAAGAGCAGCGCTAACGCAGAGCTGGAAACAAGACGAGTCAGGAATTATAAATTCACTGAACAGTCTACCATTGGTACCCCAAAGAGACAAGTTTCCTCCCCTCCAGCAGACGGGGCTGAAACATACAAATAGATTGTAACACCATAGCTCTCATACACTACTGATTTATTTTGCTTTTGTTTTACTTAATGTTACATCGTTGAGCTTCTGTAAATGTGTTTGATTGAATAGATAACATAAAATTGTATACTCCTTTCTTTGTAAAATCTTTGATGTCTTGATTTGATTCTATGCAATGTAGTTTATCTGTCATTTAAATTCTTTGTCCCATTTGGAGGACATTTACTGTATATAATTGTAATTTCTGTGTGAATAATTTTTGGTAGAAACGTCAATATGTGCAAATGTTCTGTTTTATTTAATGTATTTGATTACTGTTATGTAAACTGCTGATCATCACTTAGGGTTCTTAATTAGTTTGTGTGTAAAAGATGTAGTGGTTCCCCTTGGGAACGGAACTGTGTAGTGTGCGCAAATTGTGGTTGGCCTAGGTAGAAATGGTGGATCAACAGTCAGTCGGGGACGAGCTACCAAACTGTGAACTGCTGTTTAGAAGATGCATACTGTGTTGGTTCTGAGAGAGGCTTTTTCTGCCACTTTCCAATGCCTCAAATGGATGGATAAATAGCTGGAACGAATCAGGAATTGGTATCCATCATCGCCACCAAGAAGGGACTGAGCCAGCAATTCTGCCTGCAAATCCACCTACCAACAAGCAGTTGCCACCACATTGCGCAATCACTGTAACGGAATACTAAAATGATGTACAGTGATGGATCTGCTTATTGGATGTGTTAGTGTGCTCAAATATAGGGTAACTTATAACTGAGTTTATGAACCTACCTTGATTTTTTCCCTATCACAACACCTTTCAGGTTCGTCTTCATTTAAAGTATGATTACCGAGTGTCCTAGTTTGTGGAAAAAATGAAAGCCTCAGAACATTAAATAATGTTGTTTGATCTTTGGTAAGAAGGGAGTGTTCAGATTTACTGTGGATTTAGTGATAAAGACAATTTGCTGTTTCTTTTAAAGATTAAAAGCGCTTAAAACTGAGGCTTAGAAAGTGTTGCTTAGTTAATGATCTCATTGCTGCCTGTAGTGAATTCTAAAAGGTGAGTCAGTTTCTTGCAATTTTGTCAACATTGTGTTTCACTGTAGTAAACGTGGAAAACTGCAATAGTAGAAAATTATATGTTCATGATTGCTAAGTGTTTGTCTCTCTTGTGTATTGGAAGTGCATATTAATAGTGTAATAAGATCCACAGGTCATCCTTTACCACTATTTATGAAAACAATAATTTCTTTATTCAAAAGACAGTGAGAAGTAACCTGTTAGCGAATTCCAAATTATTTGAACAATAATACTTAACCTATGTCTAATTAATGATCTTGCAGTGAATATTAATAGTAATGTTGTAAAGACCATTCAGTTTGAACAAGCCCTGAAAGTAATAGTGTTTTGCGGTATGTGGTATATTTTTGCAAATAGTTTGTGCTGGTCTAGCTGTTAGCTTCAATCTTACCGTAAACATATGTATGTGTTAGAGTTCATTGCAGTCGCGTGTGGCCAAGTATAGGTTGTGTTTGTCCATTAAAGTTACTCATACCTACTCTCTTAAACAAGAACGTTAATCTTTATTTTGCCTAATTAGGCTGGCGACCGTTTTCTTTATCCGTTAAACAGTGCAGATAAACAAAAATTTTGTTTGTTACTGTTCAAATATTTACGTAATTCTGACTTTCATTTCCGATAAGCCACCCCCGTTAGGTACAACACGGTCAACCTAGCAAAATTCCTCTCAGAGGGTAACACTGTTCTGTTGCGTTATACCATAATTGCTTTAATAAGATGGTATTATTTCATAACCTCCCTCTAGCTTCGAGGTTGTGGTATAGCTGTAGCGGACAGGACTGTCATAGACTACAATTCGAAACGATATGAAAGTGCTAACTGTAACCAACCACACAGTGCTTGGCTGAAACTTTCGATGCTGACATACAGCTAAGAAAGCACCTCAAGAAAAAAGTTAAGTCACTGCTCTTGCTTCCACTGTATCGGCCCTCAACTAGGCAAGAAACACCGGAACAGAAACCAAGCACATGATTCGGAAAACAGCGCCACAAGGCACGAGACAAACCCTGATGAAACTGACTACCAAGTAAAATCCTTCCAGCTACCCAGCACAGAAGGTACGGATACCACACCAGAAATTAAAACTTCTACCGTAATAATCCTCTCGATTAACAAAAAGAACAGAAGTCTAGTTTTCCCGTCAACAATGCCAACACATCATTATTACCATACAGAATATCCCTTGATAGCAACCTTTGCACCTGGCACTGGGAAAATGACTCACAATGCACGAATTGTAGTACTGACTCCGAGTCTGTCATAGCCTATCAAATAGTACTACTGATCCCGCTATTCACGTCCTTGCACTCTCCCACTGTCAACTGCACTGACTCACCTATGACCTGGCATACGTATTGCATAGCGCCACCGCCATGCTCACAGGGATCAGCCCACCTACTACCACCCCGTACTCAAGTTCGCCGGCCAGTGTGGCCAAGCGGTTGAAGGAGCTTCAGTCTGGAAACGCGCGACCGCGACGGTCGCAGGTTCGAATCCTGTGTCGGGCATGAATGTGTGTGATGTCCTTAGGTTAGTTAGGTTTAAGTAGTTGTAAGTTCTAGGGGACTGATGGCCTCAGATGTTAAGTCCCATAGTGCTCAGAGCCATTTGAACCATTTGAACTCAAGTTCCTCCTTGTGCAATCCCATCACACACAGTTCATTCCTTGCAGCCATATCACTAACAGGGCATGGGGAGCAGGACTCAGTCTCCTGCATATATGCTAATACTACCTTCTACGGGCCTCAAGTAGTCACAGTGTACAACCATACTCGGCTACCAGTTGTAGTGCGGGATTCAGGTGGAGATGATTTTGGATTGATAGCTGTGTAGTCCAGGTTGCAGCTCTTGTGCCACCCCATACAAGCCGTTACTGGCACCACAGACCGCGTACTCTATTCACACGTTAGCATGAAAGCAGTGCTAACATGGTCATATGGGTGGAGACAAAAATTATATACGTGTCCGAAATTACAAATGCATGGGACTATTTATCACATTCATAAATAACAATCTTTACAGTCAAAATTGCAATGCTACATGCTTGTAAGACACAGGCTACAAATCTACTGATGTATCATACTATATAATGGCAATACAGTGGAAAGCCCTTCAAGAATACTGAGGAGGTACTTGATGTAGAAGTAGTGGCTTTAGTTTTGTAAGCAGACAGCAAAAATTGAACGATCAGGTCGTCAATGAGCTGGACATGTCCCACTCAATAATCGCCGTGCAATGTTGCCAGATGGAGAGAATGAAGCAGCAGCCACTCACCGGACACGAAGAGTAAGAATATCTAAGGAGTGAGATTCAGATGTGCAGAATAGAATTTTTCTCGACAGCATACATTAACTTTAGAAAAAACGTGACAGATGTGGTATAAGCGCACAGCTTATTCTGGAAATCATTTCATCGCTAATACACACAGATCTTGTTCAACACCACTGCCGGTTTTGTACAGACGTTTCCTAAATATCTTAACAATTTTAAGTTGATATTTGGAATGAACTTAAAGCCTGGAAGAGATGTTCAGCTCAACTGCGACGAGCGTCACCTCAGATTTAGCAAATTATAGGAAAATAAGGGACAGCCGCTTTTCTAGGTTTTGTACTGCAATTCTTACATTCCCAAGTCACTGTTTTAATAAACTGTAGTTCGCTGTGCGATGTTACTGTGTCCGAAATGTGTCACCACTATACCTTGATTAAGTAATTAATCCACTTGCAGTGATATTTTCTCAATACCCGTTATTAAGCAAGGACAGTTACACTGCCCACCGCATTCAGCCGTATGTGTATAAGGGAAATTTGAGTAATTCTGCACTATCTTTTTGCACTAATCACGACTTCATGGACCAGCTTTAATTCGTAGACGATTTATTAAGTAGACCCTGGTGTACGACGTCGGTCGCCTATCCGAAATAATTTTCTCATCTACAGATTCTTTCTTATGCAAATGAGGAACATAAATGTTTTTATTAGTAATGACTGATAAAAATTAGATCACCTCTCAGCAATTCAATATAATTGAGACTTAATGAATCGCTATTAGTATAGGTTTTACAGATAATGCTCAGTACCCAAGCCTGTTAAAGAACGCAACTATCGAAGTAATATCTCATAGTCCTGACAAAATGATCTTCAACTATCGTTATATCTTTAAATTCAGTGACTTGCGCTTCGTCAATTAACATGTATGAAACCATTTTCACTTGAGAAAAAAATTTAATCCCGTAATAAAAGAAAGTTATCGTAACAGGTAAACTTTACAGATGTGATCTCCATAGCGGTACTTTGTAATAAAATCGACAAGGAGTTACTGAAGCATAATTATCATCCCAAAGTGTAAGTTAAATCGCCGTCCCCCCAGTAGACCATTTTTCTGAAATAATTCAAGCAACATTGATATATACTACCTACATCAGTACATCATCATTATTTTTTGTTTTTCTTCAGTGATATTACATGTGGAAACAACAATATCAATGACCAGCGACAGGAACTATGCAGACTCTCTCTCACTGAGCAGGTCAGTCTGTGTCTTCGTTGCACTGGTTGTGTATTCTTACATGGATCGTGTTGTGTTGAATATAGTGTGCTTTGTGATGCATGTTTACGGTGTTCATTATTATCTACCATTATTACGTACCGGAGTTCGACAGTTGGTGACGCCGACTACCGGGTGCTGTTCATTCATGTGAAGTCGTTTATTCCGTTCTGACAGTGCGCCATTGCGCCACGAACACTCGAATATCCGCCGTTAAACTCTCCAGCAGACCTCATGCTTCTGCCATCCTGAAATCATAACCCACAGCATTGATTGGTGTTACTCAACCACCGGGCAGCCGAGCATACCATCAACGGCATCATTCTTGCACCTCCTCCCAATGACAACTACCTGACGTAGAACACGACGCTCCTATGGCACATGTCATGCATCCCTGACGATCAGCTGCATAGTGTGATGTATGGTGAATATACAGGGTGTTACAAAAAGGTACGGCCAACTTTCAGGAAACATTCCTCGCACACAAAAAAAGAAAATATGTTATGTGGACATGTGTCCGGAAACGCTTACTTTCCATGTTAGAGCACATTTTATTACTTCTCTTCAAATCACATTAATCATGGAGTGGAAACACACAGCAACAGAACGTACCAGCGTGACTTCAAACACTTTGTTACAGGAAATGTTCAAAATGTCCTCCGTTAGCGAGGATACATGCATCCACCCTCCGTCGCATGAAATCCCTGATGCGCTGATGCAGCCCTAGAGACTGGCGTGTTGTATCACAGCCGTCCACAATACGAGCACGAAGAGTCTCTACATTTGGTACCGGGGTTGCATAGACAAGAGCTTTCAAATGCCCCCATAAATGAAAGTCAAGAGGGTTGAGGTCAGGAGAGCGTGGAGGCCATGGAACTGGTCCGCCTCTACCAATCCATCGGTCACCGAATCTATTGTCGAGAAGCGTAGGAACATTTCGACTGAAATGTGCAGAAGCTCCATCGTGCATGAACCACATGTTGTGTCGTACTTGTAAAGGCACATGTTCTAGCAGCACAGGTAGAGTATCCCGTATGAAATCATGATAACGTGCTCCATTGAGCAGCAACTTCTCTGACGCTGACATTAGGGTTATCGTCAACTGCACGAAGAATTGCCTCGTCCATTGCAAGTGTCCTCGTCGTTCTAGGTCTTCCACAGTCGCGAGTCATAGGCTGGAATCTTCCGTGCTCCCTAAGACGCCCATCAATTGCTTCGAACGTTCTTCTGTCGGGACACCTTCGTTCTGGAAATCAGTCTCGATACAAATGTACCGCGCCACGGCTATTGCCCCGTGCTAATCCATACATCAAATGGGAATCTGCCAACTCCGCATTTGTAAACATTGCACTGACTGCAAAACCACGTTCGTGATGAACGCTAACCTGTTGATGCTACGTACTGATGTGCCTGATACTAGTACTATAGAGCAATGAGTCGCATGTCAACACAAGCACCGAAGTCAACATTACCTTCCTCCAATTGGGGCAACTGGCGGTGAATCGAGGTAGTATAGTACATACTGACGAAACTAAAATGAGCTCTAACATGGAAAGTAAGCGTTTCCGGACACATGTCTACATAACATCTTTTCTTTACTTGTGTGTGAGGAATGTTTCCTGAAAGTTTGGCCGTACCTTTTTGTAACACCCTGTATACAAGATGTAACATCATCCCCATTGTCTGACGAAGCCTAATGGACACTTAATGTAGTTAAATTCCCTATGGAAGTCAAATGGCGATATTGGCAAGTCACGTTCAACCGCTGGGCGCCTGTCTTCGACTGGATGACAGAGTTTATGCACTTATTCAATATCGACAACCAGTGAACAGTGCCAACAATAATGGTGCCGTGTGTGACGCAGTACCACGACGGATCAGCCCGCCTGCTGTATTCAACTGCCGCCGAAAACTCCTGGCCGCAACCACAACTGCAGGAAGCACGCTCAACGTCCCGAGTGTTGAATAAATAGACAGCGCCACCACTCTGGGCCTCAGAACGTCAGACGCTGTGTATTCGCAGTCACTAGAACTACGTGCGCTTCGGGAACACAGCGTTAACTGCCGACATTATCAACACGTAAACTTGGCGCATAGCCCTTAAGAGGCGCCCTGTACCATGCCAGAGGCATCAGTCGCCTCGATCATCCTGAGAAGGTCTCATGCCCATAAACACACAATGCTTTTCTAAGTAACAGGCTATATATCCTCAACCATAACAGGGGCCTTTACTTTCTCGTTGGCACCAGTTCTCAGGTTACACTTCATCGCCTTCAGCTACCCTACTGACATCAGGGGCAACAAATGGTTCAAATGGCTCTAAGCACTAGGGGACTTATCATCTGAGGTCATCAGTCCCCTAGACTTAGAACTACTAAAACGTAACCAACCTAAGGACGGCACACACATCCATGCCCGAGGCAGGATTCGAACCTGCGACAGTTGCAGCAACGCGGTTCCACACTGAAGCGCCCAGAACCGCTCAGCCGCAACGGCCGGCTCAGAGGCAACAAAGCTCCAGGTGAGTTCTCTCAGAGACGCAGTCATTGCTGTTCACGGTTGCGTCCCGCGTACTCGATCTCGGATTCTCCATTCCTTTCACTTGGAGGCTCATTGCTGCTAAAATGACCTAAATGGTTAATGGCGCCCATTTCCTTCGGGCATAGCACCTTATTCCCTCACCGCACATGCACACTGGCGAGTTAAGACACTCGCTTTCCGGACAACCTGTCAGGGGAATATGTGGTCCAGCCACCTCGACAACATATCACGAGGGCACCAACCTGTAATCATCTTCCATCTGCCAGCAAACTGTATTCACGACAAGACCTCGATTACAGTGAATGCATTCAGAACATCCAGCAGCGCCGGCCGGAGTGGCCGAGCGGTTCTAGGCGCTACAGTCTGGAACCGCGCGACCGCTACGGTCGCAGGTTCGAATCCTGCCTCGGGCATGGATGTGTGTGATGTCCTTAGGTTAGTTAGGTTTAAGTAGTTCTAAGTTTTAGGGGACTGATGACCTCAGAAGTGCTCAGAGCCATTTGAATAATTTCAATCATCCAGCAACTCCACATGGACGCTCATATGGTACTGACTGATCTCCAGAACGACCACTCGTGGGACTGGAGACGAACTTTCTCACACACACTGCCTCCTCGACCACCTCTGTTTCTCACCTCCAGTGACAGGGGACGAACTTCCTTACACGCCCTGTCTCTGGTGGGTCAACGCCCTCCCAGACTAAGCCTTGATCGTATCCGTATGGCAAAGGCTTCACGTGGGCACTGTCCGTCATTTTCACCGTTGCTGGGCATTACCGCTACACCTCACCCTAAAAAAAGATGGTTCAGTCAGACTGTGTGGTGATTATTGTACGCTGAATGCTCATACCATCGGAGACAATTCTCCTGTACCAAACTTTCATGATTTCACGCACCACCTCGGCGGTGCAACTATGTAGCGGATTGTTGTCTGCTAAAAAGGTTACCCATAATCCAAAAGGACATCAATAAGACGATTATATTCTCATCTTTCTGCCTGTTCAAGTTTCTCTAACTGCCATGCGGACTCGAAAACACCCACAATCATCCAACGGTTTATTGACAGCGTACTCTTCATGTTCTCATTTTTCTTTGCATACGTCCATGACGTATTAACATTCTTGCTTAGCTTAAAAACTCATTTGTATCACCTCGAACAAGTTTTCAGTGCGCTATCTGACAGTGGTATCGTGATAAACAGTGACCAGTGTCAACTTCACCAAACAGAAGTGATGTTCCTAGGACATGTTGGGAATGCCTTGAGCATTCGACCCGCCTCCTAGCACACAGAGCTCGTTCACCATCTACGTATACCTATTACCCTCCAAAAACTTCGTCGTGGCTTCCCTGTAGGTCCCCCTCACTGAAGCGCTAAAAAGTAAGAACAGTTCTGGAAGACGCAAACTTACGTGGGCGCCATATAAGCAGCGGAACTTCGAACACATCAAGGACGCCCTTGTGCAAGCCGTCACCTTTGTGCATCCACTCCCTGATACTCAACTCTGAATTACCACGGATGCAAGCGACTTGGGCATTAGTGTTGTAATGCAACAGGAAGCAAACGGCTCCATACAGTCCTTACTCTTGGTTTTCAGCAAGCTTACACAATCGCAATACAAATGGTCTCCCTATGTCACAGAGCTCTTGCAGTTTATAAATCAGTGGTACTGCTTTCGAGAGCACACGTTGCCATGTACATAGATCACCGACCGCACTTGAATGCTATCCTTAATCTTCCCGAAGAGGATTGCCTTAAATGACACAGGCGCTGGGAATACATCGCGTAACACACAACTCATATCCAGCATGTGCAAGGTGCATATTACGTTGTCACTCGTTACCTCTCGTGCATTGCCGCTATTTCTGTGATCACTGACTATGAGGAATTTGCACAAGCACAACTTAGGGTCCAGCACCTACAACATCTGTTTAACGATCCCACGAGAAACCGTTACACCGAGCACAGGCTCATAATGCGTGCTACTCATCCGGTTCTCTGTGACACTTCATAGAAATAGAAACGCCCCCTTGTCCCTCAATCTTTCTGTCGACTGATTTTCAAGCAATATCACAATCTTTAACGTCTTGGAATGTGACTAACTACAAGGCTTATCGTTGAGTGTTTTCTTTGGCCAAACATCAAGACAGACTGTAAGCTGTGTACAAGAGGAAGCGTTTCGTATGAATGAAGTAAAACCTCATGACATACCCAGCCATCTTTAGGTTTATTTGAAATACTGAAGGGTCTCTTCCAGCACATACACCTCAACAAGGCCCCATGCCTCTCTCAGCCAGCTATTGTTATATCCTTTTAGTCACTAATACCCCCTCCCCCCCATACATTGTGGTGGAAACTGGTGCAGAGGTTCTGGTGTCTATTTGGTTTGCTTTCTTGTGTACTCTCATCCATCACCATAGACCAATGCAAATATTTTGAATCATCCTTATTCCTCAAACTATGCGACTCGTGTGAAATCATTTACAACGGAATGATTGCATATTATCCACAAAGCAGTGGGCTTGTTGAGTGGTGGCACCATACCCTCAGCTGCCCCAGTGTGATGGGGAACGTCGACGTGGCGCTATGCTCGTGCTCATCAGCCACACACAAACCTGTCTCTGGGCCTGGAGCCGTGTCACCGCTGGAGCAGCTTCTCATGACAGACCGAGCGACCGCGAGTCTTGTACGAACTAGTGCTCGTTTCGACAACAGTCTTGTTATTACTAAACATGAACTTTGTGTCCTCCAGCACAAATTTACAATTCATAGTGATTTTTCGTATCGTAATATATTTCTTACCAAACGGCGTACCAACCAAGGCGCAAGAGAAGATAGCCGTCTCCTCGTCCACCCCATGCCCTGGAAAAAAAAGTCTTTACAAATAGGCTCCTATCTAGCCCAACAGATGTATCGAATCAGTATAAATTAAAAAAAACATTTAATGGATATCGACTAGCAGTAAGGGTTCCCTTTCCTTCCATCACTCCCTTCCAACTCCCTTAGTGGTCAGATCCTGGGTGGGTTCTTGTTGTATTTAAAATGCTTGAAAAACATTGATACTTTAGTTACATGATCCAAAACGGGTAAGTTACGATTTATTTCACATAGTTCTTACATGTGAAAGCATCTATCGGACACTTCAGTGTCGTAGCAGTACATTGCTTGGAAAAGCAAGTTACGCATTTTTACGCAGTATATTTAATTTTTATTTCTAAGAGGCTATGAGAAGTAAAGGAGAAATGAATTTGTGATAGTAAACTAGCATAAGACACCGTAAAACAGAATTAAAGGATCACATTTTAGAAACCCCGTAATTGCCTCCCACTGCAACGCATTTGTCTCAAAGGTGCGTGGAATCTTCCTCCGTTAAGGTACAAAACCGTGACACCCCGCAACGCCACCGTCGGGCTCCAAAGTGTCGTCAGCGAAGAAATGGCTGCAGCTCAGAAGTTCATATGACGTTAGGGGTGGGTTAATGGTGTTACTTGCCACAATTCTACTGAACACCATCGTGGGCATGTCACACGATGGGAAAGCCATCGCAGCTCCTCTTACACACAGTTCATCCCCTCTTTCGACGCCTCTGTGATGGAGGTGAGAACCACAAAATCCGGTGTTTAAATCAAGCGTGTTTATCATGAGTGGTCGAGGGAAACATTCCAAACACACTGTCGCTTAGAATCAGCAGGAAAAGGCCTCCGGGGGTGGCATAAAGGGTGTCAATGAAACCATATCTTTCGCTGGGACACTGACTCCCACATATCTCGCGGACAAAAACAACAGCTTGTAGTGTAACGAGCAAAAGGACGATATCCTTGACAACATTAGACACTGCTGAGGCCTTCGGATGTTTCAAACCTTGTGCAAGAAGATCGTAGGGCTGCAACACCATTAAACATGATCGCATCCCTTTGGAGTGCAGTGCGAATGCAGTTTTAGCTCTCGCGCGCTGGTTGGAAGCACTAGAGACTGTTCAAAATCACTGGAAGGAATCTGAACGTGATCAGAAGCATAAAAGGGTGCATAGGCTTTTTCAGACTTCCACTATTGCTCCCTCCTGTTACGTGATGATGGAACTGTGCAGGAATGACACATGGATAAGAATAACGTTTAAGCGTCTTCTAACGGCTCCAAGTTCGGAAATGTCCTTAGCTGCACATTCTCACATTTATTAACAATTTTAAAAATCTTCCTTTACAGCAAAAACTCGTGAAATATCACTGGGTGCCGCGGGTAGGCAAGCACTTGACGTCCCTGTGAATTCAGTTGCCTACCTGCAAGTGCCTTGGATTAATTTACATGTTGTTTCTCTTTACGTTCATTTTCAAAACCCCTAGTAAATGTGAGCTGGTGCCACAGAGGGTTGTGTCGAACAGAGTATCTTACGGGGACCCATTTCAGGTTCATTCATCCACAAAGGACTGTAAAATCATCCTTTGATGCTGCGGATCACGTACAAATTGTACAAACTGTACATGAGAACAAAAATTGTAGTGACGCTGCATCCCACGGGGTGCGATAAAGTTAAATGGCGATGCAGCAGCATAGCATCCCTAGAAAAGGACTGAAATGTTCGAGGGCATCAGCAGTGTCGGAGGTCGTCAAGAACATCCTCCTGTTGCTCATCACACAGTGGACTGTTGTTTTCGACCGCGAAATGTGTGGAAATCAACGCCCTACGAAAACGGGTGGTTTCATTGACGCTACCTATGCCACTCCCTGAGGTTCATTCTTGCCAAATCTGAGTGGCGGTGTATCCCTCGCCCGCTCGTAATAGAACCTTGTGACTTATACGCTTGGCGTCGCGATTCTAACCTCTATCACAGAGGCGTCAGAAAAAGGGGTGAGATTTGGTTAAGATGGGACGTAAAGACCTCTCCATTGGGTTAGAGTCCCCAGTGGCGCTGGGCAGAATTCTGGTGAAATTTGGTACCAGTGTTACATTATTAACGCTCCTCAAACGTCTGAGCTGTGGCCCTTGCTTCGCATGTGTCGACACCTCGTTGTTTGAAGTGTCGTGGAGCCTAACGATGACGGTGCAGAGCCCCGCGCCTATTCAACGTAAAAGAGGAACGTTGTACGCATCTTTGAGACAAACTTAAAAATTATCTGGATTTCGAAAATGCATTTTCTAAAAAAGCAACAACTGCTGTAGTAGTAGTTGTTGTTGTTGTTGCGGTCTTCAGTCCACAAACTGGTTTGATGCAGCTGTCCTGTGCAAGCTTCTTCATCTCCAAGTACCTATCGCAACCTACATCCTTCAGAATCTGTGCAGTGTATTCATCTCTTGGTCTCCTTCTATGATATTTACCGTCCAAGCTGCCTTCCAGTACTCAGTTGGTGATCCTTTGATGCCTCAGAACATTTTCTACCAACACCTCCCTTTCTCTAGTCAAGTTATGTCACAAATTCCTCTTCTTCCCAATTCTACTCAGTACCTCCTCATTAGTTACGTAATCTACCCATCCAATATTCAGCATCCTTTAACACCACCTTTTGAAAGCTTCCATTCTCTTATTCCATATTTCACTTTCATACATGGGTACATTCCATACAAAGACCTTCTGAAAAGACTTCCTGACGCTTAAATCTATACTGATGTTAACAAATTTCTCTTCTTAAGCAAAGCTTTCCTTGCCATTGCCAGTCTTCATTTTATATCCTTTCTACTTCGACCATCATCAGTTATTTTGCTCCCCAAATAGCAAAACTCATCTACTACTTTTTGTGTCTCATTTCCTAATCTTGCTAATACTAAAAAGAAATTCAGGCTGGATAAAGATTCATTAAAAACTCTGTATGTGTGGGAAACTTGAAAAATGGAAAAGATGGGAATAATGACAAGCCTTTAAAATATGGTATTTCAGGAGACGGTTGTAAATCAGAAGGGTTGATTGAGTAAAGATTGAATAGTCCTTGAATGAGCGAGAAATATTTCTAAAAATGTACGCCATGGGCTGAAGTGATAGAATAGTGGCTCACATATTAATACATGATTAGTTGCTGGAAACTACAGTTAAAGTGTTGGTTGGAGGAAGAAAACGCAGGATCAGGTGTGAATAGACAGGGTGAACATTAATAAAACCGACAAACTGCAGGAACCGACAAACTGGAGGAAAAATGTTCGTAGGAATATGCGTTCGGATATCACAGTAGATGGCACTTACGAACGAAAATTTCTCTGACAACGTGCCGTGTGTTCCCTGAGTCTTCGAGGCTGTGTTATTGATGCAGCGTACTGTAAGCAGCTGAATGGTCCGGTATTCATGTCGGGAACAATTCGAGATGGTGATTGCGTACGGCCAAGCATATGGTCGGTAGGCAGCACCCGGCTCTGCAAAGCTGGTGTACGCACAGTCCGTCCTCTTCCTGTACGTTCGGCTGTCTGAAAAGTCTCATGACCATACAGACTCTCAAAAAGGGCCTGAAATATTGTGTGATATGGTTCGCGTCTGTGAGGGTACTTGATTCGGTACAGCCGTGCTGCCTCTCGACCGTTTCCGTCTGATTGGCCGTACACAAACACCATCTCGGCTTGTTCCCGACTTGAATACCGGACCATTCTGCTGTTTACAGTACGCTGCGTCAGTCGCACAGTCTGCAACATGCAAGGAACACACACCACGTGGTTTGAGGGTCTTTCAATAATCAGCCCCGTCTACCACGACAACATGTTCATATGACCTTTTTCTCTCCATTTCCAGAAAGGAATCCGTCCCTGCAGTTTATCAGTTTATCAATGTTCATCCTGTATAAGGTAAAATGCACAATGAACCATCTGTGATGAAGAGAAGGAACAGATGGCTGCCTCGAATTGAGAACAGCATAAAATGTCCGGAACAGCACTGAATTGTAACAACCCTTTTTGCCGTTGCTTGTAGTGCACATTAAAATTCGTAAGCGGAGGATAATAACAAAGAACTATTTTCTTAAATAAAGAAAGTTGTTGGAAAAGTTTGTGTTTTGTAAGTAATTTGCGACGAAAAAATTACAAGCTATGTACGAACGATGTCGAAGAGTCCAGTTTCGTGACAAATGCTCCAGTGAGAACAACGGAATACCTTACACATAAAGGTGATGAATCGGCCTGATTGACTGCTTGAACGCGCTAGCCATGATATGTAATTGAGCTGTATAGACGGTTTAAACTGAAGGCAAATCCTACGAACCGAGTCACGTGTCCCGACACAATATGACGTTTGCGCCATCATTGCCGCAGCGCGATGTAACATATTTGCATAACCGATGGCGCGAGTGTCGTAGTTTAATATCCGGCGGCCGTGGCATTACAGTTACTGGGGAGCACATGCATTATCGATGGAGCGACCAGCTGACAGAACCTCAGCCGCGGCCTGTCTGATTGAAACCTACCGGGCGTGCCTAATGTGGGCGCGCGTGTGCTGCATGTGGGATCTGACCCCCGCCCGTCCAGTCCGTTAAACTGCTCCGGCTAACCTCTGGCGTGTACACACAAGAATTTAATACTAATGTCAGTGAATGGAGAAGAAAGACGCACCGAAAGTGCAAGACTACTGTTTTTCAAGTGAGTGGGTCCAAGGCAATCAAATATGAATTAAAATAGGTTTTGGTTTGTACAAACTTGAATATTATTAACCAGTTCCAACATAACAATCATTTTCAAGCATACACATGTACACAATCATTGAATCGCTATTACTAGATAGTAGATAAAGTTAACCACCGAGAAAATGGTCCTATTGAAAAAAAAATGCTCCTGTTTAAAAGACTGACTGAAAAGAATGGTAACAGTAACGGTCCCAAAAATTTTAGCATGCGAACATACACTATGTAATCAAAAGTATCAGGACACCCCCAAATACATATGTTTTTCACATTAAATGCATTGTGCTGAAACCTAATGCCAGGTACTCCGTATCAGCGACCTCATTAGTCTAAACATCGTAAGAGAGCAGAATGGGACGCTCTGCGGAACTCACTGTCTTCGAACGTGGTCAGGTTTTTGGGTGTCGCTTGTGTCACACGTCCGTACGCGATATTTCCACACTCCCAGACATCCCCCGGTCCACTATTTCTAATGTGATAGTGAAGTGGAAACGTAAAGAGTCACGTATAGAACAAAAAAGTACAGGTCGACCACGTCTATTGACCGACAAAGACCGCCGACAGTTGAAGAGGGTCGTACTGTGTAACAGGCAGGCATCTATCCAGACCATCACACAGGAATTCCAAACTGCATCAGGGTCCACTGCAACTACTATGACAGTTAGGCGGGAGGTGATAAACCTTGGATTTCATGTCGAGCGGCTGCTGATAAGTCACACATCACGCCGGTAAATGCCAAACGATGCCTCGCTTGGTGAAAGGAGCGTAAACATTGGACGATTGAACAGTGGAAAAACATTGTGTGGAGAGACGAATCACGGTACACAATGTGTCGATCCGCTGGTAGGGTGTGGGTATGGCGAATGCCCGGTGAACGTCATCTGCCAGCGTGTGTAGTACCAACAGTAAAATTCAGAGGTGGTGGTGTTATAGTGTGGTCCTGTTTTTCATGGAGGGGGCTTGCATCCCTCGTTGTTTTGCGTGGCACTACGACAGCACAGGACTACTGAAGTTTTGAGCACCTTAATGGTTCCCACTGTTGAAGAGAGAGTCGGGGATGGCGATTGCATCTTTCAACTCGATCGAGGACCTGTTGATATTGCACTGCCTGTGGCTGAGTAGTTGCACGACAATAACATCCCTGTAATGGACTGGCCTGCACAAAGTCCTGACCTGAATCCTACAGAATACCTTTGTGATGTTTTGGAACGCCGACTTCGTGCCAGGCCTCACTGACCGACATCGATACCTCTCCTCAGTGCAGCACTCCGTGAAGAATGGGCTCCCATTCCCCAAGAAACCTTCCAGTACCTAATTGAGCGTATGCCTGCATGAGCGAAAGCTGTCATCAAGGCCAAAGGTGGGCCAACACCACACTGAATTCCAGAACTACCGATGGAGGGCGCCACGAACCTGTAAGTCGTTTTCAGCCAGGTGTCCGGATACTTATGATCACATAATGTATTCGGGCTTCTTTTCACATGCAACTCACCTGTAACTCCGGCAAGCTGCCCTAACTTTAAATCGCTCACACTCTCTAGTCCATCGCTGTAACTCCCTCATGCATTTTCGCTCATTCGCAACATCTGTTTCTGTCTCTCAGTCACTGTCTCCTGTGGCACCAGCACACTCTCCTTTGTCCTGCACTACTGTCTCTCTCACTGTCACTGCCTCCATCTTGTTCTCTTCCTGCTACTATACCATCCATTTCATCACTGACCTGTTATCTCTTCTCACTTTCACTAAATCTCTCTTCCTCTTTGTCAGTGTTATAGATTCTGTCTCTCATCATAATCACTTGCTCTCACCCACTTCCACTTTCTCCGTCTCTTTACTCCTCTCCCACTGGAATGGTCACCTCCACTGCTTCCCTAGCGCTAGTTGGTCACTGTCAACTATTTTCCACTGTCACTGTGTCCCTCTTTCTCTCTCATACTCTGTCACTGGCTCCTTCGCGCTTACACTACCAAAAGCACCGTCTTCTATCTCCGTATCTGTTACTTTTCCGCCTCTTTCCCAGTGACATTTTCTGCTTTTCTCTCGGAATGAAAAAGCGCAGGTGCGTTGGCATGCCAATATCATAGGAAATATATTTAAACAAACGTAGAACGAGGTAACTGTTACCGCACTTTTCAGTCAGAGTGTTTTAAACAGGAGCACACTCGCTTTCTTGTGCTCTCATGAGATCATTCATCCGTTGGTTCCCTTATTTTCCCTGCCATCGTCAGGATATGTCACTCATATGCAAAAACCTTTAATTATAAGTAAAATAGTAATGGCTTACTTATGTGAAACTGAAATACAGCCAAACTAAATTTACGCTTCAGACGGACCTAACGAGCACAAAAGTTTTTCATGTGCTTCAGTACTAGAACATGGGATTATCATAAGCCTTTTGATAATAACCAGGACACTTTACAGCATGCTTCTTTATGCTACATCAATTTATAAAGTGTGTTTTGGCCTCACATCAAATTTTTAGTGCCTATTTTTAGAGTACAAGTAGTGTAATCTATAACCTCTGTATCTCGAAAATGGATAAAGATATCAAGAAAACTTTGAAGGGTGTTTGAAATCGTTATCTTAGGAATATATCGTGTAAATGACAATAACATCAATTTTCTGTGCATGGCCGTCTTGGAATCTGCGGCTCGGTTTTGGTACGAAATAATAATAAATGCTTTTATGGGGTTTTCTAAATAACCGACCATAAACAAATGGCGTCTCCATAAGCCCCAGAAACCCACCGTAGACCACATCAAAAGGAAAAAGAACCAACAGATTTTCTCCATTTGCCTAAGCAGGAGGAAGTGTATAATATTCATACTTAGCCCCATTATTGTAGGATAGTGACACTAAGACGATCTTTCTGTTGTTTATACAAATGGTCCAACTGAGTCTGAGGTATGAGCCGAGGAGGAATGCCGTTTTTACGCGTGGCGTTTTGGAACATATTAGGTAGTGCTTGCTGTCACATGGCTACAGAAAATAAACACAAAATGTTAACTCGTTCCAAATACATCGTCACTCAAGACCAACACAGGTGCATAGTTCTTGATGTTCTGCTCTTCGGTCGAATACTTGGTTTGTTACAGCTTTCCATGCTAGTGTATGCTGGGTAAAACCTCTTCATGTCTCCATTACTATTGCAACTTAGATCCACTCAAACCTGCGTACTGCAGACAAGTTTCATTCCCTTCTGCAGTTCCCTCAGTCAGTAAAACTATCTGTAATACCTATAACAAAATTTTAAACATTGTTATTGGCTGAGATCCAGCAACCGAACGTTATTCAACTACAGGATGTATGTATAGCCACCTCGGTTGCACAAAATTATTCTCAAATTGACCATGGTTTCGACTGCACTAAGGCAGTCTTCGTCAGAATAAAAATTACATAGGATTACATATGACGAGAGCACTTTTGCTCAGACGTTTTTTACCCATGGTGTAATTACATGTAATCCTATGCAATTTTTACTCTGATGAAGACTGCCTTAGTGAAGTCGAGACCATGGTCAATTTGAGAATTTTGTGCTACCGAGGTGGCTACACATACATCCTGTAATTAAATAACCAAATTTATGCTAATTAAACTATAGGGGAGATTCATCTTCCAAATGAAGGCACTCGTCCTGGAAAATCAATTGAGCTACATACATGTATACTTATACACATTTTTAAACGTTGAGAAGTATGTGACCGACCGATTCCAGGCGTTTCAGTCCGGAACCGCGGTGCTGCTACGGTCGCAGGTTCGAATCCTGCCTCGGGCATGGTTGTGTGTGATATCCTTACGTTAGTTAGGTTTAAGTAGTTCTCATTCTAGGTGACTGATGACCTCAGATGTTAAGTCCCATAGTGCTTGGAGTCATTTGACCTATTTTAAGAATCTGAACTAAAAAATTAAAGCCAGCATCGCTAAATGGACGAATCAGATACGCAAACAGCTTTGTAATATATGTCGGAAAATGGAAACACACACTGTAAACGCGTTTGGATTGTAAATTCTCATTGTCTAATGGTCACTTACGCTTAATTAATTAAAATTCTGCACTGTTTCGTCCATAATTTAAATTGTCGTAACTACGTACATTTGGATGATGCCAGCAGAAAGAGCTGCTTAGTTTCTATGAAACTGTTATGAAACGTATATGTACACAGCAGATGTTCGAAGCACAGTTCACTGAAACTAAATGTAGCCCTAATTATGCGAAAATTGCTTTTACTTTAATTACAAATGTCCGTGAACTATTTACTTCCTAAAATATCGAACAAAGGCGAACGCGTATATTTCAAATTTTAGATCTGTGAAGTTGCGCGTGAGTTGTAGGAACTTCGAATTTTAAAAGTTGATACAAAAAATTTTCATTTAAATTTGTAATGAATTACGAGCACTATATGGGGGCACGAATCACATTTAAGTCAGAGTTACGACAGAAAATTAGTCAGCCTTCACCAATCCGCTCTTCAGTATCTGAAACTGATGCAATAAATAGTGGAATTTTCATTACTAACTGCGTAGTCGGTGACGTTTTTCTGACTGTGAGTGTCAGTGAGATTTAATTTAATTTTTATTCACAGGGCAATACAGTGGCCAGTGAGACAGCGATTCCTGCCACGTGGAGCAGCCAAAGAATTTATTGAGTGTCTGTGGTAGGAGTATCGCCTAAGTTTATTTCAAACTATGGCAAAGGTCATTGTTGCCTCAAGGTCCCTACAGTCTCCAGAGCCCAAACTGTCTTACTCAAGGTCGGCTTCCACTAACTTTTCCATTCTTCTGTAAGTAATTAGTGTCAATATTTTGTAACCAGGATCTACTATTCACGAGTCAGCACATGCCTTTCTTGAAACTGTTACATTCGTTTAGAAGTCTATGCGTATTTCGTACTTCGTATGTTCCATACTGGGTGGAATAATTCTGTGATGGTACGTTCTTCCAAGGATTTCAGTAATAGAGTAGGAATGTCGTTACTCCAAGCACTCTGTAAAATGTGTCTCGCATTACCATATCTCTCATTCTATTAAATTTCACTCCCTTCTCCTTCGAACTGAGTGACATTTGGATCCCGGAGCTGAAGTGTATGTGTACCAGCCTTCCACCCTGGGGTGACAGTAACAGCGGACGACGGCTATCGACGAAGGCCATTTGCACTCGAGTATTCAAAACGCGTGAAGTCACGTCACTGCGCGGGAGCTCGCGTAAACGGAATTTTGCTGCAGTCATCAAAGAGCCAGGATGCGAATAGAACGTTCGAAAAAGCTATGATTCGCTTGAAAATGTCCTCCTCAGATGGGGATGATACGTTGAGTTTAAATGTGAAATACATCCGATCACGCCATAATAATCCGGAACATTTTATTAACAGTGGCACTCTGGCCGTGACAGTTTACAATCATGGTTCTGCTGCCCCCTCAGCGCCGAGCGATCTTATTTTCAATGCTAACCGCGCGGGTCAGAAACGCCTACCTTCTCGGCATTGCGGTGTACGTGATACAAGGTAAAGAAACTCCAACGCTCTCCTGCCTGTGCAGCGGCCATGTCGGAAATTCTGCAGCGCACTACTTGCACTGCGGCAGGTGGTGCGTCAAGAATCCGTCCACCGGCCGCGTGATCAGCTGCGGCATAAGGGCAACACGGCGTCCACACTGCCACTGCAGCAGATCAGGCAGTTTCCCAAACGACGGCAAAGCACAGACATTCCTGTCTGTGGAATCCCAGCTGGACATAGGCGCTTCGGCGACTTAAACCAACAAGGCCACGTATAATCTAATCAGTTCGCCTCTCCTGCGATGGTTTCGGCGCCAGATCCTATCATACGTTGCTATACCATAGGGCCATTTTCCTCCTAGGAGAACTGTCACAGCTAAGCACAAAAATATTGAAAACACATACATAAGATTTTGTTTGAGTGCTCCCCAACCGCAACCATCATTCTCCGCTTGGATGCCTTTACCTGTTCTGCGTTCTGTATAAAGACCCATGTCAGTCCGAAGTCCAAAACAGAGCATTTTTCTGATTTATTGCTCTATGCAAATCGCATAAGGAAATTTTTGAACCAAACCCTTGGACGTGCCTCTAACTTTGCGGTTCAAATTTCTCAGAATCCTTCTACGGTGCCAAAAATTTGTAGAACTAGTCAGTTTCCATTTGCAGTTCGTGAGGCTGTTCAGCGGTAATTCGCAAAGGCTTCATGACTAAGATGTTGTTTCAACGGTTTTCACCAGTCAATGGGCGACGCCTATTGTCGCCATTAAAAAAAAACCGACAAACGTTTCTAGTTATTTGGAGTCGAATATTAATTCCCAGTCTAACACTGATTTCTATCCACGGTCTCGCTCGGAGCAGTTTTAACTGGCTGGGAGCCACTGTTACACGATGACAGATTAAGGATGAATATTTTTCATCTGCCACATGATAGGCATCACTTCAGTTGCTGTGTCCTAGACATGCCATTTAGATATAAGTAAAATCCCTTACCGTTAGAGGTTCCGAGTGCACATAACGTTTCCCATAATTAATAAGAACAATTAAATCAAGATATTCCACACTTTGTTAACTATTTGGACCATATTATTGTTGCAAGGTTGAAACATGTGGAACATCACAAGAAACTTGAATCCTTTTCTTAGAAACAGTGCTGTTGAATGGCTTATGCTTTCAGAAAGGTGCAGTTTCTTTGCCTATAACGTCAAACACGACTACACCATTCAAAGACATTAAGGTGCAGTCCCAAAGCATGACCACGTCGACGTGATCACAATACATGAACATTGTCCAATGACGACATTAAATATAATTTCACTTATCTTACACGTCATCGATATCTTTGTCCTCAACAATCCCAGATGACAAGTATGCTGCCGGTAGAAATCCTTTTTCTTTCCACAGCCGGCGCACTCTGGCAATATCTGTTAACAAAATTGGCAAAGTCGCAAAGGGAAATTTCATGTCACGTAAGATCTAATTTTTGAAGTAGATGTATTGAAAAACATACAGTTATCTCGGCTTCCCGGTCGTCCTTCCCTTTTGGTGGATGATTTCAGGGATTTCCATAATAGGTCGATATTCTGTGTGTGCACAGACGAAGCATCAGAAGACATAAATTCGTCAGAATGATTTACAAAAAATGGTTCAAATGGCTCTGAGCACCATGGGACTTAACTGCTGAGGTCATCAGTCCCCTAGAACTTAGAACTACTTTAACCTAACTAACGTAATAACGTCACACACAGCCATTCCCGAGGCAGGGGGAAATCCCTCTTCCTCCAAAGTGTTCACCATTTCCATCCATCTGCAATGACTTTGGTGTCGGGCAAGAGGAAGTTCTTAATAAGAGGCACTAACGTTTCTTTATTCCTGGCATGGAACTTCACAATGCAACATTTTCTTGAGTCTCTTTCTATGCCTCCGAACACCCAAGTCTGTTCAGTTTCGTTCTTGAGGAATGGTCCTTTGCCGTATTTTCGACTCATCTATTTCCTCAATCTTGTTGACCCCTCCTACTGGACCACTGTCATTAGTCACAATTACGTAACACACTTCTCTACAGAAACAATAATAGCCACGAACAGTGTTAATCGACAGTCCAGTTTCCGATGTTGCGTTTTCTGGTAAGTAACCTCTAATCCAGCAGGAAACCTAGATGATGCTCTGTTGTAGTGCCAGTTTAGAATTATCAGACCATTTGATTTTCCTTATACTTGTGCTTTTCCGGCATTTGCTGCAATTCAATTCACAATCGTTACTTTTTGAACCAAGTCTGACGCAGTTCTCTCCGTCACAATTCACCCAATTTCTAGTGTCGTTAATCGGCAGCAGATGGTACTCCAAACATAAGTCCAAACAGTTTTCAGCGGTACTCAACCTAGGAATTAAATTACGCCCTGTAAGACTAACACTACTGCAAACTGTAGCTCCTTCGGTCATCTCCACGAGATTACTGAAAATAAATATCCTTTACCACTTGTTACTTGTTAATGCTGTCGCTCGAAGCTAGATTCTTTACTCCAGATAATATGTTACCACTGTAAATAAAAACGATATGTTGCTCCTCGACAGTCGCGCGTTTGATACATATCGCTTGCAAGCGTTCCTGGAAATTACCGGCACGGTTAAACGTCCATCTTCAGATTATGAGCACTCAAAATATAGTGCTTGTTAATTTCGGGACGTCACTCTTCATAAACATAAACAAAGATCAGAAATACTGTAGCGTGGCATCTGGCTAGAGCTTTACATAACGTGTACAAAAGATCAGATACACAATAGAGCGGTATTTAGCCATTTGGCTGGAGTAGACGGCGTGGTGAACCGCTACGTGTGGGTTGTCTGCCACAGGTTAAATAGTGTACGAAGACGTATGCATTCGCTGTGTTATGTCAGCTGCAGCCAGTGAGGACTTGACCCACGTAAAAACATTACTACTTGTGAATAAAATCTAAAAATAACAGGGCAGTTGCATGTGTAGCGTTATACAAATGTAACTGTTGAAACAAATAATACAAGTGTTTAATGCTCTTGATATAAATTTTTGAAAGAATTTAAAATAAGAACACCAGTGGTTGTAGGATCGTTGAACGCCAGCTGCCGACGCATCTTGGTACTTCTAGTGACACTGTTTCCATGGGAATATCCATAGAGTGGCTATTGGCAGTCAAAGATTATGTTGTAAGACGCCATTTTTGGAGACACTGCATAAAGATGGCAGGCGACCAAAAATGTATGTGGTGGACGCAGTTACAATGGAGTCGACAGTCAGATGGCCGTTAATGGTTAAAGAAGTATTTATCGTACGTTCTTCCCATAGTGATGTTGTAACTATTAATGGCAACCGGAACGACGTCTCCATGGTAATTAGCTCCTTCCACCACGTACATCTTTGGTCGTCTGCCTCCGTTATGCAACGTCTCCATGGAAACGGCGTTTTAGGGAATAATCTTTGACTACCAGTAGCCATCCTACAGATACTTCCATGCAACGGCGTCGCTAGAAGTAGCAAGAATTGTCGGCAGCCACGCTTCAGCAATCCTACAACTGGTTCTATTGGCGTTTCTACTTTAAAGTTTTTCTTGCATTATTATTATTGTATTATTTGTTTGAAGAGCAAAGATTTGTGTAATGTTACAAATCCAAATTCGCTATTAATTTTACATTTTATTCACAAATATAACGCTTTTACGTAGTTTAAGATCCCATTGGCTGTAGCTGACGTAATGTAGCAAATGCGCGCGCTTTCGTACACTATCTAACCCGTGACAGAATAACCAATAATAGGAGTTACCGTAGTGGCCACACGCGACTATTAACTATGCCACACCGCAGCGGTAATTTCCAATTATGATTGCCACTCGAAGACGCGGGGTCCAAACCGTACATATCGAACTTGCAATCCTAAATCGATCACGCGACTCTGGTGGCGGGCGTTATGATCAATTATTTGTGATCGTTCTTTTTATCTTTTCTCCATCGTTCCCTTAGTTGCCCTAAGTTAGACACCACCTAGAATTAATAGCAAAAATGTAATTGTTCCCGTAGGTTACTCATCACATGGTCTTTCACATGACGACAACACCGACAACGAATAAAGTAAGTCGTCTCCTTTGTAATTACAAGTAATTTTGTAACGCTCTTCTTTTGTCGTTGCTGTAGAGAGCACCGTAAACATACTCATACGCCCTCCACCAGAGTTGCGTGATCGATTTAGGATCGCACGTTCGATATGTATCGTTTGGACCCCGTGACTTCGAGATACATGATCCTTGAAATTACCGCAGCCCTAGCCAAATGGGTAAACACCACGCTGTAGTATTTCCTAATACTTTGTATGCGTTACGTAAAGCTCTAGCCATATATCAAGCTAAAGCATTTCTGATTTTTGAATCTGCTGTGTAAAGACTGACTTTCCTAATTAAAAAGCACTTTCAATACCTTTACCTTGCTCATGCAGATGGCCGTTTAAAAGAGCCGAAACCATTCGTTTTAATAAATGATATATTCTGCGATCTTGACTTTATTCTAATCTTATGACAAGGTCCGTCGCTGCCCAATAGGCCTCCTGTGGTGGCAAGTGACGAATGGCTGCTCCCACTCCTCGTGCCGACTCTCGCTTTCAGTGGCAGCTGATTTCCGCGGCGTCTCCGAAACACAGCCACGCTGATGCAATGCTGGTGTCGCCAGCATGCCGTTAAAGGTTCTATCACTGCCCAACAACTTCTCAGTCGGTGCCCACTGCGGCCTTCGATGTCTGGTCCAGTGAACATGTCCGGTTTATTTCTGTACTGAAGACAGCCAGCTGCTCTCTAATGCTGCTAGATCAAGCCGTGCCGTGGCGCCACCTCTGCGATATCCGTTCTACACTTCGACTCGCACCTTTTGGTAAGACTTGGGCGCCTCACCTTCAACGACGCGAGCAACAGGGCGTGAGGGAACGGAATAGTGCCACGAAGTTTCAATTGTACGACACAGTTCAGAGGTATGCTGTTTCCAGCCAGCTGTTGAAGTCACTACTGAATGTTTTCCTACTTCTCGGCGTCCCCCAACGCACTTTGTCGTGCTTGGGTACCTCGCACCTGAAAGGCAAAGGCACTGGTTCCGAGTCCCGGCACAGCACACAGTTCCAATCTGCTAGGAAGTTGTACCTCAGCGCACATTCCGCTGCAGAGTGAAAATTTCATTTATGAAAACATCCTCCAGGCTCTGGCTAAGCCACATTTCTGCAATATCTTTCTTTCCGGGATTACTAGCCCTACAAGCTATGCAGGAGAACTTCTGTGAAGTTTCGAAGCTAATAGATGAGGTCCTGGAGGAAATACAGTTGCGAGGAGGGATCGTCAGTCGCGGATGGGTAGGTCTGTCGGTGAAACATTTCCGTCGGTAAAGCATTTCCGCAAAGGGCGAAGATCCCGGCTGCGAATCTCAGTCTGGCAGATATTTTTAATCTACCAGGGACATTCATAAACATCTCGTTTGATAATAACATTGCTATTTAAACGCTAGGGTGAAATTCTGCCAGCATCACAATCTGCAGACATCGAAGGACGAAGTAATACAGAAAGCACAAACAAAAAATACATGAAATTGACAAAATACAGATAATATAATATACCATAAAAAACTCTGACATGTCCAAGGACCGATAAATATAATAAAGAGGTTATTAAATACAGAGCATTGAAACTGATACAACGATTAGTACACTTGCATGATATTCGAGGGAAAATCTTGTGTTGAAAATTAGAGAACGCAAAGACATACTTCATACTGCAAGGAAAGGAGACACGCAGAAATAATAAACAATGCTTAAGGATCGATCGGCATGGATCAAGCACTGTAGTTCTGCTATGAAGCTCTTTGATTACAAGTCCGATTTTAGGACGATCAGATAGATCTTTAGCGGTGATTTTATTTTCAAATACATAACTCAGAATAGTTATTTTATTTAATATAGATAACCAAACTGAAGTCAATGACTTTATGAAAAAATTGTTTCGTTAGAAATGACAGAGAGAAGTTAGAGAAAGGAATAACAAAATGATTAACTTCCAAGCAATTTGAGCCGTGTTATAAATTGCTGCTTTAGAGAGCGCGCCGCGGCGAGTAGTGTGAAGCAGTCGCCCTCCGTTTCTGTCGGTGGCGCCGCCGTGGCAGTCGCAGCTTTGGTGTCTCCCTCTGGTGGGAAAGGGGAAAGGTAGCATGTTCACGTGCATTTAAGGGGCGCTATGAGCTCGCTGGTCGGTCATTCTGGGTCAGTCTCTCGTCCCCGGCTTGCTGCTGTCTCTCGTCCGCATTTGTTAGGCAGTTAGTTTCTGTCTGTCGTTCGGATCAACCTTTAAAGCCGGCAAAATGAGAGTCATTCCACTCCGCTAGTAAGAGAACTCGGCGAGTGGTCGCCCGGTCGGGGCTTAGTTTCTGCATCTGAGTCTGCGTGTTAGGCCGCCAGTTTGCTCGAGTTTGCCCAGGTAATGGTCATTTGCGGTTGGATCGATCGGTTGGTCGGTCGCGCACTGAGACACAAGATGACTTGCCGTTTTGAGCGTCGGCGCATGTGAGGTCGCCACGTGAGTCCAGTGGGCCTCGGCATATAGCGAGGGGTAGAGACTTCGCGGTCGACACGAGAGCAACAGGAGCCAACCCACGACATCGGTCTGGCCGGTGCGAGCTGAGACGCCGTGAGACGGGAGATCGGCGCGCCTTCCTGCGTCCGTTGGAGCGGCTGGCAGTGGACGGTTCGGGAGAGCGATTTGGGGGTGCTGCACCAGGTCTTCTCCAGAAATCGCAGTTTATTAACAAGTTAAGTGATTGGTGATATTTTGTTTGATTTACTCTTGTTAAATTCTACTTGTTTTCTTGGTGAGTTCACCAGCCGTTTTGCTTTGGGGTCGTCCCACCATTCTTCTCCGTTTGTCCATCCGCGTGAATGTGGTTGTTTATAAATTGGGTGGTCCGTTTTTCCCTTGTGGAGTAGGGAAGGGATCGAACAACCTGCGGTTCGGGTTGTTCGGTAATCTCCCTATCAATTTACCGTACGTCAGTAGTTGCCTCTGTTATGTTTGTCGGATTTCGTGTGTTAACGAATTTATTGCTTGGAGTGTATCGGCGTAGTACCTGAAATATTTTTTAATCTTTAGAAACTTTGATATTATTGCCTATGATCTTGAGAGGCGATATCTGTGTACTGTAGAGCATCTTAACTACTATTTGGCCAACCTTGTAGAATTTTATATAAGATTGCATTTCATGGGCTTTTATTTAAATGATCATTTTAGTATATTGTTGCCACCCATTCACTGTAAGACAGGGGCCACATAACACGAGTGCAAACTGGACGTCGCAGTAGCAAAATAAAACTTGTAAAAGCATTATTCGGAGGAAAACTTTCAGTAGATACAAATTATCCCAATCAATAAGCAATTTCAGCAAGTGTAAGAATTTCAGTATCTGTCGTGCGACAGCAGCTACGTAAGAAAAAGAGAGTTTTAAGCAGTTTCAACTCATCCACGAATTACAACTGAAATACTGAAAAGCAAACGACTGAAAGAAACAACTGTGTCTGTCCTTACGTTGCTGAATATGTCTCAGACAATGTCCACTCTCAAAGCTGGTCAGAACAAAATTCAGGTAGCTGAAGCGAAAATTCTTAGTACTGTCATAAAATTTAATCTTCCAGGTAACATCACAAATAGGGAAAGAATAAAATAACAACAATAATATGTGACGAGTGCTAAAGCATGACTCCCAAGTCACGCTGGCGACAACCTGTATAAAATAACGGACGCAGGAAGGCTACCTAGAATGACAGTACATCATACAGCGTGTCCCAGGAGGAGTAGTCAATATCAGGAACGATCGTTAGAAGCGAGAAAGCCTGGTAAATATCGGCTCTAAAATCCATATGTTAAGACCCATGGGAATTTTTTCATCTTCGATACTGTGAAACAAATCTTTTCTAACGTAAGCGCCTTGCTTTCCGTATTTTGAAAGTTGGTAGTATAGACCACACCAAGCAAAACCTGTCCAGTAAACATGGGTCCTAAATAGCAAACCCTAAGAACCATGTTAATCTCCTGTACATTATACATTATACAGTACATTATACAGCGTGTCCCAGGAGGAGTAGTCAATATCAGGAACGATCGTTAGAAGCAAGAAAGCCTAGTAAACATTGGCTCTAAAATCCATATGTTAAGAACCATGGGAATTTTTTCATCTTCGATACTGTGAAACAAGTCTTTTCTAACGTAAGCGCCTTGCTTTCCGTATTTTGAAAGTTGGTAGTATAGACCACAACAAGCAAAACCTGTCCAGTAAACATGGGTCCTAAATAGCATACCCTAAGAACCATGTTAATCTCCTGTTATGTGAAATACTTCTCTTCAATTGCACGAGTGGTCATTGCACATTACAGCCCATTTTTGTTGACCGCTTTTTCTTGTTTTGGTCCATACTACCACAACTCAGAATATGGAAAGCAAAGAACTTTCACTAGGAGACTTGTTTCGCAATAACAGAGACGAGGAAGTGTTCATAAAATTTAAGATATGCATTTTAGAGCCCACCTTTACTAGATTTTCTGCTTCGAATGAACATTCCTGTCATAACCCTGAATATGGACCATTCATCCTGGGAAACCCAGTATAGCGTTACTAAAGTGTCATATAGGGAGACTATGCAACGATAGAGTGACTCATGTGAAAGCGATCACATTTGGCTTCGAATAGCCATGTTCCGACCATTACACACTGTCGGAAAGACGCCACAACAAAAAGATAATTAACGTAGCCTAATGAAATTTCAGTAATACATTCGTTTGGGTGACATACTGAAGTGATTAACACTAAAAAAATGGTTCAAATGGCTCTGAGCACTATGGGACTCAACATCTTAGATCATAAGTCCCTTAGAACTTAGAACTACTTAAACCTAACTAACCTAAGGACATCACAAACACCCATGCCCGAGGCAGGATTCGAACCTGCGACCGTAGCAGTCCTGCGGTTCCGGACTGCAGCGCCAGAACCGCACGGCCACCGCGGCCGACGATTAACACTGAAAATGCGAGTTAAACATCGCAAATGTGAAATGCTGGTACATTAATACCCGGTGTAACCGCCACAATGTTCATAATAAGCATGCAAATGTGCACACATTATGTTGTACAAGCGCCGTATGTCAGTTTGTAAGACGCAGTTCAATGCCTTTTGCCCTTGGTTCGGCCAGTACAGGGACGGTTAATGCTGTTTGTGAATGACAATGAAGGTGTCGTCCTAAGACTTCCTATATGCGCTCGATTGGAGACAGACCTGGTGATCGAGTAGGCCAATGCAACACGTCCACACTCTGTAGAGCGTGTTGGTACACAACAGCGGTATGTGGGAAAGAGTTATCCAGCTGGAAAACACTGCTTGGGATGCTGTTCAAGAATGGCAGCCAACAATTCGAATCACCAGATTGACGTACAAATTTGCTGTCAGGATGCGTGGTATAACCACGAGACTGCTGCAGTCATACGAAATCACATCGCAGATCATAATTCCAGGTGGAGGTCCAGTGTGTGTAACACGCAGACAGTTCGGTTGCAGGCCCTCAACTGGCTTCATTCTAATCGTGCACGGTCCTGAGGCTAAAATAGCTGTCATCACGAAAGTCGCAAACGGCAGTAGTGAGGGGTCAGTGTAACGCACTGTATAATGTGTCTGTAACGCAGCTGTCCTTGAAGAAACCGATTTGTAACAGTTCGTTGTGTCATTACGGTGCTAATTGCTGATCAGATTGCTGCTGCAGATGCAGTGCAATGGTCCAGAGCCATACGCCAACCACGGTGGTCACCCTTCTCTACAGTGCCTCGTGGTCGACAGGAGCCCGGTCTTTATATTGCCGTTCATTATCGTGAACATCGCTGCCAGTAACCCTGTACTGTGGCTATATTCCTGCGAAGTATTTCTGCAATATTGTAGAAGACACTTGGAGCCTCGCGTAGCCCCATTACACGACCTCGCTCAGATTGAGTGAGGTGTTGATAAAGGCGTCTTTGTGGCCTAAAAGACATTCTTAGTTAACGTAAACTGACCGCGTCCAATCTCACCGGTAACTGACAGACACGACCGCTACAGAATCTGTTTACAGCAAGCCTCATCCGCATCCTTGTAGGAGCGCTACTGCCGCCACCCATACGCGACAGGTGAGAAATTTTGATAAACATCGTCTTCCAGATAAAGAAACAAGCCTCCCAAAGTTCGTTTACATCGCAAAACTACTTGTTGGTGCTGCGATTTCTTTCCGCCAGTGCAAAATGTGTTTTTAGCTTCTCTAGAACGATGCAATGCCAAAGAACTTGATCCACAACGATAACTGATCGTGCAAGAATGTAAATGTGATTAATCTGAAAACCTAATTTTTTTCTTGGATACCGCAATTGTGAATGTTTTCATAAAAAGATAGTAATGTGTTTCAGAAGGTGATAATGATGACGTTGCGATCGAAGTATGTTGATCATCGCTGCGCGCGCGCGCTCACGCGTGTTCGCTAAAGGAGAATATAGTGGGAGTGCAAGAAAGAGAGAGGGAGAGGAAAGAGATAGAGAGTTACAGAAAGAAGAAAGTTCAAATTCGGAAATAAAAACTGACTGGTATACCAAAGAAGCAGTTAGAACCCCTTCGTTAACAAGTAAGGTCTTTAGAAAATTTAAGGGACGACTGGCAGTCCACCAGTACGCTGAGGAGGATCTGGTAAGAGTTTTCTGGCAGCGCGCATTCGCTCCACGTACAACGCAGCGCCTACAAAGTTGGCGTCGTTCTCGAGCAACGAGGCGTGAAGCCCGCTGCTGCTCCGGATTAAAGAGCTGCAGGGCCGCAGGGCCTCTGGTGAACGCAACCGTCCGCAGCCGCAGCAACAGGGGCCACCGCACGCCCTTTCAGCGGTAGTCGCTGTCCTTTCATTTCTGCAGACTGCACTCCAGTGAAGAAAAGTGCCATCCGCGAATGAAGCTATGCAGTGGTGCAGTGCGGCAGTACTCTTACATTTAAAATTTACGAAGAATCGAAATACCTGCTTAGTACCATTTCAGTTCCTGGCTTGTTTGCAAGAAGCGAAAATATGACGCTTAACTTGTTTCTGACGCGTAACCGTGTTTTATATAAAATTTTCGTAACGTAAATCCAATAAACAACACGCATGTATGATCCACGGGCATGTGTAGTACACATGACTGGCTCTGAGCACTATGGGACTTAATATCTTAGGTCATCAGTCCCCAAGAACTTAGAACTACCTATACCTAAGTAACCTAAGGACATCACACACATCCATGCCTGAGACAGGATTCGACCCTGCGACCGTAGCGGACACGCGGTTCCAGACTGAAGCGCCTAGAACCACTCGGCCACATCGACCGGCACACATGATTGTATCCTACGTATTACGGACCTCTGTACTTGCATCAGATCGTGTGTTGCTCATATAGTGTAAAAATTATGATAATACTGTTATGAAATTGCATCTGTAGGAAAAAAAATTAGCGCAGCTGGAAAGACGACGGCGGTGACGGCATATGCCACCTGGGAGATAGTAGATGTACTGATGATAATGGTTTCAACGTCGTCCGGCGACAGTTAGCGTAGTGGCAGGCTACGAGAGCGCCATCTGTACCTACGCTTTAATAGGGATTGCTTACAACCAGAAGTCTCAGTTTGCTGCAAACGTGTAAAGCCAGCAGGTAACCGTGCGACAGAGATGCATTCGTGCTGCCTGCAGCCAACTGAGCGAGTTTGAAGTAGATAAAATTGTGCGCTTCGACTGGTGGGATTGTCCTTTTGGAGAGGTGCCACAGAACTCGGGTGTGCTGCGTGACATGTGCAACGACGGTCGTACCAGTCTTCATGAGGACATTCTCACACCCGTAGACGAGGATGTTCTGGACGGCCCCGCAGCACAGGCGATCGACAGGATCGTTATATTGTAAGGGCAGCAATAGCAAATCCTACAGCTACCACAGCACAGATAATATGGCTTGTGAGCCTAGACGTATCAACACAAACTGTTGTGAACCAATTATTAGCAGGGGCTCGCACACTTCCCAGCCCGTGTTCTATGCAAGCTATAGCATCGACGTGAACGGCTCGACTTGTGCCGTCAGAGAATTACTTGGGAGGCCTAATGATCTGGAGTGCTACAATCTCAAACTTTCTTTCACATTGGTGTTTCTGGAGGGGTCGCTAACCAGCTCTCGGCACATGTATAATGCTGTTAGACCTGTTATTTTGCCACTCTTGCAACAGGAGGGTGATGTGTTATTTCAGAAAGATAAAGCTCGGCCACACACTACCAGTGAAACTCAATGAGCTCTGCAGGACTGCAGCAACTTTCCTGGCCAGCACAATCTCTGGAGTTGTCTCCAGTCGAGCACGTGTGGGGTATAATGGGGCGCGAAGTGGGACTCGTTAACCAACAACTGTTACAGAACTACGTGAAGAAGTCGAGCAGGCGTTACATAAAGTATTCCAGGACAGGAATCGCCATCTGTACGATCGACTGGATGGCAGAGTCAGTGCCTGCATTGCCTTCCGTGGAGACTACACCACTTACTAGTGCGGGTGTTTCAGCATGGGGCCAATACCTGGTAGCTCAGAACCGCATGTGCTATTGATCTGTAACTGTAATCATTTCATGAACTCCACAAGCACTGTTGTAGTAATAAAATGTTGAGTGAACAGGAGACCTATAAAATGGTGTAGTAATTGTTTTCCAGCATTGCATATAGTTACTGAAACTCAATACAAGCTCATTTCGTACCAAGGGAAAGGTACCACTATGTTTCGAACGTGGTCTTCTAACACAAGACAAGGGAGGTACTAACACTTCCGACACGCCGCGCCTTCGCGCAGTTTGCTTTCGACGGTCTAAAGATACTGCGGTCTGTTTATTTTTCATCTACAATGAGGCAACATTATTCCTTGTTTAGTTTTGTAAAGGGAGATCTAGTTTTTTCCACTTCTCGTGTTTAAGAAAGACACCAGATTGATGGTTCAAATGGCTCTGAACACTATGGGACTTAACATCTGAGGTAATCAGTCCCCTAGAACTTAGAACTACTTAAACCTAACTAACCTAAGGACATCACACACATCCATGCCCGAGGCAGGATTCGAATCTGCGACCGTAGCGGTCTTGCGGTTCCAGACTGAAGCGCCTAGAACCGCTCGGCCACACCGGCCGGCTGAGGTGACAAAAGTCATGTAATAGCTATAAGCACATGAACATATGGCGGTAGTGTCGCTACACGGGGTATAAAAAGGCAGTGCGCTAGCAAAGCTGTCATTTTTACTAAGGTTATTCATGTGCAAAGGTTTCCGATGGCGATAATGATGTATTTCATCATATTGAGATAGCAGGTAATCAGCATTTTATGAAAGATGAAAATAAGTAATTTACAATTCGCAGTGATGGTTTTACGCGACCTGCCACAAATTCCTCTCCTGTACCAACCTCTTCATATCAGATTAGCACTTGTAACCCACATTCTCAATATCATTTTTATTTTTACATCCAAAGGTCAGCAAAAAAAGAGGATTGGGATGAAATAATTTGGAAATTGCATTGCCAGCTGTTGTGGTGGAGCGGTTCTAGGCGCTTCAGACCTGAATCGCGCTGATGCTACTGTCGCAGGTTTGAATCCTGCCTCAGGCATGGATGTGCATGATGTCCTTAGGTTGGTTAGGTTTAAGTAGTTCTAAGTCTAGGGGACTGATGGCCTCAGAACCATGTGAACCATTTGAATCATTTGGAAATAACATTACTTATGAGTCAGGCAGCAGCAACCAGGAAGTAACCGAATTTGTACTTTTACGAGTTCCTGACCAAGAGCGAATTCTATAATATCATCTGCGTGTTTTAATAGCTTAGTTTCTTAAGCTTCTGCGTTTTAATTTAATATCTAATAGCGACAGCTCTCGCGTTTTCGTTTGCGTTGGAAAGTAAACCGATTTTGTGACATATTACAAGTTCCTAATCAGGGGAGAATTATTTAGTTTCACCTGAGTGCTTCGGTAGTTTAGTTTTTTCAATCTCTGATTATTAATCCTATTTATTAGACACAGTTCCTGCTTTTTTGACATTGTCTACAGTAGAGTTCCACAGCACGTGCCGATATTCCGTTTACCTGGATAGTTTAGTTTTCCACGGTCTGTAGTACAGACAAGGACTGTGATTGTTGTGTGCGGATGCGAACCGAGTTGGTAACACTTCGCTCTCAGCTCCAGGCTGCCATGGCTTCGGTTACACAGCTTGAGGCTGTAGTAGATGGGCACCAATGTTGTGGGCTGGCCGTGAGGATCCAATAGACTTCCAGCACGTCCGAGTCAGTTACTACTGGCACTGAGGTTGACTCCTCAACTGTGGTCGAGTGTGAGGTTCTCTAGGAGCGTACCAGGCGGTGAAAGTTTTCCCATGTTGCCATACGTAAGGACTCCCCGGTTAGTCTGATAAACAGGTTCCAGGTTTTATCTGTGACTGACACTGTCGTTGAACCAGATGCCGTCGCCTGTCCAGTTTCAGAGGAATCCTCTCAGCCTACAAGATCCGGACAATCACAGTTGGGAGATCTAACATTGGGCGCGTTATGGCTCCCGTTAGAGAAATAGCAGACAAGAAGGCGAAGAAGGGTAGGATGCACTCCGTGTGCATGCCTGGTACAGTCATTCCAGACGTGGAAGGGGTTCTCCCGGATGCCATGAAGAGAACAGGCAGGTGGTTGCTCACGTCGGTACCAGTGATGCGTGTCACTTTGTATCAGAAGAGATTCTCTCTGGTTTCGATCGGCTAATAGAAGTGGTAAAGACTGCCAGTCTTGACTGAGAGATAGAAGCAAAGCTTACCATTTGCAGCATAGTTGACAATACCAATTGCGGACCTCTGGTACAGCGTCGAGTTCAGGGTCTGAATCAGAGGCTCAGACGGTTCTGTGACCGTGTAGGCTGCAGGTTATTCGACTTGTGCCAATGGGTTGTTGGGTTTCGGGTTCCGCTGAATAGATCAGGAATCTACGTCACGCAGGAGGCGGCAACACGGGTAGCAGAGGCTGTGTGGCATGGACTAGGAGGTTGTTTAGGTTAGAAGGTCTCAGGAAAACACGAAAGGCCTTCAGTCACAAAGGGTGCAGACCGAACACGGGAAGAACGTAGATACAGGAACCATCGGTATAACAGATGTAAATTGTCGTAGCTGTGTTGGAAAAGTACCAGTGCTCCAAGGCCTAATAGAAAGCACTGATGCACAAAAAGTTACAGGCATTGAAAGCTGGCTAAAGCCGGAGATAAGCTCAGCCTAAATTTTTGCGAAGAGCCTAACGATGTTCCGAAAGGATAGACTAAACACGGTTGGCAGTGGCGTGTTTTTTGCTGTTAGAAGTAGTTTATCTTATCGCGAAATTAAAGTAGATAGTTCCTGTAAGTTAGTAGGGCCAGAGGTCATTGTTGGCAACCGGAATAAAACAATAATTGAATCTTTCACAGACCTACCAATTCAGAAGATACAGCTGCTGAATGATTTGAAGAAAACTTGAGTTTGATTTCAAACACGTACCCAACACACACGATTATACACTCCTGGAAATGGAAAAAAGAACACATTGACACCGGTGTGTCAGACCCACCATACTTGCTCCGGACACTGCGAGAGGGCTGTACAAGCAATGATCACACGCACGGCACAGCGGACACACCAGGAACCGCGGTGTTGGCCGTCGAATGGCGCTAGCTGCGCAGCATTTGCGCACAGCCGCCGTCAGTGTCAGCCAGTTTGCCGTGGCATACGGAGCTCCATCGCAGTCTTTAACACTGGTACCATGCCGCGACAGCGTGGACGTGGACCGTATGTGCAGTTGACGGACTTTGAGCGAGGGCGTATAGTGGGCATGCGGGAGGCCGGGTGGACGTACCGCCGAATTGCTCAACACGTGGGGCGTGAGGTCTCCACAGTACATCGATGTTGTCGCCAGTGGTCGGCGGAAGGTGCACGTGCCCGTCGACCTGGGACCGGACCGCAGCGACGCACGGATGCACGCCAAGACCGTAGGATCCTACGCAGTGCCGTAGGGGACCGCACCGCCACTTCCCAGCAAATTAGGGACACTGTTGCTCCTGGGGTATCGGCGAGGACCATTCGCAACCGTCTCCATGAAGCTGGGCTACGGTCCCGCACACCGTTAGGCCGTCTTCCGCTCACGCCCCAACATCGTGCAGCCCACCTCCAGTGGTGTCGCGACAGGCGTGAATGGAGGGACGAATGGAGACGTGTCGTCTTCAGCGGTGAGAGTCGCTTCTGCCTTGGTGCCATTGATGGTCGTATGCGTGTTTGGCGCCGTGCAGGTGAGCGCCACAATCAGGACTGCATACGACCGAGGCACACAGGGCCAACACCCGGCATCATGGTGTGGGGAGCGATCTCCTACACTGGCCGTACACCACTGGTGATCGTCGAGGGGACACTGAATAGTGCACGGTACATCCAAACCGTCATCGAACCCATCGTTCTACCATTCCTAGACCGGCAAGGGAACTTGCTGTTCCAACAGGACAATGCACGTCCGCATGTATCCCGTGCCACCCAACGTGCTCTAGAAGGTGTAAGTCAACTACCCTGGCCAGCAAGATCTCCGGATCTGTCCCCCATTGAGCATGTTTGGGACTGGATGAAGCGTCGTCTCACGCGGTCTGCACGTCCAGCACGAACGCTGGTCCAACTGAGGCGCCAGGTGGAAATGGCATGGCAAGCCGTTCCACAGGACTACATCCAGCATCTCTACGATCGTCTCCATGGGAGAATAGCAGCCTGCATTGCTGCGAAAGGTGGATATACACTGTACTAGTGCCGACATTGTGCATGCTCTGTTGCCTGTGTCTATGTGCCTGTGGTTCTGTCAGTGTGATCATGTGATGTATCTGACCCCAGGAATGTGTCAATAAAGTTTCCCCTTCCTGGGACAATGAATTCACGGTGTTCTTATTTCAATTTCCAGGAGTGTATATAAACGATTTGGGAGACAATCTGAGTACACCTATAAGGCTATCTGAAGATAACACTGTCGTTTATCGACTAATAAAGTCATCAGAAGATTAAAAAATTGCAAAACAATTTAGAAAAGGTATCTGAATGGTGAGAAAATTGGCAGTTGACTGTAAATAACGAAAAGTGTGAGGTCATCCACATGAGTACTAAAAGGAATTCGTTAATCTTTAGTTACACGATGAATCAGTAAAATCTAAAGGGCATAAATTCAACTAAATACCTAGTAATTACAATTATGATCAACTTAAGTTAGAAGGAACGCACAGAAAATGTAACAGATCTATTATCCGTCCTCTTTTAGAATATTGCTGTGCGGTGTGGGATCCTTACCAGATAGGATTGACGGAACACATCGAAGAAGTTCAAAAAAGGGTAGCACGTTTTGTATCATCGCGGAATAGGAGAGATAGTGTCACTGAAATGATACTGGAATTGGTGTGGACATCATTAAAGCAAAGGCGTTTTTCGTTGCGGCGGAATCTTCTCAGGAAATTCCAATCATCAACTATCTCCTCTGAACGCGGAAATATTTTGTTACCGACTTACATAGGGAGAACTGATCACCATGATAAAATAAGGGAAATCAGAGCTCGCACGGAAAGATATAGGCGTTCGTTCTTTCCTCGCGCTATACGAGATTTGAATAATAGAGATCGTGATTGTGGTTCGGTGAACCCTCCGCTAGGCACTTAAATGTTATTTGCACAGTATCCATGTAGATGTCTCGGCAGATATACATGTATCTGCTGGATTTTCCAACCTCTGTCTTCGTCTACAGTTTTTATCCTCTACAGCTTCTTGTAGTACTATGGAACTCATTCCCCGATGTCTTAGGAGATGTCCTACCATCCTGTCCCTTCTCATTGTCAGTGTTATCCATAAATTCCATATATTTTTCCATATATACGTTTCCTCGTCATTCCTTACCTTACCAGTCGACTTAATTTTAGTCTATAACACCACATCTCAAATGCTTCGATTCTGTTCTGTTCCGGTTTCCCCACAGTCCATGTTTCACTACCATATAATGCTGTTCACCAAACGTACATTCTCAGGAAATTCATCCTCAAATTAAGGCCTATGTTTGATATTAGTAGACTTCTCTTGGCCAGGAATGCCCTCTTTGCTAGTGATAGTCTGCTTTTGATGTCCTCCTTGCTCCGTTCGCCATTGGTTATTTTTCTGCTGACGTAGCAGAATTCGTTAACTTCATCTACTTCGTGACCATCAATCCTGATGTTATGTTTTTCACTGTTCTCATTTCTGCTACTTCTCACTACTTTCGTCTTTCTTCGATTTACTCTCAGTCCATAGTCTGTACTCATTAGATTGTTCATTCTGGTCAGCAGATCACGTAATTCTTCTTCACTTTCATGCAGGATAGCAATGTCAATTGATAACCTTTCACCTTCAGTTTTAATCCCACTCCAGAACCTTGCTTTTATTTCCATCATGTGTTGTTCGATTTACGGATTGAACAGCAGGACCGAAAACTTCATCCTTGTCTTACACCCTTTTTAATCCGAGCTCTTTGTTCTTTGTCGCCCACTCTTATTATCTCCTTTTGGCTCTTGCACATATTTTGTATTACCTGTCTCTCCCTATAGCCTACTCCTATTTTTGTCAGAATTTCGAACATCTTGCTCTATTTTAGACCGTCAAACTATTTTCCCAGGTCAACAAATCCTATGAACGTGTCTCGACTTTTCTGTAGAATAGTCTTGCTTCCATTATAAACTGCAGCGCCAAAATTGCCTCTCTGGTACCTTTATCTTTCCTAAAGTCAAATCAGTAGTCATCTGACACATCCTCAATTTTCTTTTCCATTCTTCTGTATATTATTCTTGTCAGCAATTTGTATGCATGAGCTGTTAAGCTGATAGTGCGAAAATTCTAGTACTTGTCAGTACTTGCAGTCTTCGGAGTTGTATGGATTATATTTTTTAGAGAGTCAGATGGTATGTCACCAGAGTCGTATATTCTACACACCAACGTGAAGAGTCGTTTTGCTGGCACTTTCCCCAATTATTTTCGAAATACTGAAGGAATGTTACCTATACTAGCTTTCTTATTTGATCTCAAGTCCTCAAAAGCTTTCTTAAATCCTGTTTCTAATACTGGATCCCCTATCCCTTCTGAATCGGCTCCTGTTTGTCCTCCTATCAGATCAGACAAATCTTCCCCCTCATAGAGACCTTCAATGTGATCTTTCCAGGTATCTGATCTCTCCACTGCATTTAACAATGGAATTCCCATTGCACTCTTAATGTTACCACTCTTGCTATTTACTTCACCGAAGTCATTTTGACTTCGCTATATGCTGAGTCAGTTCTTCCGACAGTCGTTACTTTTTCGTTTTTTCATGTTTTTAATGCTGACGTTTCGTCCCAGTTTCCCTGCACTTCCTATTTATTTCATTCCTTAGCGACTTGTATTCCTATATTCCTGAAATTTCATGAACATTTTTGTACTTCGTTCTTTCATCGATAGGGGTGAGAAGGAGATGGTCAGAGACAGCTGGAGGGTCATGTGGACTCAAAGACTAGAGGACATGGACAGAGAAGGGGAGAGGATGAGATGGACAGAGAAGGAAAGAGGTGAACATGTTGAGAGAGAGGGCTGAGGAAAAAGGGACAGCTGGCCGGTATGTCCGAGCGGTTCTAGGCGCTTCAGTGTGGAACCCCGCGACTGCTACGGTCGCAGGTTCTAATCCTGCCTGGGGCATGGATGTGTGTAATTTCCTTAGGTTAGTTAGGTTTAAGTAGTTCTAAGTTCTAGGGGACTGATGACCTCAGATGTTAAGTCCCATAGTACACAGAGCCATTTGAAGAAGGGATAGAGAAAGGGGCACGGGGAGATGGACTAATAGAAGACGGGAATAAATGCATCCCCGGACAAAGCCAAGCACTCCGTTACTGTGAACATACAATTGATGGGCTCAGGCAGGCTGCACCCGAGGCCAGGCTTGGTGTTAGCGGCCCCACGCCACCGAGAATACATACATGTTTTCCGCATGTTGTGCGTCCACGGAACGTGTCCTGAGTACTGAATTGGATTTCTTTGCGGCAAGAAAAGTATGCGTGCGGACATTGCAACGACGTCTTGCGCAACACAGACATAAGCAAGACGGCAACTCTTGTGGCTTCCCTTGCTTTGCCATCAGAGACAGGTGCGCCGACCCTGGCGCACCTACACAGAACAGAATCCTGACCACGATTGATACTGAAGTATGGAATCATGTCGTCGTTTCAGTAGAATTCCGGTTCTGAGTCCAGTATGACATCTACCATATGGACGTTTCTGCATGTCTAACGTTGCCAAGACCCTCGTCTAGTTCTATGGGTCTACCACGATACGACCATAATCTAGTACAGTATGATGCTTGAGCTGTTCTGAGATATCTCGACACTGAGGATGTTTGAATGTGACTCTCGTCAACACGTTCCAAAGATTTCCTACCCCTTAAAAAAATACTTCGCCGTGGGTAATCAGAACACTGACACGTCACCACTGGCCAGCCAGTATGACTGATGAAGTGGAGGGACGGACCAAAATATAAACACACTGAAACCACTACACCTTAACATACGTCATACAGTGTAGGTAAACCGTAGGTATTCCAGACAACTTCCAGTCCTCTTGCAGTGCATAAATACAGGTCCTGTAAGGTTTTAAAGAGTAACTTACACAGTTGTTCTTCATGAATAGGAGCAAGATCACGTAATGATAATTGAAATGAATAGCTATCACGCCAGTCTCTCCAAAGCAGACCACGAATTCCAAATAGTATTGACATCTGGTCACTGCGGTGTCCATGGGAGATGAGACAGTCGATCATCGTGCTCACGAAACATCCCCGGACGTTGGGTGCTGTGTGTCTTGAACATAGTCTCACAGTGGGGAACGTACATGCATCGTATCGTGGCATGGACCAGGTCAGCCAAAATGAATAGATAAGCGTTGGCAAAATGCTACTTCGCATTATAACCATGGGGCTCCTGGAACATGACGATATCGCTGCGGAAATCGTCATCGAGCCCACCCCATTTTACACTCTTGGGACGAAAGTTTGGCCAGAAGTTGTAAGCATTGTGAAACAAGATTCATCCGACCAAATGACCTTTTTCCGTTGCTCCATAGTGCAGGTTTTGTGGCTTCGCCACCATGTTTTCCTCTTACGAGAATTTGCATCATCGATGAATAATCTTGGAATGGCAGCTCGTCCTGCGTCCGGAGCTCCCTTCATGTTGCTTTAGTGGTGTCAGAGTTTGCGACTGCGACATTCAGTTCTGTATTGACTTTTGCAGCTGTCATTCTCTTACGTTTCGTCAATATTACCGCTGGCGTTTTGATTTAACTGGTGATGTTTATCCAGTTGCCCTGTATACGGTGTATAACTGAACAATCTGCCCACGCTAAAATTGAATTACCTCCGACATAATGCACATGCAAGTACGCAGAACTCTGTTCTGGTCACGACTCACACTTGCAACGTGTTGTGGATATTGTGCAGGTGTCATTCATTGGTCAAGTATAGCAGCGGATCTGCATTTATTATCAAGCATGCATTTCTCGCGCTGTTTCCTTCCATATTTTTATCCGTCTCCTGCATGGCTTAGAGCTGAAGCATCATGTAATGACGTATTCACATATTTCAGCCAAGCTCATTCCGAATCGATGCCCAGTCAAGTTAGAATTATCATTTCTCCTGAAGGTTCATCTCTGCGCAATAAATTTTACAACGTGTACATCCTCAAATCATCTTCATATTCTGTAATATGTTCTTCCCATTGCTCTCTGTGCATACAGTGTGCGCTGATATGAAACTGCACACAGTTTTAATCTGCCAGGAAGTTTCATATCAGCGCACACTCCGCGGCAGAGTGAAAATCTCATTCTGGAAACATCCCCCAGGCTGTGGCTAAGCCATGTCTCCGCAATATCCTTTCTTTCAGGAGTGCTAGTTCTGCAAGGTTCGCAGCAGAGCTTCTGTAAAGTTTGGAAGGTAGGAGACGAGGTACTGGCAGAAGTAAAGCTGTGAGGACGGGGCGTGAGTCGTGCTCGGATAGCTCAGTTGGTAGAGCACTTGCCCGCGAAAGGTAAAGGTCCCGAGTTCGAGTCTCGGTCCGGCACACAGTTTTAATCTGCCAGGAAGTTGCTTGTGTCCCATATATGGATTGTATACATCGTTTAGATTAGAAGTTCTCTTTTCTGCTAGATACAAGTAAAGAGTAATCGTTTATTTATTTGTTTTTAATAGTGCTATATGTTTTGTTTCAAGAATCTGCTTATTTTCCGATCATTACTGTAGAGTCAGTTATGCTTGTAGTGTGTAAGAATCGGGCCCCATATCACTTCTAAATAAGTTTCGTGAAATGATCACGACTAGAAAATCAGGGAAATTAGAAACGTGTATCGATTGTTGTTATTTTCACGAATGATTCGTGAACTGATAAAGGATGGGAGGAATATGCAGGTCGGTTATAATTAATCTTTCACCACTTGATGGGGACCACATGAAAAATGAGTTGTCATAAGAGAATGACACTTTGTGGAAACATTTGTAACGCCATGTGGAAGAGAAATAACGAATGAACCATTAAAAGAAACACATTTTAATCTCCTCATGAGACGGTGACAATTGTTTATTGCGTTACTTTCCAGGTTACAAACTTTGTTCAACATGACAACTATCTGCATCCGCGACATCTGTAAACGCACTAGAGATTCCATTTCACAATTTTTCGCAGTTCTTTTCGAACAGTTGTTCATGGAATGTTCAGTTGCAACGCAGTTCCTGCACTGCTTAAAGGACGAACATTAAGTGTAGCATTAAAAGTCACTGCAACAGTAACTTTTCAATAAGTTGCAACGCAATTCGCAGTCGGCATCTCCCGGCAGTAATTCCCAATGGGCAGTTACTTCGAACTATCGTATCATGTTCTTCTATTCTGGGGTGGAAAGAGGAGATTTCCATAATCCTTTAACGTGTCGATAGTCGCCAATAGCAGCAGCACTATGGCATTTTACGATTAAGGCAGTGGTCAACTAGTCCAAACCTATGTTGAGTGTCTGCAACTGTCATGCACACTTATGCTCTCTTTAAAACTTACGTCGTTGTACCAACACCGGTTTCTAACGGCAAGTAATGACACAAACGCTATTAACCACGCAAATCCTGCAGCGCACAGTGTGAACATCATTCATATCACGTTGGGTAACAATGCGGTAAACAGTTTTCCGTCTACACGGGTTGAAATAGCGAAAGTTATAACCACCCTGCAGTGGTACCACAAGTCTCTACATTAGACATATTCTGTACTATAGATGTAGATGTAGCTTGAACCTTCTTAGCCTGAATGCGATTTTTGAACTCCTACTAAGGCAAATCTCAACTCTGTATATACAGGGTGTTTCAAAAATGACTGGTATATTTGAAACGGCAATAAAAACTAAACGAGCAGCGATAGAAATACACCGTTTGTTGCAATATGCTTGGGACAACAGTACATTTTCAAGCGGACAAACTTTCGAAATTACAGTAGTTACAATTTTCAACAACAGATGGCGCTGCAAGTGATGTGAAAGATATAGAAGACAACGCAGTCTGTGGGTGCGCCATTCTGTACGTCGTCTTTCTGCTGTAAGCGTGTGCTGTTCACAACGTGCAAGTGTGCTGTAGACAACATGGTTTATTCCTTAGAACAGAGGATTTTCCGGTGTTGGAATTCCACCGCCGAGAACACAGTGTTGTTGCAACAAGACGAAGTTTTCAACGAAGGTTTAATGTAACCAAAGGACCGAAAAGCGATACAATAAAGGATCTGTTTGAAAAATTTCAACGGACTGGGAACGTGACGGATGAACGTGCTGGAAAGGTAGGGCGACCGAGGGCAACGCGCAGCTAGTGCAGCAGGTGATCCAACAGCATCCTCGGGTTTCCGTACGCCGTGTTGCAGCTGCGGTCCAAATGACGCCAACGTCCACGTATCGTCTCATGCGCCAGAGTTTACACCTCTATCCATACAAAATTCAAACGCGGCAACCCCTCAGCGCCGCTACCATTGTTGCACGAGAGACATTCGCTAACGATATAGTGCACAGGATTGATGACGGCGATATGCATGTGGGCAGCATTTGGTTTACTGACGAAGCTTATTTTTACCTGGACGGCTTCGTCAATAAACAGACCTGGCGCATATGGGGAACCGAAAAGCCCCATGTTGCAGTCCCATCGTCCCCGCATCCTCAAAAAGTACTGGTCTGGGCCGCCATTTCTTCCAAAGGAATCATTGGCCCATTTTTCAGATCCGAAACGATTACTGCATCACGCTATCTGGACATTCTTCGTGAATTTGTGGCGGTACAAATTGCCTTAGACGACACTGCGAACACCTCGTGGTTTATGCAAGATGGTGCCCGGCCACATCGCACGGCCGACGCCTTTAATTTCCTGAATGAATATTTCGATGATCGTGTGATTGCTTTGGGCTATCCGAAGCATACAGGAGGCGGCGTGGATTGGCCTCCCTATTCGCCAGACATGAACCCCTGTGACTTCTTTCTGTGGGGACACTTGAAAGACCAGGTGTACCGCCAGAATCCAGAAACAATTGAACAGCTGAAGCAGTACATCTCATCTGCATGTGAAGCCATTCCGCCAGACACGTTGTCAAAGGTTTCGGGTAATTTCATTCAGAGACTACGCCATATTATTGCTACGCATGGTGGATATGTGGAAAATATCGTACTATAGAGTTTCCCAGACCGCAGCGCCATCTGTTGTTGAAAATTGTAACTACTGTAATTTCGAAAGTTTGTCTGCCTGAAAATGTACTGTTGTCCCAAGCATATTGCAACAAACGGTGTATTTCTATCGCTGCTCGTTTAGTTTTTATTGCCGTTTCAAATATACCGGTCATTTTTTAAACACCCTGTATAAACAGGGGATCTGTTAACGAAAGATCAACGAAATTTTTAACGAAAGATCCAAATCAATTGCAAAATAATTTAGATAAGATATCTATATGGAGTGAATGGGCGGCAAGTGACTCCAAATAAAAAGAGTGTGAGGTCATCCTCATGAGGACTGAAAAGAATGCGTTAAATTTCGGTTACACGTTAAATGGCGCAAACGCTGTCAATATATTTAAACCCTGTCAATACATTTAAATACCTAGGGATTACAATTAGAAACAACTGAAATTGAAAACTACACGAAGGAGATGATGTGGGAAGTCGAACAAAGACTAAGTTTTATAGGTAGAATACTTAAAATATTCAACAAATTTACTAAAGAGGGCTACAAAAATACGATTGTTCGTCTTCTTCTGCAGTACTGCTGGGCAACGTGGGATCGTTACCAGATAGGTATGACTGCGGACAACGAAGAAGTTCAGAGAAGCAAAGCTCATTTCTATTCCCCGCCGGGTTGGAGATTTTCTATGCCAGGGGACTGCGTGTTTGTATTGTCCCCATCTTTCCATCATCATCATCATCATCATTCGTGACAGTGGCTAAATTGGACTGTGAAAAAAATCGGACTATGAAAAAAGTGGGACTTCGACGGACGCAGATGACCGCGCAGTTGAGCGCCCCACAAACCAAACATCATCATCATCTCATTTCTATTAATGCGGAATAGCACTGTCATGTCTATGATATGCGACTTGAGAAGACAATCGTTGAAACAAGGGCATTTTTCGTTGAGGTGATCTCTCTTCACGTAATTTCAATGTGTCGATATTTCCTCCGAAAGTGAAAATAATGGCGCCCGTAGATGCAAACGATCTTTGGGATAAAATAAAAGAAATCAGAGTTCACACGGAAAGATTTAAGTGATCGTTTTTCTAGAGTGCTATTTGAGACTGAAACGGTAGATAAATAATTTGAAGGTAATTCGATGAAGCCTCTGCCAAGCATTAAAGTGTGAATTTCAGACTAGTCACATAGATGTAAATGTTATTAACGCCATCTGACTGACGCCCAGCTATTACTACGTTTAACATATGCAGAAAGATGCGTTATAATGAATGTCACGCTCGAATAAAGATAATCAGATCAGATCATCAGAGATGTAAAAAAGAGCGCCAGCACCAAAATGTCGATAGCAATCTACTATCATCCCTTACATATACGATAAGATTGGTTAGTAGTCGATGTTCACCACCCAGGGATTATCATAATATATCCTGTTAAGAAAAATTATGTGGGAACTATCAATTAGAAAAAAACAGCTTACGGTTCGGTTAACTTGGATCCGACCTTCTTTGGTACCGAGACATTTGTCACAGCAGTTGATACGCTACGCAGATAACCGCACGCTTCCCTTCACGTTTATTCCGTGTACAACAGTCAATATGCTGCATGGAAATCGTTTAGTAGTTCTTATCATTACTAGAATGCCATGTTGAAAAAACAGGTATGTCCGTTACTGTGATTCTGTTATTTCGTGTGTAAAACTTTAAAATTGTGTTTGGTATGTCTACATCATCCTTTGAAGTTACTTCTTGAATAATTTCCTAGATGATATAAACAGATATGTCATATAGTACGGAACGATCGCATTATTTACATTTTGGGATGTTGATATAAGTATATTTCCTGTACTCGCACGAAACTGTATTTCTCCCTGTTGTTACTAATGTGGGAATATGTATGAATTTCCGCCTGAAAAGAAATAATTGGGGGAAAGACGTTGCCGTCTCCCGGTTCTTCTGCAACAACACAGTAGCTGACAGAAATGTTGTTTTCAGACACAACTTCTAAAATCTCTTACGCAGTGCATGAGCACAAAAGCATTTGCAATGTCAGTAGCGATAATTTGTGATTACGCTGCAAAGCAGAGCAACCCACTGGAATCACAATGAGCGGAGAGTTGCCGTAATTTTTGATTACTGTCGACACTGAATTGCTGCATCGGTCCAGCGCGTCATTACCATGTTTCATGACTGCCATTACGTATAACTGCTCCTGTACGTCACGCATGTCGTTCATGACAGAGACAGGCAGTACGGTCTCGCAATGTGCAACACCAGTGTCTGATGCACCGCACGCAGCGCCGCAGAAACAACTGCACGGCCACGTGGTGCAGTGTCACTTACGGGCGGGATAAGGCTATTGCTTCCGTAACAAATATTGACCGTAATATAAAGAAACATGGAGTCATGGTTGCAGTGTTAAAATTCTTTATTATTCCCCAATGAAGGGTTTCACGTTTATTTAGGCTTCCTTGGAATGGCTGATATTTGGTAGCGATGGGTACGTGAGATACCACTCATAAAATATCACAGAAGATAAAATGCGCCTTGTTAAAGCTTTAAAAATACTGACAGGTGTCCTTGTTGCGGCATGTGGCGCAGTCCAATGCGGACCAATCAGGATTCGACCTACACTAAAGATTTACTTCATAAACATGCCGGACGTGTAGTGCATATTCTGCTGTACATCACACCACACCTCCGGCATGTTTACCATGTAAAGCTTTATTTACTATGAGCCTGATTCAGTTTCATTTACCATTGCGCCACGTGTGTAACAAGGACATCGCGCAATGTTTTTAAGGCTTTGACAAGGATCATTTCAAATCTTCAAATCTGTGTGAGTTCTTAAGGAACCAAACAGTAGAGGTCATCGGTCCCTAGACTTACACATTACTTAAACTAACTTAAAGTAACCTATGCTAAGAATAACACACACACCCATTCCGAAGTAAGACTCGAACCTCCGGCAGGAGGGGCCTAAGGAATATTTACCTCCTGGCATATTTTATGTACGGTATCCCATGTGCCCATCGCTACCATGTATCAGCCAACCCGGAGATGAATACGAAGAGGTAAAATGCGTCATTGGAGAATAATTTTAAAAAATTAACACTGCAACCTAGACTCCTTGTTTCTTGATACCATACCTAATGGTCGCTGTACCAATTCTGTTATGAACTGGAAAAAATTTTACTAATGCTTAACATGGTGGAAATATCTAGCACCTACATTTTGTTTCTTTTACGTAGATATTACGTGGATATGCAGTTCACATAACAAGTCCATCCTTTAATAAATAATATGGGGCGTTTAAAAATAAAAAGTGCGGCTTTAAAAATTAATAATAAACAAATTTATTACTTTGTACGGAGAAACCATACAGAATAAGCAGCGGCAACTGTCCACGTTTTTTGTACACTAACTAAAATTCAATACTTGCACCTTTCGTTGCAGGGCATACATCTACACAGTAATCAAATTCTTCCCATACTCGTTGTAGCATGTATTCCTTGATGGTCTGCAGTGGGTAATTTATCTGATCACACTCCTTCTGAAGGGCCGTGATTTTACACAAACCCCCAAAGAAACAAATCCGGTGAACAGGTGGCCAGATGAAGGGCGTTGTCTGCTGTTGCTGCACGTCCAGTCCAGCGTTGGTGAAGAACACGATTAAGAAACTCTTGTATAAAATGTTGAAAATCGTAACCGACGTAACTGGTGTTCAGTTGGGTTAACAACTAGGTTTCCAGCATCTTTCGAAATGAGATACAAGTCATCGCTTGTTGTTTGAGGAAAAGCAGGCCGTCCACTTCCTTGCGCGACACCGAACAGACAACACTCACTTTTGGAGAGTCATGCTTGTGCTGTATCAGCACACACAGTCTATGGCTTCTCGCTTCCCCGAATACCGTCATTTTGTGTCTTCATCTTGCCACTTTCATGGAAAATGGCTTCATCGCGGAAGATGAATTCCATTTTTAATTGCAGCTCTTGGCAAAAGTCCGCCTTTTCACTCTGTCTGCTAGTGTAAGGGCCTGCACTAGTCCCACTTCCCACAGTTTAAAGCATAGCCGCTTACGCAACATCTTCCACACTGCAATCTTTGGCATGAACTATTCCCTGATATCTTTACCAATATGTTTGTGAGGTCTTGGGCGAAACGTCTCAAAAATGGCTCTGAGCACTATGGGACTTAACTTCTAAGGTCATCAGTCCCCTAGAACTTAGAAATACTTAAACCTAACTAACCTAAGGACATCATACACATCCATGCCCGAGGCAGGATTCGAACCTGCGACCGTAGCGGTCGTTCGGTTCCAGACTGTAGCGTCTAGAACCGCACGGCCACTCCGGCCGAACTGTCGCTGGTCTCTGTCAGTCAACAGACGAGGTCAGCCTGTACGCTTTTGTGCTGTATGTGTCCCTTCACGTTTTTTCACTCAGAAACGGTTGACGTAGGGATGTTTAGGAATGTGGAAATACAGCGTAAAGACGTATGACTCAAGTAACAGCCAATCACCTGACCACGTTCGAAGTCCGTGAGTTCTGCGGAGCGCCCCGTTCTCCTCTCTCCCGATGTCTAATGACTATTGAGGTTCTTGATATCGAGTACCTAGCAATAGGTGGCAGCACAATGCACCTAATATGAAAAAAGTATGTTTTGCGGGTGTCCGGATACTTTTAATCACATAGTGTATGTTATTCTTTTGTGACGAGTCTTTCCTAAACAGTGCATGAAACTCACACTACACTGTAACGACAGCTCTGGAAACGTCTAAACGGAGCACACAGAAAGTCGCCGGCCGGTGTGGCCGTGCGGTTCTAGGTGCTACACTCTTGTACGGTCGCAGGTTCGAATCCTGCCTCGGGCATGGATGTGTGTGATGTACTTAGGTTAGTTACGTTTAAGTAGTACTAAGTTCTGGGGGACTGATGACCACAGCAGTTAAGTCCCATAGTGCTCAGAGCCACAGAAAGTCCTTCCCGCTACGACGCCATCTTGGAACCAGACACTACGCCTGCGCAGTAAGCATGACAGTCGAACAACGTGTAGTGCATCATAGACCTCGACAGCTTCTGCTGGTTGTACTGTAATGTTTGAGCATACAAACAAATAAATCGATTTATTATTATTTCAAAACCGGACCATTCATTTACATGTAAACATGATATATACAGGGGGATTCGAAGTGTGTACACCGAACTAGCAGAGTCTATGAAGCAGGTATGCTGCATAGCACTTACCGCAGCAAATTGGCAGAGTGCTTTACAACAATACAACTTTAAAAATGAATGTCTTTAAGTGGAAAAAAATGTTTTAGAAGCAAGTCAGGAATTTTAATTGTGCTGAGGCTACTCCCCATCACGTCCGCATCCTTAGCTGGCTGGTCAGCGCAGACAGCTGCCGTATGTTCGATTCCCAGCAATGGCAAGGATTTTCTGCGAAAATGGTTAAAGGGTGTTCTGCGCGCAGCCTCGCGATCCAGGTGAGGAGCTACTTGAATGAGAAGTAACGGTTGCACGGACTGGAAAGCCGGCTAAACGTCCGCGAAAACCCTGTGCTAACCGTGTGCGCCGCCATACCGCATCCGAATTACCCCGTCGATATCCATTGGAGCTTCAAGGCCTGATCGAGGGTCTCGTTTCTTTTACACTCTTTCATGTGGAGTAGTTAACTGGATTACAGGCGACACACAAGGCACAAGCACGTCTCAGATTAATTACCCCCTTCCGATTCTCTGGGGCACAATCAATAAGGAAGGACTCGTACGTTGCCTTGAAGAGTAGGCAAACAACTTGTGTCTAATAAAATCCGTTCCTCATGACATGACCACTTACCCGTGCATGCAGAGAGTTTGAAGCACCGTTCGTGACTACATAAATATTGTAATGAAGTAAGTGTTAAGTAACAGAACTTCATACAAACGAAAACATCTAATTTGAAGCAGTATGCTTTATTTTTCAATAGTTCTGAAGGGTGAGCTTGTTGAGATTTCTAGCCCTAGTGAAGGGACAAAACGCAAATTCCTCACACACACACACACACACACACACAGACGCAGGGGCCCTTCTCGGTGAACAGTCGCCGCGCGGAGTGGCCGCGCGGTCTTGGCACCATATTACGGATCGCGCGGCTCCTTCCGCCGGAGGTTCGAGTCCTCCCTCGGGCATGGGTGTGTGTGTGTTGTTCTTAGCATAAGTTAGTTTAAGTAGCGTGTAGGTCTAGGGACCGATGAACACAGCGGTTTGGTCCCTTAGGAATTCACACACGTTTGAACGTTTTGGTAAACAGTCAGTAAAATTTTGAACACGTATTTCAACCCTTGGATAAAGGAGAAACATACTAACCAAGAAGTTCTAAAAATTAATGAAAATTTTGTGTGTCGAAACATTAAAGTCAACACTGCTACATAAAGACAAATTTTAGTTTAAGGCTGTTACCAAAACCTAGAAATTTTCTTGATCCACTTTCTTCACATTTTCCTGCAATACTCTAATAAACCTTCGGGCGAACATAGGCCACACGTTTTTAAACATGTACGGTATACACAATAATATTAAGCCGGGAGGACTTTAGCAAAAACCTCGGAAAGATTTGACTGATTTGCTTCACTTTTCTATGCGATACTCTAATAAACCTTCGGACATACATGGCTACTTTTTTTTAATGTATACGTTATATACTGAAAAGCCAAAGTAACTGGTACACCTGCCTAACATCGTGTAGGGCCCTGAGAGCACACAGAAATGCCGCAACGCAACGTGGCATGGTCTAGACTAATGTCTGAATTAGTGCTGGAACGAACTAACACCATGAGTCCTGCTGGGCTGTTCATAGATCCGTAAGAGTACGAGAAGGTGGAGATCTCTTCTGAACAGCACCTTGCAAGGCAACCCGTATATGCTCAATAATATTCATGTCTGGGGAATTAGGTGTCCAGCGGAAATATTTAAACTAAGAAGAGTGTTCCTGTACTCTCTCTGTAGCAATTCAGGAGTTTTGGGGAATCGCGTTGTCTTGCTGGAATTATCCAGTTCCATAGGAATGGACAACGCACATGAATGGATGCAGGTGATCAGATAGGATTCTTACGTGTGTGTCACCTGTCAGAGTCGTATTTAGATGTATCAGGGGTCCCAGCTGCACACACCCCATACCATTATAAAGCCTCCATCAGCTTGAACAGCCCCCGGCTGACATGCAGGGTCCAAGGATTCATGAGGTTGTTTCCATACCCCCACACGTCCATCCGCTCGATACAATTTGAAACGAGACTCGTCCGACCAAGCAACATGTTTCCAGGAATGTCGGTGCTGACGGGCCCAGGCGAGGCGTAAAGCTTTGTGTCGTGCAATCATCATGGGTACACGAGTGGGCCTTCGGCTCCGAAAGCCCATATCGATGATGTTTCATTGAATGTTTCGCAGCCGAGCGGCTCTAGGCGCTTCAGTCCGGAACAGCGCTGCTGCTACGGTCGCAGGTTCAAACCCTACCTCGGGCATGGATGTGTGTGATGTCCTTAGTTTAGTTAGGTTGAAGTAGCACTAGGTTCTAGGGGACTGATGACTTCAGATGTTAAGTCCCATAGTTCTCAGAGCCATTTGAACCAATGGTTCGCACGCTGACACTTACTGATGGTCCAGCACTGACATCTGCAGCATTCTGCGGAAGGGTTGCACTTCAGTCACGTTCAAAGATTACCTTCAGTCGTCGTTGGTCCCGTTCTTGCAAGATATTTCTCCGGCCGCAGTGATTTCGGACATTTGATGTTTTATCGGATTTCTAACATTCACGGTACACAGTGAAATGGTCGTACGGAAAATTCCCCACTTCATCGCTACATGGGAGATGTTGTGTCCCATCACTCGTACGTCAACTACAAAACCACGTTCAAACTCACTTAAATCTTGATAACTTGCCACAGTATCAGCAGGAACCGATCTAACGATTGCGCCAGACTCTTGCTGTCTTATGTAGGCGTTGTCGACCGCAGTGCCGTACTCCGCCTTTTTACATACCTCTGTATTTGAATATGCCTGCCAGTACCAGATTATTTGGCGCTTCAGTGTAAATTTATATAAATGCTGAATAATACTGATAAATAAAAACAAGTTGTAGTTAATGTTTTTACCACAAATCTCAAAAAGTTCTTCGCCGATTTACTTCAAATTGTAACACGATATTCTAATGAACGTTCAGACGGACATAGGCTATATACTTTTTAATGTATGGAGTGCATAAAAATATATGTAACAGACAGAGAGAAAAAGATTGTACCAAAAAAGTCGAAAAATTCTTTACCGGTTCACTCCAATAGATATTGGACAGGCATGGACTACATATTTTTTAAGCAACAATGAGCAGGTTTTCTGTAAAAACCGGCTCCGAGAAAGAAAGTCTGTAGTGTGCTCTGCTGTGTTATTGTTCTTTTTCTCCCTGTTAAACAAATTGTTTCTCCCATACATATTATTTCTCATCGTATATATGTTTGAACCATTGCACACATAAAAGTATATAATTTTGTTTTCTCCTTCGTAGTCGGTTTCCACTGTAAATTGTAAGTTCTGTACATGACTTACCGGCTGAAGGTTACAAAAGTACTTCGAAGTCGGAATTTGTAGTAACAGTAAACGAGGTTCAGCTTCAGAGGGATGAGGGAGGAGGTGATGAATAGAGAGTGGATGATGGATATAGAAATTGGAAGGAAAAGATGGGCAGAGAGGAGGGGGATCCGATATAGAGAGGGAGGAAAGAGGAGATGGACAAAGAAAGATGTGTGGAAGTGATGGACAAGAGAGGATTCCTTGCAGTCGGTTTTCACAGAAAAAACTTCTGTATATGACTTTTCTGCTGATGGATAGGAAAATGCTACTGAATACGAATTTGCAATGACAGTAAACGAAGTTTCAAGTTTTGAGGGAGGAGGGAAGATCTGATGACAGAGATTGGAGGGAGGGAGGCGAGGGTGGACGGGTGTAGAGAGGGGGAAGGAAACGTGGACAAAGAAAGGTGGGAGGATGAGATGAGAGAGAGGTGATCGACGGAGACATGGGGGAAGGAAGAGATGATTCAATAGAGAGTGAGGAGGAGATGGGTAGAGAGAAAGGTGAGAAGGAGATTAGGATGTATTTCCTATTTCCATACATATTCAGCAATTGCGAGGTACTGCTGGGTTCACTAGTTCATTTTTAACACAGTCACGAATAAGTAGTAACAAAAATTAGAACCATTAAAAATTTTGTTTTTAATGACAAACTTAAAACGAAAATTGAATGTCTGTGCCAGACTTGGGCACGATGCCACTCGCGAAATTAGGATATTCGGGTATGAGGGCCAGTTTTGTTATAATTTATCATACCGAAGATTCACTCATATCATTTCAATGCATTTAAATGACTTCATCTTCGGTGAAATCGCATTGGGAATGAAAGCTGGACGCCTCAGAATAACCAATAGAAAATAAAGCTAATGGAAATACGCTAAGAACTAAGCTTCCGGAAGAGCGTAAGTATAAAGATGATGTGTGAGTAAAAAACAACAGATTGGCTTTAGGAAACGTAAAGGTACCAGAGAGGTAGTTGTGACCTTGCACTTGATAACGGAAGCAAGACTGAAGAAAAATCAAGACATTTTAATTACATCTGTTGACCTAGAAAAAGCATTGTACTAAGTAAAACGGTGCAATATGTTCGAAAGTCTGAGATAAATAGGGGTAGGCTTCAATATGTACGATACGTACAATTTGTACATCGAATAAGCAATGATGGACATAAAAGAAAGGATCCAGAGTGGGACTAAAATTTAGGATGAAACGCTATCAGTAAGATTCACTGACGACACTTCTCGCCACAGTGAAAGTGTTGAAGGATTACCACATTTGTTGAATGGAATGAACATTCCATTTAGTATAGAAAATGGATTAAAAGTAAACCGGAAAAAGACAAAAGTAATGAGAAGTAGCAGAAATGAGAATAGCCACAAACTCAACATCAGAATTGGAGATGACGAAGTAGATGAAGTTAAGACCGCAAAATAAGCCATCACGGGCGAAACAAGGACATAAAAATCAGACTAGCACACGCCCAATAAGGACATCCGTGTCCAAGATAAGTCTGGTTGTATCAAACATATGTCTTAATTTGAGGAAGAAATTTCTGAGAGTGTACGTTTGGAGCACAGCATGGTTTGATAGTGATACATACTTTGTGGGAAAACCGGAACAGAACAGAATAGAATAGAAACACATGGTGTTACAGAAGGATGGTAAAAATCAGCTGGACTCATAAAGAATGAGGAACTTCTCCACAGAATTGGCAAGGAAAGGAAGGTATGGAAGATACTGACAAGAAAAGGGGACAGTATGATAGGGCATCTGTTAAGACATCAGGGAATAAGTTCCATGGTATTAAAGGGAACGGTAGAGGGTAAAAGTTATAGAGGAAGACAGAGGTTGAAATGCATCCAGCAAATGATTGAGGACATAGGTTGGAATTGTTACTCTGAGGTGAAAATCTTAGCACAGGAGAGAAATTTTGGCGGGCCGCATCGAACTAGTCAGTAGACAGATGACTAAAAGAAAAAAAGAGATAAATAAATAAAAAAGTTGCAAACTCTATGGTACGGACGTAATGGCACAAAAGTTCGCAATCAGGACGGGAAGCATGGTAATATAACGCATTACTCCGTCATGGCCAGTAAATCAACCTCTCCGCTTCTTGGATGAAAGTAATAAGGCGTATAGAAATCCACATGCCTGTTCAATAAAGTGAAAATACGGAAGAGAAGAGGAGTCAAAATGGCTGCCCAACTGTATTACAGAAACCTGTAAGCTCTACGCACTCTTATTTCTACAGCGATATGTTTGCAGTTTACTCTTAACAGATTTTCAGAATGTTCATTGAAACGTCTACAATTTCTCTACAGTTCTATTGTGGAATGGCTAGCGGGAGAAAAGAACATACAAATCTCTCTCTGAGAAGCCATATTTCTCTTATTTTATAACGATAGACATTTCTCCCGGCGAAGTTGGCAGTCAATAAAATATTTTGGCATTCACAAAGGAAAACTGCTGATTTCATCGCGACGATAAGGGTATTGTTATAATGATAACCACCCCAAATCACTTACCATAACCGTGACACTCTCTCTCCAGTTTCGAGATAATACGTAACGAACTACCATACTTTGAACTTTTCGATATCTTTCGTTCGCCTTCTCCGCTACATTTTCCAAGCGATACTATCAACTAAGTTGTTCGTGATTATATGAAATTAAGTTCATGTTAACTTACCATGTAATCGAAATTTAATCGAATTATTTTAGCGTGAGGACCTCATCATTCTCGTTGTCCATGGTAAAATACCACTTCTTGCACCACGCAGATAGTATACAGTTTCAATCATTTTGTAATTTCCTTTAATCTGCTACTTTCATTGAGGGTACGCGACGGCATTATCTGCAAACAATCTGGGAGGACTATTCAAATCGTTTATATTTATGTTAATAACACAGTGCCAATAACGTTTCCATAGGAAATCCCAGATTTAACTGCTGTTTCATTATACAAGGTGACAATTATTGAACTATATGAAAAAATAGCGTAAATTAATTACAAACTATGGCGTGCACACACTTTATTCAACATGTAATCGTAACTACAGATATTCGGATTTAGGTTACGACATGTTCGATATGCTTGTCATTATTGGTTATGATGTGACGCAGACGAATAGCGAAATTCTACATGACCCGCTGGAGTGTCGGGACATCGATGCTGCCGATGACCACCTGCATGGCTGTTTTCTGCTCAGCGACGGTTTTGGGGCTATTTGTATACATCTTGTCTTTAATATAGCCCCACAGAAAGGAGTAGCGCATATTCAGATCCGGAGAATATGGAGATCAATCGAGGCCCATGCCAATGGCCTCTGGGTATCCTAGAGCCAGAATGCGGTCCCCAAAGTGCTCCTGCAGAACATCAAACACTCTCCTGCTTCGATGGGGTCGAGCTCCGTCTTGCATGAACCACATCTTGTCGAAATCATGATCACTTTGGATGATGGGGATGAAATCATCTTCTAAAACCTTCACTTACTGTTCGGTACTAACCGTGCTATCAAGGAATATCACACCGATTATTCCGTGACTGGACATTGCACGCAACACAGTCACCCGTTGAGGATAGAGAGACTTCTCGAACGCGAAATGCGGATTCTCAGTCCAGCAAAAGCGAAAGTTTTCCTTATTGACAAACCCATCCAACTGAAAGTGGGCTTCGTCGCTAAACCAAACCATATTCACATCAACAATTCCCATCATGCCCAGGGACCAACAGTGCAGTTTGTACGATTTTATTTCATATAGTTCAATAATTCTTACCCTGTATGACTGTCTGTCAGTTACCACCAACTCATTTCTGGTAGAAATCAAGAACCCAGTCGTACGGCTGCGTTACGCCATTGCTACGCAGTTCGAAGCTGCTTGTGAGATACGGTGGAGCCAAAGGATCTATGGAAGCCCACATCTATGGAATCATCTTGCGATGCCTTATTGACACCACTCATTGCTTCCTGCGAATAAGGAACTAATTGTGTTTCAACAGAACAATACTTTCAGTTTGTAGTAACAAATCGAAATCCGTAATTTAGCGGATTGCCGGTACTTTCCTGGTGCGTTGGTGTGAACAGGGCAACGTTCTTGTATTTAGGTACAGATCTATCGTCTACAGAGGGGTTGTTTATGGTTACTAAAATGGGGTTGTTTCAGCTGCATACTTTTATTTCTGCCTTAGTACTGCAGGTGTTCATTATATGTCTCCAATGATGCACAAAAACATTTTGTCAGTTCGAAAACTGAAACGTTTTACCAAGTCAGTGATTAGGCATTAAAACCTTTCATATTTTAACTGCTTGACACAGAAAGAGAATTTCTATACCACATTACAGTGGGTATGTCACTATTGTGCAGCCCTCTTTTCCTATCCTGTTTCTGCAATATGAGTGTCACCCAAAAATGGCTCTGAGCACTATGGGACTCTACTTCTCAGGTCATTAGTCCCCTAGAACTTAGAACTAGTTAAACATAACTAACCTAAGGACATCACACACATTCATGCCCGAGGCAGGACTCGAACCTGCGACCGTAGCGGTCTCGCGGTTCCAGACTGCAGCGCCTAGAACCGCACAGCCACCTAGGCCGGCGAATGTCAGCATTTAATGCGATCGATTCCAATATTGCCGTATTATCTTCGTATAAACAAATACATACATTTTTTACAAATTTTATAAAGTATACTGAGTGGCAATATGATCTGAATGGTAGGAGGTTCGGTTGTGTATGAGAGATGTTAGAGAGAGTCAGAGTTAGTGGTGAAAGAGATATGACACAATTTAACTGCTAGGAAAAGCGCGCCCAAGCCAGTGCGTATGTAGACGTGGTGGCAATGTATTCGTACGTATCAAGGTGTCGTGGTTTTGATGGGCATGTAACTTTGTGGGCCATAGTACGGTGTTAACTAATGAACAAGCTGAAAAGAAACAGTTAATGGAAGAGTTGTGAGTGGCTAAAGATGTTTAATGTTATCCATATTTGGAAGATGAGCCTTGGTCAAAGTGATTATTGGCGACGAACAATTACGTCGCGCCAGCAACTTCACCTCAGACAGACAATCAGAACTGTAAAAGACTTGGCAGCATCGTAGAATGCTCTTTGGACACTACAAATACTGTTTAAAATTTGTTGCTAATCTTATGGTAATTACTTAGCTAATTTACTGTTACCATAAGCAAGGACCATTTCTTATCGCCGCTATAATCAGGTATCACGTTATAAAAAAACATAAATTAATAAATACAAAAACGAGAAATGTGGCAGAAAGTTTTCCCTTAAATTGAAAGAGTCATTCCTCCTAGACATTCAAAATTACCACGTAAATCTTGTGCTGGAACTATATTAATTATCTGTTTGAAAATGTGCGTCATTAAAAGTTGAAATCATAGAATATAGCAAACTACAGTTAATTTATATTCTTATTCATAATTCAGTTTTGTGTATCCAGTAATTGTCCGTATTTACTCTTGAGAATCTTAAAATTTGGAAATTTGTGGTAAGGTCTTATGGGACCAAACTGCTGAGGTCATCGGTCCCTGAGCGTACACACTATTTAATCTAACTTAAACTAACTTACGCTAAGGACGATACACACAACCATGCCCGACGCAGGACTCGACTGCATGAATGCCAAAGGCGGAAGGACGTTACAAGTTTTGCAAATGCTTTTTGTACTAAAATAAACTTGGAAGTTGAACTTAATACAGAAGATTGAATTACGACGTATTAAGATTAATACTAAATCAGATCAAAATCCAGTCAGAAGTTTAAATGAAACGTATCTGAAATCGAAGAATCGAACTTGAAGTGAATGGCTGGTTCCCTGTGTGCACGTATGGGGCTTCTGCATTATGTTCTCACTGTTTGCTTTCAGCATTGAGTAAATTCAAACAGTACTAATGACTAGTTCATCAAGGAAGGATGGCAGTAAGGCCAAAACTACTGCAGATCTGCATTTTATTTTATTTATAGGTTCATAGGGAAAATAGTTATGAAATGTAATATATAATTATTATGCAGACATAGACGTTGCCACATTTGCCGTACTGGGATCACCAGTTGGTTTTGAGATCGTATGTGGAACCAAAGATGAAGCGCACGAATCAGCTTGACTCGGAGGTGGATCAAGATATCATCAAAGCAGTAACAAATTTCAGAAACATGAACGATCAAATGCTCACGGAGACAAACGCTTTCTTGAAGATGGAAACTGCACAGTATTTCAAAGATCAGCTATCGGAAACAAATCGACAGCTAATGAAAACTTGGAATGTGATACTGACAAGTGAAGGACAGCCGAAAAGAGATAGTAGTACACCCAGCGATAGAAGGTAAGGCAGAAGAGACTCGCTAAAGAATGAGGGACACTCTCGAGAGAATTGCCGATAATAGAAGTCAATCTGATCAAGCTCTATGCACATCAATAGCGTAACGTAATAAGAAAGAGACATAATTATGTAGGAAGAAATTTTGAAGCATCACAACGCCGTGAAAGATGTCCATCCCTAAAGCCGTGTGTAGCAATCGCGCCAGTAATTCAGAAAGATGACACATCCGATATAGAAATTTTCGAAACCCTTCGATCATTAGACAACAGCAAAAAGACATTTACGAACATGAAATACGAACCACAGGTAGGACGTATGGAACAGTAAAGATTCTTCTAAACGAACAATAGTAATAGTCAACGTTTCGCTTAACATGAGAAGCAGAATGAATGAAAACGAACTGGACTCATTCAGCTTCAGACTTATAGGCTAACTTGACAGTGAGACGAACATATAAAGTCAGCTAGAAAGTGGCGCCACCTAAAATAAAAACGCTGTTGAAATTTATGTAAATGATTATATGGATAATTGATTGGAAACATAAGCGAATGTAGAAGACTGTTGGGTTTCTACAAACTACTGAAAATGAATAGAAATACTAGATAAATACCGGCAAAGTAGGTAACTGATTGGATCCTCATATATTGATTACTGGAAGGTTAGCAACATATTGTGCTACTTAGATAATCAACTGAGGTTTTGGTTGGCAGGTCTCGAATAATTTGGGAATAAAACAGCACCTTTCATCTGTTCCCAAAACCAAAGCAAATGGACAGGTTCAGTTTACAGCTATTGACAGCTATGCCATATGTGAGGTGAAGACAATGGTAAGTAGTATAAAGAAAGTGATAGTGAATTTTTATGAGACAAAGAGTTTTATTAATGAAGTAGTATTGCAAGTCATCTATCAAGGAAAATGAATTCAATTTTGGTAAACATTTTTGGAATACAGTGATCAATATATTATTATATTTTAACTAAAGTACAGTCTTGATCACAACACTTAAAAACGTAGGTGACTGGTTTCGGTTATATTTATGTAACCATCTTCAGACCTGTGAATTAATTTTAGAAAATACTAGAAACCAATCTTAAAATAACATGAAAAGTGTCTAATGACGACAAATTGTAACAAGATAAAATAAAACTTATTATACCCATGGCTTCCTTGGAGGATGGTAGGCGGAGCTCTCCTCAGCTGCTACGAAGTCAACTGATGGCTGTGAGTTCTGAGCATGAGCTTAAATATGCAGGGGCTCCGCCTACTTCTCACACTACTTCACAACAGCCAATCATCGTTCATAATGTGACGCTATCGTCAAAGTATAAAAATACGAAATACACTAATAACATAAAATTGATTCATTTAAAACGTCTGAATAACAAATAGTATGTGAAGAACTAATTTGTATTTTAGATAAGAATGGTAAACTACGATGTGTAATAGCTATGCACTCTACGGGCAACCTTAATACTATCACAGTGTCAGTTAAGTCAAAGATGTAAAATTCCTTGGAATTGTGGTACATATCGATTATACCGAGTCGCCTACATCACAATTGCGTCTTGGATGCATGCTGCAGAATCGTCTTACTTTAATTGTAGTATGCATAGCAACATTCTCTATAACAGTAGGGTAGCAGCCAGGAGTATGTTCCGCATTATGTTTGTCTGAATAACTGATGAGACCGCTGATTAAATATTTATAACTCATCGATCTAATAGCTTTTATAATCAATTTCAGTTTAATAAAAATTTTATGTGTTATATAGCATATTTTTCATACATATCTTTTGCCATGGGTATAACCAATCTTATATTTTAAAACAAAAGAGTAGGTACATCTTCATTATAAAATTTCGTCAAAAAGGTCGTGAAAACATGTTTCGCGAAAATACAATAGTCCATTGAGCAGCATTGATTATTTGGTTTTCAAATCAGCATATATCTCGATTTCTTCTTAGATATTCATGTTGTTGTTGTTGTGGTCTTCAGTCCTGAGACTGGTTTGATTCAGCTCTCCATGCTACTCTATCCTGTGCAAGCTTCTTCATCTCCCAGTACCTACTGCAACCTACATCCTTCTGAATCTGCTTAGTGTATTCATCTCTTGGTCTCCCCCTACGATTTTTACCCTCCACGCTGCCCTCCAATACTAAATTGGTGATCCCCTGATGCCTCAGAACATGTCCTACCAACCGATCCCTTCTTCTGGTCAAGTTGTGTCACAAACTTCTCTTCTCCCCAATCCTATTCAATACTTCCTCATTAGTTATGTGATCTGCCCATCTAATCTTCAGCATTCTTCTGTAGCACCACATTTCGAAAGCTTCTATTCTCTTCTTGTCCAAACTATTTACCGTCCATGTTTCACTTCCATACATGGCTACACTCCATACAAATACTTTCAGAAATGACTTCCTGACACTTAAATCTATACTCGATGTTAACAAATTTCTCTTCTTCAGGAACGCTTTCCTTTCCATTGGCAGTCTACATTTTATATCCTCTCTACTTCGACCATCATCAGTTATTTTGCTCCCCAAATAGCAAAACTCCTTTACTACTTTAAGTGTCTCATTTCCTAATCTAATACCCTCAGCATCACCCAACTTAATTCGACTACATTCCATTATCCTCGTTTTGCTTTTGTTGATGTTCATCTTATATCCTCCTTTCAAGACACTGTCCATTCCGTTCAACTGCTCTTCCAGGTCCTTTGCTGTCTCTGACAGAATTACAATGTCATCAGCAAACCTCAAGGTTTTTATTTCTTCTCCATGGATTTTAATACCTACTCCGAATTTTTCTTTTGTTTCCTTTACTGCTTGCTCAATATACAGATTGAATAACATCGGGGAGAGGCTACAGCCCTGTCTTACTCCCTTCCCAACCACTGCTTCTCTTTCATGTCCCTCGACTCTTATAACTGCCATCTGGTTTCTGTACATATTGTAAATAGCCTTTCGCTCCCTGTATTTTACCCCTGCCACCTTTAGAATATGAAAGAGAGTATTCCAGTCAACATTGTCAAAAGCTTTCTCTAAGTCTACAAATGCTAGAAACGTAGGTTTGCCTTTCCTTAATCTTTCTTCTAAGGTAAGTCGTAAGGTCAGTATTGCCTCACGCGTTCCAGTATTTCTACGGAACCCAAACTGATCTTCCCCGAGGTCGGCTTCTACTAGTTTTTCCATTCGTCTGTAAAGAATTCGTGTTAGTATTTTGCAGCTGTGGCTTATTAAACTGATTGTTCGGTAATTTTCACATCTGTCAACACCTGCTTTCTTTGGGATTGGAATTATTATATTCTTCTTGAAGTCTGAGGGTATTTCGCCTGTTTCATACATCTTGCTCACCAGATGGTAGAGTTTTGTCAGGACTGGCTCTCCCAAGGCCGTCAGTAGTTCCAATGGAATGTTGTCTACTCCGGGGGCCTTGTTTCGACTCAGGTCTTTCAGTGCTCTGTCAAACTCTTCACGCAGTATCGTATCTCCCATTTCATCTTCATCTACATCCTCTTCCATTTCCATAATATTGTCCTCAAGTACATCGCCCTTGTATAGACCCTCTATATATTCCTTCCACCTTTCTGCTTTCCCTTCCTTGCTTAGAACTGGGTTTCCATCTAAGCTCTTGATGTTCATACAAGTGGTTCTCTTTTCTCCAAAGGTCTCTTTAATTTTCCAGTAGGCAGTATCTATCTTACCCCTAGTGAGATAAGCCTCTACATCCTTACATTTGTTCTCTAACCATCCCTGCTTAGCCATTTTGCACTTCCTGTCGATCTCATTTTTGAGACGTTTGTATTCCTTTTTGCCTGCTTCATTAACTGCATTTTTATATTTAAGATATTCATATGTAAAGGTTTACATTTAAGATATTTATATGTAAACCTTTATTTGCATAATGAATGACTTGTAGATTCTGTTCTACTGTCCCCTCAGCATGATTATTGAATTTTATGTGGTGGCCTATGTTATTGAGAGATAAGTTTTGTGATAAAGGCTGAACTTTAGTTAAAATATAAAATGAATTCAGCTTCGAAAGAGAACAGTCATTTTTCTATAACGGAAGTATTACAAGAAATAATTACAGCGAATGAAGTTCTGTAAGAGGCGATAGAGCTTATTGAGGGAAACTGTTGGGACCTGTAATGGCGAATGTTAGCTTTGGGTATACATTCTGGAAGTGCCAGAAAGTTTTCTTGTGGCTAATAGTCAAGTCTCAGCACCGAGTATTATATCACACTTCAAAGTATAGAGATGCAATGAGGTTGGCAAAACCAATAGTGTAACAGTCGAAATTAATGTAACTTGTCGTAACGTGCAAATAATATGATCAGTACCAAAGCAAGATTGAAACATATAATATACCTGTTGACCTGCAAACAGGATATTTTCGGAAGCACTGCAGGAACAAATAAATATGAAGATGCAAACAACTTTCTGGAGAGAGCAAAATCTGCTCAGGGATGTTGTGAATAACAATTAAAAACATTCATTAGCCTTACAAATTATCACAAATTTGTAACAGTTAAAAAGTCAAGAATGATAAACAAGTCGCATAGCTGTATGGAGATGCTTTAGTCACAAGTATCGGTTTCGCGTCAGTAAAGACGTATCATTCTAGACCCTCCAGTTCCATACTAGAGTATTATTTTGTGGATATTTCCCATGTACTGATTTCAGCTAATAATAGGCATTTTATCTCTATAGACAGTAGCGTCTCATTCATTATTTGTTTTTTCCCCGCTTTTCCGTAGGCATGTCTCTTTCTGTAGTCATGCTTTGTACATTTTGAGAAGCATCTTTGGGTGGCCCCAATTTTTTTTTGACAATCCACCAACGTGATTTGACTCCTTACGCGGATAACGTTGACAATGCTGAGACTCCGTAATTGCCCATCTACATTATGAAAGTATAACCACTGTGAGTATTTGTCATTGCTTTTCTTTGAATGTCAACTCTATGATTCTGTATTTCTACCATTTTAAAAATACCAAATAAACTTGAAGGTACGTCCATACTGACGTGAAACTGGTAATTTTGGATAAAGCACCTTCATACGGCTAAGCGGCTTTTGGATACACCTGATCATTCTCGACATTTTAAATGATCTAATTTTTATGGTAATTTGAATGGTTATTGAGCTTTGAGTGCATTTTTATGTTTATTGTTATTAAATACGTAAAGACAAGAAGACTAAAACAAAGTGAAGAACGTTTCGTTCTTAACGAGAACCATAAATTATTTGACGCAGCAAACATTGTTAACTGTTTTATACATTGGTTTTCATATAACTGAAAATATCATGGTGCCAGGTTCGTATATATTAGTACACGGCTTGAAGGGGTTGAACTTTTCATTGCCAGGATATGAGTGCAGATTCATTTCGTGCAGGCAAAAGTTATACAGGAACGATGGGGAAACTTCGATGTGGTTCCTAGTAGCTTATAATCATGTCAAATGTGTTTGTGACCACACAGACGTTGAAACCAAACCTAAGAAATAGTTCTACGGATGATGTTATGTCATTTTATTTAAAAAAAAAAATGTTTCAAATGGCTCTGCGCACTACGGGACTTATCATCTATGGTCATCAGTCCCCTAGAACTTAGAACTACTGAAACTTAACTAACGTAAGGACATCACACAACACCCAGTCATCACGAGGCAGAGAATATTCCAGACCCCACCGGGAATCGAACCCGGGAACCCGGGCGCGGGAAGCGAGAACGCTACCGCACGACCACGAGCTACGGGCTGTCATTTTATTAGTTTTTTGTACAGTACTAGTACTGAATACCTGAGCGCTAAATAACATCTACCACTACGGACACTGGAGAGCATATTTTCAACATAATGCAACTAAATAGTGAATCATAAAACAAACGAAATTCCTAACGAGCGTTCATTTTACGCAGTGACTAAAGGACACACTCACGGGAAATCAACATCGTATAAAATGGAAGTTACCGATACGAGTCGTTAATTACATTTCTATGAGGATAATTTGGGGGAAGTGCGTGGCACATTGGTGGCAGCGCCCGTAATCGCGAGTCGCAGCCGGTCGGGATCGGCCGGGGTCGGCGCGGCGCGGCGCCTGTGTTTTGTACGGTTCGTTTGCAAACGTGCGGCCAGTGCGACCCGCGTAATTGGCACAGATTAGCGTCTGCTCGTTAGGGGGAGCACCGGGGACAGGGCCGGGTCCTGGACGGCTGTGCTAATGAGCGATGCGACGGCTGATGCCCGCCGCGGCTAATGAAGTCCGCAGCGCCAGCCGTGGGAGGTCTGGTGTGAGGACGTTTCTGCTCGGCTGACGGCAGACGCGGCGCTGACAGATGGCGGGCAGCCGCTGTAGCCTTTGATCACACCACCAGACGTGACTTGCTACGTATCGATTCCCTTCCAGTTATGCCGGCCGGTGTGGCCGAGCGGTTCCAGGCGCTTCAGCCTGGAACCGAGCGACTGCTACGGTCGCAGGTTCGAATCCTGCCTCGGGCATGGTTGTGTGTGATGTCCTTAGGTTAGTTAGGTTTAAGTAGTTCTGTCCTAGGGGACTGATGACCTCAGATGTTAAGTCCCATAGCGCTCAGAGCCATTTGAACCTTCCAGTTATGAGGTAGCGCTGTGAAAGTTCACAATCCCTTTGGTTCCAGCTGTGAGCGGTACATATTCTCTCTGCTGCATTCTGCGAGCGAGATACAGCCGAAAGTGAAAAATCACTAGCTATTTTGATTGTCAGGGGCCCTTAGAGCCTCGGAAGTGCAGTACTCGCTTCGGTGGTACATATACTAAAATTGGAACGATACAGAGAAGATTAGCATGGCCCCTGCGCAAGGATGACACGCAAAGGCCGGCCGCGGTAGTCTAGCGGTTCAGGCGCTCAGTCCGGAACCGCGGGATTGCTACGGTCGCAGGTTCGAATCCTGCCTCGGGCATGGATGTGTGTGATGTCCTTAGGTTAGTTAGGTTTAAGTAGTTCTAAGTTCTAGGGGACTGATAACCACAGATGTTAAGTCCCATAGTGCTCAGAACCTCGGAAGTGCGCCTCTCCCACTTCAACAAGTTCATGTCTATTACAAAATTAGCGACATTTACCGGCTTCGCACAGGTGGCATTATGTATCTACAACCAATTTAACTGGCGTAGTGCAATTTTTTTGAAGCGCCACGTACATTTAAGTGTCAAAAATGGCTCAAATGGCTCTAAGCACTATGGGACTTAACATCTGAGGTCATCGCTCCTCTAGACTTGGAACTACGTAAACCCAACTAAGCTAAGGACATCAAACACATCCATACCCGAGGCAGGATTCGAACCTGCAACCGTAGTAGCAACTTGGTTCCTGACTGAAGGGCCTAGAACCGTTTAAGTGTCAGGAAGTATTTTCTGAAAGTATTTGTATGGAGTGTAGTCAAGTATGGAGGCGAAACATGAACGACAAATAGGTTAGACAAGAAGGGAAGAGGCTCTTGAAATGTGATGCTACAGAAGAATGCTGAAGATTAGATGGATACATCACGTAACTAATGAGGAGGTACCGAAAAGAATTGGGGAGAAGAGGAATTTGCGGCACAACCTAACTAGAAGAAGGGATCGGTTGGTAGGACACATGCTGAGGCTTCAGGGGGTCACCAATTTAGTATCGGAGGGCAGCGTGGAGGGTGAAAACTGTAGAGGGAGACGAAGAGATAATTAAACAAAGCAGATTCAGTAGGTGGCAGTAGGTAAGTGGGGGTTGAAGAAGCTTCCACAGGACAGAGTAGCATGGAGAGCTGCATCAAACCGGTCTTAGGACTGATAACCACAATAACAATAACGAAAAAATCTGGTGAAGAACACTCGGAAAGTGACTAGCATTACTATCACATATACTGAAGCGCTAGAGAAATAGGCATGCGTGTTCAAATACAGAGATACGTAAACAGCAGAAATGGCGCTGCGGTCGGCAACACCTTATATAAGACAACAAGCGTCTGGCCCAATTGTTAGATCGGTTACTGCTGCTACAATGAAAAGTTATCAAGATTTAAGTGAGTTTGAACGTGGTGTTATACTCGGTGCACGTGCCATGAGACACAGCATCTCCGAAGTAACAATGAAGCGGGGATTTTCCCCTACGACCTTTCCACGAGCGTACCGTGAATATCAGGAATCCGATAAAACATCAAATCTCCCCGACGTCGCTGCGGCCGAAAAAAGATCCTGCAAGAACGGGACCATCGACAACTGAAGAGAATTGTTCAGCGTGGCTGAACTGCAACTCTTCCACAGATTGCTGCAGATTTCAATGCTGGGCCATCAACAGGTGTCAGCGTGCGAATAATTCAATTGAATATCATCCACATGGGCTTTCGAAGCCTAAGACCCACTCGTGTGCCCTTTATGACGGCACGACGCATAGCTTTACGCCTCGTCGGGGATCGTCAACAACGATATTGTACTGTTGGTGATTAGAAACATGTTGTCTGGTCAGACGACTCTCGTTTCAAATTGTATCGAGGGGATGGACGTGCACGGGTATAGAGACAACCTCATGAATCCATGCAACCTGCATGTCACCAGGGGACTGTTCGGTGGTGTGGGGCGCGTGTTGTTCGACTGGTATGGGACCCCTGAAACATCTAGATACGACTCTGACACGTACTTAAGCATCCTGTCCGATCACCTACATCCATTCGTGACCATTATGCATTCCGACGGACGTGGACAATTCCAACAGAACAAGGCGACACTCCACACGTCCAGAATTGCTACAGAGTGGGTCCAGGAACACTCTTCGGGCCTTAAAAATTTCCGCCGGCCACCAAACGCCACAAACATCAACATTATTTGGCATATCTGGGATACCTTGCAACGTGCTGTTCAGAAGAGTTCTCCACCCCCTCGTACTCTTACGGGTTTATGGACAGCCGTGCAGGATTCATGGTGTCAGTTCCCTCCAACACTACTTCAGACATTGCTCGGGTCCATGCCACGTTGTGTTGCGGCACTTCTGCGTGCTTGCGGGGGCCCGACACGTGTACCAGTTTCTATGGCTCTTCGGTGCAATTTAGCAATGTAAGCAGCACACAGCAGGAAAGTTGTGTAGAGGCTGGAATGTTGTGTCTTCCGTGCAGAACTGGCCTTTAGAGTGACATCTCATGGCAATGATTGGGAGCACATCGTGATGTATTTAATATGTTTGCAGGTAATTTAAATATTGTACGGAAAATCATGGGTGTATGTGTGTATGAGTGATTCAGTATGGATTGGAGGCTGACTGAAGTAGCACAAATAAATGAAAAAATAAGAAATAACATTAATTATGTACATATACAGTTCTTGTTATAGTACTCCTCTTATGATCTTTATGGCGGACTTCTTCGTCGAGGCATGCAAAGAACCGAGTCCACATCCAGGTGTAATTCAAGGCACGCAGAAAGCATAAAACTACTGTGCTGCTGTAAGAACTAACAGTATGTAAACGTAGCGAAATTGCTCAAGTAGTTCTTCGAAAAAGATGATCCATAAAAATTAAAGAACCAAATATTTTGGATTCGCGTATGTTCTCTATAGGCAACCGTTCTCAAGCGGTTGTAGGTAAACTGTAGATTAAAAATATTTGGTTGTTTCAAATCCCAGAGCTCACATCACATGACGAGGCGTTTGTATTTTCGTTATTCGTTATACTTACTGGAATACTCCAAACTGATAACTCATTGCCCGTTGTTCGAAGAATTTACGGTGAATTAGAAGCGCAAATTGCCATTGCTAATGTGTGGGAAGCGGAAAGTGGCAGTCTAAAATTTGTCGTCATGTTTCGATATGCATTCCTCAACATGTCTACAGTAATATTTCTAAATCTTGTGTATTCATCCACAAGAAATTTCTGAAGACCTTCAAGAAGATCATGTCCATGTCTTCACGATCGTTAAAAGTGCTAAATCTCATTCTCTCCTGTTGGGGAATCGTATATTAACCTCTTAAATAATTTGAAAGTGTCAAACAAATAATATCTTTCGCTCCACCATTCAGAGAGTCATGCTCGTATCCATGTTTGACTGGAGAAAAGCAGAAAGCTGAAAGTTGAGTCACATGCTGCGCTGCTTTAACACTTTCTTTACATCAACGAAGAAAACCTGCGTCCCATGCTTGGTTTTACTTTACGGATAAAGAACTGAAAACTAAGCTTTTGCATTCGCATGTTTCTTTCGATATGCAGTTGTTCTAAAATGATTGCAATCAGTCGCATGTCACTTAAGAGACTTGCACATCCCTAGCTGGTAACCCAACGGGAAAAAGGAGAGCTGCAGTGTAACGTGGAATCCGATCCAAGCTTGGTTTGTGGCGAATTTCCACAGCATTGAGATGTGAATGTTAGGTTAAAAATGCTTTTTGAACTCCCAAGGCACTGCTCTTCTGTCGAATTATGGCATCTGTTCGCTACATGACAATGGTAACACTTTCACTGCTTAACTGTAATTGATATAATTAAAGTTTCTTTGAAGCGTCTGAGTCTAATTTTTATCTATGACAATGATAGAAACTGAAGAAATGAATTAAAATCTGTGCTACAGCCAGGACTTGTACCTAGGTCTCCTTGCTTACTAGGCAGGTAAGCTAGCTATTTCATCACTATGACAATATAGTCAATAATTCTTTATGGACTATCTTAATGCTACGCCATCCCTAACACAAACTTCAGTTCATATCTTGAGCTTATTTTCCCCAGAGTTGGACATAATGGGGAAATCCTGCCTGTATCTCAGGTGTAGGTGACCTGCAGACCTAATATAATTAAATTTTCCTTGAGATGTTTGCGTCTCATCTTTATCTATGATAGTGGTGGAATCTGAAGAAATGAATTAACGTTAGTGCCACGGACAGGACTTCAAGCCTGGTCTGCTTGTTTACTAGATGTGCGCTAACCATTACACCACCACAGTAGTATAGCTAATACAGCTTTAAGGACTACCCTAGTCCAGAGCCCTCCCTAAAACAAACTTCTGTTATATCATCAGCTTACTTTCCCCTCCTTACAGCCTCACTAACAGAGATGAGCTGAAGCTGTGAACTTAGGTTTGTGACTAGGGTAGACACATGCAGATGTGTCAGCCATACTACTGCGGTGGTGTAAAGGTTAGAACACTTTTCTAGCAAGCATGGAGAACTGGATTCAAGTGCTGGCTGTGGCACATATTACATCAATATATGTAAGTTAATAATATTGCTATTTGTGAAACAAAAACTTGAAATCGGGTACCTTTGTTAATTGTAGCAAGGTTTTGCACACGCTGCAGAAATTTTATGAGGAACATCACACCAGACAAAATAATAGTCAAGCCTCGAAAGAGCATACTGGTCACTTTTTAATATTACTGTAATGTAGAATTGGTAGCAGACGACCATGTTCACTGCTGACATACGGCATGGCAGTGAAGTGGTGTGTATGGTCCAATAGGTTGTATGGAAGCAGCACAGTATAGTGGATTGATTACAGACCTGACAGAACGGCATATACGAACGAGTTGTGTTTGGATGTGCCCATGACCACACCGTAAACTAAATCTCTCCATCTGTTCGTGTATCAGCGCTGACTGTCCAACGTGTCTATAATAGTGTTCGATTCACAGCCACATAACACGGCATAAGAACAGGTTTCCCACTATCTTAGTAACCAACGGGGATTAGAGGCGAGTGTCATGATTTCTCAGTGACGATTGGTCTCAAACTTGATAAGAGTTGCTGCCATCAGTAAATGCAGATTCAACTCAAACAGGTTCCGGGAAAACACTGCGAAGCGAAATGCGTGCGGTGCTGTCTTATACTCTGCAAAAGGCTAATGCTGCCAGAGACCCCTTAAGCTGCACATCTTCAGTTGCTAAACTGAAGAAAAACGCCACTATATGGCTCGAGGCATCTATTGGAAGATGTCGAGTACCCTGATGGCCTTGTGTGTTTATCGTGCAGTGTGTGAATATGTGGTGGGGCAGTCAAATGAAAACAGAGCAATCGCCACAACAGGACCTTGGAATGGTTCCATTGTAAAGGAATCCCGTACGCGTTGAGATATCTATCTCACTGGGAGACGAGACGATCAGTTATTGTTTCGTTGAACACCCGCACATAATCTTGCAATTCCTCGTCCGACTGAAACCGACATCCACGAATGTCTTTCGTGAGGTCACCAAAGATGAGATAATTCCACGGTGAAAGATCCAGGCTGTACAGAAGATGTTGCAGTCTATATCAATAGAATCGCTAAAGCGTAGCCGTGCCTGATTGATGTTGAGGGGCGGGCGTTATGATAGAAAGGAAAGAGGATTAGAGTTTGACGTCTTGTCGACATGTAGATCACCGGGCGAGTGTATCGTGCAACGGGATGTTTCCGTGCTACAGCATTACGACAGCCAGAGGGAAAACGGCAGTTATCAGCGGAAACATTCCACATCTCCCACGCCAATGAAATCCAAAGCTCTTCACACAAGTTCCGGCAAGGGGACGATTATCTTCTTAATGACTGAGGGGGCTTTATTCTCGTCGAGTTCCTTGAACGTGGAATCACACTGAACGCGTACGGCTATGAAGACACTTTGCAGAAGCTGGGACGCGTCATAAAGTCAAAACGCCCAGGAATGCCGTCGGATGGAACCTTTCTAATGCAGGATAATAGTTCCCTCTCCCAGTGGAATAAATGTATTAACACGTGTGGTGATTACTTCTGACTGGAACTATTCCATGATCCCATTGCGGCGGGTGTTCGGTTTTCATTTGAATGCTCCTTATAGTTTAGGCCGGAACCGTCTCTGCAATGTCTTGTGGGTGCTTTACATACCCTTATTTCGGCTCACACATTCAGGTTTCTGTGAACATGAAACATGCTGGTTATTTCAACATTTTCTGTGATCATGTTTTGTCCTTCCTTTCACACCTTCATGAATAATGTACTGCGGACACTCCAGTCTTCAAAGATAACATTAGTCGTATTCACAGGGGTGTAGGCAGTAGCTCTCACGAAATCCGGGGCATCCTGCGGCACCACCACAGGGACGCTAAATTGCCTGCTATTAATCCCACAGCAAATCTTTTGGATCTCCTGAAACAGCGGGGGGAACGAATCAAGCAACTGCCTAATGCAGTAGCTCTGCCAAAGTCAATCATTAATGACTGGCTTCAGATGAATACCACATGTGTGAAGAAGCTTGTGGACCTTGTTCCTCTCCGGACTTGGGCCATTATGACGATGCTACACGCTGACAGCGTGATGGCCGTTGTGGGAGCGGAGGGTCATTAATTTTTTGTCCACGGTGCTTACTCCTAACTTGGTTCTGTTTTTTCGATACTCAATGTGGAAAATACTTTAAAGGTTTAATGTCTCCATTGACTACTATAACTGCCCACCACCCTCACGGAAACTGTAAGGACCCTATTTCCTCAGCATCTTCAACTACACCGTCTGATCAGTTTTCGAAATTCAGCCTTCGCTGGTATCGCAAATTAGCAAAATCTTCCACGTCATGTAGGCATTACCGAGCACAGTGGTTGAAACACTGGACTTGTTCTTGGGAGAACGGTGGCTATAATGGTTATTTACCTTGCCCGGCTATCCAAAATTAGGATTTTCCCTGATTCCACTGAATTTCTTAAGGTGAATACCAGGGTGGATCTTTTCAAAGGGCAGAGCTGTTTGCCTTCCTTTCCTTCCCATATCCAAGGATGTATTTCAGTTTTTAATGGTCTCATCATTGATGAAAGATTAAAAACAAACTATCCTATGCTATCTATCAGTCCTAAAACACAATCTTGGTGCACATAACTCATGGTATACAACCCAGGGATTATCCGATGCAGGCTTATAAGAAAGCCTTTCAGTGTATACGAAATCGGGAAAAATTCTGAAGTACGTGTCACAGCAGGTGTCCCATAACGTAGGAAGCGTCTCCTGTAGCTTGTATATGACAGTCTGTATGAAGTTTTCCAATTCCATGAAAGCAATCTACACATGCTGTTAAGTCTGTTACTGAAAGGTTGAAAGATTGCAGGGCACTCTCACTTCTGATTCTGTGTTATGCCACTTCATGTTCTTAGGGAAGATGATCTTTATTGTGATTTGACTTCAAACATCATGATGAAATGGTGGGCGGTCGTTAAAGCTCTTGCTTGCGTGCTCTATTAAAGGAATAAGCGTAAGCTTTACCTGTGTTCAAAGCAGTATGGTGCCGATTTAAACGCCTGCAGTAAAAGTGCACAGCGACTCTGGGCTGAGGGAAGCTCGTTTCTTCTTGGAGCCTGGGTGGAAACATTTCCGGACGGCCAAGTTCCGCGGTCTCATTGTGCAGACGCGATGGTTGGCGCTGGTCGGTTGGCATCAGCGTCCAAATGGCTCTGAGCACTATGGGACTTAACATCTGTGGTCACCAGTCCCCTATAACTTAGAACTACTTAAACCTTACTAAACTAAGGACATCACACACATCCATGACCGAGGCAGGATTAGAACCTGCGACAGTAACGGTCACGCGGTTCCAAACTGAAGCGCCTAGAACCGCAGGGCCACACCGGCCGGCATTAGCGTCCAGGTAGACAAGCGCCGCGAAGTCGCCACTGCAATGTCCGGCACATTGTAGACCGGCAACGAAGCAGAGAATGGGCCCTTGTTAGGCAGGAAGCCAGCGAGACAACTGTGAGGTTTCTGTGAATTTCCGTGGGACAGGTCACTGGTGCCCACACGTCCAGACTCTGTTACAAAACATATTAGCGAAAGCACGAGGCTTTTAGCGAGTTTATGGCCATTCTTTGGAAACTTCGAAATGGATGCAACAGGGGAGATATCAAGCTTTTTATGGAGGGGTGTGGTTCCATCCTGGTCATGTTGTTAGCAAAAGACACGGCGTAAACGAGTGGGAAAGAGGCTGCGAAGCTGAATCGTTTTTCTCCCAATTAATTTTAAAGTCTTTGATTGGTCAAATCGGTGTATGGAGAGCAAGGGGCTCTCTCCGAGGTTCGAATGCTGTGTTCCAGCTCGTTAATGGTTTCTGCTAAAGTGGGGGAAGTCTAAGATTAAATGGGCTTTTGCTACCGAGCTGAGGAGGAAAGCGGACAGAAAGAGAAGATCTCTCTCGTACTAGCGCTTCGCTACTAAAGAACTGCAAGTCTCAACCTAAACGGTGAGACTTGTGTCCTTTGCCAGTGTGCCATTTAGAGCCTGTGCAAGTCACCTTATGAACCATCAGAGGTGCTGCTTCTAGCATCACCCACGCAACGAGTGATGCGTGAGTGTACTTATTTGTCTTGAGTCGGCCGTCTAATCATCTGACATATTCCGTCACGCATAGTTGTGGCACGGAGTGAAATTGATTTGGCAGACCACCAAACGGGTCCATCTGCACAGTGGAATCCACCGGTGTTTCAGAGGCTCATAGGGAAGTAACTGCGTTCCGAATTAACTGAACGCGAGACCGCGTACTTGCATTTTTCGGGCGCACGCCATTAATAACAGATTGCGGCCGTCCATGACTTAAGTTGCCGAACGCATCGTTGTGTGCCGCCATGACCAGCAGGAGGGTAAATTATTAGCTGCTACGGCGTAGGGCTCCAGTATGTTTCTCAGCACCCTGTTCTTTCGAACCATATTTTCCTTTGTCTGGAATAGTAGAGTGTAGATACTTGACGGTGGCGTAGTTTTTGTGCCATAACCCGGATTCACGTGTATGAAGTCAGATAAAGCGATTAGCATTCCGGGAAGTGTCGTGTGTCGATCCCAGCTGATCATTTTGTCCACCCCATGTTAGTGAAAGCGTTTGTCAAATAAAAATGTTTGTTTGACGTTTCTTTAGTCATGTTTGTTGTCTTGTGATGTTAAGAATGTATAAATCTATTGTCATTTAGATCACAACTTCTCCCTGTGTTTTGATTAACAGTACCCTGCCAGTTTTATTAAAGTCCAGATTCTAAAAGAGACTATCAAGCTTGCAAGGTCACGACTGGTCTCCCATTCTTAACATATGTCAGCAGGTATTAATTTTTAAATCATTGTATTATATAAGTTAAACAATTATAGAATAGTCCCATCGCTCATTGTTAAGTAGTAAATATAAGTAAGCAAAACTCCTGTAAAGCGGCGGTCTATGTTAAAATGGTTGGCTTCGAAACGCAAAATTGTGGTGATGTTTCTAGAATGGATTTTGTACAGCCTCAGCGAAGGACTTTCTATTGAACATGCAGAATTTCAACTGTGGTTGCTCCTTTTTAAATTTATGTGTTTCATGAAAGTTAGTTAGAGTTTTTTTTTTTTTTTTTTTTTTAAGAAAGTCATGGTTCTTCTGATTTTGGTTTGATGCGGACCGCCACGAATTCCTTTCCCGTGCCAACCTCTTCATCGTAGTGTAGCACTTGCAACCTACATCCTCAATAATTTGCTGGGTGTATTCCAATCTCTGTCTCCTCTACAGTTTTGAACTCTACAGCTCCCACTAGTACCATGGAAGTCATTCCCTCATGTCTTAACAGATGTCCAATCATCCTGTCCCTTATCATTTTCAGTGTTTTCCACATATTCCTTTCCTCTGTGATTGTGTGCAGAATCTTCTTATTCCTTACCTTATCGGTCCATCTAATTTTCAACATTCGTCTGTAGCACCACATATGAAATGCTTCGATTCTCTTCTGTTCCAATTTTCCCACAGTCCATGCTACTATAGAATGCTGTACTGCTGACATATATTCTCATAAATTTCTTCCTCAAATTAAGGGTTACTTTTGATGTTATTTGTCTTCTCTTGGCCAGGAATGCCCTCTTTGCCATTGCTAGTCTGCTTTTACCTCCTCCTTTCTCCGCCCGTCATTGGTTATTTTACTGCCTACGTAGCAGAATTCCTTAATTTAATCTACTTTGTGAACATCCATCCTCATTTTTAGTTTCCCTCTGTTCTCATTTCTGCTGTTTCACATTGCTTTCGACTTTCTTCGATTTACTCTCAATCCATATGCTGTACTCATCAGGGGCGAAAGACTGTATCCCTGTCTTACACCTTTTTTTTTAATCCGAGCACTTTGTTCTTGGTCATCCACTCTTATTATTCCCTCTTGGTTGTTGTACATGTTGTGTATGACCCATCTCTGCCTACAGCTTATCCCTACTATTTTTCAAAATTTCGAACATCTTGCACCATTGTACATTGTCGAACGCTTTTTCCAGCTCGACAAATCCTATGAACGAAGTTTTCTTTAGTCTTGCTTCCATTATTAACCGCAACAAACTGCCTATTGGCTTCTGTCTTGGGTTCTTCGGCCGACGTTCGTCTAATGATTTTTCTGACGTTTCGCCAGCACGAGTGGCTGGCCTTGTCAAAGCTTCACCCTCTATTGCCGGTGGTGAACTGGAGCCGAGCTCGCTGCCGCAGGCTGAGTGTACCTGGCGCGCCAACGTCCGAGGGCTTCTCCGCGGTCATTTCCGTGCGGTTCTCCTCTTGCTATCTGCGACAGTCGTTCGCTGCAGTACGGGAAGCCAGTATCCGTTTACCTTAAGGCTTTCCTCTTCCTTGTTGAAACTGTTAGCGTGTTTTTGTATTTCTACAGCTTCTCTCAACAAGCTCGCGTGATAGTGCTTCTCTACAGCCAGAACTTCCGTGTCGGCGAATTTTATTACGTGGTCGGTCTCATTCAGTGCGTGCTCTGCCACGGCCGATTTCTCCACCTGCCCCAACCTGCAATGTAGCTAATTCTCTTTGATCCTGGTGTTAATTGATCGTCCAGTCATTCCGACATAAACTTTTCCGCATGTGCATGGTATACGGTATATTCCCGACATTGCAAGTGGGTCTCTTTTCTCCTTCGCCGATCTAAGACACTCTTTGATCTTCCTTGTCCGTTTGAAAATCGTCTTTACGCCATGTATGAGCAATATACGGCGGATTCTCTCCGTCACTCTGGGAATGTATGGCAGAAAGGCCGTACCCGACATTTCTTTTTCTGGTTCCTTACTTCGCCGACTGTTTGGCTCTGTTACACTTCTAATATTATTTACGGAGTACCCATTGCTCCTCAGAACAGTTTCCAGGTTGAGATGTTGCGGCTCACATATTCTTCCAGCTCTCTTTTTTTTTTTTGGTCATCAGTCTACTGACTGGTTTGATGCGGCGCGCCACGAATTCCTTTCCTGTGCTAACCTCTTCATATCAGAGTAGCACTTGCAACCTACGTCCTCAATTATTTGCTTGACATATTCCAATCTCTGTCTTCCTCTACAGTTTTTGCCCTCTACAGCTCCCTCTAGTACCATGGAAGTCATTCCCTCATGTCTTAGCAGATGTCCAATCATCCTGTCCCTTCTCCTTATCAGTGTTTTCCACATATTCCTTTCCTCTCCGATTCTGCGTAGAACCTCCTCATTCCTTACCTTATCAGTCCACCTAATTCGTCTATAGCACCACATCTCAAATGCTTCGATTCTCTTCTGTTCCGGTTTTCCCTCAGTCCATGTTTCACTACCATACAATGCTGTACTCCAGACGTACATCCTCAGAAATTCCTTCCTCAAATTAAGGCCGATATTTGATATTAGTAGACTTATCTTGGCCAGAAATGCCTTTTTTGCCATAGCGAGTCTGCTTTTGATGTCCTCTTTGCTCCGTCCGTCATTGCTTATTTTACTGTCTAGGTAGCAGAATTCCTTAACTTCATTGACTTCGTGACCATCAATCCTGATGTTAAGTTTCTCGCTGTTCTCATTTCTGCTACATCGCATTACCATCGTCTTTCTCCGATTTACTCTCAAACCATATTGTGTACTCATTAGACTGTTCATTCCGTTCAGCAGATCATTTAATTCTTCTTCACATTCACTCACGATAGCAATGTCATCAGCGAATCGTATCATTGATATCCTCTTACCTTGTATTTTAATTCCACTCCTGAACCTTTCTTTAATTTCCATCATTGCTTCCTCGATGTACAGATTGAAGAGTAGGGGCGAAAGGCTACAGCCCTGTCTTACACCCTTCTTAATACGAGCACTTCGTTCTTGATCGTCCACTCTTATTATTCCCTCTTGGTTGTTGTACATATTGTATATGACCCGTCTCTCCCTATAGCTTACCCCTACTTTTTTCAGAATCTCGAACAGCTTGCACCATTTTATATTGTCGAACGCTTTTTCCAGGTCGACAAATCCTATGAATGTGTCTTGATTTTTCTTTAGCCTTGCTTCAATTATTAGCCTGCTGTCGTTACGAGCGTACTAATCATGCCTCTTTTCTGGCTCGGGTGGTGGTTTGACAGTTTGTGCAGGTATCGGTCCATGTGTGTCGGTTTTCGATACACACTATGTCCCAGGTTTTCGCCGTCCCTTGTGACCAGCACATCTAGAAATGGCAGTTTCTTGTCCTTTTCTACTTCCATGGTAATTGTTATGTTGGCATGGAGGCTGTTCAAGTGTCTTAGGAAGTCACCGAGCTGTTCTTCACCATGGCTCCACACAACGAAAGTATCATCGACGTACCTGTACCACACCTTAGGTTTGCAAGTCGCCAAGTCCAGTGCCTGTGCTTCGAATTGTTCCATGAAAAAGTTGGCCACCACTGGACTAAGAGGACTACCCATGTCGACGCCTTCCAGCTATTCATAGAAATCGCCATTCCACGTGAAATAGGTCGTGGTGAGACATGAATGGAAGAGCTTTTTGATGTCTTGCGGGAAAATGGAACCGATGTGCTCCAGAGTGTCATTGAGTGGCACTTTCGTAAATAACGAAACAACATGAAAGCTGACGATGATGTCGTTTGGTGCAAGTTTGTTTCTTCAGCTTCTCAGTGAAATGTCTTGAGTCCTTTACGTATGTGTCGGTCTTCCCCACGTGTGACTGGAGCAGAGAGGCCAAGTGTTTTGCCAGTTTATACGTCGGTGAGCCAGGGGCGCTAACGATCGGTCTCAGTGGAACGTTGTTCTTATGGATCTTGGTTAATTCATACAGCCGAGGTGGTAGGGCTTCTGTATTGCGCAGGTTTCTCTGTATGTCCACCGGCAGAGGAGACGCCATGATTAATCGATTCGTATTCCGTGTGATACGCTGCGTCGGATCAGCGCTTAGTTTTCGGTACGTCGTCGGATCTAATAAGTCTCGGATCTCTTGCTCATAATCTTCGGTCTTCATTACGACGGTCACATTCCCCTTATCGGCAGGCAGTACCAACATACTCTTGTCGGCGTTGAGATTCTTAATGGCTTGTACCTCTTCTTTCTTCAGTTTGGAAGCTGGTGGTTTTGCTCCCTGCAGTATCCTGGCTGTTTCAGTGCGTATTTCCTCTGTCCTTTCACAAGGAAGGGTCCGAATGGCTGCTTCGGTGTTGGCAATGATGTCCTCCATAGGTATAGTTCTCGGGATGATAGCGAAATTCCCTCCCTTTTGAAGAACAGACACTTCCTCATCGGTCAATTGTCGTTCAGTGAGGTTGACCACTGTGCGTGATATGTCGGGAATCGCCTTGTCGGTCTGCTTCTGGCATCTTTCAAACTTTTTCTTCTGTCGGTCAGTGCAGTTTGCTATACTGCATACCGAGCTATTCCTTATTTCTGTGTTTATAGCCTTAGAGAACTTCAACCATATCTCCCACTTCTCTGCATATTAATTCTTCCTCACTAATGTCTTACTTTGGTTTCTCTTCAAAACGAATAAATCTTTCGCCTTACTAATGTCTTAAACTTCAGCCTACCCCTCGTCCCAAATATATTGTGATCTGGGTCTATATCTGCTCCAGGGTACGCCTTACAATCCAGGAACTTATTTCGGAATCTCTGCCTGACAATGATGTAATCTAACTGAAACCATCCTGTATCACCCTCCTTTCCCAAGTGTATCACCTCCTCTTGTGATTCTTGAACAGAGTATTCTATATTACTAGCTGAAATTTATTACAGCTTGTCTTTCTCCTCTCTTTTTCCTTGTCCCGAGCCCGTATTCTCCGGTAATCTTTTCTTCTACCCCTTGCCCTAAAACTGCATTCCAGTCCTGCACGACTGTTAGATTCTCATGCCCCTTTACATACTGTATTACCCTTTCATATCCTCACAAACTTTATCTCTTCATCTTCAGCTTGCGACCTCGGCTTGTACACCTGAGCTATCGTTGTCTCGCTTGCTGTCGATTCTGATACGAACAACCCGGTCACTGAACTGTTCACAGTACACACACTCTGCCCTACCATCCTATTCATAACGAATCCTGCTCCCGTTATCCCATTTTCTGCTGCTGTTGATATTACCGTGTACTCATCTGACCAGAAATCCTTGTCTTCTTTCCACTTCACTTCACTATATCTACACTGAGTCTTTGCATTTCCTTTTTCAGATTTTATAGTTTCCCTAAAACTTTCAAGCTTCTGATATTTCACTCCCTGAATCGCAGAACGTTATCCTTTCGTTTATTATTCAGGCTTTTTCTCATGGTCACCTAACCCTTGGCGGGCCTCTCCTGGACTATTGCGCAATCTTTAGCCGATGGAGAGAGCATCATGACACTTTTTCAATTGCAAGCTACGTGTCCTGTGGATGCACGTTATGTGTCTTTAATGCAGTGGTTTCCATTGCCTTCTGCATGCTCATGCCGTTGGTCGTTGTTGATCTTTTCGCCTTTAAGGTCAGTTTCACACGCCTATTACAAGAGAGTGCCCTGAGCCTCTGTCCGTTTCTCCGCCCTTTTTTGACAAGCCCATTGGCAGAATGAGGGTGTTTTCATATGTCGGACGTCTTCGGACGGCAGTGCTAATTATTAATCAGAATTTAAGCAGCGGCTCGGTTCGAACCCGTGACCGAGGACGTTTTGATTATTAACCAAGACGCTACCCTAGACCACGGGTCTTTATCATGATCGAAACAGGGTCCTAGTTATAATGGAATATAGAGATCTTGCCACACTGAACGGGCAAGCTGCACTACTGGATCTGTTGCTAACAACTGTTTCTACGTAACGTGGATCCGACGAGTCCTCAGTAGACTTCCGGAGGTATGTGACACCATATGTCTATGCACAGGTGACATTGTTCCCCTAAATTGCGGTCTGGTGGGTTGTGAGCGTGGAGATAGCACCCGATAGCGCTCCACATATGTTGCAGGCAGGTTGACATCAGGCGAATTTGGAGGACAAGACATCAGCGCTAGTTCAGAATCATACACCTCGAGCCACTATAACAGGTCTCTGCCCTCTTGATACAGTCAGTTATCTTGATGAAAGATGTTATCGCGTCCGGGAAAGACAGGCATGGAGGAATGTAGGTGGTCCAGCATAATGTTCATGTAGTCTAGAGTTGTTGTGATGCCTTCGTTTACTGCCACAGGTCCCATGAAAATCCAACTAAATGTCTTTCGTAGCATAATACTTCCCCATCAACCTGTTTCTGCAGCATGGTAGATGTTTTAAGCGACACTCGACCTGGTGTAAGAAGAAAAGTGATTCATCCGACCAGGCGACACCTTTCCATTGATCCACGATCCTACCTCGATAACCCAGTGCTTGCTGCAATCGTAATTGAGGACGTGTTTAACATAGAAACACGAAGGGGTCGTCAGCAGCGAAGTCACATTTTCAACAATGTGCGGTAACGATGTATTCTGGTACGCCACAAAACGGGCGTGGGGAACAAGCGTCCGACCTCCGTGTTCTGTGTTGTAGCGTCGACGCCATAAACATTGTCGCCTTCTCGTACTTTCATCGCCCTTCCAACACGTTGCATAGGTGCTCATGAGACGAGCACGGCAAAAATCAAGTGTTCCGTTCTTTGACGAAAGGGCTTATGTCACAGGAATTCCCTATTTACGGCCCCTTCCAACATTAGAATGATTCCTGTATACGACACTGCTTATACACTGACAAAGAAAAATGCAACGTGCTCAAGAACTGTGTCGAGAGACACTGCGGTATAATATGTGCATACTGACGAGTTGTATTGTTAGGAATTCATTTTCCGCGGTCGATCTGATTAGATGGCGCACAGGAGGCCGGTCGGTGTACCCTCTGTTTTGACTCTGCAAGCAGTAACTGTACTGTGTCCAGAGGTGAACAGTGTTTCCAACATTCATTCTAGGGTTCAACTGTTCCTCACTGAAGAGTACATATTCCCATTGAACAACTTCGGTCATCTGAACAATGCCCCACTGTGGGCCTGTGGAAGCCGGACGGTCGTATCGAGGAATTGCTCCACACACTGGGCAGAATGTATCGGTGGCGTGTTGCGGCTTTCAGCAATGGCCTGCGGAACTTTCCCCGCACTACAAACGCACATCGAGATCGACGCATTTTGAGAGAAGTACTAGAACATATGGCACATGCTTTGCAATCAGGCACCGTTGGGAACCGTCTGCTTCCCGCATGATTTACATGACCTGTGCCTCTGACCACGCTACCGACTGACGTCACGACACCACCACTCTGATAGCATGTATGAGTTGACTGGACAGTGGAACGCCAGTCTTTTCGCTTTAGTGATGAGTGTAGGTTCTGTCTTTATACGAGTGATGAACGTACACGTGTATGGTGCAGACATGGTGATGTGCCTATTGCAGATCGCTTTCGTCCATGGTGCACTGTCCCCATCCAGGCTTCATGGTGTAGGTGGGGGGGGGGGAGGCATCAGACAGAACTTGCGGTCGCAAGTGGTGTTTTTGTGGGCAAAGTAGCTTTTTCTCGCTACATTGCACGGGCTCTTACCACGTGCTATAGCCATTTCAATGACAAGAGGTGATGCGCCTTTTTAGCACGACAGTTGTAATCGTTTTTCTATTGCTGTTGTTTTTTGTTGTGTATGTAAGATGCTTTCGTATACGTCTGAGTTGTAATGTGAACGTGAGCAACGCAAGTAATTTTCTTACACACTGTGTAATAAAAAGAGTCGCTAAATCCATCTGAAACAGTGTAGCTGAATTGCAGTTACCTTTAACCAAAAATACAATGGCGAAAAAGAACCCCACTACAAAGAAGCAGTTGAGCGACATAATTGAATGTTGGTAATCATGTTTCCACATCTGAAAGATTACTTCCATTCAGATTTTAAGGAAATCGTATAAGAGTGACGCTAGTAGCGTCGCTATGAGGATGCGAATCGGGTTGGCTTTAAATACACGCTGTAACGGTCGTGAGCGTTAGTTAGCTTTGAGATTGGACGTGGTACGTCGATGTTAGTTCAGAAAGAAGACGACAAAGAAGTCATTAGCAGGACCTCGGTGAGTTTGAACGACGTCGTGTTATAGGGCTATGAGAAGGTGGACGTTCCTTCTGCGATATTACAGAAAGGCTTGGCAGGAATGTAGCCACTGTACATGATTTCTGGCAGTGGTGGGCACGAAATCGTACTGTGAAGACGACCGGGCTCCAGGTGGCCACGCGCACTACCGACAGGGAAGACCATCGTATTTGGTGTATGTCTCTGGCGCATCTTACTGCAACTGCAGACAGCAATCTGAACTGCAGGTGGTATCATAGTGACACAATGAACTGTTACAAATGAGTTTCTTCAAGGAAAGCTTTGAGCCAGATGCCCTGTAGCGCGCACTCCAGTGACCCTATACCATCGCCATTTGTGACTTCATGGTGTCAAGTGAAAGCTGAATGGAGAGCGCGGTGGACGTCTGTTGTATTTTACGATGAAAGCTGGTTTTGCTTCGGTGCCAGTGACGGCCGCGTCTTGGAAAGAAATAGCCCAGACGAGGGCCTGCAACCAACCTGCCTGCAGGCTAGACACACTGGGCTTGCTCCTGCAGTTAAGGTCTGGGGTGTGATTTCGTATGAAAGCAGGAGCGCTCTGGTGGTTATACTACGCGCCCCGACGGCAAATTTGTATGCCAGTCTGGTGATTCTACCCGTTGTGGTGCCATTCATGACAAGCATTCTAGGGCACGTTTTCCAACAAGATACCGCTTGCCCACATACCGCTGTTGTAACCCAACATGCTCTACAGTGTGTCGACATGTTGACCTCACCCGCTCGATCACCAGATCTGCCTCCGATTGGTTAAGTGTGGAACATCGTTGGACAAAACCTGCAGTATCATCCTCAAACAGCATTAGCCGCCCCTGGATAGACTGACGAAGTGCAACAGGCATGGAACTCCATTCCACAAACCGAAATCCAGTACTTGTACCACGCAATGCTCGCACTTTTGCATGCTTGCGTTTAACATTCTGGCGATTAAATCGGTTATTGATGTACCAGGATGTCACATTTGCTATTGCTTATATTTCGCTTGTGTTATCCTGTCATGATGGTCGAAGTAGAGAGGATATAAAATATAGACTGGCAATGGCAAGGAAAGCGTTTCTGAAGAAGAGAAATTTGTTAACATCGAATATAGATTTAAGTGTCAGCAAGTCATTTCTGAAAGTATTTGTATGGAGTGTAGCCATGTATGGAAGTGAAACATGGACGGTAAATAGTTTGGACAAGAAGAGAATAGAAGCTTTCGAAATGTGGTGCTACAGAAGAATGCTTAAGATTAGATGGGTAGATCACATAACTAATGAGGTGGTACTGAATAGGATTGGGGAGAAGAGGAGTTTGTGGCAAAACTTGACCAGAAGAAGGGATCGGTTGGTAGGACATGTTCTGAGGCATCAAGGGATCACCAATTTAGTATTGGAGGGCAGGGTGGAGGGTAAAAATCGTAGGGGGAGACCAAGAGATGAATACATTAAGCAGATTCAGAAGGATGTAGGTTGCAGTAGGTACTGGGAGATGAAGAAGCTTGCACAGGATAGAGTAGCATGAAGAGCTGCATCAGACCAGTCTCAGGACTGAAGACAACAACAACAACAACAACATTCTGTCATCGTGCAGAGTAAATCCGTTAAATATGTTACCCAGACCAATGTATTCACAAATTTCATTGCTCTCCATTAATTTCGTTTTGGTGTTGCGTATTTGCTTTCCGTCATTTTAATTAGAAAACGTAAAACTGTGTCCTAAAGCAGCTGCCTTTTGAAATTCTGTGTCATGCAGTGCAGTGAACAGTGCTACAGTGCGTGACTTCACAGTATCAGTCTTGCTGTTCCAACACACGAAAACTAAAAGATTAAAAATTCTACATAAAATTATGAATATAATTTTGAAAGAATAAATGTGAAAATTCTTTTATTAAAATACTCTGCAACTTTACGTTCACATACTGATCAAGTAATATGCTGAATACTAAAAGACAAACACGTCTGACACTGTACTTAAAGAATAAGATTGTCTGAGAAAGTAAATGACATCTGACCTAAACTTTACTTAGCTGAACCAGAAGACAGTTTTCCAATACAGTGCTGAACTTTGAACGGTGTTTCTGGGTCCTAGCTCTGACTTAAAACTGGCCTCAACAAATTCTAATAATTCATGTTGTGGCAACTGAAAGTCGATAATGTTCGAAAGTGGTGGAAACTAAATTTAAGCGCTGCAGTAAACCAGCTAAAGAAAAGAAAACGCGTTGCCAAAGTGTAATGAAAAAGAAAACCAGCTTTGTTAAGGACAGTAGGCTATATGTTATGAGCAACTGGTTTCCGCTAAGAGCAAAGTGACATTACACAGTTAGGAATAGGAGGCTGTGATAGAAATTGAATTTACTGAATAATGTAGTAGAAACTAGCATTCAGAAACTGTATTGTGCATTATAAACCCATCCCTTAACAGCTACATTATTTACAAAGTTATTTTCTTATTAGAAGCTGTTACCATGCGTGCAAGCCTTGTCAGCAGATAATTTTTCTTAATCTCGTGTCAACAATCAAACCAACTGACCCAAACCAATAAATAAAAATGAACCTAAACATTTTCTTCTTTCAAACTCATAACGTACGCGTGAGCAAGCAATGTAGTGACAAAATTTATACTTCTCAAATCAGTCTTTACAATATTATACTTCCGAAAAGCAACATCCTCTCACTTTGCGTATCTGTGTTTTTCTAGTTATATCCAGACCGGAAAACAACGTGACCAACACCCGAATTTCACACTTACGTCTCACTGAATGTTACAATGGCAAAGACAGTGCAACTGACAACTGAAGATCACATTGCTTGTACACAGAACCTTTTTGGTGTAACACATCGATTATTGAAGACATCTGCTAGAAAAATATCCAGTGTAAGGGTATGAAGGAAGACACATCGACTAAACAGTGTGTTCAAATCACATTCCCTGAAAACCAAAAATTAGCTGGGAACATTACATAATGCACGGCCACATATGGCTGCTGCGACGGAACGCGATCTTTGTGGTGTACAGTAACTGCCTTGGCTAACAAGATCACCGGGTCACTCGCTCGTTGAACATGTATGAGACATGATGAAGCAGAAACTTACTCGTTCTCCAGGGCACTCCTCGAATCGAAAAACTTGCCGCAATATGATTGCGACAATCTATCACAGTTTGGGTTTTCTAAGGGTTCTGATATAGAGAAAGCTATTTGCACTTACTTGAAAATGTACTTAATTCATTACATAATAAATGAGAGGCTGCTTACATTTTCTGTGACCTGTGAAAAGCCTTTGACTTTGTGAACCCCAGCACTCTCTTAAGATAATTAGAGTACAGTCACCGGCAAGGCTCCGAAGTGGTTTGAGTCTTATCTTACTAACAGGAAACAAACGGTGTCCTTGATAAATAGCTATGCAATAAGCAGCCAGTCATCATCTCATTAGGAATTAATTACATGTAGTGTTCCTCGAGGTTCCATCTTGGGTCCGTTGCTTTTTCATGTGTACATTAATTACCTATTGTCTGTTATATTGCCAGATGCTAGGTTTGTTTTGTTTGCAAATGATACATATATAAGTAGCAAGTCACATACAGACTTAGAAATAGCTGCTGATCAAGTTTCCGCCGACAGTAATAAAGGGTTTAAAACTAATTCATTGTCATTAAACTTTGAAAAGACTAACTATATGCAGTTCAGAACCTGTAAGAGATTTCTCTCCACCATGTGTATAACATATGAAGACATGCAGATCGAAGAGGTTGACAGTGTTAAATTTCTAGGATTACAACTTGACTAAGTTTCAGTTGGGAATGGCATACCACAAAATTGCTGAAGTGCCTAAACAAGTCGGTATTTGCAGTGAGAAAGATATAAATGTAAAAAAAAAAAAAAAAAAAAAAAAAAAAACTTGCATACTTTACTAACTTTCATTCTTTTATGCATATTGGATCATATTCGGGGGTAACTGATCAAACTGAGCAAAAGTGCTTTGCGTGCAAATGCGTGCAATAAGAATCATTTTCGGTGTAAATTCAAGAACATCATGTACAAACCTGTTATGGAACTTTAAATTCTAACCACTGCTTCTCTGTATATTTATTCCTTAATGGAATTTGTTGCAGGTAGTATATCTCTATATCCAACTAATAGTTCAGTACGTTGTATTAATACGAGGAATAAGAACAATCTACATAAAACCTAAAATCACTTACCTAGATCCGAAAACGGGGCCCAATATTCAGGAACACCAGTTTCAGTATATTGCCAGCATCCTTTAAAACTTGTTTTCAGATAAAGCACAGTTTAAACAGAGTTGGAAAGGCTTTTTGATAGGCAACTCCTTCTACTCTAAAAGTGAATGACTTAACGGGGAGTCTTAGACCAGCTTAAAATGTCTGTTAAATTTCAATTTTGACAGCACTTGGCCATAACAGTAAAGATTAGGTATTTTGTGTATGATAAATTTATTAAAATTGCATAATAATGTTTCATTCTGACAGTGTATTAATTATGTTAGTATTAGCAGTTCCAGTTTACTGTCATGTATTAAACTATTTTGAGAATCTGCTGTCAAATGGTCAGGGTAGAAAGAATTATATTCAAATATTTTGTCTTTTAATATTATACACTCCTGGAAATTGAAATAAGAACACCGTGAATTCATTGTCCCAGGAAGGGGAAACTTTATTGACACATTCCTGGGGTCAGATACATCACATGATCACACTGACAGAACCACAGGCACATAGACACAGGCAACAGAGCATGCACAATGTCGGCACTAGTACAGTGTATATCCACCTTTCGCAGCAATGCAGGCTGCTATTCTCCCCTGGAGACGATCGTAGAGATGCTGGATGTAGTCCTGTGGAACGGCTTGCCATGCCATTTCCACCTGGCGCCTCAGTTGGACCAGCGTTCGTGCTGGACGTGCAGACCGCGTGAGACGACGCTTCATCCAGTCCCAAACATGCTCAATGGGGGACAGATCCGGAGATCTTGCTGGCCAGGGTAGTTGACTTACACCTTCTAGAGCACGTTGGGTGGCACGGGATACATGCGGACGTGCATTGTCCTGTTGGAACAGCAAGTTCCCTCGCCAGTCTAGGAATGGTAGAACGATGGGTTCGATGACGGTTTGGATGTACCGTGCACTATTCAGTGTCCCCTCGACGATCACCAGTGGTGTACGGCCAGTGTAGGAGATCGCTCCCCACACTATGATGCCGGGTGTTGGCCCTGTGTGCCTCGGTCGTATGCAGTCCTGATTGTGGCGCTCACCTGCACGGCGCCAAACACGCATACGACCATCATTGGCACCAAGGCAGAAGCGACTCTCATCGCTGAAGACGACACGTCTCCATTCGTCCCTCCATTCACGCCTGTCGCGACACCACTGGAGGCGGGCTGCACGATGTTGGGGCGTGAGCGGAAGACGGCCTAACGGTGTGCGGGACCGTAGCCCAGCTTCATGGAGACGGTTGCGAATGGTCCTCGCCGATACCCCAGGAGCAACAGTGTCCCTAATTTGCTGGGAAGTGGCGGTGCGGTCCCCTACGGCACTGCGTAGGATCCTACGGTCTTGGCGTGCATCCGTGCGTCGCTGCGGTCCGGTCCCAGGTCGACGGGCACGTGCACCTTCCGCCGACCACTGGCGACAACATCGATGTACTGTGGAGACCTCACGCCCCACGTGTTGAGCAATTCGGCGGTACGTCCACCCGGCCTCCCGCATGCCCACTATACGCCCTCGCTCAAAGTCTGTCAGCTGCACATACGGTTCACGTCCACGCTGTCGCGGCATGCTACCAGTGTTAAAGACTGCGATGGAGCTCCGTATGCCACGGCAAACTGGCTGACACTGACGGCGGCGGTGCACAAATGCTGCGCAGCTAGCGCCATTCGACGGCCAACACCGCGGTTTCTGGTGTGTCCGCTGTGCCGTGCGTGTGATCATTGCTTGTACAGCCCTCTCGCAGTGTCCGGAGCAAGTATGGTGGGTCTGACACACCGGTGTCAATGTGTTCTTTTTTCCATTTCCAGGAGTGTACTTTCTGGCTTGTTCCACACCCTCGAGAATCATCTCACTTTCGGTTCTATGGAACGAACACTGAATCTAACCTATTCTAATATATCGCAGGATGGCATTCACCACCTTTATGACCGTTTGCATGTGGGCTGCCGCCGGAGGTGGTACTCTTTGTACTGGTGCGACCATTTGGTCACTCCTTACTGCGATATGTGGGTTTCATTTGGTCTGAATTTGTTATCATTTAGTCCTTGAATGATGAAGTACCTGACACCAAACTTGACAATAAAATGACGTTATTTGGAGTGTTGCATTTTTTCTTTTCGTCAGTATACTTCCTTTACCGTGTCATGAGCCAGCAGTGCCAAAAGCCATCAGGCTGGATTCATGGACAGTGGTCATCGTGTTCTGAATCATCAGGACAGCTCTTAAAATAGTGGTCATTACTTGTGTTTCTTTGCCTGTATGTTCCGCGAGCTCGTACTTCTCCACAGGTCCGTTCGTCATGGCCTGTCTGCATGCAAAACTTCAACTGAAAGAACATCAAGCAAACATTAACCTGCTTAAAGATCGTGAACCATGGTGGCTACGCTCAACAAATTTCATTCAGTTCCAGTTTTTTATTTTATGTTGCGTTACAGCAAAATTATTGTATGTTTTTAAGATTTTTTCCTATGCTTTGTTCTTGGATTTTTTTTCTTTTGCAGTTACATGCTCTCTCATACAGTAACCAAACACGTTCACTTCATTTTATGGCATAAGTGATTATCGAGATGACTTTTATAAATTTTGTAGGCAGTTATGAGGTAGAGTAAATATTTACTTTTACAAGTATAGATGCAGCCTATGATAATCATACATAGCGATAATTGTAATTTACCTATACAAATAAAGCTTTAAAGAAGTGCCTCTTTCCGTTATTGAGTACTGAAATTAGTTTTTACATTACCTGCAAGTTCGTTATTTTGTTTTCTGAAAAGCATGTAGATAATAATGGTTTATTAAAGCCTTGTTTTGCCTCGTATACTTTTCGTCATCTGATTTAGCACCTTAGCTTAAAGAGGAAGATGTCGTTTATATTTTCTGGTAGTGTGGAGTAACGATAACACAGGGAGCAAGATGAAATCTGTGAGACAAAAGAAACAATTTACGTAATTATTTAGCAGTTGTAATCACTGTTTGTTACGTTTCGATGAGGTAACACTGAAGATCGCAAAAATCTTACTGTTATTTTATAATAATAAGTGCTTGTTGCAATAATTAGGTATTAATTTGGTTTTTGATCAATAACATTCATTTTCGTTACACCACCTACTGAAATGCATATTGTCGTTAGATACAACATAGATCAGCTTTTGTATTTATTTTCATTTCTACCAAATGAAATCCTTAGAAATTGTTTGCTCGGTAGAAACTACTTTATACATTCACAAAAGAACCTACGGTTTACCGTAAAGCTTTTAAAGAAGACTGATGGAGTCCCATGTCATGCAGAACGGAATATTTGCACTTTGTCCACCATGTATTCAGTTTCTGTCAATACCAATCAAGCCTTGGAACCGTAATTCACGAGTTTATGCCCCATTTTCTCAGTGCATAAGTCATATTGGCATGTGAAAAAAGACGTTACTCTGTTATCGTTAGTCCTTAGTTTAATTGTGTCACTGACTTGAGGTATGCTAAAGGAGGAAGAAACCTGCAGTAGAGTTACTCGTCGTAAGCTTCCTTATGCCAAGCCTTGAAAACCGTGGACGTTCGACACTCACATGGCTGCTAAGTTTCGACGCAGTCACTAGGCTACCTCTCTACACTAGGTGTACCGGCCTCTCGTGTTGACTCTCGAGGGGCTTAATTGTTACAGCAATTGAGAGGTGCTTTCCATAGCTCAAAGAACTATATCCAACCGTAAACAGTTGTTTTAGCGTGTACATATCGTTAACACTCATGTGCCATAACCTAGGCTCACGTACGCTATAATGTCTTGTAACTGGTGAACACATTTCCACTGCACCACTGCTCCGAGTTTGTCTCAGTGCCGCAGTCAGCAGTGCCGCCACAGAGGTGCTGCACTCAGCGCCGGCGCCGCAGCCCTCCGAGGGGCGGCTCGTTACGGCGGACAACGGCGCGCCAGGGACGAATCTGTTACCTGCCGGCAGCCACCAACTACCTGCCCCGCAGAGGGCAGCCCGCAACCTCGTTACTCGCCATCAGGTGGTCAGCGCCAGGGCGCTGCAGGTCCGCGCTGCGCTCCTACAGCAAACGGTGATCGCCAGCCAGCAGATCTGCAAGGTGAGATCCGTGCTAGGGGACATACTTGATCCCATCTTCTTGCCTGAGTCGCCGTTGCGAAATCGACAACACCATCAGAGATTGGACAGAGGGAAAGTAACGGAATTTAGTCCTAGGGGTAGAGTCGAAAGAAAATCAGCAACCATCGTTCAGTTGGTCCACATAATCTATGACGCACGTGGGTTCCATACGTGGTGTAATCATCCCAGGGTCAGCAGAACCAATATTTTATCGCTGTGCTCTAATCCCAGTTCTACGAGGTTAGTGAGAAAAGTAATGACACCGACAACACTGTGACAGATCGGGCATTGGTATGTTGTTCTGCTGGTGTAGACTGGTGTGTTCACCCCTTCCGGATGCTCAGTCTGGCTTTCACATGATGCCTTGCGAACCATGGATGAAGGGTATTACACGGATACCATATTCCTTGACTTCCGGAAAGCGTTTGACTAGGTGCCCCACTGCAGACTCCTAACTAAGGTACGATCTCATGGGATTGGTTCCCAAATATGTGAATGGCTCGAAGACTTCTTAAGTAATAGAACTCAGTACGTTGTCCTCGATGGTGAATGTTCATCGGAGATGAGGGTATCATTGGAGTGCCCCAGGGAAATGTGGTACGTCCGCTGTTGTTTTCTATCTACATAAATGATCTTTTGGATAGGGTGGATAGCAATGTGCGGCTTTTTGCTGATGATGCTGTGGCGTATGGGAAGGTATCGTCGTTGAGTGACTGTAGGAGGATACGAGATTACTTGGACAGGATTTGTGATTGGTGTAAAGAATGGCAGCTAACTCTAAATATAGATAAATGTAAATTAATGCAGATGAATAGGAAAAAGAATCCCGTAATGTTTGAATACTCCATTAGTAGTGTAGCGCTTGACACTGTCACTTTGATTCAATATTTGGGCGATATGAAGTGGGACAAGCAGGTAATGACAGTTGTGGGAAAGGCGGACAGTCATCTTCGGTTCATTGGTAGAATTATGGGAAGATGCGGTTCATCTGTAAAGAAGACCGCTTATAAAACTCCAATACGACCTAATCTTGAGTACTGTTCGAGCGTTTGGGATCCCTATCAGGTCGGATTGAGGGAGGACATAGAAGCAACTGAGAGGTGGGCTGCTAGATTTGTTACTGGTAGGTTTGATCATCACGCGAGTGTTACGGAAATGCTTCAGGAACTCGGGTGGGAGTCTCTGGCGGAAAGGAGCCGTTCTTTTCGTGAATCGCTACTGAGGAAATTTAGAGAACCAGCATTTGAGGCTGACTGAAGTACAATTTTACTGCCGCCAAGTTATATTTAGCGGAAAGACCACAAAGATAAGATAAGAGAGATTAGGGCTCGTACAGAGGCATATAGGCAGTCATTTGTCCCTCGTTCTGTTTGGGAGTGGAACAGGGACAGAAGATGCTAGTTGTGGTACGAGGTGCCCTCCGCCACGGAGCGTATGGTGGACTGCGGAGTATGTATGTAGATGTACATGGAGCTTTGTACGACCATAAAGTGATTTTTGAGAGTGCCATCAGTCTAGTTGTATTACGAAAACGGAACAGCGGAATTTAAAGCAACGTTATGCCACCAACTCTTGTGGTAAACCTGGGGAGTCAACGAGTGTGACCTTTTAAAAGTTGAAACAGGCCTGTGAGGAACATTCCTTACAAAGAGCACGTGGGCACAAATCGTTTTTGGAAGGTCAAGAACACGTCGAAGATGAACTTCTCTCACAGAAACCTTCAACTTCAAAAACCGACGTAAACGTAGAGCGTTCGCGTGCTCTTGTGAGATCAGACCCATGTTGAAAAGGGTAAATAGAGTGATCGAGAGGGACTGGAAATTCCAGAGAAATTAATGCTGCGTCACGATAACGATCCATGTGGCAGGGCTACTTCCCTGACGGATCTTTTCTACCAACACCGGGAACAGCTACTATACTTTTGTAATTTTCCCAATGCGGGTCACCCGTAATGTTTGAATACTCCATTAGTAGTGTAGCGCTTGACACTGTCACTTTGATTCAATATTTGGGCGATATGAAGTGGGACAAGCAGGTAATGACCCTTCTGCTTTCAGTCCGCGTGACATGCTCACACCAATTCGTGCATCACTGCTTTGATCCTTGTTCCTGTATGGTTACTCACCAAAACGTATTGTAACACCATAGCTCTAATACTCTACTAATTTATTTTGCTTTTGTTTTATTTAATGTTACATCGTTGAGCTTCTGTAAATGTGTTTGAATCGATAACTCAAAATTGTATACTCCTTTCTTTGTTAAAACTTTGATATCATGGTTTGATTCTATGCAATGTAGTATATCTGTCATTTAAATTCTTTGTGCCAATTGGAGGGAGACAAAACTTACTGTATATATTTGGAATTTGTTTAAATAATTTTGTTTAGAACGACCTATATGTGCGAATGATATGTTTTGTTTAAAATGATTGTTTGCTGTTACTAAACTGCTGACCTTCACTTAGAATTCTTAGTTATCTTGTGTATAAGAGATAGTGTGGTTCCCCTCGGGAACGGAAATTAGTAGCGCGCGCAAGTTGTGGTTGACCTAGGTAGAAAAGGTGGGTTGGGTTGGTTTGGGGAAGAGACCAAACAGCGAGGTCATCGGTCTCATAGAAAAGGTGGATCAAGAGTCAGTCGGGAACGAGCTACCAAACTGTGAACAGACCATGTAAAAGTTGTATATTGTGCTGGTTCAGAAAGAGTCTTTTCCTGACGTTTTCCAATGCCTCGGATGGATGGATAAAGAGCTGGAACTATTCTGAAATTGGTATCTATCACCGCCACCAAGAAGTGACAGAGTCCAGCAATTCTACCTGCAGTTCCACCTACCAACATGCAATTGCCATCACATAGCGCAATCACTGTAATGGAGCACTATAGTAAGGTACAGTGAAGGATCAGCTCATTGGATGTCTTAGTGTGCACAAATATAAGGTAACTTCTAGCTGAATTCATGTACCTACCTTGATTTTTCCCTATCACAACACCTCTCAGGTTCTTCTCCATTTGAACTGTGATTACCGAGTGCCCTAGTTTGTGGAAAAAATGAAAGCCTCAAAGCCAAATAGTTAATTAAATAATGTTGTTTGATATTTGTTAATAAGGGAGTATTCAGATTTACTGAGGATTTAGTGAAATTGTGGGAGGAAGAAAATGTAGTTTTGTGAAAGCCTCCCAGTGATGGAGACAGTCCAATTTAAAGTTTTGTGGAGTTTCACAGTCATCTATTTAATAATTTACTTGAAAGTAGAAGACTGTGGTAATAAAGACAATTTGCTGTTTCTTTTAAAGATTAAAAGTTCTTAAAACGGAGGCTTATAAAGTTTTGCTTAGTTAATGATCATAGTGCTGCCTGTAGTAAATTTTAAAAAGTTGAGTCAGTTTCTTGCAAATTTGTCAACATTGTGTTTCACTATAGTAAAAGTGGAAAACTGCAATAGTGGAAAGTTATATACTCATGCTTGCTAACCATTTGTTTCTTTTGGGTATTGAAAGTGCATATTAGTAGTGTAATAGTATCCACAGCTTATCCTTTATGCTCATGATAAATAACAGTTAATAGAAAGACCACTATTTATGAAAACAATAATTTCTTTATTCAAAAGACAGTGAGAAGTAACCTGTTAGTGAATTCCATTTAACTTTCATTCTAAATAGAAAAGTATTCAGTTGGAGAGAGGCTTAACCTGTGATCAGCTCATAATTTTGCAGTGAATTACATTTACAATTTTATGTCAGCTAGGAAAATGCGTGAAATGTAATACTGAACCTATGTCCAATCTATGATCTGCAGTGAATATTAATAGTAATGTTATAAAACTTATTCGGTTTGAATAAGCCCTGAAAGTAATAGTGTGTTCCGCTATCGGTTATATGTATGCAAATAGTTTGTTCCGTTCTGTCAGCTTACAATATTACTGTGAACATATGCACGTGTTAGAGTTCATTGCACTCGCGTGTGGCAAAATATAGGTTGTGGTTGTCCGTTAAAGTTACTCATACTTAATTTCTTAAACAAGAATGTTAATAATTCTCTTGCCTAATTGGGCTGGCGACCGTTTTATTTATTCTTCAAACAGTGTAGCTAGGTAAAATATTATTTGTTACTGTTTGAATATTTACGTAATTCTGACTTTCACTTCCGATAAACCATCTCCGTTAGGTACAACACGGTCAACATAACAAAATTTCTCTCAGAGGGTAACACTGCTCTGTTGCTTTATACCATAATTACTTTAACAAGATAGTTTTATTTCATGACCTGCCTCCAACTTTGAGGTTATGGTATAGCAGAAGTAGTGGACGGAAAGTGTTATACGTGGTTTTTCCGTGACAGGACTACTTGTTCTGTTGGGCCATAGTACGTAAATAGACCAAATTTGGTATTTGATTGCACAAGCTAAGTAAATGCTGCTGCAGTGTTGTAGTATGGCTCGATAACAGCGCAATTGTAGGTCCCTTCCTGCACTCTCCACTTATTTTGGCAATGGAAAACCTCAGGATAATGTTTAAAAATTATGAGAGTCAGTGATAAAGGCATTGTCTAAGCCATGTCTCCACTATATCCTTTCATCCATTAATGCTAGTTCTGCAAGGTCTGCAGGAGGGCTTCCGTGAATTTGGAAGGTAGGAGGGAATTCAAGCAATGGGGAGCGCTCGTGAGTCGTGTTTGGATAGCTCAGATGGTAGAGCCCTTGCCCGTGAAAGGCAAAGGTCCCGAGTTCGGATCTCGGTCCGGCATGCAGTTTTAATCTGCCAGGAATTTTCATATCAGCGCACATTCCGCTGTAGAGTGATAATTTCGATTTAGAAACGTTCATTTTTCCATGATAAATATAAATCTTGATTTATAATTTACCAGTAAAATTCCAGGCAAAGTCACTTTCTTGTCAGCTGTTCTCATAATGTCCCCTGCAGAAGAAAGCTCGACAAATGTCATGATGGCGATAAAAGAATTTTATTAGAAAAGGGCTGCATGTCACAAAATAATGTTAGTGTTTTGGAGGGTGCAAACGTCATCCTTAATTATATTCTTTCATTCCACGAACGAATTTTGAGATGTGAAAGTAGATGAGTTCTTGGATGTGATACACTGAAATACGAGATATAAGAGAAAATTACGCGAATAAAATGTGATGCTGAGTCATCAAGTATTTTTTAGATCAGAAATTACCGTAATGTGTAAAAATGTTTTAGTTTGGGTTGCAGGCGTTAAATACCCACACTCAGAACTCAATGTCTTCGACATTTGTTCTCTTTATCTTTGCATGCATTCTCTTTATCTTTGCACGCACAAGCCAGCGATCTTTGCCTTCTAGTACATTTCGTTGTTGCATGTCCTTTATGGCAGTTGGGCCATGTCCTGTCGTGTCATCAATGGTTTCATTACCGAGCAGTAGTTTTGGAGTTGTGTGAGATCGGCTTAACTAATATGTGACAATAGAGTTACAGTAAATAGACTCTGGAAAATTAAGGTTGGAATTATTTAAGCAGTTATTTCCAGGGTTATTTGATATGTAAAAGCCAACTGTTGTTGTTGTTGTTGTTGTTGTTGTTATAGTTGTCGTGGTCTTCATTTCAAAGACTTTTTTCATGCAAGTCATCACACTATTATATCTCGTGCAAGCATAGTGTGCGTGCCATTTCATAGCTTCTTCGTAAAGTGAGTGCCGGAACAGAACACGGAACTGGAAACATGCCATTCGCCGAGAATGTTATAACTGAGTTCCCTTCCACGGCATTGAATTTTTCCATACTCGTGTACTGAGGTATCCCAAAGAAGGGTTTTCCATAAACGACATTACAAAGCATTGCGAAAACTGTAAATTTTGCGTAATTTAAATGTCGCAACGAGAAACCATGTTTCAATGACGATGACATGAAATCAGATGATTAATCTGGAATTTAGATTTTGGTTTAGCTATCTTGATCTGCCATCATCTAAAATAACTGTATCTGGGTTGTACCAAGCCAGTCGGTAAGCTGGTTAACGTCATGAGCGATGATTAACGACCCATCAATTACGAACAGTTCTTACGCATGAAATTACGTAAGAAAAAATAAATGACCTGCAAATCAATCTAGCGATTCTATCTTCTATTAAAGAAGAATTAACAAAAGAACAGGAATGGGTGTTCTGTCGTTTTATCATCGATGAGTCCGCTTGCTGTTCCTCCCATTCTGACCCCGAAAAATTCATAAAACACAACAAAAATTACATTCGTGACATGAAGATAAGGAGGGTAGATAATTAGAAAATAATTATCACAACTACGTGCAATAGGTAACATAATTACTAGCCAGCAATTTATGTGCTATACAGCTTACATCCTTTCTCTTAGAGCTTACACCAACGAAAGGTACAAATCTAAAATAAGATAGCTGCAAATAACTCTATCGACTTGTTATCTGTGATATGAAAGAAGCGTGTAACTGAATACCAGAAGGTTTGATGTAAATTACTTTGCCGTCTGTTACAAGAAAGAGTTGGTTGATTCACTTCTAAAATTAAAGAATGATTCTACAGAATACCCACATTAATTCATTTTCCTTGATTCAGTTACAGGAAAAATATTACACATAACTGCGAAATTTGGAACATACGAAATAGGTACTAGCAAAAGTAAAGTTTTGTGGGGGGTAGGGCGATAGTGAATAGTACTTGGATTCTCGGTCAATAAGGACATTGCCGAAGACAGGCAAGCGACTGGTTCTGGGCGCCATTTAGGCACACAGTTTTACCCTATCAGTAACTTTCTTTACCATTTATGGTAATGGGCTGAGAATGTGTTAAGTCAGTTAGCGTTACGTAACTTAAATTTTGTAGGCAATCTTGTAGGTGGGGCAATCACATCTATTAGAATTCATCTTTGGTATTTATAACCGCTTCAGCTATATTTTGGTCCTTTATTATTGTACCACAGCCGGTTTCGTGGCGTTAAAGGCATATCTTCAGATGACGTATGATTAAAACATTAGAGAGGAAAATCTCGGAATCTTTTTTTCCAACATTCGTTGTCCGTCAAATACAAAAGAAGAACCGTCTTTTAGCGGTCTTTTGTATTTGACGGAAGCGGTTATTGATACCCAAGATAAATTTTGTAGTTTATGCCCGGTTTCATCACTTTCCACCTCTACCGAGAATTAAAAAACTATTGTGTGTGGATTCAGTATTCGACTTTTTCCTGTTTCTCATACTTCAGAAATTCTTTTGTACTGTTGTAAGCATTCCGTTTTGTATCAGATAATAAGTTTTTATTTTTTTCTCTACTACACAACAATATGTTTGCTATCACTCGTTGTCTGTCCTCTACTGATCTGTCTCTAGATATCCTTTTTCGTCATAATTTATTCTCTCCATCGCACTTATAACCAAGTTTTCATATTTCTCCTTGAAACCTGTCAGTATTCCTGATATTGCGTCTAGTAAGAAGTTCTTTTTACCATCCTGCCACCAAATCTCAAATTCAGATTCTTGCAGGACCAAGATCCATCATGAAAGTCGCCCTTCGTATAACGTTGTGGTCATTACAAATGATGGCCCTTTGTTATCTAAATAGCAGTTAAGTAGTGAAAATATGTACAACATAAAACTGCTAGTACATCTTTCTCTGTGACGGAGTATGTTCTCTCATATGGAGTCAAGATCCTACAGGCGAATGTTGTGGCCTTTCCTATGATCTCTTATACTTTGTCTGGAACACCTATGCCCCAAGACTGTATAGTGAACTGCCGCACGTCAAGTAAAACTTCCTCTAAAAGTCTGATATATAGAGACTTCTTGACTATTCAATTTCACCTTGATCCTCAAAAATAGCTCTGATCACCATGGGACTTAACATCTGAGGTCATCAGTCCCCTAGAACTTAGAACTACTAAAACCTAACTAATCTAAGGACACCACACACATCCACGCCCAAGGCAGGATTCGAACCTGCGACCGTAGCGGTAGCGCGCTACCAGACTGAAGCGCCTAGAACCGCTCGGCAATAACGGCCGGCCTTGATTCTCACACAGTTGAGTCTACTGCCAGTGACGGTGTTTCTTCAATAAAGCATTTAGCATTTCATGGTTCAGGGTTCGTAGAACGAGAAAAAATCTAAAACCCGTTTCGTGGCCTCCAGCATGTCGATGCTGGGCAATCACTGTTTTGATCTTCTCTAAATCTGACCTAAAGCCATGTGGCATAATTTCATATTGTCTTAATTCTGATTTGTTCGAACTTTTTGTAACACAAACTTCTTCCAATTTTCTGAACATCTTGCATATCTCTTCTCATGAAACAATCCCAACGCAAGGTGTTCAGTATAGATTACTATTTTCTAACACATAAGGTAAGATGCTCACACACGGCAGGATAGCCGAGCGCGGTAACGCGCTGCTTCCTGGACTCGGGTAGGCACGCCGGCCCCGGATCGAATCCGCCCGGCGGATTAACGACGAGGGCCGGTGTGCCGGCCAGCCTGGATGTGGTTTTTAGGAGGTTTCCCACATCCCCCTAGGTGACTGCCGGGCTGGTCCCCACGTCCCGCCTCATTTACACGGCTCGCAGACATCTGAACACTTTCGCACTATTCCATGGATTACAATAGTCGCAGAAAATTTGCATACACTCATTCCTTCCCGGGGGGGTACGTGGTGGCAGCAGGAAGAGCATCCGGCCACCCCTTCAGCTAACATTGCCACATACGGTTAACCTTACCGAACCTGCGTATCCGCGGGAAAAACGGCACAAGAAAAGAAAGAAAGAAGTTACAGAAGTGGATACATTGAGTCCGAAGCTCAACACACGGTACTGATAAGACCTGCTGTTATAAACCAATGCAGTTTATTGCCTAGATTCCTTATCCAATGAGGTTTGGTAGTATCCTGTTTTCGGATCAGGCTACTTTCTTCAGTAAGTTGTTATACAATTTTGGATAAAGGGTGCACTTCACTAATGGAAACCAGCAATCCTCCATGTTCCTTTTATTTTACTTTTTTATTTTTATTTTACTGTTTTTTGTCATTAGTCTTTCGTTTGGTTTGATTGGCTTGCTATGAATACCTCCCGTGTACCATTCTCTTCATCGACAATGGATCCAAAACAACAATCGATGGTGAAATCCATCCTTTTATACGATCAATTATAGATATCAACTGTTACATACCTATCTTTAGTGTTAAAAACTACAAAACAGGAGAATCAGGAACGAATCGTAAGTGCAGACATAAACGCCAGTGGCAGTACTGGATGATGTAGGTACCCAGAGAACTGAAGAAAATATGACGTCAGAGTGCGCGGTGCACTCTGTTGAGTCACTGGTGAATAATTAGGCCCAAAGGTCAACGCTCATGAAGGTGGAGCGTCTGGTACACAAGCGGTCACCGTATGTCCCGCCACATGGGTTTTGCTATTGTTGGGGCATGCCATCTTAGTTTGGGGCCGACGGGAGTTAGTTTTGACCGGTTTGGCGATAGCGGAGGCGGTCCAGTCTCTTGGCTCCACGTAAGTGAATTGTATTTGCCTCTCGGCTCTCCTCCTCTTTCACCTTCTGGTGGATTTTGTGTTACCTTCATGCACAGGGCGGAGCGCGTAAATTGCTGATTTGGGAATGAAATACAAAAAATTGAATACTTAGAAATTTAGATTTTTATTTTTCTCATATTGGACAGTAACGGAAGTTTCTAATTACATGTGTTCAATTGTATATCTGGCAAATGTCTACCTTCACAATCCCCACATTGCCGCAGACGTTTTCTGAAATTCTCGTGTTCTCTTTCAAGTATGCCTTCTGGTATTCTTGCAGTTTTAGCCACAATATTGTTCCGTAGGTCTTCCAGGGTGTTGACTTCAGGTAACCTCAAAGAAAAGAATCGCTTGGTGCTAAGTCCGGTGATCGTGCGGGCCGGTTGAGATCCTCCATCCGAGCGATAAGCATTCCACGAAAAATTCATGTTAATGCCCGCTCTGAGTGCAGTGGCACCGTCTTGTTGGAACCAGGTATCCTGTAATTGCATTGCCTTGAAAGGCGGCTGGAAAAAATCTTGCAGCATAATTAAGTAACGATTCCAATTCACGGTTACAGCAAGACGATTTTTCTCGTAAAAGTAAGGGCCAATGATGCATCCTCGTAATACGGCGCATCACACACTGACGCGTTCTGCGTGCTGGGGTCTCTGGTGAATTTGCCTGGGGTTTGTGTCACTCCAGTGCCGCATATTCTGTTTTTTACACATCCACTGAGGTGAAAATGTGCCTTATCACAAAATAGCACATTTGCGTCACGGAGTATGGTCGCAAGTATATTTTCACATGTTCTTCGTGTTACATAATCCCTCATTGACAACTGCTGGATCATACATATTTTATACGGGCAAAAATTCAGTTCGTCATGAATAATCCGGTGGAGAGAACGTTTTGAAATACCAACTGCAAATGCATGTTTCCGAGCTCAGCGTTTCGGAGATTGCAGTACTGCTGCTTTAACTCGTTCCATATTTTTTGGTGTTGTAACACTTCTCTCAGGTCCTCTTCGTACAGATGATACATCCCCTGTCGTTCTGAATGCATTTACCCAATTTAAAATTGTTTGCCGTCCAGGAACACGGTCGCGTGGGGGTACTGCAAATCGCAAACGAAAAGCATGCTGAACTGCAATGAACGAGTCGGAATTCGAGAAATACACTTCAGCACTAAATGGGCGCTCTTCACGTGTCCATTGCATTATCGCAACTGAACAAAAATTGAATACAAACCTCCCGTCGGTCACTATAAACCACGCACACTCTCCGCTTTATTCGACCAACAGTGCCATCACAATATAAATTCTAAAAAAAACAATTTACCATGCTGCACCCTGTATGATCAGTCCCACTGCGATAACGTTATTTGCTATAATTATTTATTGAAGGCTGCTGCCCCGCCTGCCCCCCTCCCCCCCCCATCTCCTCCTTTTAAAAATAGTTGTTTGTTGCTTACTTGGTTTCAACGTATGAAAATATGTTTTCCAATTAGTGGGAGCTGCATATGAGGAACTTTGCTAAGCTTCTTCAGTTCATATAGTGGTTACTGGTTCCCCTCCCCTAAAAAAAAACCTGTGCCTGGTTGTTTAATAAGATAATTGGTAAAGTTGTTTATTGAAAACTACTCTTTTCCCCTTCCCCCTTTAAATGTCATTGTTTACCTCTTATAAAAATCTCCACTTCTGAATTCACTGTAACGGCAGGTGTTTTTTTAAATAATTAATGGCAGCTGCATATGGGCAATTTAATATCATTGTTTGCTGCTTGTAAAACTTTGTACTTCGGTTTCCAATGTTATGACACGCGTTTTTGTAATTAACGGCAGCTGTATACGGGAAACTTTGCTCAGGTGTCTCAGTGCATTAAGTGGCTACGGATATTTTTTTTTTAAGAAAAGGAACGGTGCCAGGTTGTCTAACGAGGTAACTTGGTAAAGCTGTTAACTAAAAGCTGCTGATTTGCTTGTCTCTCGTTATATACCATTGTTTGTTGCTTACAAAATGTGTACTTTTGATTAGAGTTTAATGGGAAGTGTTTTGGTAATTAATGAATTTCGCAGTTCAGCTAATTTCTATGTGAACTTACCCCTGGAGCTGACTATTCAGTCAGTGTTGGTTGTTTGTTAAAGGGCTGCAACCTGATATCTATTTGATGGTAATTAATTAAAATGTGGTAACTATCTAAATAGTATATGTTTGGTATTGGTAATAATAAAATAGTTTTTCTTCTTTTTTCTTTCTTTAAAGCTTTTGAACGCTGTAGCAATCATATGGGGATTCTAGTCCTTCCGTCTGGGAACATCTCCTAAACCTTTCCACCCCACTTATCAGGTGGTAACCCAGAGCATAGTTGTTTTGCCCTTTAGAATGATTCAACAGCGTTCTTAGTACATCTTTACCTGTGTCCATCACAAATTGTATTTGGTTAATTTGATTCATTATGAGCTGTTTTCAAGCCTGTATGAAAGTCAGGCCCTGCAAGGTGTAGGCTGTCTTAAAAAGGATCAATTTCTTTACGAATTACGAAATAAGCAAGACCTGAAGGCGCTGTGCTTGAACTGGCTGTTCGCTTACGCGGCGTTGTCGGGAAGCCAATGGATCTCAGCTTCGCCTCCACTCTTGAGGTATGTGCTGTGCTCAGTGATGTTTGAGCGGGGTTGGGAGGGCTGCGGGAAAATATAGGCTTCTTAAGGGTAGCCAGCCCAAGCGTTAACAGTTCCATAAGATCCAAGCACAGGCCGTACATTGGGTGAATCGCCTTGGGATTTAATGCAGACAGCCCTTAAGCCCGACAAAATCGCCATCGTCGTTAGTTTGATTACTCAATTTAGAGACCTAAAGGTGGATTTAAGCCTTATCACATCGGATGACCTAATAGTGTAAGCGAGAGTTATCGCATAGGTAATAATCTGCGGCACAGGGAGAGTGTGCAGAAAAACTGAGGGACCAGTGGTTGTGACCTCCTATAATGCCTTTACCAGATTGTCAAGCCTTATCATGCATTTACTCCAAGGGATAAATGACCTATCTTTAAAACTGTTTGAACGGGTTGAATTTGTTTGGGGTTAACTGTTCAGTCTGAATTTCATGCTGATGCATTGTGAATTTCAAATGCCATTGTTCATCATTTTCTTTATCCATTGACCTGTGGCGTTTCAAGTAAGGTCTTCTCTTAAGACAGCTCATTATTGAACTCTTGCTGTCATTCCACATAAGGCAAGATTTGGAGTGCAAGCACTTTTGGTATGTGCAGTACCAGCTCGAGACCTTGTCCAAGCACATGGATGACATCTGCACTGTTGTGTTAGCATTGGGCTTGCAACTAGGAGAAAGTGACGTGGTTGAAACTATATTACAAGTTCTGAAGCTGGAGGACCAGTTACATGTGGCGTTTTCTAGGAAACCTAATACTTTCGCTGAATTACATATATTGGTTGAATTGGATATCTTGGTTGGCAAGACGAAATGGTTAATATTTGCTGGTGAACAACGGGATGTGGGGTGTTAGCTAGCTACTTCATCTGAGAGGAACCAGGAAGGGACCATAGGCCTTGCATTTGGTAGGGTATAATGCCATCTGCAGGTCTGGTGATATACACTCCTGGAAATTGAAATAAGAACACCGTGAATTCATTTTCCCAGGAAGGGGAAACTTTATTGACACATTCCTGGGGTCAGATACATCACATGATCACACTGACAGAACCACAGGCACATAGACACAGGCAACAGAGCATGCACAATGTCGGCACTAGTACAGTGTATATCCACCTTTCGCAGCAAAATGCAGGCTGCTATTCTCCCATGGAGACGATCGTAGGGATGCTGGATGTAGTCCTGTGGAACGGCTTGCCATGCCATTTCCACCTGGCGCCTCAGTTGGACCAGCGTTCGTGCTGGACGTGCAGACCGCGTGAGACGACGCTTCATCCAGTCCCAAACATGCTCAATGGGGGACAGATCCGGAGATCTTGCTGGCCAGGATAGTTGACTTACACCTTCTAGAGCACGTTGGGTGGCTCGGGATACATGCGGACGTGCATTGTCCTGTTGGAACAGCAAGTTCCCTTGCCGGTCTAGGAATGGTAGAACGATGGGTTCGATGACGGTTTGGATGTACCGTGCACTATTCAGTGTCCCCTCGACGATCACCAGTGGTGTACGGCCAGTGTAGGAGATCGCTCCCCACACCATGATGCCGGGTGTTGGCCCTGTGTGCCTCGGTCGTATGCAGTCCTGATTGTGGCGCTCACCTGCACGGCGCCAAACACGCATACGACCATCATTGGCACCAAGGCAGAAGCGACTCTCATCGCTGAAGACGACACGTCTCCATTCGTCCCTCCATTCACGCCTGTCGCGACACCACTGGAGGCGGGCTGCACGATGTTGGGGCGTGAGCGGAAGACGGCCTAACGGTGTGCGGGACCGTAGCCCAGCTTCATGGAGACGGTTGCGAATGGTCCTCGCCGATACCCCAGGAGCAACAGTGTCCCTAAATTGCTGGGAAGTGGCGGTGCGGTCCCCTACGGCACTGCGTAGGATCCTACGGTCCAGGCGTGCATCCGTGCGTCGCTGCGGTCCGGTCCCAGGTCGACGGGCACGTGCACCTTCCGCCGACCACTGGCGACAACATCGATGTACTGTGGAGACCTCACGCTCCACGTGTTGAGCAATTCGGCGGTACGTCCACCCGGCCTCCCGCATGCCCACTATACGCCCTCGCTCAAAGTCCGTCAACTGCACATACGGTTCACGTCCACGCTGTCGCGGCATGCTACCAGTGTTAAAGACTGCGATGGAGCTCCGTTTGTCACGGCAAAATGGCTGACACTGACGGCGGCGGTGCACAAATGCTGCGCAGCTAGCGCCATTCGACGGCCAACACCGCGGTTCCTGGTGTGTCCGCTGTGCCGTGCGTGTGATCATTGCTTGTACAGCCCTCTCGCAGTGTCCGGAGCAAGTATGGTGGGTCTGACACACCGGTGTCAATGTGTTCTTTTTTCCATTTCCAGGAGTGTACATTCTGTGCAGGCCGCGTCCCAACATCTGACTGCACTAGGTACTGGTGAGGAGAGAGACGCCCATTCCTGTTTCTCCCACATATAGTGTTGCGAAAATTTAGGCTGCCTTATGTGTGTGCCCATTTAAATAAGGAACCTGCCAGCGTTCTTTTTGGTTTTGGGTTTGTGTTTCCCTACTTAATTATTGTTCGTACATCGAGTTTAGGAGTTTATATAAATTGCCTCCCTTGCGCCCCCCGCCCCCCCCCCCCCCCAATCTCAGAGATGTCATGTGCTTAATGGACAAGAGTGTTATGTCTAGTAGGGGAGTTTTAGGGCAGCAAATTGGGTATACTGAATTTTACTTGGTCTGTCAGCTTCGTTGTTGCCAAGAATTTCTCACTTACCTTGATACTTGACTGTTATTTCAGGAGTATACCAGCTTGGTTTTCGATTATTAGGCACATGACCTGTATTTTAAAAATTTCAGCCTACTGAGAGGATACTGATGTGTTTGTGTCGGCGTTCTCAGTCAATTAGCAATGAGCACACTAGACCCTCTGAGTTCGACACAGATTATTTGGAAGCTGATCAGGCCAAACAGCTGTTGAATGTGTTATCCCAGTTTCATGATGCCCTTACTAATAAATCAGGCGTTAGCAGTAAAACACAATGTAAGATCCGCTTGGTTGACGATAGTCTCGATCGTCAGGCACCTTATAGGTTATCTGCACCTAAGAGAGAGATATCTCATGGACTGATTAGTAACATGCTCTGAGATGGGGTTCTTAGACCTTGAACTTCTCCCTGAGCTTCAGCCATTTCTCTGGTTCCTAATGGATTGGCGATTATACACCAGTTGTTATGGGGACTAAACTAGAAGGTAGCCTTGGACTCAGTTCCTTTGCCTGACCTTCACAATTGTTTCACCTGGTCAGTAGGTGCGTGTTGGTTGTCGGTTCTGGACCTCAATCAAGCTTACCATCAGATATTCTTGGCTGAAGGCTCCAAACATCTAATTATGTTTTGAACGATTTGGAACCTTTATGAATTTTAATTGAGTTCCTTTCGCACCGCCTATTAGTGCGACTGGCTTCACTCGTCTCTTGGACCACGTTTTGGAGGTATCAAGTTCATATCCTACCTTGATGCTATCTTGATGATGCGGTTGTTCACAGTTACTCGTTCTCGGAGCTCCTAGATCACCAAAAAGAAATTTTGCTACGTTTTAGGGAGGCAGGGCTTATGGCAAAGCCTTCTAAGATCACTTTGAGTTGTCCGTGTATATTTTTTTCGGTCATCTCATCTCAGCTCAAGGAGGTCAGTATTGGTCAGGAGCAGACACGTTCCTTGTGTAGTTTCCCAGGCCCTAGAGCAAGAAGGGAATTGCAATATTTATATTAATAGCGTATTCCTTTCGAAAATTTGTTCCTAAGTTGGCCCATTTGGCAGCGCTAGCCATCTTGGATTTCAAATGGTTCAAATGGCTCTGAGCACTATGGGACTTAACATCTGTGGTCATCAGTCCCCCAGAACTTAGAACTACTTAAACCTTCTAACCTAAGGACATCACATACATCCATGCCTGAGGCAGGGTTCGAACCTGCGACCGTAGCAGTCGCGCGGTTCCGGACTGAGCGCCTAGAACCGCTAGACCATCGTGGCTGGCATCTTGGATTTCGTCAAGCTCTTCAATGTCCAGACTGATGCACCTATCTATGAGGTAGGGAAGCATCACCAGCTCTTTTTTTTCCCTTTATTGTTATTTCATATCTTACATAAGGTGGGCTGACAGCAGCACAGTACGCTGCTCTTCAGCCACAGGTATCACAAAAGAAAAACAAGGGAGACACAGAATATACGTAACATAGTGGGGGACAAAAAACAGTAGACACAGTAATGAAAAAACACGAAGCCATTCACATGCAAGGGAAACCAAAGAAACTGTTAGCACTGAACACGGATACTGATGATGGAGACGACACGTGAATGATGGAGCGTGGGCAGCGTAAACACTAACCCAGAAACACGACGGCACACACACTAAACCAATGGCGATGGTCTCCGGCGCGCGAATGTCCACTTAACATGTGCGAGTCCGGGGACCTGCCAAGAGGGGAAGAAGGTGGTGGGGGAGGGAGAGGGGAGAGCAGAGATGCCAATGGCAGAGGAGATGGGGGGAGGAATGAAGGTATGGTGGGTAGGGGAAGCCCAGGGTTGGAGGGGGCAGGAAAGGAGGAGGGAGGGAAGGGAGAGAGATGGAAGAGAGGGTGCCCTGAGGAAAAAACACAGGAAGTGGGAGGGGAGGATCAAAGTTGATAGGAGGGGTAGATGGAGGGGAGATGGGCATCATCAGGGAGGGGGAGCTGTTGGAAGCCACCTTGGGAGAGGGTAAGGAGAGTGGAGAGATGGAGAGCGGACAGGGGTGGGGGAGGATGTGAGAGACCCCCAACTCTTTTTTTTTTTCCTTTATTGTGTTTCAATTCCCCATCGGGGCGGGCTGGCAGCAGCATAGGCGCTGCTCTTCAGCCGAAAGACAGTACAAAACAATAGAAGACATTGAAAAACAGCAAAGGTGAGAATAAGGTGAACATAGATATAAAAAAGGGGGAACGGCATGGAAGACAAAACAAAACAAAACGGGGTGACTGTAAAATGGAGATAACAAAAAAAAATTGTTTAAAAGTAGCACATATAAAAAGCCACACACGGCGACGGTTAAAAGAACACATGGCACAGTATGACTGGAGCATAAAAGTAGCGACGGATGGCATAGCACATAACGTAACACTGATGGCGAACCTCAAGGCAGGACACAATTAAAATCACATCTCTTGACGCACACGACTAACAGCACTAAACACAACACTGATGTGGCACACTGATGATGAGCAATACAGAGGATCTGCCAGGCGCTAGGAGATGAGGGAGACCTGAAGAAGGGAGGGAGTGGAAGAGATGGGGGAGGTGAGCAGGGGGCGCACGGGAGAGGGCCAGGTAGGGTGGGAAGGAGAGAGGCAAGTATGGGGTGCAGGGTGTCAGGGGAGGGGGGGCGGAAGGAAATCCGCTCTGGGAGAAGAAGGAAAGAGGAAAGGGGGCCCTGGGGAGGGGGGGGGAACAAGGCCAGGTTATAGTTGGAAGGAAGGGTAGATGTCACGGCGAAGTTCGTCATCCGGGAGGGGGAGGCGTTGGAAATTGCCCTGATGAAGGAGATGGAGGGTGTGGAGGTGGAGAGAGGGAGGGATACAGCGATAGAGGCGCGGCAACGGGCGGGGGGTGGAGAGGAAGGAGGAAACCAGAGGGGGGGGGATCAAGTCTGCGAACAATGTAAAGGATGTGGAGATGTTGGAGGAACAGGAGGAGGTGGGGGAAGGGGATCAGTTCATACAGGAGCCTTGTGGGGGAAGGAAGGCGGAGACGGAAGGCAAGGCGGAGCGCATGGCGTTCAAGGATTTGGAGGGCCGTGTAAAAGCGGGTGGGGGCGGAAATCCAGGCAACGCTGGCATAACAGAGGATAGGACGGATGAGGGATTTGTAGGTGTGGAGGATGGTAGAAGGATGCAATCCCCAGGTCCGGCCAGACAGGAGTTTCAGAAGGCGGAGGCGGGAATGGGCTTTCTGCTGGATGGTCAGGAGATGAGGGGTCCAGGTGAGGTGTCGGTCAAGGGTGAGGCCAACGTATTTCAGGGTGGGGGTGAGTTGGATAGGACGACCATAAAGGGTGAGGTAGAAATCATGGAGGCGAAAGGAGCGAGTGGTGCGGCCTATGATGATTGCCTGGGTTTTGGAGGGGTTGAGACGGACGAACCACTGGTTACACCAAGTGGTGAACTGGTTAAGGTGGGTTTGGAGGGAACGTTGAGACCCTTGAAGGGTAGGATAGAGAGCAAGGAAGGCGGTGTCATCAGCATACTGGAGAAGGTCCCCCAACTCTCTTGTGGTTCCCTTTTTAGGTACTCCACGTCGACGTCTGCTCGTAGATACGTATCGTCGGTAGGTTTTCCGTCTTTACATCCCGACATGACAGCGACGACTCTCCGATGAGGTGCGGACCTTGTGTTTTGCTATTACTGCGAGTCTTGTAAATATCGCTTTTATTTAGTAATTTTCCCGGCTAAAACTCTTCCCTTTTATGATTAAGACAGTCTGCGCCACCTTTCGGAGGAAGTGGGGAAGTCAAAGAGTCACAAAAGTTCATATTAAGCAGTCTGTGAAACACGTAAACGTTCACTTCAGTTAGCGTGTTAGTTAATGCCTGCGCTTTCCGATAGATGGTGATGACTAACTGCTGAATAGCTTTGGTTCCGTAAAACCTTCACCGATTAGTACTAGGTTAATGAAGTGAGTAAAGCACTCTTGTATTTCACTTTCACTCTATATTCAAGGATTAAGATGCTGATGGATTATGGTCTCTTTTAAAAGGTTCCTAGCCTGGAGGAATCCAAATAGTCCGCAAATGCCGATATGCACGCGCTCTACGTCCAGTTTCGCAACTAACGGCACACGACATTTTCAAACGTCCACACTTTAATATCTCAATACCGGTATCTCTGAATTCCCTCATATCAGCAGATAATTTGAGTTCCTGTCGTCTTTATGTCCGTAAAGTTCCAATCTAGCACTAAAGTCCTAAAATCCCCTTAATACTCCGTTGCTACCAACAGTCGGACATCGTACACTACATCACTTTTAATCTCTGTAATATTCTAAGAGTTTATCGTGAATCATAATACGATAAAGTCCAATCTAATTATTGTCTCGCTGGCTGACACGGGTTCCCCGCTCTTTATCGAAACAATCAAGGAAAAAGGCGTCAATAATGTCGATCAGACCTTTTTATAGGTTTTTCATCACAAGAGTTTAACGTAACTGCCTTCTCCATGACGGAGCTTCCGTGGCTTTGCTGTGATTAGAAGTTAAACTACTTGCTGATATACTATAATTTTGATCTGCATTTACCGAACTCTTATTCTATACTATTTTCCCCTCTAAAAATTCTATTCTTAATTTTAAATTATTCTTACTATAGCTTTTATCACTGTAATCTGAACCGAGGTGTTACAGTAGCCATGGCGCTCCTCCAGAAACACTAAGGGGAGCGCCATCCAGTTGACCAATCATTACGTTGCCTGTCTCTGGCTTAAAAATAAATACTTGGTATGTGATTGGGAATCTTTCGCCATTGTATTCACAATGGAGAAATTCGAGTTCTATCGAGAACATAGAGAATTTTTCCTTGAAGCTGATAATCAGGTGTTGAGAAAGGTTTTGGCCTGTCCAAGAAAAACGGCTAATATTGTTCGTTAGGGATCACGAATTTCCGCCTCCTGCTTCAAGGTTCATCATATCAGGAGTGCAGACAACTGCGTGGCCGCCGCTTTTAGTCACATGTATGAAGACAGTACTGACCTTCATGGGCTGAGGCCAATGAAGAACTTACCTCCAGTTACGCCGTCTTGACTGAAGTTCTCGAGTTCTTTTGTGATCTCAAGAAGAGATGGAAGAGTATTCCCATATTTGTCAAATAAAGAAAAGGCTTTTAAAAGGGGAGCACATACGTGGCCTTAAAAATGGTATTGTGTGGCTGGCTGGCTCTGAGCACTATGGGACTTAACATCTATGGTCATCAGTCCCCGGTATTGTGTGTCCACATGACAGAGGCGACCGTAATATCAAGGTTTATTTGCCTCTGGTGTTGGATTCCGCTGCTTTTAGGTATTTCCGTATTTCTGCAGTGAGTGGTCACCTACGTTTTCATGAAATTGGCAAAAATTAGGCAGCATATGGTTTGGCCTGCTGTCTGTAAAGATACGCGTTGGTCAGTGATGGAATATCAGCCGTGAAAACAAGCAAACCCCAATTATAACTCACGCAAAGTTCTCCCAGAGTCTACTGGCGAGAGCAGACCCATGGATCGCCTCTTTGTGAACTATGTAGGACTCTTCCCATGTATCTGCGGTGGAATGAGCGGACAGGGGGAGGCGGGAGGAAAGTAGTATATTGATGATGCTGGATGGATTTTCATGTATTAGTTTCTTAATTACCATCCTCGGGGTCACTAGTGGCCAATCCATACATCTTACCAAAATCTTGGTTGTCTCTGGACCACCGAGTACCCTAGTGAGTGGTAACGCTGTGGTATTTACCTCTAGAGAATTGTCGATATTTTGTTTCGAGCATGGTTTTAGATATATTACCACCACTGGTCACTACCCAGAACTGTCTTTCACTGAGAATGTAAATAGAAATCTGAATGGTTGCCCTGATAATATTTCAGGCCAAGTCTCAAAAACGTTGGGATCTTTCTATCCCGTGGTTAGATCTGGCGTATAATTTTGCTCAACGTGAAGCCGCTACAGCCACTCTGACCTCGTTAATTCTGCCCTATCCGATTAACCCTTTCTGCGTCTGTTATTCCTAATGGCATCGTAAAGAATTCCTGGCTTTTTTGAGCTTCCTAATGCTTCAATGATACCGTTTGGCATCGCTTCACGTAGTTCCAAGTTTGGCATCAGATCACAGTGGCGTTTCCTTTCATGACTCGCCGTTTGTTTGAAGTTCAGAACAAAGAAGTGTCGTGAGCTGTGCTACTGCATTTGTGAGTGAACAATAACTGTTGTGTTTAGTTTTATTATGTGCATACTGAAATTCTTCGTTATGGAACAAACTTTATGTAGTTCCTCAATGGCAAGGGAAAGAAATACGGTAAGTTTACAGTAAAGTTATGTATGCATTTTTTATTATGTAATTTTTAATAATTCCATTTAGAATCGTTATTTTATTTATTAACCAATAGCTTCAAAAGAACTATTGCAATGGATATGGCTTAACTGCAATATATATAGTAAATATTCATCACAAAATAATTTTCCACATTTTTTTTCTAAATACTCCTTTGAGTAACCTTTGGACGATTGATGACATATTCCCTCAGCGAGTCACACATAAAATCATGCAAGGTAACTGGGAAAAGTGCAAACACAACATTGAGCTCGTTTACAGGTGGCAGGCACATAGGTACGATTATGGGAGGAGCACTTCAAGGGGAAGGCCGATGACTGAGTGTTCGTCCGTAGGTTCAACGTCAGTGCCAAGGCCAGAGCAAACCCTTCTAATCAACTGAATCACCGTTTCATATGACTCTGTAAAATCTTAATGTTTTTGAGTCCTGTTAACCTCTTGGTCTATAATGAATCGCAAGGGAACAGCTTTAGAGTTCAAGTTAGTTAGATTATGGAAGGAAGGGACAAAGGCTACCTTCGTTTATCTGACTAACATGAGCTCTAAAGATCTTCTCATGAGTCAATCTCTCGCTCCATAATCGATCTCATGGGAAGATCTTAAGCATTCATGTTAGTCATATCAAGGGGGGCAGTTAGCCCTTGTCCCTACCTTCTGCAACAGCCGCCAGAACCCCACGTGGCGTGTTTGAATGTCAGTGGTGGCGGTTAAGCCATGCTGGCTCGATACTCAATCGATTTCCTTTTTCTTTGCCTCTTAACTTTAGACCTCGCCAACGGCGTCCTAGGTAGCGATAAAAGCGCGTTGCGGGAAGTGATCAGTGATCAGTGAGGTCGATGTAGATCATGGAGTCGTCCAGACTTTTTTTTTTGAGTCTTTTTATGAATGAGGAACGTCTGTGAATGGGGAGCGTCTGATTCACAAGCGGTCACTGTCTGTCCAACCAAGTAGTTTCTGTTAAAGGACATCCTAGAGTGTCTTGGAGCCTATGAGCTTATGGCTGCTTCGAGCTGTTTTTGGCAGTTGGACGGCACCGGACGCGGCCCAGTCTCTTGGCGTCTTAAGGAGCAGCAGAATGGCCCCTTCCTCCCCAAGCGAATTCCCTTTGCCTCTCACCTCCTCTTTCTCCTTCTGATGGTTTTCGTGTTACCTTGACAGTTAAACTGTGAGGCTGACTATACAATATGATTGAGAATGTATGCAAAATTTAGTGACAACATTTATTTTCCCTAAACAAACACAGACATAAATTGTGCTAAACAAGTTTTGATAACAAGTACACTCCTGGAAATTGAAATAAGAACACCGTGAATTCATTGTCCCAGGAAGGGGAAACTTTATTGACACATTCCTGGGGTCAGATACATCACATGATCACACTGACAGAACCACAGGCACATAGACACAGGCAACAGAGCATGCACAATGTCGGCACTAGTACAGTGTATATCCACCTTTCGCAGCAATGCAGGCTGCTATTCTCCCATGGAGACGATCATAGAGATGCTGAATGTAGTCCTGTGGAACGGCTTGCCATGCCATTTCCACCTGGCGCCTCAGTTGGACCAGCGTTCGTGCTGGACGTGCAGACCGCGTGAGACGACGCTTCATCCAGTCCCAAACATGCTCAATGGGGGACAGATCCGGAGATCTTGCTGGCCAGGGTAGTTGACTTACACCTTCTAGAGCACGTTGGGTGGCACTGGATACATGCGGGCGTGCATTGTCCTGTTGGAACAGCAAGTTCCCTTGCCGGTCTAGGAATGGTAGAACGATGGGTTCGATGACGGTTTGGATGTACCGTGCACTATTCAGTGTCCCCTCGACGATCACCAGTGGTGTACGGCCAGTGTAGGAGATCGCTCCCCACACCATGATGCCGGGTGTTGGCCCTGTGTGCCTCGGTCGTATGCAGTCCTGATTGTGGCGCTCACCTGCACGGCGCCAAACACGCATACGACCATCATTGGCACCAAGGCAGAAGCGACTCTCATCGCTGAAGACGACACGTCTCCATTCGTCCCTCCATTCACGCCTGTCGCGACACCACTGGAGGCGGGCTGCACGATGTTGGGGCGTGAGCGGAAGACGGCCTAACGGTGTGCGGGACCGTAGCCCAGCTTCATGGAGACGGTTGCGAATGGTCCTCGCCGATACCCCAGGAGCAACAGTGTCCCTAATTTGCTGGGAAGTGGCGGTGCGGTCCCCTACGGCACTGCGTAGGATCCTACGGTCTTGGCGTGCATCCGTGCGTCGCTGCGGTCCGGTCCCAGGTCGACGGGCACGTGCACCTTCCGCCGACCACTGGCGACAACATCGATGTACTGTGGAGACCTCACGCCCCACGTGTTGAGCAATTCGGCGGTACGTCCACCCGGCCTCCCGCATGCCCACTATACGCCCTCGCTCAAAGTCCGTCAACTGCACATACGGTTCACGTCCACGCTGTCGCGGCATGCTACCATTGTTAAAGACTGCGATGGAGCTCCGTATGCCACGGCAAACTGGCTGACACTGACGGCGGCGGTGCACAAATGCTGCGCAGCTAGCGCCATTCGACGGCCAACACCGCGGTTCCTGGTGTGTCCGCTGTGCCGTGCGTGTGATCATTGCTTGTACAGCCCTCTCGCAGTGTCCGGAGCAAGTATGGTGGGTCTGACACACCGGTGTCAATGTGTCCTTTTTTCCATTTCCAGGAGTGTAGTTTAAGACTGCAATGGACAAGAATCCTGGGTGGCATAAATGTGTCAAGTGCTCTGGCCCTAAAAATGTAGATTACGCAATCTGAATTGATCTGACGCTAGGCAGAATTCGATTGAATAAATCTACTGTGGTTTCACTACATAGGTGCAGATGACTGCAAGTGGTGATTGAGATCTGTACGCCATGACAAGGCCAGAACAGCAGTAAGTTACCCTGATTGCTTCGTGCGGCACTGTAACTTGCAGCTGGCGAGATGGGTGAGGCAGAGGTGAGACGTGAGGCGGCACCTGTGAATCGATCGTGACCGCGAAAGAAATGCAAAAATTTCACAGTCTAGCGATCAGGCAGACGGATAGCAAATTAACTCTCTACCAGAACCCTGAAATCGCGGTAGATCTCAGTGTGTGTGACGCAGACATTCGCTGGTCGTGCCAAGGACCAATTTGGTTCACTTTTACGACAGAAAGCACAAGGATATCAAACGTCAACTCTGGTAAACTAAAAACGAATTGGTGTGCCTTCAGCAAAAAAGCAGTCCGAGACGTTTGAAGTCACACTGTCGATACAGTAAGAACTTCACCACAGGCTCTCCAGTCTAATGGTACTCGCAAGTGAAGTCAGTCTCAGGACAGTTCCCAAGCACCAGCCACACATGCTAGAGCTTCGATCAGAAGTCGCCTTACCAGATCAAAGTTCAGCAACCGAATGCCTTGCACCTCTCAAGAGAAACTTCCGTTTTCCCGCAATCTTGAGCCAATCATAGGGATCTAGAGGTCTTAAATCTCCCCTCCCACATGACAGCACAAACTCATGTCGAACCGGGGCATGGGTTACAAAACCTGCATCTCTGGAAAAAAAAAAGAAACCGCCAATTACTAGCTTTTCTTATGTTTTCGCGGGGTGGGAAGATATTATTCACTGAACTCACATCACGTCCCGTGGTAACAAGTGAACAGATCAATCTTAAAGATTTTCTGTGCCTTGGAGCTTGTTAGTCCTAGCTATGAGGTGTAATAAAGATTATTTATCTAAACGTTTCTTGTACAATCGAGGTGGCTGTTGGAAGAGGATCACAGGCCTATCTGCAGTATCAGCGAACACGTAAACTCGTGAATTTTTACTAAGCCTGGCTCTCTACGCAATGCTCTGTTTTACGACTCCACTGAGTACATGCATTCCTTCAGTCTGCCGCCCCCAGTCTAGTGTTCATCTTGCGCCAATGCAGGCATCGAGGCATTGTTCTGCTGGAGACCTGCCTCAACAAGGGGCTGCTCTGTCTGCCGTGTATGGCCGTGGACCTGTTGAGCAAGATTTACTGAGGGATGGGGTCACCACCAATTGACTTCAACTCCAAACATTCCATTTCTATGAGGTAAGAACCATAAAAATACCTCATGCTTTTAGTGTCCTACCAGGGTCCATCAACGTCTGCTCAGGCCGTAAACTTTCTAGAGTCTCGTTCAAGGTGTGTAAGGTTGTAATAAAATTTTTAATAATTTTCCATATATGAAAAATATGTGAGTGGGTAACCTGTCATCTCTCACCTGCTGTTGATTTCTGCATGGGTAGTGACTCACTTCAGTCATGTTTAGTGTGACACGAACCAGAAGAAATCTTTGAAAATAGTAGGAGAATCTCGTCCTGATAACCGATATATATGTGACAAAAGGTCACTTTGCCAAACAGGATTGCACATGGCTAAAACACATCCTAGCATGATCTCATTCATTCGAAGGGTCATTCACTCACATGAAGCTGAAAGCCAGCAAGAGAACATATGAAGGGCTTATTTCAATAGTGGTACATGTCGATATTTGTTCGTTTTGAGATAAAGAGTACTGAAGTTAAAGGAGGGCTGAAAAATCTGCAGTTGAGATACCAGAAATATTCAAGCATATGGCTTCTTGCTGGAGATGAGCCTTTCTTTCTGTTTGTTTGGATCATTAATTTCAGAATCATTATAGGCAGAAAAGTGGAGGTAATGGACTTGTATCACTATTGAAATAAGCCTTTCATATAAAAACTGCCGTGAGTAGTACGAATTATGTTAGACCCAGGGGTCATTGCTACATAACAGACTTCGGATAAACATTTGAAAGGCAGTTAAAAGGCCTTGTAGCAAAGAAAACTACCCACTCAGACCGTATCCTGAGGTTAGAGAGGTCTAATGTCCCTAATCATTTACAATGTCCTGGAGTATGAACTGTTCTCTGCTCTTTGATTTACCCCTGCTCTATCACTCATTTGGTCTCGTTCATCAAACACATACATTCTCAAATTCTCAATGAACAAGGAAATCACATGTGTAATCTGTCTGTCTTAATACATTAGTTGTGTAAATTTGTGTATTATTTTCTATGACAAAAAAACAAATACAGGCACATAATGAGAGCATTAATAAATATGCAGACAAACATATAGCACAATCAAGACAGTTCAGTTAATACATACAGAAACACAAAGATATTCCATAATAATATTACAGAAAGGTATCCTATCGCTCCCTCCACACGGGTCCCCGGTGAGACAAATTTTACACTTGAAAACGTCACATCAATTGAAAACATGGCACTTATGCACTTGCACCTACTCTGACTGGTAGGACTGAAGAACGGAAATTAGCGTCAAAGTGGAATGGTCTCTCACTCAGCGCAAGACATGGATGACGTCGCAGCAGATGTCTCTGGCGTTTCCTCTCATCTCGTAGCATCTGGTGTCTCGGCAGCAAACAGCATCTTGGGCAGCTTATGAACCTCAGCTGGACCCATGGTGTCATCCTGGCCACGCAGTAGTTAGCCATCAGCGACTGGCGTGACAGCATTGCATTTGACGTGCAGACCGCCCACTGGCATAGAAATCCGTTCAGCATTAGTGGGATGTGGGGCAGCCCTGATCTTCACATTCACCTCTGCATCGAAACGCCACGAGAGACATCCGAATAGCTCACCTGTTGTCGACGGACATGTCCCTCTTGGCGCCCTGCTGGATCAGTTAGGATCGGCGTGCGTCGACTGTGGTGCCACGCGACTCGCTTGTCCCTCAACAAACGGCCAGGCAGGTTGTTGGCCACTAGGGTGTTGCTGCCGGCGCCAGGTGGCATCCCGCTGTCTGCACTGGCTTGTGAGACTGGTATAGTCTGTCGATAAACTGAAGAGCGAGCGAGCGAGTCCCCACTCTGCCATCCCAGCTACGTCAAAAGGCGCTTCTACAGGCTGTTTCACAACGTACTACCGCCCCTGCCGCGGCGCGCGCTTTAAATCTGTGACGACGTCGTGTACAGATACTTCTCAGCTGCGTTCACTCTTAGACAAATGCATTAAGACCATAAGGAATACAAAAAACGATAGCTTCTTCCGAAACAGAACATTATAGAGTAAATAATATTAAGATAAGAAAGGCAGTCAGTATAATACTACAAACATAGAACTGAATGACTGTTCATGTGAATGTATTGTATGTTCCTCTATTGCTATCCATAAAACGAACCCAACATAGTGCAATCAATATGTAGAATTTGAGGCTTGTTCTTACTTTGTGTTTCTACTAAAAGGTAGTTTTATTTTAAGGACTGCATTGAAACTTAACAATTTTTGCAACACTAAGAGTATTTTAAAAGTAAGCAGAAGTTTATAATTTTGAGTGTTGTATTAGTCCAAATTGCACTACTTTTTTTTCACTGTCTCCGCAAACGTGTCTCAAAAGTATGTGTATAATGTTATGCATATTGGGTATTTACTCTGTTGTCAGCTGTCAAAAAGGTTATATGTGTTTTGGTAGAGTCAACGATTATTTGTTTTGTATAAAAATAGATCAGAGAATCTGTATTAAATATTGTTATAGGTATGGAATAAAGTGTATGAAAATTTTATAAATGTTAAATATTGCTTTTGGTGAGCCTGTTACAAGTGAACCAAGGGCATACAAGTGGTATAAACATTTCAAAGCAGGCCTTAATGGACATCGGTTTTAAAAGCATGGATGAGATTAAAAATGCACAGTTAAGAGACCTATAAACTACCCCGAAGAAACAGTTCCTAAAGAATTTAACGAATTGGAAAAAGCACTGGCAAAAGTATATAGTATGTAATGGGGAATATTTTGAAGAATATAACATTGCTGTATATTAACAAATAAAGTTCTTACCAAAAAATAAAAATTAATATGTGAAAGCACATCGTATGTCAAGGTTTTTGCTTAGAAGTCCAGAATCGATGTACATGTTTTCAAGAAAATTTCAGCAGTGTTTAGTATAACTATTGTGCACATATTTCAAGCAATATGTCTCAGAATCAGGTGAATTGTGACCAAGATAGATATTTAGTGTGTAGGGAAGCAGCCTACTCACGCTGTAGTAAATTCACATCAGTTTCCATTGTGTGCCAGCCAGTCTGCTGTAACTAGCTCTGACGTCATAAATGTTGCGCAATACCTTAAAATTCAAGCAAATGATCTGAAACTTTTCCAGCATGTAAGGAATAATACTAAATTAATGTGTATTAAATATCAGTTCGATAACTTCAGCCATTTTTGTAATTTGGACGTTTTTCTAAAAAAATAATTGGCGCAACAGAAAAGAGCTAGAGACTTCAAAATTTATATTTAGATTCATCTTTCATAATGATTTAATAAAAACAGTACTTTGGATTTCACAAATTGAGACTTTAGTGGAAATTCATGATTTTCTGGTTTTCGTCTCAAAACTGAAGGAAGCAAGATAGATTAAGTAGGCTAATGAATAAGACTAGGATGTTTAGATTTAAATAGGTTGGAGGTCCGCTATGACTATGAAGATGTGAAAAGTTTCTTTTGAATACCTATAAAATTATAGCGATAGCGGATCTCAAAAGGACCAGTTCAGAGCTCATCTACTGCGTGCAGCGTAACTTAATTATTTCTCTCGCCCAAGATATTTAACTTAGCCACGTCATAATTTTATTATAAATACTTACCTGCGTGCTAAATGCACAATTAAATTAACAGCTTCATAAGCCATCAGCCAAAGAAGCTATAAATTATTATGTAACTTGAAGTGGTGCGTTACTAGCCCAGCGGCCAGTCGTGAGAGCCAAGTTAGAACCGGCGTTCTCTTAGCCGTCCGCACCGAGGCTATATACTGTATATAAGAGCACTGCGCGAGTAAGGAAGGCCCCAGTTCTCTCCAGACGCTGAATAGCACGTCAGCTGTGTCGGGAGTCGCTTCGCTACGGTAGCGCTGCTACAAACTGCCTCGGGTGCCGTATTGAGTTACGATGTATACGCGTAACTGTGCAAACATTTCAAATGAAGGATTATTTTGGAATGATTTTCATTATCTAGCTTCAGTTTGCGTGTTGTTGTATTTTCACGTGCCGTCGCGGTACAGACATTCTACCAATCATTTTAGCGTGGCGTTTGATGAGATTTTCTCATCAAATTTTGGCGAGCATTCTTTTGACATTCAATTCGGACATTTATAGTTGCATCAGCGAATTAGACTCTGAACTGCTCTGTTTGTTAGGCTGTTGGGATAATTGTGATGTTATCAGTGAATTTCAGAATATACTCAACTATTTTGGAAAATTGTTTTTGATTAGAAATCCCGAACAATCTCCTACTTCTTCAGAGCTATAAGCTGCAGCTATAATAATATTCTCAGGTTAAGTGGGCACTAGGAACTCTCATTACAGGCTCCACGTTTCGTTAAATCACTTTCTGGGTGCCAAAAAGCAAAGAGAGAGCCAGTGTTGAGAACGGCGAAAGACAGCATTATACAACATTCCAAAAGCCGGGAAGTGCAGTGTTTTTCCCACATTTAAATAACAAACTTTATTTCACAAGCAATTTGCTTACTCACTCGCCGCCCCACATATGGTGCATCGGCCGGGAAATCAACTAAGTGAAAGTGATTTTTAACTATTCGGATTCGCGAGTGAAATGCGACACGCAACTGAGTAATGGAACAGTGAAAGTGTGACATGGGCAGGTGGACAACGCAGTTGAATTAACAACGCATCTAGATTGACGGAGCTGGCACTGAGTCTAGCGGTGCTGCCGGCATCGCGAGAAGCCAGTTTCGCCGTACCGCAGTCGTCCGCCGTAGCAGCCGTAGCCGCGCCTGCAATTGCGGGCCACGCAATTGCACCACAGCCGTCGGAGTGCCGTCTGCAGTTCAACGTGCCACGTCGCATCAGGAATCCTGGTACGCCGCGCCGGCAACAACAACGTCGTGCAGAAGGAACTAAGTTAAGTGAAAAACTGTTTAAAATTTTACTAACCTGCACTAAAAGACTGTCGGCGTTGGAACCGCCAAAAGAAACTGGGGTTAAACCTAAATCAGAACCTATGTCTGTTGAGCAAACTGTAAATCCAGACAACGTTTCAAATGTAAATATGCATGAAAGTAGTAATGTTAAAGTGAAATATGAAGTATTGTCTCCTGACAGTAGTGTGGGAAGGGAGAATGATTCAATAATAGAGACCCCTGGAGTAAAACAGAAAGTAGAAAATATGAATTTATTGGATGAAGGTTTCTCTGGTGAATTAAAAACGAAACAGTCTTCAGAGATGGTAGAGTTTAAGAAAGAACAGTTAAATAGGACTAACCAATCAGAAGTTTCATTTAGTTTTGATTATTCTGGTATTGGAGCTAGTTTTTCGTCACCTGAGTGTGATAAAAAGCCAGCTCGGGAAGAACCCAAAGGTACTGGGGCTGTTGATTTAAATGTTATATTACAAGCAATAGCTGCCAGTCAAACAAATTTTAATATGCGGTTTGAGGCAATGGACAATAAATTAGAATCCAATAATGCTGAATTAAAGTCTGAAATAACTGAGGTCAAAAATAGTAATGCAAAAATAGCTGCCAGTAATGCTGAATTAAAGTATGAGATTATGGCCAGTCAAACAAATTTTAATAAAAGATTGGAGGTAATGGACGATACCTTCAAGGCTGGTTGCAATAAGTTGAAAGAGGATCTAGACAGTTTGAATTACAAAATTGATTACAACCATGAGGATATTAAGAAAAAGGTTGCTCAACAATTTTCTGAAATGTATAAAACAGTTAAATCCGAAGTTGCTGAGGTTCGCAAAGACTTCCAAATGGAAGATGCGAAGCTGGAGCACAAGTTAACAGAAAAGATCGAGGCGGAATCTGAACTTTGCTCAGACAGATTTAAAGATGTTAACATAAAAGTAAACATATGTCAAGCAGACGTAGATGCAATCAAAAGTGATACTACTCATATTGTACAAAGAGTAGATAATGTTGAAATGAAAGTAGAAAATATCAGTACCAACATTGCTAACATTGAGAGTAAAGTAGCTTCAGTAACTTCTGGTAATGGTAACATGCAACAAGTTGTAGCTGCAAACGCCGCTTTTATCGGGTGTCGGCAGTTCTTGCGTTTTGATCCAGATAAGAATATCCACCCGCTGGATTTCTGGAACGATTTTGAAGATGTAATTCCACCAAATTGGTCTGAACGAGAGAAAATCTCATTTATTAAAAGCCATTTAGCAGGTGACGCCTTGCGTTGGTCCGCTGATGTTATGTTGAAGTGTAAAACTTTAGCGGAGTTTAAAACACCTTTCATTAATGAATATTGGTCTAGCAATAAGCAAAATGAAGTGTTAAGAGAATTTTGGAGTGGAAAACGCTTCGGTGCAGGCAAGGAATCAATTAAAGAGTTTGCTAGGTCATGGATCTCACGTTTGTTACATTTGTCGGGAAAGCTAAAGCCAGAAATGATTATATTAGGTCTTGAAGCCAAACTGCCATGGTATTGGCAAACCAGAATTATATCGGCCCCTAGAGACAATCTTGATCGTTTCATTGAATATTTGGAACGTGTAGAACGTGTTGCTGCCAATGAGGAGCAGGCACGTAATAACAGAAGTGCCACTAACAATAATAGTAATTTTAGGAATGAGCAAAATGGTAATGTAAACATCAGAACAGTAGGTATTCGCCATCCTAAGAGAGGTAGGAATTGGGGAAATAATTATCAGAACCAACAATGGCGTCCAAGAGATAAAAATTTTGTTCAAAACAGAAATATGCATGTCAACAACAGTACGGAAAGTAATGCTGTGCAAGTCGACTATAATGAAACTAAAGAAAACAGTAGTAGGCCGAGGCAGGAAAACTAGTTCCCGTCTATGAGGACGCTGGCGCTCACCAGGCGGTTACTTTTCCTAAGCCAGTAGTTAAGGGAATTGGTAAGACAGATCAGAATACTCAAACTGAACATGTGGATGAAGTGTCGGTAGCATCTAAGGATACAACAGAAATATTAGATCACTCACAGTATTTAATAGATACCGTGTTAGAAACGCTTTCTAAGTGGGAAGAGAAAGAGAAAGCGCAGCAGTGTAACAATAGCGAAGAGCTACAAAATACTGAATTGACAGGTGAAGAAGCAGAAGAAATTCATGCTTATATTTACGATGAAGATGATGTGCTCTTATCTAAAGTGCCTGTGCAGGATGTTGATAATGTACTAATAGATTTAGAACAGGAGATAAGTGAGAATGTAGAGGGTAGGCTGTTGAGGGTCGATGAACCCAGTAGCTGTGACCAGTTGTCACTTGAGAAGGAAACCGACGATAATGGTGAAAGTGGTTTAGTTGTAACTAGTGTTATGCCCGGTCTGGAGGCGCAGAATCGCTCAGACTACATTAATTTGGGTTATGTTCAGCAAACTAAACGTAATGTGAAGTCGTGCGGTGTTTCGATTTAAAATTAATAGACCGACTGGAAAAGGCAGCTGAAAATGTAATTCAGGAAACCCCTACACACTGTGACCTAAATGTAATGAAGACAGATGTCAATCACTTTAGTTGGAGACAAATCCAAAAGGAACTACTAGATGAATTTGAGGAACCACCTGTACAACCTAGAATAAGCCACCCTATAATAATAGTGAATATGTTGGGTATCAATGTACGTTGTCTCTTAGACAGTGGAAGTGAGGTGAGTGCAATATCTCAGTCCTTCTTTGATGCTTTACCTGGTAAAGACAAGCTTACCGTAATGAGGGTATCAGGACTAAGAATAATTAGTGCTACTGGCAAGGTTTCAAAAACGGTAAAGCAAGAAGCTTTACTACCCTTTAACATTAATGGTAATTTAATTGATCATCCATGTTTAATTGTAAACAATCTCAGCATTGAGGTTTTAATTGGCATAGATTTCTTGTCAAAATATCAGAGTGTTGTGGACTTTGAGAACAGCCAATTAAAAATGGTCTTACCAATAACCGGAGTAATTATAGTACCTTTTAGTGATAAGCATGTAGTAACAGATCATGAAACTTGGGAGCTGCCTATACGAGTTCTGAAAAATAGGAGGTATTGGGACGAAGGTGTGAATTTTAGTAACAGTAAGCTGAACACAGAAGAAGAAGAAGAAGAAGAAGAAGAAGCAATTGTTTTAGACAAAATAGAAGCTAAATTGCAAGAGATCGATAAGATTTCAGACTATCAAAAGGAAGAACTGAGACAGGTTCTAAAAAGGCATCATAAGGTATTTTCAGATCGACCTGGCATAGTCAAAGGTTATGAATGTCAATTAAAAGTGAAACCCGGCCAAGTGTTTTTCAGGAAGCCATACCAAATACATGTAGCTAGGAAGGAGGCGGTTCGAAAGGAAATACAGAGAATGCTGGAGTGGGGTGTGATTGAGAAAGCGGTCAGTGAGTACAATAATCCTCTTGTTGTTGTACCAAAAAGAGACGGGAGTGTCAGATTGGTCTTGGACGCTCGTTGGTTAAATGAAATAGTGGTTAGGGAAAGTGATAGACCGCAGAATATGGACGAATTATTGCAAAAATTCCGGGGAGTAAAATTCTTAACTTCTATGGACATCACGTGTGGATATTGGAACTTGCCACTGGCGGAGAGTTCAAGAAAGTACACAGCTTTCTTGTACGAAGGAGTTTGTTACCAATACCGTGTGGTACCTTCCGGACTTAATATCTCTGTTTGTGCTTTCGTACGTGTGATGTGCCATGTTTTAGGACCAGCTTTAAGTAATAAAATAACAGTCTACGTAGATGATCTGTTAATAGCAACTCCTACCTGGGAAGAACACATAGCTTTATTAGAGGAAGTGTTAGAGGCTATTGAGAGAGGTGGCATGAAACTAAAGATTGAAAAGACAGTGTGCGTTAAAGAGGAAATAGGTTTCTTGGGATATAGGATAAGTGGAAAAGGTATTCTGCCTGACCCAGGCAAGCTAGCAGTCATTGAAAAATTTGAGGCTCCCAGAAACAAGAAGCAGTTGAGATCAATGTTCGGTCTTTTCGGCTTCTATAGGCGTTTTGTTAGTGACCAGGCTTTTAATGCTCCCTGTCTTCACCTCCTGCTGAAAAAGAATACCCCTTGGGTTTGGACAGCAGAATGTCAACAGGCGTTTGAGGTGCTTAAACAATCTTTAATTAATAGTCCAATTTTACATCATCCTGATTTTGAAAATCCATTCTGTATGTCTGTTGATGCTAGTGGCTATGGTATAGCTGTGGAAATATTCCAGGTAGAAATAGAGAACGAACAAGAAGTGCACAAGACTATAGCTTTCGCAAGTCGATCTTTACAGGCAGCAGAGAGAAATTATGGCATCTCAGAACTGGAAGCATTAGCAATTGTATTTGGAGTGCAAAAGTTTGAGCAGTATTTATTAGGTCACAAGATAATTGTTTACAGTGACCATAAGGCGTTGACCTTTTTAAAAACCTGTAAGTTGAGGAATTCTCGGTTGGTAAGATGGTCATTGTATCTCCAGCAGTTTGACCTTGAGGTTAGATATATTCAAGGGAAAGACAATCTGGTAGCTGATGGGTTATCTAGAAGTGCGGAGCTCTGTGATGACGCGGGGATTACAGCAACAGACCTAAATGAAGTTCGAATGTTTGCATTGCACGAAGTAAAGGAAGAAAGTGCATTAAAGAGAGTGATTAAGAATTTGAGACGTGAGCAGAATGCAGATGACCAACTGAAATTAGTGAAGAGCTATTTAGGAAATGCGAACTATCCTAAGGTTTCGCAATACTATTGTTTGCATAAAGGTATTCTGTTTAGGAGGAAAAAGATAGGTGTTTCTGAGTGGAAGCTGTGCTTTCCCTCACAACATGTAGACTTGCTAATCGACTATGTACACCTGAGGTATGGGCACTACGGTGCAAAGAAGTGCATTGCAAAATTAAAGGAAAAGGTTGTGTTTGACAACATGTACCGCCGTGTGGCCAAGCGTCTAGCATCTTGCGTAGTGTGCCAGAAGGTCCGTGCTGCTAACAGCAGAATACAAGGGGATATGCATTCAGTAGAGCCCACTGAAACCCTAGAATTACTGGCTTGTGATTTGTTTGGCCCTCTTCCTGTTTCGAGAGGTGGTTGTACCCATGTTTTTGTTGTTGTGGATGGATTCAGTAAATATGTTAAGCTATACCCAATTAAAAGAGCAAATGCAAAAACATTGGTTGAAAAGTTGGAAAAAGACTTCTTCATGAACGTTGGCGTTCCGAAGAATTTGCTGTCAGACAATGGGCCTCAATTTACTTCTGATAGATTTAGGGAATGTCTAGATAAGGCCGGAGTGAAACATCTGAAAATATCTGCGTATTTTCCCCAAGGAAATATGAGTGAACGTATTATGAGGGAATTGAATAGGCTTTGCAGAACTTATTGTGCTCGAAAACACTCAAGTTGGGCAGAGCACATTAAGTATTTCGAGAATGTAATTAACAACCTAAGACATGATGCAACTGGTTTTGCACCTTGCGAATTTATGTTTGGCCAAGAACCTCACAATGTGATAGCAGATATGGTAGAATTCCCTATTCTAACGCAAATATCCACAGACGAAAAGAAACTAAAGGCTAGGGCTAATATGAGAAAAAGAGCGTTGGAAAGGAAGAAGCGGCATGACGCAAAAGCTGTACCTACTAGCTTTGAAATAGGTCAATTAGTCCTGGTTAAAACCAAAGAAAAATCCAAGAAGGTAAATGCAGAAACAAAGAAATTCATGTTCGTATACCAAGGACCTTTCAGGATCATAGGAAAACCACATGCCAATGCATATAGGCTAGAGTACCCTAAAAGTAAGAAGCCATTAGGTCTAAGGAACGTGATTGACCTAAAGAAATTCATAGGCAGCCAATGAGGGCTGTAGGGAGGAGGTTGTTCTGTAACCTCTACACAGTGTGGCAGCTGTGCAGTCCCAGCTGTGTGAGATCTTCTTTCCCTTTCAGGTCTCACTCATTCTTAATCTTTCCTATCCACCAAAATTTAGATCTCTTCTTTCAGACATGAAATTTTTCTGTCATGACTATCAGGCCAGGAGTTATGTTACCATTCTATCTACCGATCAGTGAAGAAAGATACCTAATGTGATAAACTGAATAGTGACAAACAATAGAGAAGTATGACGTAATTAAGATACAAATGTATTTGAGTAACAATTATGTATAGAACCCTGGTAATATGGTAAGTACAAAGTGTTGTTTTATTGGAAATGGTCCACCTACAGTAATTTAAAAAGATATATGAATTCATATACAAGCAGGATCTGAAGTAACAGTGAAACTTATTATATGGCGTAGAGCTAACTAATTTATAATAAAAGAGATTGCTTAGTGTCATGAAAAATATGCAGATAAGTTGTAAAATTAAACTCACCTGGTGTAGCAAGGAAAGGCAGTGTAATAGAAGTGAGCAGTGTTTGTGGTTGAGTCGTGAAGGACACGTCCCTGAAGTATTTATAAGGTTGGAGCTGGCCATTATTTTAGTGTAGTGTGTGACAGGATACACCTACGCGTATTGAGGTTATGAGTTGGAAGCGTGAATGCGACCATAGGTACCCTTATGTTAGATGAGACAGAGCAGCTCATGGTGTCCTATAGGTTTAAGGAATTTAGCATTACGCTCGTCCATAATTATTTGATGCACTTTAGTGGTAGGTCCGAGAGAGACTACCTGAGGTTTCAGCATCCGATCGAGTGGAAATGGATTGCCACGTGAGCAAACTAATCAGCCGCAATACACTATGAATATGAAATAAATGTGCTATCCTATGCTTTAAATATTAATAGAGTGAGTGGTAAATAAGTACATACACTAGCAATATAAATAAGAAACATAATAGCAGACGTGAAACAGTAATTTTAGCTCAGCATAAATACACTTCAAAGTAAGACCCTAATTGCAGATGTGGAACTGACAACAGCAGAGGACCAATAAGTGGATTTTGTAGGCAACTAAACGTAGTGTGTTTTGAACACTCAGGACTGTACTATTACCAAAAGTTACTCACATGTACAAAGAAGCTGAGAAAACAACCACTAATCATACTCATACTATCTCTAAGAATAAGGTAATCAAAGATGAGTCAGTTAAGTGCTTAATATACAAATGTGTCAGGAATGTACCGAGCATTGGTTCAGTGTTCCGGCCCAGAAATAATAAATTGATGTTAAATAGGATTCGTGATTGTATGCCTTGAGCATAGATTTTCTCTAGTACGTGACTAACGGCGTTTTGAGCCATTTATTTACCGATTTTATGATATTTAAGTAACCGCAAGAGTAATGTTGAAAAAAAGTTCTGTTAACTTTGTTCCAGTAATATATTGGAAGTTAAAATGTATATATCCCCATTTCATTGTGACCCACCCTTAGATATTAAGTGAACAGAGTCTGAGGCACTCTTTTGTTTATTCTACAGGACAAACCAGATAATGGCAGCCTGGTAGCTGCGTGAAAGCGTGGAGTGACTTGGACACAACTCACAGTGACCCTCCCCTTTCCCACATGTAAGTTAGAGAGAACGTGAAGGACGCACACCATAGCAACTTCCCCTCCTCTACCCTTGTGAATGGAAGTGTAGGACGCCAGCCAAAGCGGCTACAACCACGTGTGTAAAAATTATTTGTGAACTTTCTTTCAGGTTTAGAAAAGACTGCTAAGAGATAATCATCTGTTTATGTATCATGTTATTTTCTTTGAATTTGTGTATGTAAAAGTGTATTTAATGTATTTAATGGGTCTAAGATTTTCATAATTTTTCAATTATTATGTGTTTGTTGGTCTAAGGCAATATGTATGCCGAAATATTTCAGTGACTTCGCTTAAAATTTTGAGTACTGACATTATTTAAAAGGCAGTGAACATGCCCACAATTTAAATAATTAATGTAGATAATCAGTTTTCTTTAATGTTTCTACATGTTTATATTTCAATTTTGATTTTTATAGGGAGTTAAATTGTACTCTTGCTTCCCTTTTGTAATTAAATTTTTTTTTCTCATTCATTAACATTCATAAACAAAAAATTTAAGTAGAGGGTGATGTAGGGAAGCAGCCTACTCACGCTGTAGTAAATACACATCAGTTTCCATTGTGTGCCAGCCAGTCTGCTGTAACTAGCTCTGACGTCATAAATGTTGCGCAATACCTTAAAATTCAAGCAAATGATCTGAAACTTTTCCAGCATGTAAGGAATAATACTAAATTAATGTGTATTAAATATCAGTTCGATAACTTCAGCCATTTTTGTAATTTGGACGTTTTTCTAAAAAAATAATTGGCGCAACAGAAAAGAGCTAGAGACTTCAAAATTTATATTTAGATTCATCTTTCATAATGATTTAATAAAAACAGTACTTTGGATTTCACAAATTGAGACTTTAGTGGAAATTCATGATTTTCTGGTTTTCGTCTCAAAACTGAAGGAAGCAAGATAGATTAAGTAGGCTAATGAATAAGACTAGGATGTTTAGATTTAAATAGGTTGGAGGTCCGCTATGACTATGAAGATGTGAAAAGTTTCTTTTGAATACCTATAAAGTTATAGCGATAGCGGATCTCAAAAGGACCAGTTCAGAGCTCATCTACTGCGTGCAGCGTAACTTAATTATTTCTCTCGCCCAAGATATTTAACTTAGCCACGTCATAATTTTATTATAAATACTTACCTGCGTGCTAAATGCACAATTAAATTAACAGCTTCATAAGCCATCAGCCAAAGAAGCTATAAATTATTATGTAACTTGAAGTGGTGCGTTACTAGCCCAGCGGCCAGTCGTGAGAGCCAAGTTAGAGCCGGCGTTCTCTTAGCCGTCCGCACCGAGGCTATATACTGTATATAAGAGCACTGCGCGAGTAAGGAAGGCCCCAGTTCTCTCCAGACGCTGAATAGCACGTCAGCTGTGTCGGGAGTCGCTTCGCTACGGTAGCGCTGCTACAAACTGCCTCGGGTGCCGTATTGAGTAACGATGTATACGCGTAACTGTGAAAACATTTCAAATGAAGGATTATTTTGGAATGATTTTCATTATCTAGCTTCAGTTTGCGTGTTGTTGTATTTTCACGTGCCGTCGCGGTACAGACATTCTACCAATCATTTTAGCGTGGCGTTTGATGAGATTTTCTCATCAAATTTTGGCGAGCATTCTTTTGACATTCAATTCGGACATTTATAGTTGCATCAGCGAATTAGACTCTGAACTGCTCTGTTTGTTAGGCTGTTGGGATAATTGTGATGTTATCAGTGAATTTCAGAACATACTCAACTATTTTGGAAAATTGTTTTTGATTAGAAATCCCGAACAATCTCCTACTTCTTCAGAGCTATAAGCTGCAGCTATAATAATATTCTCAGGTTAAGTGGGCACTAGGAACTCTCATTACAGGCTCCACGTTTCGTTAAATCACTTTCTGGGTGCCAAAAAGCAAAGAGAGAGCCAGTGTTGAGAACGGCGAAAGACAGCATTATACAACATTCCAAAAGCCGGGAAGTGCAGTGTTTTTCCCACATTTAAATAACAAACTTTATTTCACAAGCAATTTGCTCACTCACTCGCCGCCCCACAAGTGTTCCATAAACATCAAAGGTTTTACATGATTTTGAAAATCTCTATAATGATTGGTTTCCTCCCAAGATTATTAGTTTTCCTTCATGGCGATTCCACTAAACCATGCGACTTATTTTCGCGTTCCTTATGCGTCCTATTGGACGAGGCTGACGTTTGCATAAATTGCAGCCCTTTGATTGGAACTGGTAATATTAGCCAACAGTTCTTTTTGGGTCGCCTCTTTAATACACGCTATAGTAGCATCAGAGACAATCGAACGCTCGTTACTCGACAAATACCTCCTCTTTCTCGTATTGTGCACATTTTCTTGCAATGCTAGATGATCCATCACTTATGGATATCGAAGTATATCAGTAAGTGCACAAAGTTAACTGACTGATACTGGCAACTAAGATCCCACGAACAGATACGACGTCTATCACTGCACGCCGACCTACGCCGCTAGACAGGTAACGGGCAATACATTTTGGGTGCTCCTGTAGGCCGGTGGCAGCGTTCTTCCGGGAAAGGCCACTTCCCCCACCAAAAGCGCTGCTCGCTCTTGAGTTTACAGACACTATAGATAACTGGGCTGCATGACTAGGCGCGTCAGGTGGCAGGCTGGTTCAGCCACAGCGGGCGGTCCAGTCCTCCTCTCACCTAGGCTGCCACAGGTGACTCGTTACGGCTGCTCCCTCTCTTCGCTCTTCACTGGCTGGCGTGGGCTGTGACGTCCAGTCTGCCATCTTGGTTCTAGAGTTTGCAGAATCCTCAAGTGCGGTCAAGTGCCATATTGTCTCACAAATTTCATTACATCGATATAATCCATTTACACAAAAAGAAGATAATTATGAATACAATTTTTTCTTTACTTAATATATTTATTTATTTTATTACTAAGGATGCAAATCCAAAAATAAATTTAGTGACTGCAGGGCCCTGTTAACGTTGTTTGGACGTAAATTATGTGGTGTGAGATGTCTTTGTTTGTGTGTGTGCACGTGTTTTTGTTAGTTTTTGGCTAGCTCTACTATTGTCATGCACTCTAATTCTACGCTGGCGCTCTCTCTATACCTCCACTAAACGTGCAGACTTTTCCCAGTACTAAATACTAACTTACTGTACTACTCTCTTCCGGACTGAGCGCCTAGAACCGCTAGACCACCGCGGCCGGCTGAAGGGGTCAGGAAGTGCGTCCACTCACTCAGGTGCTGGTGATGTACCTGAAACCTTTGTAGTGGCATTTATGACTATGTAAACGTAATTTCACACTGTACAAGGATGCCTCCTGTCAGGATCGCTGATACTGAAATGAAATAAAAGCATACTGAATTATATATACAAATATATATCTTTCTAATATAAGTCTCATCCATGTTCCATCATTTCGTTTCTGCTTCCTATGTCCGGGTCTGGGGTTCGCCACTCTACACTGACTTGCACTTGTCTGTGCTAATTCCCCATACACAATATTTCGCCGACGGCACTTACATGGCGCTGGCAAAATTCCACCCCGAGACAGGCTACATCGCACAACAGGCGATAACACACCGAGTCTTAGCGTCGACACGCTCCCAAAGCATGGACTACTAACACCACACGAAACACATGTGAATATCGAGATCCCACCTGCTCATAACACAGTGAGTCTTAGCGTCGAAAGCGCCCGAAGTGTGGACTGCTAACACCATACAAAATACCTCCGAAAATCGAGACGCACATGTTCTATGGCATGATTTACCGTCTAGACATCACGAAAAACATAGTGAGGCATATCTCTCCTTTGGGCAGTGTACAAGAAACTACGGAAATTACACAGAAAAAATTTCATTGGCCATAGTGATACATGTGAAGGCTCTTCTACGAGAATGGTACGACAGAGTATGGTGCTCAATTGTGGAAATCGGACAACAGTTGTGAGGTGCAAATAAATAATAGCAATACTCTGTTGTTTGGAGTACTCAGTATTGCAACGTGCGTGGTATGGTAAGCCACAAAAGAGCCAGTTGATGCTGACGTATAACTGGCAACGGAATTTTAATTCAGTCTGCCACCTGACAGTGAATATTGGCGTGAAGATATCACAAATACGCAACTCATTTGACCATGTTCAACAAGGACTCATGCTGAAAACTAATGGATATGACAAACAAACAAAATAATACCAAAATAGAAAAAATGGAAAATTACGCTAAGCAACACAATATAACCACTAAATTACGTTAAACAGTCCCTTCATGGAGATTATCTACATACTGCCCCTTCTCTTCTCGGTGCAGTTCTCTTGTATCTTAGTATGCTGAAAGGTTAATATCGCTCGTTCCGATAGTTTCTGCAGCATTGTTTTGAGCTGAGACCACAGTGGCTGTGTGTTAATTCCTGTTTGAATTTTCTCTGCGTGACCCCTGCGATGGGTTAGGTGGCCTCAATTCCACATATTCGCTAAGTTGGTGATTCCATTGACCTTGATCGTTGTATATCCTGCTATTGCTTTGCTGTTGGTCCCTAGAATCCTGTTGATCATGGTTCGAGTTCTGTTGCTCTCTCCAGTTTCCGTTTCGTCGGTAGTAGTTGTCGTTGTTGTTATGATTATAATTTCCTCGTCTTCTTCTATGTTCCCATGATGGCTGGATATTCCCTTTGAAGTCTGAATTTTGGTTTCGATTCGATTGATGTTTTCCCCCATTCCGTCCACCGTCATTCTCACTGCCGAATCCACATAGTTACGGTCATTATTTCTACTTCTTTAGCGCGAGTTGTGAATTTCATTTACGTACTCGAGTTCGCGCAGCGCACTCTTGAAATCTTTGATTGAATCGCTGCATCTACCGATGAGCAGTTGCTGGTAACGTAAAGGTAATTTAATGTAGCAGTGCCTTGTAATTTCCTAGGGACTATACGGTTGATCCAAGAATCTGTTCTTCTCGACCAGGGATACGAAAAATTTGACAGGACTGCGGAATCCTGACGCTTCTGAGTACTTGCCTAACATGATCTCCTGTTTTATGCTCTCCTGCATGACTTGCGACCAATATGTGCGAAGGAACGCGTCCTTAAATTCTTGGTAGGAGTGACAACTCTCCGCAACTGAGTGCATATGTTCTGCAATAGACCTTTCTAAGAAATCATAGATAAACTGGAGCTTGTATTTCAGTGCTTGTATTTCTTCTGCATTAAGCAGTTGAATTCCCACTGCCCTCTCACTGCTGGTAACATTGCTTCTGATTTCACCGAAGGCTATCTCGACTTCTATGTGTATAATAAATCAGTGCTTCTGACAACAGCTCTTCACTTTTTCTGTAGCCATTTTGGTTTGGTACCCATGCGCCTCCCACTTATTTCGCTCGTAGGAGACGTATTTTGCTTTCGTAAGAAACTTACATTGCCGTATTCCTATCTTCCCCTTAAACTATTAGGTACTTCCGTTTTTAGTCTATCACCTGAAGTATTTCTTCTCTTACCCAGGGTTTCTTTGTGGTTAACTTCTTTGAACTTACGTTTGTCTGTCCATCTTCTGTGATTACCTTTTTTAGAGGCGTCCATACTTCTTCCAATGAAGTGTTTCTGTAGCATTCACGATCGTGCTGTCTACAGCCTTAAAAAACTTCAAACGCATCTCATCAACCCTCAGTATTACTCACACTTCTTTCCACATTGATCTTCTTTCCGATTCTGGTAAGCTTCAACCTGCTCTTCATCATAACTAAACTGTGATACAAATCTGCATATACTCCTAGGTACGATTTGCAGTGTTGTATCTGATTTAGGAATTTCTGTCTAACCATAATGGCATTTTCCAGTGTCTGAAGGGGTTTCTCAGGTATACGTCCTTCCCTAATTATTCTTGAACAGAATATTTGTTATTACTAGAGGAAATTTTTTGAAGAACTCATTTAGTCTTTGTCCACTCTCTTTCCTATTCCAAGCCCATGTTATGCCGTAAGACTTTCTTCTATTCCTTCCCCTACTACTATGTTCCATCATTATTACCTGCCTTTACACACTAAGTTACCTGTTCATTGCTCTCATTTAATTTGTCCCTTCATCCTCTGCTTGTGACGTCGGCACACATACCTGAAATATTGTTGTCGGTGTAGAATTATGACGAGAACAATCCCGTGACTGAACTGTTAAAAGAGAAATACAGCATTCAGTCTAGATATGGTGGGATTCGCTATGAACTTGCCTTCTCTCTGCCTTGCCTTCTTGTTCATAGCGAATCCCACCATATCTAGACTGAATGCTGTATTTCTCTTTTAAGGCTTTCCAGTTTCTGTGCCACGTTCAAACTTCTGATTTTCCACCCTCCGACTCGTTGAATATTACACTTAGTTGGTTATTCAGTATTTCTCTCGTGGTCATCTTCCTATTGGCAGCCGCCTCCTGGGGATCCAAATGGAATACTCGTCCGGAATCTCTTTCCAGTGCAAAGTTTATCATGATTCTTTTTCATCTGCAGGTCACCTATTCTACGTATACCCATTCTGTGTCTTTGGTGAAGTGGTTTCGGTTACCTTCTGAATCCTGATACTTTCGACTTGATGAATCTTCCATCTTTTAGTTAACACGAAAGCTCAATTGCGCCTTCATTGCAACAGTAAATCTCACTAAATGTGACGATCTACACTCTGTTTACTAACACACATTGCATACTGTAATTCAAAACTTTTCTATGACATTATCTTTAGGGGAAAATAGAGGTCATGTCAAGTATTTATTTACTCCACGGAAGCATGAAGTAAGTTAAAAACTGAACGTCTTACTATAGTGTCTTCAGAGATCTTGGAATTATTATGCTCGCATTGACTATCTAATGATACGTGGGGGTGCGGTGCTCCCTGGTGGAGGACATTAGGAATGATGTTCGAAATAACCTGATACCAGTACCAGTAAATGAGTGCTTTATTATACTCTGCTGTAGTTTATTCGAATCGTGGGTTTAAACTCATAAGAATACTAATATCCATACGTAGTCATTTTTAATGTGCAATTTATAGACGCTTGATATTTTAATATGAAATCGGTAAAACTACATAAACGTTTAGCACGAAATTAGTAGGGGATAAAGATCGTAGCTAAGTGGTGGAAGAAGGGCTGGTGTGGCTTGCTCAGAGCAGCCTCTTTCCCACTGATATGAATACAAAATATAAAGAAGTAGCAGATTAGCTTCTAAATTACAAAGTTAAGCAGAATAGCATCACCTCTTTGGTTGTTACAGAGATGCTTTTTGCATTCCGTGCAGAGGCATATTTTGTTATGGCTGCATTGCTCACCAAATGCTGGTGCCTGTGCTGAGAGACTGCGTTCCGGCCAATACGGAATTTTAATTATTCGATTTTTGTAAAACAATTAGCTGAAAAATTTGATTTTTACACATGGTACATCTTCACTCACAAAAGTAGTAAATCATACTTACTGCACTGCATCATATTAAATAGTACATTGCTCGAAACTTGAAAGAGTTCGTAGAGGTAAATACGACCTGCGTAAACATGGCGTGTGGTTAATTTTAGCTGATAATTGCAATGAATGAAACGCAGCTAACATATCGAATTTTATTTAAAACTGAGAGCAGAGGGATGTAGGGATGTCTCATTTCGCTCTCCAGTTATTTCGTATTAAATCCGAAGAAGTTAGTGCGTGTCGCGCCTTTTCACGTCCTTGCGCGTCGGGAATCATGTGTCCATAACTCTCGTAATATCTCATGAACTACTCAAGACATCGGAATACGGTTTTTTACAAATCACTGCACGCAATGAGATACGTATGTTGTCTGATATTTAATCGAAACTTCCTTGTTAATCGATATGTCGAGTAACTAGTCCTTAGCGGTGAGAGGTCGGCAGCTTATGACTCACTCAGACGTCTGTAGTATTGCAGCGAAACTCAAGCGGCGGCCATAACACCGGGGGAAGGGCGTAGCAGGACGTGTTTACACGCCCACAGCAGAGAAAAGGTTTCACAAATGTTTGTGCTTGAAATTAGCATACTGTGGCTGCTTGTTTCTGTTAACGTACAATTTTGCTCTTTCCACGTACCTGTAGTCTAGACTCGACAATGGGATTTATTGAAAATTACGTGTAAGAGTGCATTGTTGCTCAGACACAAATTAGAGCAAGTCTTAGAAAGTTGGGAAACATAACCATAACAAACAATTTGGCCACACACTGGTGTTGGGAAAAGTTCAGCACAGTTACACCTCAACAGGTCGTTCACATTCTTCTTTCCTGTTCTTAGTAAACATCGATACTTAACAGTCAGGAATGTAAATACAGTAATGTGTTACATTGCTAAACACTGGATCAGCGCGTTCTCCGATTATTTGTATTTGGTTTCTAGATTGCCTGATTATTGTTTCTAACTTTCTAAGTTTTCTTTTTTGCCGTGATTTTTTAAGAAGTGTCTGTTTTTCCTTAGTGTAACCATTGTTATTGATTTAGATCGCGAATATCTTAATGATTATTCCTGTCAAAGGTCATAAATACCAGGCAGTCTAATATTAACAGACAAGCCAAAATCATATGTCAGGGAAATTTTCAAGGACGTCATGTTTATTGGACAGAATAAAAGTCGTTGTCTGCACAGAGTTACTGAAGGAGTGGAAAATGAAGAGAAAAAAGGTAGCTAAGTGGAGGGAAGGTCGAAACTAGGTGCTCACATAGTAGACTGCGCAAAACTACAGTACAAGCTGTTTTCTCAACGTATAATTGCTGCGCTTAAAATAAATACCATTTTTTCTATGTATTTGTGATAAAAAGCATTGCATTACTAACATAGCTGCAATTTATCGTTTCTCATTATTTATGTCAACTTGTATGATTTTCACAATAGCTGACTGCATGGGAGCAATTTCGTTCACCTTATCTTAACTCTGCGAATATGTGATGCGGCCAGAGCTGCAACTGGGCCATTAAACAGCGTCCGGCAAGGCGGCCGCCTGCAGACCCCGCAGGTGGCCAGGAAAGCGGCGGTTTATTAGGAAGGATGCCTCCTGAGGGAAATTGAGCGTGCTGGGAAAATGCCGGCCATCCATTGCGGCCACGGACGCCGCCTGCAAGCAAAAGAGCGCCGGCGGGCGGCCGTTCTTCGACGTGTCGCCTCCACGCGCGGTCAGCAGCGGCGGCGGCGGCGGCGGCGGCGGCGGCGGCTGCAGTGCCAGCGACACTGCCGTCGCAGGCGTGAGGGACGGCCGGGCAGCGCTCCAGCGCAGTTGCGTGGCCGCGCCTCGCCTCGCCAACTTCCACCTGAACTGCCAAGCGTCGCGAGGTTGCACAAGCGTGACGTTAGTTTTACGATTAAGTGTTAATAAATATCAGGCCAACTGTGTGGTTAGATTAAAGGGCTCCTAGCAAACAGAACAGACCGTGTCATTATCAGCGGAGAGAAGTCTTCCTAATGTAGCGGCACTACCGTTTCTGATAGGAAAGTCAGTTTGGTGCAATATTTCGGAGCGCACACGCTACAGCCAGGCACGGGCCTGTTGTCAGTAAGTTATGCTGACCAGCGGTTGCGAAGTAGAATGGAGGCCACAGGGACGTAGACCCACTGAGAAGAGTAAACGCAGCAGTTTGCATGTGGCAAGGGGCAAGGCATGAGTACGTGACTCGGAGCAGTGCGTTAGCAAAACAGAGGCGCGCAGCCACGTGTAAATAGGTGCCAGTTTTCTAACAAGGCATTCAAGTGTGGCTGCTCTCCTGGACAGCGGGGCATGTCACACCACCGGCTACACACAGCAGCAGATGGGGCGCCAGCATTCCAGTCCCCAGTGGGTCGCTGGTTCGACCCTGTGAGGCCGACGCGGGGTCAGTAGTCAGCCAGCGATGGGCCACTCCACAGCTCGCTACTGTGGGCAGTCTTCTTGGCTCCCAACACACACTGGTGACATCTAGAGCGAGGGCCGCAGATTTGGACGCCAGATCGCGGGCGCCCGTTGTCTCAGCATTCTCATCCATGCCGGGGAGGGAGCATGCACTGTGGGTCACCTTGCAGTGGGCGGCACTGAGACGGCAAAGGCGAAGGCCGCTGAGTCGGCTGCTGGCGCATTCTGATGATGCCGCAACTCTGCTGCCGTACAAGGACGACACACAGCAGTGCGTGCTCAGATAACTGCGGCAGCCATTCTGTGCCAAGCCGTTTCACAGACAGTGAAGTGGTGTCCTCAGCATTGCAGGACCCGGTGAGGGAGACTGAGAGGAATGGGTACATTCTAGTTGGAAACAATAAATCACTTGGAAAGCTCGGACAAGTCTTAATATTGTGCCTTCTACCTCTTCCCGCTACATTTGGTGTTGCTGTTACATTGGGTGTCAGAAGATACCACTACAACAAGTAAATGTCATTCGGTCGAACCGCCCTTTCATAACATACACTTCTGAACAATGAAAATACCACAACCAGAGGGAAGAAAGATAGTAATGCAGAACTTTGTAAATATGTACAGTGCGTTCCTTTATCCAAATCATTCAAGTTTGGTGCCAGTGTGCATGGTCTCAGACCCTGTAGTGGCGCTGCTATCGGACAGGGGACCCTTTTAAACGGTATGTCTCTCCCACAAATGTTACAAATAAGGACTCCAGGTGGACATTAATAGACACGGAATGCCAGGTAGGCCCGTTAGATGACAATTCTCACAGTTAAGCCAGTACGAGAAGTTCGCAACCATCGGTATGCAAATGCAGGCTGGTTGACACACAGTGTGGCTCGCCAAGTCGATCATTTGTAGTTGTAACACCCCATCCATCACTTATCTGGTTGTGGTTAGTCAATTACCCCAGGTAATTGACTAACAGATCAACAGAGAGCCGCAATGTCGGATAACGCAAAGAAAGTAATAAGGCCCTGTGACTCCTGATTGAACTGTGGTGGCAGTGTTCACATTGATTGATTTAGAATTGATCCCTTTTAATTAGAAAGGGGTGCACATTTATGTTATATTCAGCTATTGAACACCAGATGCAAATGTTGAACATAAAATTAATTAAGAAAGTGACGTGGAATTTCAACTACTTGATTGAAAACAGATGCAGTCGATTAGCACAGATTTATTTTAACTCATGACCTTCAATCATCACATTACATGACTCTCCTAACAGGCAATGGTAATAAATTGCGTTTACATGGAGTAAAGTGCGATAAATCAAAAGTAATTCCTTTCGACTGACCCAGGAGTAATGCGAAGTGCGAGAAGAATTCTACAATACATGGCCCATCAAACCCTCGTGGGAACTTTGCCGACGTGATCCAACAAATTAATCAGTGGCCGGAGCGGGCGCATCTATTCACTTCTAACTATCTCAGTACATAACTGAACAAAAACTTTCCATCTCCAAGCTCAGTCGTTCCATTTGCTAAGTCCTAAACTGCAGAGATGCTCACTCTCTCTCAGGCAAGCTGAGTAAAGAACGTCACATCCGCACTCTAGGCTAGCTGGGAACAAAAGACCTCTACGGGGACCTCTCCCAGTCCACTCTTCGCCTCGGTTTCCCCTCCAGCAAAATCACTTACGCCAATTGCAGTGCAAGTCGCGTTAATTATGCGTCGCTTCCCAGCGCCGACCAATGCCTGCTCTGGGAAGTGAACAAATTCCCAAAAAAATTCCCTTGCTCTCAACTTCTGCTGTTTAGCTCCTCCCAGGCCACCCATCGAGATTAGTGTCTGCACAAAACAACAATGTTTCGGGAATTCTGACTCCCAGGAGAGTATTTCAAATTCCTCGGTCCTATGTTCCCATCAGAGGCCGGCGTATTTTATTCTGCCACTCTTCACCTGATTTATTTCAGACACTGTGGACCGTGAATTCAGCGTGAAGTTACTATAGGCAGGAACACGCATATTTCGGCTTCAGTTGACTGCTCCACCGTAGCTTCGCGCGGCTTACTCGCATGTTTCACTAAAAACGAGATGACGACATTTCTCATCATGCGTACAAGTGCTCCATCTGCTTCCCGGTACACCAGCATGGGGTCAACCACCCACTCACTGTCACTCATCTTAAGGCAGCTGGAGGCCGTGCCCCTTTACCGTTTTCTCAGAACTTGAGCCTCCCTAAGCTGCCTATTGTCGCTTCCCTTCGCCTCTCCCCAGGCAGCCATGGTCAACTCTGTATACCTCCCTGGGATAAACTAGCCTCCAGTAAATCTACACGTTTCCACAAAGTTTTTCATGTCATGTGAATTACTTTAAAACCGTCACCCAACATTAATTATGCCAATATGTCCATACTATACCCTCTACAAGATGCATTGTGCCTTGTCAGTTATTTTTGTTCAGCCCTACTGTTAGCTCAACGTGAGTTAGGTGATCTGTAATGACTTCATGTAAGGGGCATAGTTCTTGCCATCTTACATAGTGGTTATCACATTTTGGGAGCACTGGATACGAGATGCTACCCACATGTGACGCATTGGATCTGGAACTACCAGGAAGACGACGAGGTGAGAGGTTCGAAGGAACGGGTGGCAAGCGGTCAGACATGCTACGCTGACTCGCTTCACGATTCAGGAATCCTTGTGTACTGCAATTAACATCGAAACATCGGCGACTTCGTCTACAATGTTGCCAGGCTAGAACGATGTGGACAGCCGCAAACTGGAAAAACATGGTGTATAATGACTAATCCCAATTCGTTTTTTGGATGGATGATAACAGCATGTGGGTGTGGAGGCAGCCTAGTGAACGGTACAGTTTGATTTACGTCGTCAGTCATCACACCATCCACACAACCGGCGTAATAGTTTGGAGGCCCTTAACCTACAATATCCGGTCCCCTCTAATTGTGGTACGTGGAACCCTAACGAGTCAGCATTATGTTGATGACATTCTTCGAATGTAGGAACTTTCCTACATGGTCTGTGTGGAGTACTTTTCCAGCATGATAAATCTCAACCACAAACAGCTCGAGTTGCTCAAGACTTCCTATGCCATTTTCCAACTCTTCTATGTCCAGCCTGCTCCCAGGATTTGTCCATACTATAAGGCATGCGTCGGACAGGATGATGTCATGTCACTCAGTACATCATTTGGAGATGGTTGTTCAAGATTTGTGGGACAATCTACCTCAGCACAATACCAGGTCTCTTATCAACTCGATGCCAGACCGTGCTGTGGCACGAAAAGCGGCTAAAAGTGGCTCAACATGTTATTGATATTGAACCACTATTTAAAAAAATATTCCATTCCAACTTGGTATTGTTGTACCACAACGTTCTATTGTTATCAGACGTATTTAAAAACAGTCGAGGGTTGCCCAGTGTTCTTTATTAACTTAAGAACGACGCGTTTCGCCTGTATAGGGCACCATCAGGTGACATAAAAGATCAGAATTTTTGTCCAAAACATCCGCAAAGAACGTACGATGCCGGATAAAAACTGTCTTGATTCTAGGATGAAATGAATAATCTGTAGTATTATGCCTAACAAAGTCTCATCTGTAGTATTATGTTTCATAGATTTCATTTGGATTCATTGCTCCCCTCTTGGTGCGCTATTTTCATTGTGGCTAAGTGTATACAGGGTGTTACAAAAAGGTACGGCCAAACTTTCAAGAAACATTCCTCACACACAAATAAAGAAAAGATGTTATGTGGACTAGTGTCCGGAAACGCTTAATTTCCATCTTAGAGCTCATTTTAGTTTCGTCAGTATGTACTATACTTCCTCGATTCACCGCCAGTTGGCCAATTGAACGAAGGTAATGTTGACTTCGGCGTTTGTGTTGACATGCGACTCATTGCTCTACAGTACTAGTATCAGGCACATCAGTACGTAGCATCAACAGGTTAGTGTTCATCACGAACGTGGTTTTGCAGTCAATGCAATGTTTACAAATGCGGAGTTGGCAGATTCCCATTTGATGTATGGATTAGCACGGGGCAATAGGCGTGGCGCGGTACGTTTGTATCGAAACAGATTTCCAGAACGAAGGTGTCCCGGCAGGAAGACGTTCGAAGCAATTGATCGGCATCTTAGCGAGCACGGAACATTCCAGCCTATGACTCGCCACTGGGGAAGACCTAGAACGACGATGACACCTGCAATGGACGAGGGAATTCTTTGTGCTGTTGACGATAACCCTAATGTCAGCGTCAGAGAAGTTGCTGCTGTACAAGGTAACGTTGACCACGTCACTGTACGGAGAGAGCTACGGGAGAACCAGTCGTTTCCGTACCACGTACAGCGTGTGCAGGCACCATCAACAGCTGATGGGCCTCCACGGGTACACATCTGCGAATGGTTCATCCAACAATGTGTCAATCCTCATTTCAGTGCAAATGTTTTCTTTACGGATGAGGCTTCATTCCAACGTGATCAAATTGTAAATTTTCACAATCAACATGTGTGGGCTGACGAGAATCCGCACGCAGTTGTGCAATCAAGTCATCAACACAGATTTTCTGTGAACGTTTGGGCAGGCATTGTTGGTGATGTCTTGATTGCGCCACATGTTCTTCCACCTACGCTCAATGGAGCACGTTATCATGATTTCATACGGGATACTCTACCTGTGCTGCTAGAACATGTGCCGTAACAAGTAGGACACAACATGTGGTTCATGCACGATGGAGCTCCTGCACATTTCAGTCGAAGTGTTCGTACGCTTCTCAACAACAGATTCGCTGACCGATGGTTTGGTAGAGGCAGACCAATTTCATGGCCTCCACGCTCTCCTGACCTCAACCCTCTTGACTTTCATTTATGGGGGCATTTGAAAGCTCTTGCCTACGCAACCCCGGTACCAAATGTAGAGACTCTTCATGCTCGTATTGTGGACGGCTGTGATACAATACGCCATTCTCCATGGCTGCATCGGCGCATCAGGGATTCCACGCGACGGAGTGTGGATGCATGTATCCTCGCTAACGCAGGACATTTTGAACATTTCCTGTAAGAAAGTGTTTGAAGTCACGCTGGTACGTTCTGTTGCTGTGTGTTTCCATTCCATGATTAATGTGATTTGAAGAGAAGTAATAAAATGAGTTCTAACATGGGAAGCAAGCGTTTCCGGACACACGTCCACATAACATATTTTCTTTCTTTGTGTGTGAGGAATGTTTCCTGAAAGTTTGGCCGTACCTTTTTGTAACACCCTGTATAAATGACACAGAAGACATCGTAGATTCCCTGAGGCTTTTCGTGGATGATGCTGTTTCAGAACCATCTGAGCTAAAGCATTTCTGCCTGATGCCACTATTTTTTTATTTCTTTCATGCACTAGTTAGTGCCTGTCGCATGCGACTACCGATGCTATTGCAAGACCGAGACCTCTAGTTGTAGAGTGAAATACTACAAATGTGCTTTGTGGCAGTCACTCTCAGCGTGCAAGCCAGCAGTCGATGTGCAGGCTGTGCCACTTGATTGTAGGAGATTCTGGCATGCGGTTTCTTTATATTGGCCACATGAGATCATTGACAATCAAACTAAATACATCGAAGTTACTGTAACGTAAGTTTAAGTTTCTGCTACTGCTTTTATGAGTACGAGGGGACCCTAGTTCTAAATAATGACACTATTTGGAATAAATGTAGTAACTGGCATAAGAGTGGCTGTGATAATGAAACGAAAACATCTTTAAAGAAGGAAGCGAACGACATGAAATAATATCATGAATTTGTGATACATCTTTGTATAAACATTTCCAAGTGTCCAAAATTGCATTTTGCATTCGGAATGTTTCACCCAGCTTGTATGACAGGCAGAGATCAAAATCCTTGTGGAGTGCACATGAGGGTTTTTTAGGCTAGACCGTAGTTTGAGGTACTTTGAAGAACACTTGCCAGCAGATACGCAGCAAGGAAAGTGAGGCAGCGTTGACAGTAAAGACACTCAGACCGTCAAAATTTTATCAGTAAATTGTCGAAGAATTCGTAAGAAAGTTCCCGAATTCCAGGAAAGTTCTCACACTCAAATTTTTCTTGTGACCGAGAGCTGTCTGAAAGCCGAAGTGGAAAGCTTAGTGTTGAATGTGGCAGTGAAGTTATCTGGTAACATAAGACAGGTCTGCGTGAAACCAAGCTAATTGTTGAAATTTTTACCAGCCACCCGATTTTGCTGTGACAATTCCAGAGTCATCCAAAGAATGTTTATGATCATTAGCGCATAAATACCCAGATTATGCTTTATAGGTGTAGGCGACTTTGACCTGCCGGATATAGACTGGGATGTCAATGGATTCATTGCGGAGGTTAAAGACAGACTTTTGATTACGATTTCTAAAGACTGTCTTGAGCAGTTACTTCGCCAGCTCAGACGCAATGGAAGTATCTTAGACCTTCTAACTACAAATAGATCTAACATTATCGACAACGTCAGTATGGAAACGGGGATTAGCGAACACGACATAATTATAGCAACCAAGGTTACGAAACTTAAAAACCAGTTAAGAAGCTAGCAGAGAGTTACTGCTAGAAGGAGCAGATAAGCAGTTGTTAGCATCTAACTTAGAAAGTGAACTGACATCACTAAGGTCTAATAAGACGGACGAAGAGGAATTATGGATGAAGTTTAAGCAGATTGTAAACCGTAGTCAGTGTAGTATGTGGATTAGGGACAGAAAAGACCAACCACGGTTTAATAAGAAGACTAGAAAAATGGGTTGGGTTGTTGGTGGAACTAGATGTCATCGGTCTCATCGGAGTAGGGAAACACGGGGAAGGAAGTCGGCCGTGCCCTTTCAAAGGAACCATCCCAGCATTTTCCTGGAGCGATTAAGGGAAATCACGGAAAACCTAAATCAGGATGGCCGGACGCGGGATTGAACCGTCGTCCTCCCAAATGCGGGTCCAGTGTGCTAACCACTGCGCCATCCCGCTCGCTTTAGGAAAAGGCTGAGGAAGCAGAGGCTGTTGCACTCTCGGTTGAAAAGAGAACGCGCAAATGACGAGAAGCAAAAGTTAGTAGAGACTCCTGCGTCTGTGAAAAGATCTATGCGTGAAGCGTACATACAACTACTACCACCGTCATACCTTAGCAAATGGTCTTGTCGAGAACCCGGGAAAATTCTGGTCCTATATAAAATCGCTGAGTGGTTCTAAGGCAAATTATCGTAAAAATCTTAAGAAATACACCTTTGTGTTAGTGCTCTAAATAAGAACCATACATATTCAAGAATTTAACACACCTCTCGACAAGCTGACAAATTCCTCTACACAAAATTCTACCGCCGGAGATTTTGCTGCCTATAGTCTTCCGCCTAAGAAACAGCAGTCCCTGTGTTATTAAGGAACATTGCATCGTACGTCTTAATAACACTGCTGTTTCGTATTCATTCGTCAATATCAGGCCCTCGACTCTCAATAAATTTGTCCTTCCTTGACGGGACTATATCTAATCTACGAGTTCAGGTTGTGACACATGGACGACGAGTTATGGAAGTGTGGACGGATAGCCGAGGTGCTTATGACGATCACTCGCGTAAAGCAGGATACCCGGGTTAGAGGCCCGGTCCAGCGCAAATTTTCACTGTCGTCATTCTGCGAATACATTTCGTGCATTCTGCGAATACATTTCATTCATTCTGCCGCCAGCCCATTGCAAGATCCGTTTTTGCACTAATTTCCTACATATCTATCTCTGAAAAACACGAGACTATAGCAGATGACACAGCAGATGCTGTAGAGGTGAAGGTAAACCTCCCTGTATATCGTTTGTGGTTCGTCTCACCGATCTTCCCCCCACCTGTTCTGTGCAGTGCTTTCGTAATGTCGTCGTTCGTAAAAGATATTATAGGATACTGTGAACGTTCGGAACTCCAAAAAGTGCAAAAAATAGCTCTAAGCACTATGGGAATTAACATATGTGGTCATCAGTCACCTAGACTTAGAACTGCTTAAACCTGACTAACATACGGACATCACATACATCCATGCCCGAGGCAGGATTCGAACCTGCGACCGTAGTAGCAGCGCGGTTCCGCACTGAAGCGCCTAGAACCGCTCGGCCACAGCGTCCGGCGCTCCAAAACGTCCATGTTGCTACTCGTAATACTAGAATTGGAGGCAGAAAATCTACTTTAAATAGTGATCCGGAATGCCATTACTGTTCGTTTATTGATAAGCACCGTAAAGTAACGCTCATGTACTCAGTTGACACAATTTCAAAGATCGCTGAAAGCAGCTGAGACTGAGATCAGACCAGGAGTACATCCTAAAGCCGAATGACTTGGCTTGGAGAGCAACAGACGTTACTTGCAAACTTCGTATCATATCGGAAGGACTCATACTTTGTCGGTAGCATAATAACCATCATTAATTTCTAATTACAATCAGTTTACTGCATATCTTAATAATAGTGAAGAAGCCTTAATGACTCTTAGACTGCTCCTAGCATTTTTATGTTAATAGTTGGATTCTAATATTAGTACCTGATATAGTGAGAGTATTAGTTTCATGTCTTTATATAGACTAGAACTAGGACGAAACTAAGACTAAAATAATCCGTTTTTTCATATCATATTTATTTTGTGAAATAGTTTTCTGTTTGGCCCGACGGTTCGTATACCGGCATTCCTAATGCGATGAAGATGGGTCGTTTTTCGGCGTTCCAACTACGAAAAATCTTTATCATTTTATTTTGGGCAGATAATACCACTTTATATAGGATAGTAGAATATTGTAATCTTTATTTGGGATGTAATTGTGCTTTCTTTGTGAAGGTAATGGCTCGTGTGAGCTCAATAGAGAGTTCGCCATTTTAGCATTTCTTCTTTTTCTCGTGACTTTTCCGCAGTTGCGCAGGATCGACGTGATTATTAACGGGTCTGGTATGGTTAGTTTTAAGGAGTGTGCGGAGGCACTTCCTTTTGCTATCCTGTTACCCAATGGCACCGAAAGGTGTGTACTCCAAGTGTCTGCGTGCATTGTTATTTACGTGAAATTGTGTGAAAGTTCTGCTGAATGTTTTCGAACCGTGTAACTGAGGCGGCACTTGAATATAAACTTGGCATTCTCCTAGTCGGATGTGGGAACCCGCATATAAACCACAGACTGGCTCGCACAGATACTCGTATTTTACCCGCCGGGAGTATTCGATCTGAAAGCGGCGCTTTGACACTCTCAGCTGTCTGTCAGAGAGAGGGGCACGGCTCCGTTTCACCATGTGCATAACAATTATTTGCATATTTTTAAATTCTTACATCTTATTTTCTTTAATGATGTGAAACAGTAGATAACATTTCTCCTTATTATTTCATGAGGTTTTCTTCTGCTGGTTAGGTATGCTAACTATTTTCTCATTACTCTTCTGAGGTCAGTGACGTAATAATCATTATTCTAATAACCAACAGTTAAGTAAAGTTTGTTCAGTTGGACTGTACACCATATTTAGAACTAATCCACCGATTCTCTGTGGGCTACTCAAAACTTCGTGGAACCTTTGTCTTTGTTGTGTGTGATTTGCACTACTTCACAAACAATTTACATAAGTGTTTGTAAAACTAAACTGCCTACACATCTCGCCACTGGTAAGTTATTGCCTTAAATTTCTAACACGATCAGGTTCCAGCGATCACTGTCATTTTTCCATAGCCTATTACATAGGGGAACGTTACGCTCTTCGTCCTTTGTCTGCCATTCTTGTTGTTCCCTCTTGGTTCTTGCAAATGTTGTGTATTGCCCATCTTCAGTATACTTCTATTTTTCTGAGAATTTTTAACATCTTGCACCAGTATACAATGCCGAACATTTTTTTGTTGGTCAACAGATCCAAAGAAAATGACTCGATTATTCTTGGTCATCTCAGAGTTGTCTCTGTTGCCTTCACCTTTCCTTAAGCCAAACTGACCGTCATCTATCAGCTCCTCGAATTTCTGTTCCATTATTCTGTCAGCAACTCGAATGCGTGGAATGTTAAGCTGTTTGTGTGATAATTCTCACAATTACGTGCCGCTGCAGAATTTGGGACCCTGTGAATGACGTTTTACTGAAATTCTGATAGTGTGCCTCCAGTTTCAAAGATTCTACGCACTAACTTGAATAGTCGTTCGGTTGTTAATTCCCTCAATGACTTTAAGAGGTCATAGGGAGTAATATCTATCTCTTCGCCTCTTTTTGATTGCAGATATTCCAAAACCCTGTACCCTCTATGCCTCATATATCAACTCCTATATCTTCACTTATCACGTCACTAGGGAAGTCCTCCCTCTCGCAGAGGACCTGAATATACTCCTTCCATTTACCCGGTCTCCACTTTGCGTTTAACAGTGGAATTCCCGTTGCACTGTTAATGTGTACGAGCTTCCTATTACTTCACCGATGGTTCTTTTGACTGTTGGATATGCTGAATCGGTTTTCCAATTTCTTCTCATTTTTCTTGTGGACATTTCGGCTCAGCATCTCTGTATTTCCTACTTACTTCATTTCTATGTGACTTACATTTCTGAACATTTTTCTATTTACTTCCTTCGGCGTTCAAGAGAAATTCCCTGTCGGCAAATAATCCCACTACCCAGGCATAATTAACGTAGAATAACGAAATTTGGGGAATACATTTGACTAGGTATTATATTTAAGTCATCAACATTGCAAAATCACAGCTTAATGTAAGTACAAGAAAAATCTTTGCAAGGGTGAAATGCTGTTACATTAATCACAGATATAATTGCCAGATAATTGAATGCAACCATGCAAACGTGCATTAATTGCGTCGTACAAGTGCCACATGTCAGTTTGTGGAACTGATTTCCACGTCTGTTGCACTTGGTCGGTGAATACAGGGACAGTTAATTTGGGTTGTGGTTGAGGCTGCAGTTGCAGTCCCATGATGTCCAATCATGCTCGACTGAAGACGGGTCTGGTGATGAAGAAGGCCAATGCAACAAATCGACACTCTGTAGAGCATGTTGGATTACAACGGCAGTACGTGTGCAAAAGTTATCCTGTTGGAAAATCCCCTCTGGAAAATCCCCTCTGGAATGCTCTTCATGAATGGCAGCACAACAGGCCGGTTCATCAGACTGACTTACAGAACTGCTGTCTCGGTGCATGGTATAGCCAAGAGAGTTCTCCTGCCGTCATTCGAAGTCCTACCCCAGACCGTATCCAGTGTGTTTTGGCCACAGATAAGTGTGTCGCAGGCCCTCAACTGGCCTCATTCTAACAGACAAACCCCATCACAGGCTCTGAAGCAAAAGCAGCTTTTATCAAAAAACACAACATGCCTCCACCCTACCCTCCATTGAGCTCTCGCTTGACATCACTGAAGTCCCAAATGGCGGTACTTTAACGTTAGTGGAATGAACGCTACAGCGCGTGTGGTTCGGAGCTGTACTTGAAGCAACCGATTTGAAACAGTTCGTCGTCTCAGTGTGGTGCCAACTTACACTCAAGTTACTGATGCAGACAAAGTACGACGCGCCAGAGACATACGCCCCAATACGACGGACTTCCATCTTGGTAGCCCGACGAGGCGGTCCGGAGCAGGGTCTTCTTGGGAACGTACCTTCCTGCGATCACCGCTGCCAGCATTCATAATCAGTTGCTACGTTCCTGCCAAGTCTTTCTACAATATCACAGAAAGGACAACAGCAAGTTTCTCGTAGCCCAATTACACGACCTTGTTCAAACCCACTGAGCTGCTGATAACGGTGTCTTCGTCTTGTTGAAGGCTTTCTTGACTAACATCAACTCCTGTAACACAAATCTCAATTACAAATAAGCCTCACGACAGCTACAATGCATATTTAAAGGTAATCTGTTTCGCTTCCTCATAGTGGCACCACTGCCGTCACACTAATGCCGCTGGCGCGAAATCTGAATAGACGACATTATTCAGATGAAAAAACACGCCACCACTTTTTCGTTTATGTCGCACAACTTATTCTTTGTATTGGGACTGTTTTTCATCCGTTAATGAATTTCTTCCATTATCCAAGGTTTCTTCACATTTGTCTTCCTTGTACGTATGTTTTTTTTGTCAATCTTCTGTAAATATCCTTTCCACTGGTTTCCATTCCTCTTCAATTGAACTGCCTACTGTGCTATCCACTGTCGCAGAACTAAAAGTTTAAGAGAACTTGAAAGAAATCTCGTCATTCTTCAGTATTCAACTTCTATCCCCACTAGCTCTTCCGCACTATTTTCTTAAACATCTACCATCCTTCACCATCATTGAAGTGTGATCCGAGTCTGTATTTTCTCCTACTTGCAATTTACAATCCCCTACCTGATTTCATAATATCTGACTAGGCACGATGTAATCTAGCTCGAATCTTCCCTTGTCTCCAGGCCTTTTCCAAGCGTACGTCCTCCTCTTGTGTTTTTTGAACTGTGTATTCACCATTACTAACTGAAATTTATTGCGGAGCTCAAGTAGTTTTCCTCCTCTCTAATTCCTGCTACGAAGCCTGTAGCTCTGTCTTCCATTCCTTCCCCTATATTTTCATTCCATCAAAAATGGTTCAAATGACTCTAGGCACTATGGGACTTAACATCTGAGGTCATCAGTCCCCTGCAGTTACAACTACTTAAAACTGACTAACCTAAGAACATCACACACATCCATGCCCGAGGCAGGATTGAACCTGCGGCCGTAGCAGTAGCGCGGTTCCAGACTGAATGAAGCACCTAGAACCGCTCAGCCACAGCGGCCAGCCCATTCCGTCATCCAATGATTATTAGACTATTGTCTGCCCTATTATTAATCATCTCCCCTTAATCTCCTCCCTTTAGTATCCTCGTATACTTCATCTCTTCTACATCTGCTTGTAACGTTGTCATTTATGCCATAACTATAGTTAGAATTTCAATCCATTCGCTGAGTGCGAATTTCTTGACATCAATTATAATGGAGCTGGATGTATCAGTCAATTGTGACATATGAAAATATATGTCGGAACGGGACTCGAACCCCGATATCCCACGTAATGAAACCGTTCGCATTAACCATTCGGCTATATGTGCACGCTTCTCGTTCCGACCCAAACCTCAACTCTTGTTGCTGGCGTTGCTTTGTTGAAGACTCTGATGTGAACAACTGCATCACTGAACTGTTCACAATAACCATCTGCTTGCCGTACATTCCTATTCCTTTTCATAGACAATACGGTTATTCCTGCCTGCTGTTGACAATACGCTACAGTCGTCTGACCAAAATCAAAATTTTGGTATTCCACGCTCCGATTCATAGAGTGGTCCCCTTTTGTTGGCTAACCAGTTTTTGGATCTTGGCTACCTCACCCTGGCAGTCCACACCCTTTGATCCGAATGTTGGACTGATCCAGAATAAAATGCCAAGAGAGAGCTCTCTCAATTACAGTTTCCATGCACATCATGTGAGTCTAATTCAGTGGTTTCCATTGCCTCCTTTATCCTCATTCTATTGATCATTGTTGATTCTTCTTTCCTCGACAGTCGGCTTCCCACCCTAGGGGCAAGGGGTTTCCCTGAAAATTTGCGTGCACCTCCGCTCTCTTTAACAAGGCTACTGACGCCACGAGGGTGATTCGTCAGTCCGGAAGTATATGTGCACCACACTGAACGTGCCGCCCATGATGATTTGATTATTAATCAAAGGCCCTATCTCTAGACCCTGCAACAAACGTGAAAAACAAGCACAAAGTTTTAGACATGACTACTACCAGCAGTCACTGGGTTCCTCGGTTGAGCACCTATACTCAAACAGCCAGCCGAGGAGAGGCAGCTGTGCAACATGTTGCAGCTGTCTCAGGCCAGTCAACATCACATCTTCAGGCGCCTAATCACCATGGAGAAGTTCTGTTTTTTTGCTGTGATCCCGAAACAAAGCAGGAAAGTAAGCAGTGGAAAACTGTGGTTTCACATCTCGAGTGGCCGTCTAAATCACCCCACCACACTGCCTTCGAAAATATTTTGAACTGTTTGGAACAGCGGGTTAAACAGATCAATCAACGCTGTAGCACTCTCGTAGCTCTACAGGATCTAATCATCGAGTCTACCCGAAGAAGCATTCGGACTCTCCCCCTCACCGAACTGAGGCCGTTACATAGGACAGGCGGTGTTACAACGCATTAGCACGATCTTCCAACGGTGTGACCATTTTTTTTCTGGTGTGCTTATCAATGTCCATGAGAGAAGAACAAATAATATCATCTCTGCATTCCAGTGGTCAGTGGGTTCATAAATGTTGTTTCTATGTTTTTTCTTTGTGTTTGGTTACGTGATGTTGCTGTACCAAACCTGTTTTAAATGATGAGGAACTGCAGATTGCATGAAACTGGTGCACAGGCATAGCAGAGAAAAGGGAGATCAGCCATTGTGAAACACAGCAATGTCTGATTTCATCACATGATGACACCCTAAGGGCAAATCGAATCTGGAAAGCTACACTGGTGTTCCCAGAATGATGTTTTTCCTCTGTAGCCTGAGGTTTGGCACTTCGTAAGTTTCTGGCAGACTAGTACCATGTGCCGGACATGTACTTCAGTGCCGAAACTTGACTCTAGAGTGGAAACTTGCCACCATCGTGGCAACATATTTTACAGACAATTTTCTATTAGCTCCATTATTAATATGTATTGTAGATCATAACGCAGCATGACATTGTACTCAAAAAGGTTATTCTGTCCACTTTCTCTTTTATATACACGTTCCATGACATAACTTTAAATGCCCTATCATAAACTGTTAAAGATTCTGAAGCAAGTTTTATCAAAAACAATAGTATACAGTAGGATTCGTATTTTGCAGTACGGCCATTACCTCAACCTTGTTTTATATCTGAAGCATAAACACAATTTATTCTTTATACTGCCACCAATTACACGAGAGAGCTTCTGACAAGAGAAATACAGTAACAGTAATGCCGTATGGTGCAGAGGTCTGGTACAAATCTTTACAATCGGACACGACTTCGGTGATTTGCATGTCGCTGACACGACTCAACGAAAGTGGAGGGGGGGGGGGGACTCTGTAAGATAAAGCTCGTTCAATATTTCTTGAAAATAATAGTTTGTCAAATCATCAATTTATTGAAACATCCCACACACCATCAATATTATTGTCAATATTTTCAGCTGACAACTCGATTTTACAAGGTTAAGAAAACGTGTGCCGCAATTACATTCGCCGTAACAATAGACAACAACGAAAAAGAGTAAATTGGTCAGAAAAAGGCTGAAAAGGGCTGAAAAGGAGGAGCGACTTGTCGCATGCTAATTTACCGACCGAAATCGCAATCACGTTCCCGAAAGATTTCATAAGCTATTGTCAGATCAGACTCGTATCGTACGAAGAATTATTAATGTCGATACGTAATAAAATAGATGAGTGGCACATTCATTAGAAATCAGTCGCTTTCAATTACAGTAATAGGTAACTTCGAGATTTCTGGCAACAGGAACGTCATTTGAATGCTTGAAGTTTAGTTATGCAATAACAGGCAACACAATTATTACGGTTTTATTGAGCCTGTCAAATAATTATATCTGCCTCGGAATGATATGTTTAAGCAACTGACGCAAAGCACATTTTTAAGTTTTGTGATAAATTTCTGAAAGTGACATACATTTTCCAGACGTCTTGCAAGTGGAAGCGTTTTTTCCGTACTGTTATGTCATTCAACAACTAACGCTATATTTTCAAATTAATAATGTAGAGGCAAAGAGCATCCTCCGTTGAACATCCTAAAGTGGTGCATTACAGAGCCTCTCCCTGAATATTTCTGTTAAAATACTGCATCTGAGGTATAATATGCACAAAAGCGAACTGAAAACAAAAACAGTGCTCACTAACGCCATGTTGGTCGTTCATGAATCTATGTCAACATATGAATGGAAGATATTGTCAAACCATCAGTACTTGAGCCCAAAATTTCAGTATGTGCTGACAGTACTGAGAATTCTTTGAGGGCCGTAATAGAACTGGGCAATAATTCTAGTATTCACAATTCATAAATACTCGTTCACAGACAATGAATATATCAACAGTTTGACAATGTTATTGAACGCGCGAGCGCCCAGCGAGATCACCAACATATTGCCCTGCGAAGGGACAGTTTACTGTACTCTACATATGGCCTTGTTCTTATGTCTAGAATGATAAAGTGGGGAAATGTTAAATTGTTACTTAACTATCGTGGACGTCATAATTTATCAGATGGTTGCCCAGAAAATAAAGCACCGCATTTTTTCTTCAACAATTCTTCATTGAACATAATGAGAATTACACACACGAAATAATGGTGTTTTATCTACATACTCTACTTTTCCACGTTATCTCCATCCCGTTCTATGGCCTTCCTCCAGCGTGAAACGTCTGTATGTCCTGTCGGTACCAATGGTGAACCCAGGTTTCATCACCTGTCACAATCCAGGACATCAAGGCCTCCCCTTCAGCTTCAAAACGTTGCAACAAATCGAGACAAATGTTTTTTTTTTCTGTGCAATTTGTGGTCCACCGATAGACACCCCTGGACTCACCTTGCACGCACTTTTGAATATCCAAGAATGTGGATAGTTGCATCGAGACTTTCTTTGCTGACAGACAGATGCAGCAACAGCTTCCGAGTTGTAATGCGTCTGTTCTCGCGAATGACAACATCGGCTCGTCGCAACATGTCAGGTGTGACAGCCGTGGTTGGTCTCCACGAGCACTACAAATCGTGGAGCTCTGATGAACCGCCTTCCGTTGACCTCACCCTCCATGCCCAGCGACTAACTGTACTTCTGTCGACAGCAGATGCTCCATATACTTTGCACAATCGTTTGCGAATATTCCCCACAGTTTGTTTCTCTGCAGTGAGGAATTCAACGATGGCTCGTTGATTGTAACGTACGTCACCTTGAGACGCCATTTTGAAACTGTCCTGCAGCTATGCTATCTATCGGAAGTGACGGAAACGACGTGCTCACTCAGGAAACTTCAGATAATACATACGTAATGTTTCGCTTTCGTAGCAATGTTTCCGGCTAAGAAAAGAATGCAATGCACTACTTTCTGAGCAACCCTCTCAGTTTACGCACTAGTTAATTAAGTTGTAAGGTCTCCAGTGACATGCCACACACAAAGTACAAAATATCCTCTTTTCCACCTTATACAGATGCTTCCATATTGCCAGGGAACCGCGCATTGGTACCAACTTCAATAGTGTAAAATTTGCGAAGGCTTAATAAACTAGAATTAAAACGTGTGTGCTCTTTTGACTTCATTTCTATTTTAAATTTGATGTCAAACGTCTTAAATTTCCTTTTTTGGAAGTTCAAAAATGGTTCAAATGGCTCTGAGCACTATGGGACTTAACTTCTGAGGTCATCAGTCCCCTAGAAATTAGAGCTACTTAAACCTAACTAACCTAAGGACATCACACACATCCATGCCCGAGGCAGGATTCGAACCTGCGACGTAGCGGTAGCGCGGTTCCAGACTGAATCGCCTATAACCGCTCGGCCACTTCGGCCGGCTTTATAAACAATTTTTTAAATAAATATAATTTGTGTTAAATTTTTGGAAGATTAAAACTGTTACGAGCATTAACCATTCAGCCTTATCTCTACAGTTCCATGATGGTAATCGAGGCGGGTGTGCAATTGAATGTGCGCAACGGAAAATAATAAACGCCAAAATGATGATTTGGCCGTGTCTGACTACCCCCTGAAGGAGATCTTACGATTTCTTAATGCTTTTTTTTTGCAAATAAATTACAATCTCAACATAAATGAATGATGAAGCCAGCTAACACTACTAAATAATAAACATTGTTGTTCAATAAATATTTATTATAGATTAAAATCAACCCTTCAAGTACATTTGTCTATATTTCCTAACTGAAATTATTAATCAGTTGCCTAACTCTGCCCCTTATTATGTCTTCACGGTCTAATATCACTAACGCGAAATGACTCACATCAACTACCTACCAAACGCTAGAAGATGCTACTTTCATGGATGATCTACGGTGGCGTGGAACCTCAGTGGAAATAAACTAACGTGATCACACCTGTTTAGCTTTATAGCCCTAATAAGCCGAAGCAATTTGCAATATCACCGTATGTACTGCGTCGGGTGCGACGAAGTGATGGTTCTCGTACTCGTCTGCGACGATGGAAGAACTCCAGCCTCAAATAAGCGCTTCCAAACACTACGACGGCAGAAGGCGGTCCTCTCGCTAATATATTCTAATATTGTCTTCTCCTCTCTGTGTTCTACAGGCGAGAAACGCGAACTCCCAGCCACAAGGACGGAGTTCAGATAACTTCTCAACGTTAGTATAGGCAGAATAAGTGCTCTGAATTACTGAACGCTGCGTACTCAACGACGACTTCCAACCCGGAAGTGAAGTCCAGAATCGTACAGGTTCGCAACAGTACAGTGCCCAACGGTTCTAACTACAAACTCTCCTGAGAACAAAGACAGCAAGTCTGTACCAACAAAGCTGTTACCGAGCGACTGTCACAAACGTGCGCTCACAACGGAAGACCTCGTCTCTCCACCACTGGCTGCCCAGAAAGACTCGGTTATCCACCTTCGTAATTCCGAAAACCTATCATATTCCCGAAACCACGGAATATTCGCCCTCTCTACAGATTCTTCCGAACGCCGACCAACAATATTTTAGTCTTTTGTCGTCCAGCGCGGAAGGTTTGCGAGGAAAAACCTATACTCGTACAATGGTACGATTCCGAGTAAAAATCCTTGGAAACAACCCACCGTGCGTGGTTTTCGACCTGCCGCTTCTTCGTTCCTCTCACTTGCGCCCATGATTTGCAGAGTTCCCGGTTATCCTTCTGGCCCTGCTACAATAGCGGCCGACTGTCACCCTATTGTGCTCCAGAGTTCAGGTACCACGATGTCCGTCTAGCTACTTCCTTTTTTGAGCAGGACGAACAGCTGTGATAGCCGTCCACCCAGAGCTTGAGTTCTGCCTGCCGTTTCATCTCGACTGGCGTTCCAACCTCTACTAGTCTAGGCAATCATTCATTATGCCGTTCTGATAATAAAGACAATCCGTCACCTTTCCACATCTACTCCTATATCCATACTCCGCAAGCCACCAGACGGTGTGTGGCGGAGGGTACTTTGAGTACCTGTATCGGTTCTTCCTTCTATTCCAGTCTCGTATTGTTCGTGAAAAGAAAGATTGTCGGTATGCCTCTGTGTGGACTCTAATCTCTCTGATTTTATCGTCATGGTCTCTTCGTTAGACATACGTAGGAGGGAACAATATACAGTTTGACTCCTTGGTGAAGGTATGTTCTCGAAACTTCAACAAAAACCCGTACCGAGCTACTGAACGTCTCTCTTGCAGAGTCTTCCACTGGAGTTTATCTATCATCTCCGTAACGCTTTCGCGATTACTAAATGATCCTGTAACGAAGCGCGCTGCTCTCCGTTGGATCTTCTCTATCTCATCTATCAACCCTATCTGGTACAGATCCCACACCAGTGAGCAGTATTCAAGCAGTGGGCTAACAAGTGTACTGTAACTACTTCCTTTGTTTTCGGATTGCATTTCCTTAGGATTCTTCCAATGAATCTCAGTCTGGCATCTCCTTTACCGACGATTAATTTCATGTGGTCATTCCATTTTAAATCACTCCGAATGCCTACTCCCATATAATTTATGGAATTAACTGGTTTGAGTTGCTGACCTGCTATATTGTAGCTAAATGATAAGGGTTCTTTCTTTCTATGTATTCGCAGCACATTACACTTGTCTACTTTGAGATTGAATTGCCATTCCCTACACCATGCGTCAATTCGCCGAAGATCCTCCTGCATTTCAGTACAATTTTCGATTGTTACAACCTCTCGATATACCACAGCATCATCCGGAAAAAGCCTCAGTGAACTTCCGATGTCATCCACAAGGTCATTTATGTTTATTGTGAACAGCAACGGTCCTACGACACACCCCTGCGGCACACCTGAAATCACCCTTACTTCGGAAGACTTCTCTCCATTGAGAATGACATGCTGCGTTCTGTTACCTAGGAACTCTTCAATCCAATCACACAATTTGTCTGATAGTCGATATGCTCTTACTTTGTTCATTAAACGACTGTGGGGAACTGTATCGAACGCCTTGCGGAAGTCAACAAACACGGCATCTACCTGGGAACCCGTGTCTATGGCCCTCTGAGTGTCGTGGACGAATAGCGCGAGCTAGATTTCACACGATCATCTTTTTCGAAACCCATGCTGATTCCTACAGAGTAGATTTCTAGTCTCCAGAAAAGTCATTATACTCGAACATAATACGTGTTCCAAAATTCTACAAGTGGTCGACATTAGAGATATAGGTCTATAGTTCTGCACATCTATTCGACGTCCCTTCTTGAAATCGGGGATGACCTGTGCCCTTTCCCAATCTTTTGGAACGCTACGCTCTTCTAGAGACCTACGGTACACTGCTGTAAGAAGGGGAGCAAGTTCCTTCGCGTACTCTGTGTCCAGCAGCCTTTCCTCTTTTAAGCGATTTTAATTGTTTTTCTATCCCTCTGTCATCTATTTCGATACCTACCATTTTGTCATCTGTGCGACAATCTTTCATGCAATAAGCGTTAACAATTATTTCCCAGGTGTACGTGACAATGTCAGTTTCCTTTAAATATTCGTATATACGATTTACAACCTAACAAATGATACGTAATGGTGGTTGTAGTTCACGGCAAAGTATGTGGATGAGTGTTTGTAAGGTGCAGCATTATAACCACCTTAGACTGTCACTTACAGCGAACCTTGTCACGATTTGCTGAATTTATTAAATGAAATTTTAAACATATTAACTCACACAATACTATCTGCCGCGGTATACGTTATTTACATATTTGGAATAGTTCATAAAATATTGAAGCTGACCCTGTCTCGTGGTACTGTCTTTATTAAAACAGAGAATGACGAGTAGCGTCAGCGGTCATGCTTGGAATTTGCTGGGCCACCGTGTATATTGCAGACGTAGCTGGCGGGATGAGTAGAGCAGCACTAGAGACGGCGCGGCCGACTGCTCGCAGCGGAATGTGATGACCGCGAGTGAAATGCCTGTCGTCGTGTGGGCTAGCCGGGCTGGTCACGCTGCAGACGGCGGCCCGGTGGTCGCGCCGGCCAGCCAAGCGTTCCCTGGGGGCCGCCCACGCCTGGCGTGCCCTGCTGCTCGTGCCGTCCGGGATTACGGGCCGCGTGCGCATGCGCGCTGCGCAGTGTGCGCGGTCACCAGTGACTAGGCACCCAGCACTGCGACCATCGAGCCCTGCCGAGGTGCGAGCTGGCGTCTGTAGACTCTGATCGCGAGGATTGTTACCACTTATCAGGGATACGACGACTTAAGCCGTCCTCTTACGAGTTGTAAAAACGCACGTGGACGGTTACATCACAGCGTGGAATTTGAGGCCCTGCGGAAATACGGGCTCCGAAACGAAATAGTGACGTCAGACTAGTCTGCCTGTCTGCCATTCTTCGCGAACGCCCGGCTCCGTGCTGTAACCACGGGATATCAATATATTGACTAAGCTGAACACACTAAAGGTGTGCACTTAAACGCTCTGCTAAGAATTATTAAACTCATCTGAAATAATTAGCCGCTGCCCCCGGAGACGGCTGCTGGGACTCGTAGGACCTGCACTGTCACGTACTCTGAAGTACGCGTCGCGACCTTTCTCGTGCGCCTACGATGTAATACCACGTTTCGCTACAATGCGGAGCGTGAAATAGACTCAGGAACGTCAGGTTTTTGCCTCGTGGAAAGGACCATAGCCATTGAGATACAACACCTTTCTACGTCACTCGCAGAACTCAGGAGCCGCAATATTGCACTGAGTTTTCTTTATATCAGCTGTTCCAGCTCATCAGCAAATTGAGGACCTCTCGAGAGCACGTCATTTAAGCTGCGATCTGTAATAATAAAATGACAAACCATACATCCGTCGGTAAATGTATTTAATTTTTTATTTTGAGCTTTCCCTCATTACAGACGCTTATCTCCAACGTAATAATTTACTCTGAAACTACAATACAAAGAATAAACGTAATTAAACTATATTTTCAAAATATTCCTCCGGGTGTTCCGGTCTTGTTTGTCTTCCTCTGCGCCCATTCTCCTCATTGTGGTTCAAATGGCTCCGAGCACTATGCGACTTACCTTCTGAGGTCATCAGTCGCATAGAACTTAGAACTAATTAAACCTAACTAACCTAAGGACATCACACACGTCCATGCCCGAGGCAGGATTCGAACCTGCGACCGCAGCGGTCCCTCGGTTCCAGACTGCAGCGCCTAGAACCGCACGGCCACTCCGGCCGGCGCTCTCCTCATTGTGTGTTGTACATTTTGGAGCCGGGTGGTCATAAGTCGACCTCTTCTTCTTCTCCCCTCCGGTACCCACTCCAGTATCAATTTTGGTATTCTGGCTTTCTCCATTCGTTGTACATGCCCGTACCACCGTAATTTCTTCCTGTCCATTACGTCATGTATTCTTTCCTTTATTTCCATTCTCCTTATTTCGATGTTACTTATCTTTTACTTCTTGGAGATTCTTGCCGATTGCCGATCCTCTCCAGAAGTCCATGTCTAGAACTTGTAATTGTGTAATCTACTTCAGGTTATTTGTCCAGGTCTCCGTTCCATACAGAACCCCCCTTTCTAAAATGGATTTGTATATTAATTTTTTAGTTCCGATCATTACATTCCTGCTCCATAAGACTGTCACATGATGTTTCTTAGTGTTATAAATTTTGTGCTATGAAAGTATAACGTTTCATTCTCATAGCACGATGGTAGGCTATCAAAAGCATGACGTTTTGATACAATTTGTCGTAGTTAAGCATCAAACGATGACATTTGTATATACAATCTTTAGATAGCTTATACCATATATTGAGTCGTAGCTGCTACTCCAATCCATAAATAATTTAATAATGTTGTGAACTGTGAAGAGAAAGATAGATTTTCGTATTCACCTGCTTTCAAAATCTTTTTCTTTTCACTTTTTTTTTCTAAATATTTCTTCTCCTTTCTTATTCATTTAACAGAAGTATTGCCCGCAGAAGTCGATGTTATTTATTGTAAATAATATTTACAAAATTTTACATAGTCACGAAAAGTTTGCACCGATCCAGAAAAACATTTACTTTATTACAGTTCCTGTCTTGGATCACATTGCTTATTTGTAATCAGGTTATTAATTTCGGACTGTAATGACCATCTCCAGACCTAGAAAATTCAAGCACACAGAGGTAGCCTGTTTTACAAAAACTCCTAACTGCACAACTATAAGGTAGAAAACAATTACAGAACAACTGTACAACATATGAGAATGCAGGCTTTCTCGGAAAATCTTGAGGATAAAATTTTCTCGGGTTGACAGCGGAGTCAATGCGTCGTTCTCCGGCAACGTATCACCAAGTTTCTTGCTTGCTATCTGCAGGGAAAGATAACCATTCCTGAGTAAAAACGTGTTGCGTTCCACGTACCACGCTTTTACATGTGATGGTACAGTCAAAATCATTAGCTTTTTCGACTTCGTCAAACCAAATTATGGCATGTAAAACGCATCACTGAAGCGTTCATAAAGCACATGAAGAGATACAGAGTTATACTGCCGTGCAGCAGCAAGAAACGTGTATCCGTCCAAACCAGCTAGATATCGCCGCTGCACGTCAGTTCACATGATTCCAAAGACGTACATTAGTTATATTCAAGTACATTAGTTATATTCAAGCATAGGCTACCAAAACTTAGTTCACTTTCTATAAAAGGAGATATAGAAGATAAAATAGAAATTATTTTGCTTCACGTCATTTAATAAATCGGAAAGAAGACTGTCTTTACACAATTACACAACCAAAGAGTTTATTTACAAAAACAATATCAGCTCACTAGTGGAAACATTACCAATTATGGACAACGCGTTCACGCAACGCGCCCGCCAAACGGGAGCTAGCAATAAACCACAGGGACGATAATAAAATGGAATAAAAATGTCACTGGACGCCGCAGCATCACTGCCCCATGCCACCCATATAAGGATCATAATTATAAAGCGTCAGTATGTTAAAATATGTGTTTTAAATTATGCAGTCTGGAAGATGTGGTAATACATATGCCGCATAAGGAATCCCACGCCACTGTACAGTATTACTGTTCATGACACTTCAAACGTTTGGCTCGTAAATAAAAGCAGTTTCTTAGTGGGCAGGCTATGCTTGTGGAATCCACTCTCTGATCAAGAGTGGATAAAATGGCTCGCAGAAAAGTGATTGGGTGACGTGAAAAGCTGTTTTCTGCTTCACATTCTTATGCTTAGGACTGTTTTGTAAAGTAGGCTACTTCTATATGCTTTTATTTTCTAGGTCTGAAGATGATTATTAGTGACTGAAATTAATAACCTGATTACATATAAATATTGAGAACCAAGACTGGAATTATAGCAAAGCAAAAAAAATTCTGTATTTGTTGCAACTCTTCTTGCAAAGGCCAATGACTGCAACGTTTCCACAGTGGCCAAAAATCTTAACGTAACTACCAGTCTACGTCAGAATGTAAACGTAGTTACACAGGGGACGTTTTTACTCTTATGATAATTTCTGTAAAATATATACAGGGTGGTTCATTGATCGTGACCGAGCCAAATATCTCACGACATAAGGGTCAAATTAAAAACTACACACAACGAAACTTGTCTAGCTTGAAGAGGGAGCCGGCCGGTGTGGCCGTGTGGTTCTAGGTGCTTCAGTCCGGAACCGCGTCACCACTACGGTCGCAGGTTCGAATCCTGCCTCGAGCATGGATGTGTGTGATGTCCTTTTTTTTGACGGGGGAAACCAGATGCCGCTGTGATTGGCCCTCTAGATGGCGCTGCCATAGGTCAAACAGATATCAACTGAGATTTTTTTAAAAAATAGGAACCCCCATTTTTATTACATATTCGTGTAGTACGTAAACAAATATGAATGTTTTAGTTGGACCATTTTTTTCGTTTGTGATAGACGGCGCTGTAATAGTCACAAACATATGGCTCACAATTTTAGACCAACAGTTGGTAACAGGTAGGTTTTTTAAATTAAACTACAGAACGCAGGTACGTTTGAACATTTTATTTCGCTTGATCCAAAGTGATACATGTACCTCTGTGAAATTATCATTTCTGAGAACGCATGCTGTTACAGCGTGATTACCTGTAAATACCACATTAATGCTATAAATGCTCAAAATGATGTCCGTCAACCTCAATGTATTTGGCAATACGTTTAACGACAATCGTCTCAACAGCGGGTAGTTGGCCTTCCGTAATGTTCGCACATGCATTCACAATGCGCTGACGCATGTTGTCAGGATTTGTCGGTGGATCACGATAGAAATATCTAACTTTCCCCACAGAAAGAAATCCTGGGACGTCAAATCCGGTGAACGTGTGGGCCATGGTATGGTGCTTCGACGACCAATCCACCTGTCATGAAATATGCTATTCAGTACCGCTTCAACAGCACGCGATCTATGTGCCGGACATCCATCATGTTGGATGTACATCGCCATTCTGCCATGCAGTGAAATATCTTGTAGCAACATCGGTAGAACATTACGTAGGAAATTAGCATACATTGCACCATTTACATTACCATCGATAAAATGGGGGCCAATTATCCTTCCTCCCATAATGCCGCACCATATATTAACCGCCGGCCAGTGTGGCCGTGCGGTTAAAGGCGCTTCAGTCTGGAACCGCGTGACCGCTACGGTCGCAGGTTCGAATCCTGCCTCGGGCATGGATATGTGTGATGTCCTTAGGTTAGTTAGGTTTAATTAGTTCTAAGTTCTAGGCGACGGATGACCTCTGAAGTTAAGTCGCATAGTGCTCAGAGCCATTATATTAACCCGCCAAGGACGCTGATGTTCCACTTGTCGCAGCCATCGTGGATTTTCCGTTGCCCAATAGCGCATATTGTTCCGGTTTACGTTACCGCTGTTGGTGAATGACGCATCGTCTCTAAATAGAACGCGTGCTAAAAATCTGTCATCGTCCCGTAATTTCTCTTGTGCCCAGTGGCAGAACTGTAGACGACGTTCAAAGTCGGGCCATGCAATTCCTGGTGCATAGAAATATGGTACGGGTACTATCGATGTTGATGTAGCATTCTCAACACCGACGTTTTTGAGATTCCCGATTCTCTTTCAATTTGTCTGCTACTGATGTGCGGATTAGCCGCGACAGCATCATCATTTGTTGTAGGTCGTGGTTGACGTTTCACATGTGGCTGAACACTTCCTGTTCCCTTAAATAACGTAACTATCCGGCGAACGGTCCGGACTCTTAGATAATGTCGTCCAGGATACCGAGCAGCATACATAGCACACGCCCGTTGTGCATTTTGATGACAATAGCAATACATCAACACGATATGCAGTTGATATCCGTTTGACTTATGGCAGCGCCATCTAGCGGGCGAACCATAGCACCATCTGGTTTCCCCCTTCAAGCTAGTATTTTCGTCTGAGGCTTATTTCGTGAGATATTTGTCCCGGTGACTGTCAATAGACCACCCTGCATACGTTACTCTTAAGAGCTGCGTCATCTTTGGATCTTGTTGGCGAATATCTTTTTCAATTATGGTGAGCAGTTTCGGAAAACTCTCCTCTCCTGTTCAACTGAAATTACGAAACGAATGACGATCTTGAAACCTATATGCTGGTAGCCAAAGAAACATCGAAAATATACGTATTAGGAATGCAGAAAATGACATTAGACGCAATACTTTAACTACATTCTATTTAAAACCGAAAATGGGATGAAGATTCAAGTGAGTCAACGAATAACTTCTAATAGTATGTATATCAAATCGTTTGCGCAGCATTATTCGCTGTTCAAGTGATCGAGGAGTTCACATTTTCTTCGTAATTTCCTCCGCTTTTCTTTGGCAATCGCTAACTGAATTACCACAGCTGTTTTATAAGCGTCCATTTTCGGAAAGAAAGTGTGTTATTAGTGTGACTCTAGCCCCAGACCGCCGCTGGAGAGCACTGTGTTTGCTAATCACGACGAGGAGCACGTTCCGTAAGGTGTAGCAGACCGTTTCAAAGCGTGTGGCAACCACGACCGATACCACGTCTGGCGTGCTTCGCAATGAGAAACTCGTCCAGTGTGAGGACAGCTTTTTCCCTGCCTACTGAACAGAAACGAATTCTACAGCTCCTTCATCTCCGAGAGCGATGAGAGCGGAAGTTACACATTTCGTACACGCCTAAAGACAGAGCAACAGTCGAGAGAACTTACAATTGTGCCCTAATGCCATCTAGACAGCGGACGTGAAAGCGAACCTGGATGTGACCTGGTCCAGGTTTTTTAGGTCATAACGTGGAATTTCTCTTTGCAGAATATTTTTAATCATGAAAGGCATAACCATAACGTCAGATTTTCGCTTCAGGAAGAACCACGTCTGCAGTAAGACAGAAGATCGCTTTTACGTCTCAAACACAACTTAGGAGACGCCATGTTGGATTACGAGATTACGCCATTTGTAGTTGAAGCCCGGGTACGATAGGTTATATTATTACTATGAATATAAGGTGTTTCAGAGCACTGGGTCATTGAGGATTTCTCAAAAACGTGTCTTTGTCTACATCTACATCTACGTGATTACTCTGCTATTCACAATAAAGTGCCTGGGAGAGGGTTCAATGAACCACCTTCAAGCTATCTCCCTAACGTTCCACTCTCGAACGGCGCGCGAGAAACGAACACTTAAATCTTCTTGCGCGAGCCCTGATTTCTGTTATTTTATCGTGATAATTATTTCTCCCAATGTAGGTGGGTACCAACAGAATGTTTTCGCTATCGAAGGAGAAAACTGGTGATTGAAATTTCATGAGAAGATCCAGTCGCAACGAGAAACGGCTTTGTTTTAATGATTTCCAGTCCAATTCACGTGTCACTCTTGGAATGAATTATTGTAAAAAAAATTACGGGAAACTTCGTTAACGGTTGATCATAGTTGTTGCTTGCGTGAATGAAAATACGCCGTTTCAAGGCACCGGCAGTCTGACGATATATAAAAAAGCCTCTTTTTTTCTTCATTGATATAATTAAATGTCAGTTAATATTGGATCGGCTGATAACGCATAGAAATCTCAAAGATATTATAGTGTGTAGGTATTAAATGACAGCAGTGTGCTTGCTAGAGCTGTGGACTGTCGTCTGGAAGGCTACTGCTGCCCGTGCTCTGCACATATTATCTTTGTTTACTTTAATGTTGTCTAAAAGATTCTGAGAACTCTTTATTAATTTAATACAAGTGTGTTCAATAATATTTTATGTTGTGTTTATATAAGAACGCTGACAGATCACGAATAGGTTTGTTCAGTTTTGTGAACGTGTACAAAAGGAAAAAATATTAACTTCTAGATTGCGCTCTACATCACGGTGTCGACATCACTGCCCGATTTGCTCATAATTCAGTATTTGTTTACTTATTCTTCCAAAAGTCTTATCATATCATAGGAAACATGATTCCTTTATAGATAACGTATTTGATTGTGTACACACACACACACACACACACACACACACACACACACACACACACTCTTAAATGAAGTACTGAACATTTAACACTAATATTATAGCAAATAAATGAATTTTTGCTTTATTTACGAAAGAGCTTATACTGCGTGAAGTAGGATATTTTAACTCTACTATATTTGAAATATTCTAAAAATTCTGTTACTCTACAGAAGCAGTGATCTAATAGGAATGCCCTTAGAGTTTTACTAAAAAGGGACAATGATGTAATAGATTTTATTTAATATGGACGACTGCGATTTTGTATCACAATGTTTGTAATGGAAATTTTTTAGGAAACGGATGTTTCTAGTGGCAGTGCTGATTATGTTTTCTTTGATAACTATTCCTGACCCGGACTAGACCATTGCATGCAACTGGGTGGATAAATAATTAATGAATGAGAATGGAAAAACTAAAACGTGTTGCTTCCGACTGTTATTCATTCAGTAGCTCTGGAATCGCCCACACACCGCTGCATGAATAACAGATTCTGAAATTAAAGTCACCGTTTATAGGCCCTCCAAAATGCATGGTTCGGTTTTCAAGTATTGGCTTCGCAAACGTCTAGGGTCTAATCGAAGAATCTGTCACCCTACCAGTGTAAAATTTAAGCTACAGCCTCAGACAAATGCACACAGATATTTGCAGTGAAAACAATGATCGCTAGTCGCAGTGTTTTAAATTTTAACAAAACGGAGGTTATTTGAAGGAAAGTAACACTTAATAAAGTTATAATGCTTCATCACTGAAGTAGTGATCGTCTGACTGAAGAAATGTTTGTGTAGACTTCTAGAATTAAAGTTATACAGTTCTGAACTAACTACATTCCGAGTGCAGACGACTCTCAGAAACAACCGCAGTAATGTCTTGAAGTCAGAGGGTATTACCTAATGCGAATATTTAAAGTTCACACTTTGAAAATACACTCCTGGAAATGGAAAAAAGAACACATTGACACCGGTGTGTCAGACCCACCATACTTGCTCCGGACACTGCGAGGGGGCTGTACAAGCAATGATCACACGCACGGCACAGCGGACACACCAGGAACCGCGGTGTTGGCCGTCGAATGGCGCTAGCTGCGCAGCATTTGTGCACCGCCGCCGTCAGTGTCAGCCAGTTTGCCGTGGCATACGGAGCTCCATCGCAGTCTTTAACACTGGTAGCATGCCGCGACAGCGTGGACGTGAACCGTATGTGCAGTTGACGGACTTTGAGCGAGGGCGTATAGTGGGCATGCGGGAGGCCGGGTGGACGTACCGCCGAATTGCTCAACACGTGGGGCGTGAGGTCTCCGCAGTACATCGATGTTGTCGCCAGTGGTCGGCGGAAGGTGCACGTGTCCGTCGACCTGGGACCGGACCGCAGCGACGCACGGATGCACGTCAAGACCGTAGGATCCTACGCAGTGCCGTAGGGGACCGCACCGCCACTTCCCAGCAAATTAGGGACACTGTTGCTCCTGGGGTATCGGCGAGGACCATTCGCAACCGTCTCCATGAAGCTGGGCTACGGTCCCGCACACCGTTAGGCCGTCTTCCGCTCACGCCCCAACATTGTGCAGCCCGCCTCCAGTGGTGTCGCGACAGGCGTGAATGGAGGGACGAATGGAGACGTGTCGTCTTCAGCGATGAGAGTCGCTTCTGCCTTGGTGCCAATGATGGTCGTATGCGTATTTGGCGCCGTGCAGGTGAGCGCCACAATCAGGACTGCATACGACCGAGGCACACAGGGCCAACACCCGGCATCATGGTGTGGGGAGCGATCTCCTACACTGGCCGTACACCACTGGTGATCGTCGAGGGGACACTGAATAGTGCACGGTACATCCAAACCGTCATCGAACCCATCGTTCTACCATTCCTAGACCGGCAAGGGAACTTGCTGTTCCAACAGGACAATGCACGTGCGCATGTATCCCGTGCCACCCAACGTGCTCTAGAAGGTGTAACTACCCTGGCCAGCAAGATCTCCGGATCTGTCCCCCATTGAGCATGTTTGGGACTGGATGAAGCGTCGTCTCACGCGGTCTGCACGTCCAGCACGAACGCTGGTCCAACTGAGGCGCCAGGTGGAAATGGCATGGCAAGCCGTTCCACAGAACTACATCCAGCATCTCTACGATCGTCTCCATGGGAGAATAGCAGCCTGCATTGCTGCGAAAGGTGGATATACACTGTACTAGTGCCGACATGGTGCATGCTCTGTTGCCTGTGTCTATGTGCCTGTGGTTCTGTCAGTGTGATCATGTGATGTATCTGACCCCAGGAATGTGTCAATAAAGTTTCCCCTTCCTGGGACAATGAATTCACGGTGTTCTTATTTCAATTTCCAGGAGTGTATTTTACAGTATACATCAGCACTAAACGCGAATATCACAAGTCTAGGATACAACCATTTCGCCCGATGTCAGTTATTATAGGTTTCCACACCGAAAACAACTCGAAGTGCCTACTATCGACACATGCAAATGTCAGTCCACCAACTTAATCCATAGAAGTATTTCGACTCATTCGAAACGCGACCTGCTGCAACACGCACATATTCTGCTCCAGGTCCCAATCCCACAGCATGGCGAAGGCCAACCAAAAAAGCCTCATACAAAAATGCCAGCCGCTATTTCAACCCTCGCATTGACATGAGTGAAGTGCACACGCTTCCGAATACTGAAACATTGTCAAGAACTATAAATTTGATGTTGTACACATGTATCATATTTGATTTGCTAGTCAGTGTCCTCAGTTTTCTGGTGCTGTTGTTAGTTCTTTAACTTAAATAGTTTTTTCTAAAATAAAGATTTTGTCGAAATGAATGCTACTTTCCAATGTTATGTTACTAAGAAGCGTACAGAATTATACCCAACACACTCATACATCCCTCATTATTCCTACTCACTAACGCTGCCGCTACTTTTAAAGTTTCATTTCTTATTTACGTACAAATTGAGGTTCATGTACTTTCTGACCAGTAAATAAAAATGGGTATTATTTATGAAATCAAATCTACTACTGTTCGATAGTGCTGACTAAAACCAATCTGCAGACATTTTGTTTGTAAAAATCGCTCAAGGCGTTATCGAGAATTAATTTTTTAGCATCTTTATATGCATAAAACATACGACATTAAATAATTTCAGAACTACATTTCTTAACCAGGGCGCGTTTTCACCCACACACTCATTTCATAATGTTGTCTTTGTAACCGTGTTACTGGTTTCTCCGTCACTAGTTGGGTTTAGTTTTTAGTAGATTTCAACATATTAGATATTTGTTCTGGCCAGTCAAATTTCTCCCCTTCCATGTTTCACACCAACGGCCGGGTATTCCGACCGAGTAGCCAGAGCCGGTGTTTGCCTGACCTACAGTCTAAAATTCTCATACTCAGAGCGTCTGCCAATCACTGCTCCTCAGAGGGTGCCGTCATCAATTGGTGACACCGCAAACCTGGTGCGGCTACTGCGCTCTGCATGGCTCTGTCGGCCGGGCCGCCTCAGACGTCAAAACCTCGCCAGTTCGTTTGAAATGTGATTTATTAGTCTCATTACATACATTGTACGGATCATATCATGTGTTGTACAGGAGACACGTCAGGTTTAGCAAAAATATAATGTATAGTGATTTATAGAAATAACTTTAACAGTATTTTAAGAATAAGCCAATAAATACAACACTATAATATTTGCAGTAAATTAACAGTTTACCAATTCCCTTTGTTGTACACAGACAACAATGCAATATTAGCTAAAGATTTTTATTGTTCAAAGTGTTAGACTGTCTTCCATAAATTCTTCAATGGTATAGTAACATTTATCTATTAAAATATTTTGGAGTAAACTTTTCAGCAACCCAAGATCCATTGTTAGTATGGTTCTTTCTTTTAAATTGTTATATATTTTTATCCCCAAGTACATTGGTGTGTGAGCATAAATTTTTAAGTGATGTGAAGGAAATTTGAAGTTTTCTTGTGATGAGTACCATAGCTAAGCTTAAATCGGAACCTTCCAAGATTATGTTGATTCTTATATACAAAAAACAAAATTTCAAAAATTTACAAACAAGTAATTTTTAGTATTTCAAATTTCTTGAACAATTGGCGACAGGATTCATTTTTGTGGGCAGCACATTTTCTTCTGAAGAATTAGTAGCCTTGTACTTCTTCTTGAGTTCCCCTAGAAAATTATTCCATACCGAATAACAGATTCAAAATAGCTGTGGTAGACTGTCTTTCTTGTGTCCATATGAGTGGCATCAGATAAAATAAACATTGCAAAAGTTAGGAAATTTAATTTATTTGCCAGGAAGTCTATACATGTCTTCCACTTTAAATTTTATCAAGGTTTAGGCCCAAGAATTTCTCATGGCTCACATCTGTCATCGGTTGATTATTATGGGCTATTTGTACAGGACTTATAGCTGACAATTTAGAGACATATTGCATTATCTGGGTTTTAGTGACATTGAATTTTAGTCCATATTTATGGAACCGGGATTCCAGTTTCCCCAGAACATTTTCTATACTATCTGCAATCTTTTGTATTGTATCATTTTCTGTTAGGGCTGAGGTGTCATCTGCAAATAAGACTGCATGAGCATCAATATTTCATGGCAAATCATTCATATACAACAAGCACAAGTAAGGGCCCAGTATTGAAACCTGTAAAAGTCCTTGTGAAATTGTTTTCCATTTGGAGTGGTAGTTAACATAATTTGATGTTAGAATAACTCTTTAACAATTTGTCCATTTTATTTGGAGTTTTCTCTAACGTACATTGTAAAGTTTAATGTGAAATCAGATTTTTGGTTTCAGCGACTAAATTATTCAATTTCGCTGCTTTCAATTAATGTATTTAAGTTGAAGACTCCTGCAGTCACAATCTTTTTCTTGCTTTCTCTTTTAAGTTTATCTAAGAGACATTGAAAATTTTCTAAGAACAATTTAGTAGCAGAACTCCAAGAAATTCTGTAAATTGACATTATCACAGTATTTAAATCACAGAGTTCTACGCAACACCTTTCAAAAATACATTCTTCATTTAGATAACTCAAATCTTCTTTCACTTTAAATTTTAAGGAGGCATGCAGTAAGATACAGGAGACCCAACGAGATTTGTTTTCTTGTACAAAAGCTACTGGAACGTTTGAAGTAACTAATTTTATTTAGAACGTCTACGCATTCTTTTGATAGGCATTGGTCATTTTAGCAGACTACCTTTATGTTTGCTAGTTCATAAAGTATAGCTTGCAGTTCTTCAATTTTAGAGTAACCTACATTTGGACATATTTCTTCTAATCCGTTTATGTTTAGATACACCAAGTTAGAATTATTGAGTTTGTTTATACTTTGAAGAGCCTCACTTGTTCCATTATATTTACAGTTTCCATTTTGGATAACCACTTTTGTTTTCTCACCACTTTCGGAAGTTTCCATTTTCCTTGCTTTTAATGATTCTGCGGATGTCTACTATCATTTTGCTGGAAGTCATTGAACCTAATCAATTCTTTCGTAGACACTTACCACTTACAATTTTATTTGAGTCTACAAAAATTGCACCTAGCTTGTAGCACTGTTCCCTGATTCCACTGTTTATCTTATTTATGTATGTATCTCACTTACTGATCTTATGTGTAAAACTGCACTAAAGACAAATTTTGAAGTTGTAAACACACATTTTGCTGAGCGGATCAAGTTCGGTGTCCCTGATTATTTCTTCCTCACTGCTGTTCCGAATGGAATTTGTTCCGACATGATGAAAACACCTTCATATTTGTCCTTTTTTTCATTTCCACTTTCAGTTTAGCTTCGTTTCGAATTTCGAATATTTTTAATGTGTCTGCTGATCTGATGCGATCGGATTCCTAGACGGACATCAATTTCACAGCCCGGAGCTGTAACATTTTTCAGTATGGAGTCGCCAACAACAAGAAAGTTCCTTTTTTCAATCTGTTTTGCTACGGCTCTCCCAAGTTTGTCCTTTTTGTAGGTCACTGTTTCCCAGTTATATTTGTTTACAGATAGTCCGGTGGGCGGGTTTCTGATCACGTTTCGCACACCATGTGTATTTTGAAGGTTTTGTTTCGTACTTGGCTGGTGGTTTTCAGAAACCCTGGATTCCGTTCCGCTTATTTCCGTTTGATGGATATCGACACACAGAAAAGTTTTTCTTTAGTTAATCTATCAGTTTCTTTCTTTGTAGTCTGTAATACGTTTTTCAATGCTTCAAATGTCCCTGTGTAGCTGCTTTATAATTTCGTTTTTTGCATCTTCTTTTGGTTCAAATGGCTCTGAGCACTATGGGACTTAACAGCTATGGTCATCAGTCCCCTAGAACTTAGAACTACTTAAACCTAACTAACCTATGGATATCACACACATCCATGCCCGAGGCAGGATTCGAACCTGCGACCGTAGCATCTTCTTTTATTTCCGTTTCACATGCACAGGCCTATTTTTTTCCGTATTAATTATCTTTTTCCTAGTAGTCACTATTTCGGTACGTAATGCCTCAATGTCGTTTTGAAGTAACTTTATAATTTCGTTTTTTTGAGTCCACTGTACTTTCAAGCTCGCTGTTTCAACTCATAAACAAACCTAGCATGTCCGTGGAATATCATCACTGATGAACTTTCGGTTCACTTTCACGCACTTTTCGTGCAACTAGTAATTGCACTTGACACCCTAAATACCCTGCAGCACTCACTTTTCACATTCTCTACACGAAAAACTGTATTTTTTTTATGAGAGCGAACCGTATTAACCTTTCCTATCGGCGCTAACGTTAAACACGACCCGTGTGCACGGCTGCGTCTGAATATTAAAGTTGCTCGCCACCATAACCTGTACGCATTCTCATTCTACAAGTAGGACATCATACTTTTATTTTCGGCTTGTACAGGCAGGTTAACTCAGCTTGTACGAGTATACTGACAAGGGAGCAAATGCGTGTTTTAAGAGAGCGAACATTCGACGTGCGTCCATTTGCGTAAAGGCATGGGTGCCAGTTACAATCGATAACTGCCTCAGGAGAGCCCTGCGGCTACAAATTACGATGAGAAGCACGTTCCGTATGGCGTACCAGACCGTTTCAAGAGTTCACCGGTCATGAAGAATTCCACGTTTGGCGTACTTCACAATGAAAAACGCAACCCGAGAGAAATAATCCCAGAATTCGCCGGAAATGATTTAAGTAACTGTCCTAACACCTTACCTCCAGTGTCTCCTTTCTACAATGCAGTCACATTGATAACAAAATACTAAAAAATTTGTACCATTACTTTGTTCATTTTTATGGCAAGCGTAGACATATTTCTATCATAATATCAACAGCAGAGGAAAATGGCATAGCGAGAGTAGGATTCATTACAAACAGGAAGGTAGGATAGAGAGTGTGTTATTGTGAATAGTTCAGTCATAGGGTTGTTCTTACCTCAATCGACAGGAAACCCAAACCGACAGCTATACTTCAGATATACATGTCAACGTCGCTAGCTGAAGACGAAGAGGTAGAGAAAGTATATGGGGATATTTAAAGGTACGTAATATGTGACGAAAATCTAATAGTCATGGAGGACGGGAATGAAGTTGTTACAGGAGAATGTGGGCTTGGGACCAGGAATGAGACAGGAGAAAGCCTAATTGAGTTATGTAATAAAATTCTGATAGTAACAGCGAATATGTTCAAGAGCCACATGAGGAGGAAGTATACGTGGAAAAGGCAGGGTGATACGGGAAGATTTCAGTCAGATTACGTCATGATCAGACAGAGATTCTGAAATCAAACACTGGATTGCAAGGCGTACCAAGATCACAAAGTAGTACTGATAAAGAGTAGGCTGAATAAGAGATTAGTCAGGAAGAATCAATACACAAAGAAGTGGAATAAAGAGGTACTTAGGAATGACGAAATATGGTTGAAGTTCTCTAAAGCTACGGATATAGCAATAAGAGATAGCTCAGTAAGCGGTAGAGTTGAAGAGGAATGCACACCTCTAGAAAGGACAATCGAACAGTCTGGAAAGAAAAACATTGGCGTAAAGAAGGTAAAAGCGAAAAAGCCATGGGTAACAGATGAATTGCTTCAGTTGATCGACGAAAGAAGAAAGTAAAAAAATGTTCAGGGAAATTCAGGAATACAGAAATACAACCACTGAGGAATGAAATAAATGGGAAGTGCAGGGAAGCTAAGGCGAAATGGCTGCATGAAAGACGTGAAGATTGTCGAAAGGACTGATTGAGCGTTCAGTAACATTAAAAGAAATAGTGGTAACATTAAGAGTGCAACAGGAATTCCTTTGTTAAATGCAGAGGAGAGAGCACATAGGTGGAAAAGGGTACATTGAAGGCCTCTATGAGGGGGGAGATTTCTCTGATATGATAGAAGATAAAGGGGGTGATTTAGAAGAGATAGGGGATCCAATATTAGGAACAGAATTTAAAAGCGTTTTGGAGGACTTAGGATCAAATAAGGGGGAAGGGTTCTGTAAAATTCAAACAGAATTTCTAAAATAATTCCGGGAAGTGACAACGACCATTCATGTTGGTGCGTAGAATGTAAGAGTCTGGCGACATACTATCTGACTATAGGAAAAATATCATCCACACAACTACGCACACTGCAGGAGCTGACAAGTGCGACAATTATCGCACAGTCAGCTTAACAGCTCTTGCATACAAGTTGCTGGCATGAAAAATATACAGAAGAATGGAAAAGAAATTTGAGTATATGCTAGATGACGATCTGTTTGGCTTTAAGAAAGGTAGAGGCACCAGAGAGGCAGTTATGAATTTGAGATTGATAATGGAAACAAGATTAAAGAAAAATAGAGATACGTTCATATGATTTTTCGACGTGGAAAAAGCGTTCCACAATATCAAATGGTGAAAGATGTTGGAAATTCTGAGAAAAATAAAGCTAAGCTATAGGTAGAGACGGTTAACATAGAATATGTACAAGAACCAAGACGGAATAATAAGACTGAACGACCAAGAACAAAGTGCTCCGATTAAAAAGATTGTAAGATACAGATGTAGTCTTCACCCTTAGTGTTCAATCTGTACATAGAGGCAGTGATGGAACTACAAGAAAGGTTCACGAGTGGGATTAAAATTCAAGGTGAAAGGATATGAATGATACAATTCGGTGATGACACTGCTGCCTAGAGTGAAAGTGAAGTAGAATCACAGGATCTGCTGAATGGAATTAGTCCAGAATATGGATTGAGAGTAGATCGAAGGAAGACAAAAGTAATGAGAAGTAACAGAAACACCCTTAGTGTTCAATCTGTACATAGAGGCAGTGATGGAACTACAAGAAAGGTTCAGGAGTGGGATTAAAATTCAAGGTGAAAGGATATGAATGATACAATTCGGTGATGACACTGCTGCCTAGAGTGAAAGTGAAGTAGAATCACAGGATCTGCTGAATGGAATTAGTCCAGAATATGGATTGAGAGTAGATCGAAGGAAGACAAAAGTAATGAGAAGTAACAGAAACACCCTTAGTGTGCAATCTGTACATAGAGGCAGTGATGGAACTACAAGAATGGTTCAGGAGTGGGATTAAAATTCAAGGTGAAAGGATATGAATGATACAATTCGGTGATGACACTGCTGCCTAGAGTGAAAGAGAAGTATAATCACAGGATCTGCTGAATGGAATTAGTCCAGAATATGGATTGAGAGTAAATCGAAGGAAGACAAAAGTAATGAGAAGTAACAGAAATGAGAATAGCGAGGAACTTAACATCAGAATTGAGAGTAACGAATTAGATGAAGTTAAGGAATTCAGCTACCTAGTCGGCAAAATAACCAATGACGGACGGAGGAAGGAGGACTTCAAGGCAGACTAGCAATGCCAAAAATGGCATTCCTTAATTAGAGTAAGAAATTTCTGAGAAGATATTTTTGGAGTATAGCATTATATGGTTGTGAAATATGGACTGGGGAAAATCGGAACAGAAGAGAATCGAAGCATTTGAGATGTGGTGCTACAGACGAATATTGAAAATTAGATGTACTAATAAGATAAAGAATCCTCGAGGTTTTGCACAGAATTGGAGAGGAAAGGAATATGTGGAAAACAGTGACAAAGAGAAGGGACAGGATGATAGGACATCTGTTAATACATCAGGGGATGACTTCCGTGGTATTAGAGGGGGCTGTAGAGGAGGACAGAGACTGGAATACATCCATCAAATAATTAGGGACGTAGGTTGCAAGTGCTACTCTGAGATGAAGAGGTTGGCACGGGAGAGGAATTCGTAGAGTTCCGCATCAAACCGGTCAGAAGACTGATGTCAAAAGACATGTCACATTTCTCACAGCACAAAAGTATTTGGCGCTTTCTTTCCATCTTGTTTTTACTTGCTTCCTTAGCACGTTATTTTTAAAAGTTTGAGTTTATTCTCTGCCCGGTTTCAAGGGATCTACGTTGCTCTTCCATACAACGCAGTAACCCAAATAGGCAGTTTTATTAATTTCTTCCTCGGTTTGAATGTCTTTGTTGAAACAATAACTCTTCGCCTGTCCAAGTTTGTTTCTCATACATGCCTCATCTGTTCTGATACAGTGTTTCTAACTATGTAGTAGATCTTCGGTGTGAGTCGTGAACTACAGCAATAACTTAATTGTACTGTTGTCAGCTATAATCATCACATTATCCATGATAACCAGCTAACTCTTAAGCTATCTGGAAACAATTTTCTACTCATAATATGGAAAGTCAAAAACATGGTTTAGGAAGAATTCAACAGTTTCTCGGAGTGATAAAAATTGCTATACACGCATATATTGGTAGACATGAAGGAGAGAAGAAAAGTCGTTGAACGATATAGCATGTGAACACGGATGATGTGTCGTTGGTTTGATGTTTCTGTCGGTCAAATAATCCCTCGCTTGACTTGTTGTGTGACCGGTAGCGGTTTTTTTTTTTTTTTTTTTGACGAAGAATAGAACGACGTTTACGTTTTTCCTCCTGATTTCATCGACGATTTGTGGCAAACAAACGTTAGTATACCATTAAGCATTAACTGTTCTTCATTCTCTTCGAGCGATAATCACAATATATTTAATGTAATAAAAGAAAGAAGTGATTTTATGGGAAATACTTCACTGCTGGTTTTGGTTAATCTTGTAACAACCAAACTATTGACTGTGGCCTGGTTTCAGACACGAGCTAAGATGATCATGCTGTGCGCTGCATCGACATTTCTTTGTAACAACAACAGTCTTCTGTCGATCTTCGCAACATTCATCGATGACTTTAGCACAACCACGATGAAATTCTGCGAAGCAAATATGGACTGTATTTTCTGAAGGTCACTTAGTTCCAAAAGTTGAAAGCGGTATTTCGAGGTCTTATTGTTGAATAAGGCCTCCTTCCTCTCTTAGCTGCCACTGTTTTAACAGTATCAAATAACGAATTTAAGAACAATAGTAATCTCAATAGCACTGTCTAGTTACCATTTGTGAAAAATTTAGTGACCCAGACCTTCTGTAGCTCTGTTGACGGTCCCTTGAAATTGGTTCCACAGTAGCTGTCAATCTCAGTGTTCGGAGATGTGATGTTCATCGTTATCGCACATGTACCATCACCACACTCGTTATCTTTACATTTCCTCAAAGTTACGTTTTGTCTGGTGATGGTGATGCCGACGACGCCATATAACACCCTTTCTTCACAGATAGCTCTCCACAATCAGACGATGCTTCTTAGAGCATCAGTACCAAGCACCAGCGTATTACAGCATCATCCTTAAATTAATCCAGACACCACGATGTATTTCAACAATATCCTTCACCCTTTACCCTTTAGGCTACGAACCTAGCCGATTTCCCCTTGATAACTACGAAATATTGCAGCTGAGGAAGTCGATTACACTGCATGTTTCGGATTTACAGCAAGTACTCGTACCTCCTTCTCATTGCAAATATAAGCCAGTGCTCGTCTACCTAGAGTGATATGTCTCCAAGTAGCATTGTTTATAGCATAACGTGCCTGCAGGTAATCAACGCCACGCTGCCAGTGCCATTTCCAGCACTGCTCTCTCTCTGCAGCAGGGATCGCCAAGAATTCGGCTCGCTATCCACGCCCCAGAACGCGTGCCGCAGTGCTCTGCACATTCCCCCCATTGTAACAACACGCTGTCTCATTGGGAGGAGGGGCACGAGATGTAAACAGCAAACGCACCACCTTGTTTAGATGGCATTGCAGTCGCGTTGCATAGAACTTGATATTTACATATTTCATGTTCTAAACAACACAGATCACAAACGAAACAACTGTTCAGTATTACTTAATTATTTTGGCACACTGAAGGCATTGTATAATTTTTATCTGGTACAGAGTTTCCGCATATGAACGAAGTGAGGTAATTTCATACTCCGGCTACTTGGTGATCGTGACTTATTTAGTTTCATAATCGAAAAAAGCCTTTAACACAAATACGTGGATCGAAATATTTTATCGCATTTGAGTAGTCATTATGGAGTCGTGGAAACTCTTGCTCAGGAAAACGATGTTGATTTCCCAGACAATTTTAACATAAAATGGGAATAACACTGCAGATCAGCCATTTAGTCTGCGTATGCACAGAGACGCTTTCAGCTGAAACGGCCAACGGTCTTGACAACGGTTCGAAAACAGATGTAGGATTAGCTGTGTCCTCAAAATGTCTAGAAAACTATTTTTGTTATTCTTTAAAGACCACTATGAATCTTCAGTGCTTGGCGTTTTCTTCAACGCCAGTGAGCTTACGGAACTGGACTGTGTTTGTCAGATTTGTCCCTCACGATTTTCTTTTTAAATGCATCCCCATCAAGTCAGAAATAAGTTGTTTCTCATCGTGTATTGTCTTAATATGGGCAGTGTACAATCTAGTCCACTGAAATTCGAGGTCTGAAATTCATTCTGTATGTTCCAATTTTCGTTCCTTTACTCCTTTTTCCTTCATAAATTCAACAATAGCGTCCTTTAAATCGAAAAATCATTCCAGATATGCCTTTCAACGTCACCAACCTACTATACAGTAAATAATATATGAAGTCTCCGTACTGTTCGTTCAGTTTCATCTAAAGCTGTTGCAACAGTCATGAGAATGACGTGTGTGACTTCAGAAATTCAGTTCAGTTTTCCTGCGTGATCCATGGGTGCAAATTTAGCTTCTGCATCTTGATGTACAGAACAAAGGACTCTGTCTATAGAGGGCTGTAATTTTTCCCTCTTTCATTGTAAAAAGAAAGTCTTTCAATTCATGATACGTGGTATTCTAAGTTTGTTTCGTAGCAAAGTTGCAGAACACTTTGACTATCCTTCTGAATATTACACATTGACAGAAACAAAACCGCAACACGCGGGAAAATCATTGCACTGGACTTGTCGTCCGATGATTTCCCATATGTGCTCGCTTGGAGACAGATCTGGTCAAGTCGACATGTCCATACACAGTAGACACGCTGGATGTCGACAGCAGTATGCGGACGAGAATTTTTCTGTTGGAAAACCTCCATGAATACTGTTAATGAATGGCAGCACAACAGGCCGAATCGCCAGACTGACGTACAAATTTGACATCAGAGTGCGTGTGATAGCCACGAGAGGGCACCTGCTGTCATCTGACGATAAACCCAGGTGCCGGTCCAACGTGTCTGGAACACAGACAGGTTGGTTGTATGAGCATCACTGGCATCTGTGCAGAACCAACTATGATCAGAAAACGACTGATCTCCACCCTGCCCTACAATGAGTTCTCGCTTGACACCGCTGAAGTCGCGAATGGCGATGGTCTGGCGTCAGAGAACTGCACGCTGTAGGGCGTCTGGCTCGGCGCTGTCGTTGAAGTAACGGATTTGTAACAGTTCCTTATTCACCGTAGTGCGAACAGACGCTCAAATTTCTGATCTAGATTCAGTGCTACGAAACGGAGCCATACGCCGATAACGATGGTCTTCCTTCTCGGTAGTGCCACATGGATGTCCAGAAACCGGTGTTCTTACGACCGTACATTCCCTTGACCACCACTACCAGCAATCGCGTACAGTCGCTACATTCCTGTCAAGTCCTTCTGCAATATCGCAGAAGGAACACTCAGCTTCTCGTAGCCCTATACACGACCTAGTTGAAACCCATTGATAGTGATGTATTAGTCGCCTTATAGGCGTCCTTGACTAACATCAACCCACCACGTCCTCTCTCAAAAGTAACTAACGCTCACTACTGTTACAGCGGATATTTAAAGCAAACCTGATCTGCATTCTCATAATGGTGCTGCTAGCTCCACTGATATACGACTGGAGAGAAATGTGAACAGACATCATCCATCGGATGTAGAAGCACGCCTACCAACTTTAGTTTATGAAACACAACTACCTCTTGGTACTGCATTTTTCTCCCGTTAGTGTCGCCAGTGCGTCTATTGAGAAATTTCATCCTACTCCTTAAGCATTCCCATTTATTTTTAAAGGAATGTGACGATGGATCGCTAGACTGTCTCTTTTGTGCAAACAAGCACTGTAGCTGTGAATGTCCGTAGTACCAGGAAGAAACAGTGGATAGTAAACAGCTGTGACATCACAGTTCTGCGAAACTGAACAAAGTCGCACCGCCTGAAAAATGCAGCACCGCAGCACTAAATGAAACTTAGCTCTGCACCGATACTTCCTAGATGGACCGAGAGAAGCAGAGGCAGGTCACGTCTAGGACCGCAGGCGCGACGCACAGCGGATACAAATGCCATCTGGCACTGCGAGGCCGGCCCTACTGTGCAGTACCAACTCTCGCAGCATTTAACTTGCATCAAGCCCGTTGTCCGTATTTTATCATTGTTTGCCCTTTTGCAATTCCATTTTAAATAAAGCCCAGACTCTAACCTGTTTTATTCAACAATTTACCCTTTAGTCTCACCAGATCGTGGTGTTTTAGTTAGCATTGCTTATTCTCTACGATCCGACCCTGGGTTTGATCCCCGGTCGTGTCGTAGATGTTCTACGCTCCTAACGGCAGGCGTCTGTCGTCCCGGTCATTATGTCATCCTCATTGACTCACACGTCGCCGAAGTGACGTCAAACAAAAACAGTTGCAGCAAATGTCTCCAGACCATAAACGTCTCTTGCACATTTCGTTTTTAATGCTTTTTTAGCGTTTTCTTTTTGTATTTGTGATCTCGTGCAGTACCTGGTTTTTCGGGGAGTCACGCGTTCCGAAAACCATACCTCTCACTTTTTAGGCAGATGGTATATACATATGAAACTTCCTGGCAGATTAAAACTGTGTGCCCGACCGAGACTCGAACTCGGGACCTTTGCCTTTCGCGGGCAAGTGCTCTACCAACTGAGCTACCAAAGCACGACTCACGCCCGGTACTCACAGCTGTACTTCTGCCAGTACCTCGTCTCCTACCTTCCAAACTTTACAGAAGCTCTCCTGCGAACCTTGCAGAACTAGCACTCCTGAAAGAAAGGATATTGCGGAGACATGGCTTAGCCACAGCCTTTCAGGAGTGCTAGTTCTGCAAGGTTCGCAGGAGAGCTTCTGTAAAATTTTTAATGTGCTCACCGCCAATGGATCTCTGAACCCTAATACTTCCTTCTAGTTTTTCGAATGCTGACGCTTTGTGAAATTTCAGGCTGTTTGATGTGTGTAGTTATCTGTTGGCGCTACCATTTCGTCAAGATATGACTTCTGGCGGAAAGTCCAACAGTTCATGGATTGTTCACCTAGCTAGGATAATCGGGAAGTTGACAACCCTAGTGGTATATACAGGGTGTTACAAAAAGGTACGGCCAAACTTTCAGGAAGCATTCCTCACACACAAAGAAAGAGAATATGTTATGTGGTCATGTGTCCGGAAACACTTACTTTCCATGTTAGAAATCATTTTATTACTTCTCTTCAAATCACATTAATCATGGAATGGAAACACACAGCAACAGAACGTACCAACGTGACTTCAAACACTTTGTTACAGGAAATGTTCAAAATGTCCTCCGTTAGCGAGGATACATGCATCCACCCTCCGTCGCGTGGAATCCCTGATGCGCTGATGCAGCCCTGGAGAATGGCGTATTGTATCACAGCCGTCCACTATACGAGCACGAAGAGTCTCTATATTTGGTACCGGGGTTGCGTAGACAAGAGCTTTCAAATGCCCCCATAAATGAAAGTCAGGAGGGTTGAGGTCAGGAGAGCGTGGAGGCCATGGAATTGGTCCGCCTCTACCATTCCATCGATCACCGAATCTGTTGTTGAGAAGCGTACGAACACTTCGACTGAAATGTGCAGGAGCTCCATCGTGCGTGAACCACATGTTGTGTCGTACTTGTAAAGGCACATGTTCTAGCAACACAGGTAGAGTATCCCGTATGAAATCATGATAACGTGCTCCATTGAGCGTAGGTGGAAGAACATACTGACGAAACTAAAATGAACTCTAACATGGAAATTAAGCGTTTCCGGACACATGTCCACATAATATCTTTTCTTTACTTGTGTGTGAGGAATGTTTCCTGAAAGTTTGGACGTACCTTTTTGTAACACCCTGTATAACGTTAATAGTGAAAAAAAGTACAATCCTTTCGCTACACTCCCTGGAGTTCTCAAAACAGCGCCTAATATGCTGTGAAAATATGATGCAGGTGCGTTGACTTAGAAAGTTTTACGGTTGTCGCCTTAAGGAATAACTTTCGACGGGATTTCGTAGCTAACGACATTAGATGACGTAACTGGCAGCCTGAGGCCATGGCGAGGCGTAACAAGGGAAGCCAGTAGAGGTCGTTCATTCTTAATTTCCGCTTCCAGCGCCGGAAGAACACACAGTACATCGCAACATAACAGAAGCTGTCGATAGAGAGCCAGGCACTAAAATGGCTGGCAAGCAAAGGATTTGTTTGTTGAAGGCGAGTAAATTACCGTGCTGAAAGAATCTGTACCTTTTTTTATTTTTAATCGAGAGTGCTTATACGGAATTTACCTTCAGTAAAGCAAACAGGCTTTCATGTTTACCATTTCCTTTTTCGAATGATTTCCGTTCCCTGGATTGTTTTTTTATCAGTTACATATGGCTACAAAGTCGTGCGCAATGGAGTCCTTGCATAAAAAGTTGTTGCAAAAAAATCGAATTCAAATAAAAATCCCAAGCTTTGGACAACTGCTTCTACCCTCTTCTTTGGGATTTGTGTACATGTCCGTAGTATTCAATAGTAATCGAAACTCTCACATCCAGTTGCACCCAAGGCAACAGATGAACCCGAACAAAATGGTGTGCCCCACCGTCACAGTGGAATGTTGGCAGTAATTTATGCTACATATTGAAGAGAAACATCACTGCAAAAACCCACTCATAGTTAATGGTCAGGTGTGACAACAGAGCAGTAGAGATGGGAAAATTATTCTTTTCAGTCATATGAAATGAGCCGTTCACTCACTGGAATCAACTAGCTCTTTTTCATGACTCACCAGTCACCATTCACTCACTAAAATGGATGAAAGAAATGCACCTTCCCTTTGTAATTCAAGGTTACTGTACATCTATTTTTACCGAATTTTAACCTTGTTTGAAATAATATAGGAAGAGAACTAAAAATTTTTCGTTATTTTCCTTGTAGTTTAAGCTTTCTGGAAAGTCTTACTCTTCATCGTCAGTGAAAATTAAAATTACCATAACTAAATTATGATTAAAGGACTGAGAATTTATAAAAATATATTATTCTCGTCATTCTCTTATAATTTTATTGAAACTGAAATCTAATATAAAAACTGAAATATAAATCACGTTTCTATTTCCTAAAATGATCTATGGTTGTCATTTATAATCATGCTAAGAGTTGCAACTAGTTTGGCAACTGCTACAGGTCGTAGTTTCCTTGGAGTTCACTGATGGTATCACTGTGCACCTGCTAAATGGAACAATTGCCACCTATTGGTTGGTGATTAATTTATTAATTTTTCATGCATTTCAGCAAGTCGTATTAAACTTCTACTGGGCAAGCCTGTGAAAAAAGTACGCCAACAAAAAAAATAAATAAAAAAAATGTCTGCTACGATTCCATTGCTGTTTAGGAATTTCATGTCTGTAACTATTCAATTATTACTATTTCAGCTAACACAGAGACAAACAGTGTTCGGATATGTTAAAGTGCTCAGCAAGCTACGTGAGAAAAAATTTACGATCTGTGCAACAAAATGACACATATTCAGAGCTAGCTATACAATCCCACAATGAGTAAATTATATCAAATAAGCGTTGATCAGCTATCTGATGCAGCTGTACCGTTAACGCTTCCATTGGGCCATTACTATGAGGTAACAATTAGTATGGTGCAACAGAGTAATAAAATGAATGTTTTTTGTATTATTGTTTAATTAAACAGTGATTTTGCTATTAGAATGTAAGTTTATTTTCTCATTGTGTAATTAGACAAAGACGAAACTGTGATTTTGCTCATACATGTTTACCTTGGTAACATAAAAATATCTATTCTTGACCTGTGTACCGAAGTATGATGTACACCCACCCGCATTGCGAGGAACGGCGCTCCCGCTCGAGGTATAAGGCAAAAGGACTGCTACTGAGAAACAAAACTACCCCTTTCATCTCATCACCAGTTTTTTATATTGGCCCCATACAAAAGTATATTATTTACGGTTGTCCATATATCATTGGCCATGAGTAACAAATCGGTTAACCTCTTTAACAGCAATCAATGACAACATTGCCATTACAAGTATCATAGTATAACGTCTCCAAATTAGGACATTAAAGACTGTGTGATTTTTGTAACTTATTACTAAAATAACTCAAGTGTACAGAAATTACTTTTCATCACAGACATAGTCGGAAGACATAGCTATCATTTCTGACATAACTGAGATCATAGATAATAACATCTTTCCTTAGTCTGTAACGGAAGCGGTCGTAATAGCCGCTAAGTCTTCTGTCTGTCTTTTGTTTTCGCTGTTCTTGGAAAATGAAATGAAACGATCGTATGGCATTGTTGGCCGGGAGGCCCCATGCGGGGAAGTTCGGTCGCCGTATTGCAAGTCCTATTTGTAGTTGACGCCACTTCGGCGACTTGCGAGTCAATGAAGATGAAATGATGATGAACACACAACACCCAGTCATCACGAGACCCCGCCGGGAATCGAACCCGGGACCCCGTGCGCAGGAAGCGAGAACGCTACCGCAAGACCACGGGCTGCGGACTGTTCTTGGAGAAAGAGTCATTTACGTTGAGGAGGTGTGTATGTTGTAATTTTCAGTGTATGTATGAAATGCTAGCCTTGTTATTGCTGAAAGTAGCCTTCTGGTCCCTCGTATCAATATTTTGAACAGTTAGTTTCTAGCAATTTCTAGCTGTCACGCCGCCAGCAAACAGAATACCGCTGGTGTGCTAAAATCAGCCGTCATTACACGAATATTGCTACATATTTCTTGCCTTTTCCCACAACAGCAGCCACAAAGCAGTTTGAATCATTTTATTTAATAATACCTTGCATAGCAAAGAGTTTATTTCTGTTACAGTGTCAGTATTTACAATATTTTAGATCCAAGTTAGATACAGTTGCTTTGGCCTTGGCAATGAAAAGAATCTTAAAATATGTAAATTGTTCAGGCGCCTCGTATGATAAAAGCGAAGCCACCAACAAAAAGTAAATGATGAGTCAGTGTTTTATTCTCTTCACGTAGTTTTTGTTTCATTGGCTGACCTCTATTATATACAAGCTTACATAATTTATAGGCGGGCTTGTTGTCAGAATATCAGTTATTGTAACAAGGTAATTTTTAGATTAGATCTATACCAGAACATCAAATCTAGTTATTACATGAATGTTAACAAACAGCAAAAATTGTTTCTACATACTGTTGATATCCTATTAGACTCTTTCCTTTACGTTCTATTATGGCCTGTAAATGTTTGAAAATTGCGCAAATCCAGAAACTGCAATAGTGAAATAAAAATAGGAAGAGCTAAGAGCAAATATCAAATCATTTAAAAATTTATAGAAGCTGTCAGATTATAGTACACTAAAGTAATAATTTTATTTAACGTGGTTGGCTTTATAGCACTGACAGATTCACTTATATGTTGTAGAAAACGTAAATCGTTCGGGAGTTAGGGTGTCACAACAGAAACAAACCAACATATCCTATGACAATGTTAGCACACTGGACTCGCATTCGGGAGGACGACGGTTCAATCCCGTCTCCGGCCATTCTGATTTAGGTTTTCTGTGATTTCCCTAAATCGTTTCAGGCAAATGCCGGGATGGTTCCTTTGAAAGGGCATGGCCGATTTCCTTCCCAATCCTTCCCTAACTCGAGCTTGCGCTCCGTCTCTAATGACCTCGTTGTTGACGGGACGTTAAACACTAACCACCACCACCTATGACAATGGCAGCCTGGAAACAGACAGACTTGCTATGATTCACTGGCTTGAGAGCGCATGTGAAGTGGAAGCTGACACAGCTGAGGACAATTCGTGAGAAACTTTTCCTCGGATTTCTGCAGACAACTAATCAGTGGACTGCGATCTTAATGGCCTACCTGACCCACAGCAAAAACATAAGAACAAATTTACATGCACTACATTACGTAATCAACAACTGCCCTAATATATATATGTAACATTTAATTTTACATATATATCTTGTTACAATGAACGATGTCATTGGTGAGCCGAATTCGAATGTAGAGCAATGATTCAAATGTTCTAGCCAAACTGTGAGCAGAATCAGTGAACACCTCAATAGCACTGTTAGCCAAATCATTCAGTGTGCCAAGAACACAAAGAGCAGGGTGAGTCCTACGGCACCTTGTTAACTGCTCTGCCTATAATCGGGAGCACTGGGTGGCTGCCATGGGCCGCAGCAGTGAGTGAGTCAAAAATTCAGTGAGTCATGGGTCACCTATAATTCGAATCAGGAAGTGAGCCAGGATCTCGTTGACTCATGATTCACCTGCAGTGTGCACCATGCAAGTTGTTAATGGTAAGGAGGCCACGCATGGTGAAGCATCAAATGCAGCTCCTTGCCAGCTATCTTTACAAAAAAAAAAAAAGTTCAAATGTGTGTGAAATCTTATGGGACTTAACTGCTAAGGTTGTCAGTCCCTAAGCTTACACACTACTTAACCTAAATTATCCTAAGGACAAACACACACACCCATGCCCAAGGGACAGGCCTTCTGTTTGCACTCTTGTAATGAAGTGCCACTGGGCTGCGCCCGTCTGACTTCTAGGAATGCGCTAGGGGGTTCATGAAGATGGTGGTTTGTGTGCGTGTTTTTGAGTAAATGTTTGTTTGGTGTGTGTGTTTGTGTGTTTTAAATGTCCCTAAAGTGGCGCGTAAGGGTTAGTTTAGGTCTCTTATGTTGAAGGTCTGGATGTTCGCAGCCTAAATTTCGAATGAGGTGATGGGGCGATGTTTGTGTCCTCTCATACAGTTTGGCAGATTTTTCCTTTATGAGGGAATAGATGGTGGGGTGTTCTAAGAAATCTGTGATTTGTGTGTTGCGGACGTATCTGCCAGCACCTGTGATTACCCGGAAGGTTTTATTTTGTAGCCATTGTAGTCTTAAAAGTGAGGTGTCTGACGCCATTGACCACACTTCCGAACCATACAAGATGCCCGGAAGCATGAGTTGGCGCCAGAGAAGCATTCTGAATTTCAAGGTGAGTCCTTCACCCTTCAGAAGAGGATATAGTTGGGATAGGAGCGCGCACCCCTTGTTTGCCGCTTTCTTTATGTGTTGTCTCCATGTGAGGCGGTTGTCGATCTCCACCCCGAGGTATGTAATACAATTTCGCCAGGCTAGGTCCCGACCACCAATTGTTAGTTGTTGGTCTGGGAGTTTTAGCCTTGTTGTGAAGTATATGGCCTGGGTTTTACTCGGATTGATTTTAATTTTCCATAAATTGCACCACTGCGTTATGGAGTCGTGGTGGGCTTGCAGCTTTCGTCGTATGAAGTCAAGGTTGTGGCTACTCCTGTAGATGGCAGTGTCATCGGCGTAGAGAGCGATCTCCCCGCTGACCTGCTTCGGTATGTCGTTCGTGTAAATGGAGTATTGGATGGGACCTAAAACCGAACCTTGCGGAACTCCGGCCGCAATCGGTCGCATCTGGCTAGATCCTGTCCCATTTTTTACGAAGAAGTGACGCTCCGCAAGAAATGAGTCAATGATCTCTATGATATGTTCTGGGCACCCTATGTGATCTAGTTTGAATATTAAGCCATTGTGCCAGGCGCGGTCGAATGCTTTCTCTATGCCCAGGAATACTGCTCCTGTGGATTCTCTCTTTGCCCTGGCCAGACAAGCGTGCTGAACCAAGCGCAGGCATTGTTGGACTGTGGAGTGCTCAGCGCGGAATCCAAACTGTTCAGGCAACAGGATGTTGTTGTCAGTAAGGAATTGCTGGAGGGTTGTGAGTATTAGCAGCTCAAGGATTTTACTCATGCCAGTAAGTAAGGAAATTGGTCTGTAACTTTCGGGTATGAGAAGGTTTTTGTTAGGTTTGGGGAGGGTGATTACCTTAGCAGTTTTCCACGCTGAGGGGAAGTAGGTGAGTTTTAGGCAAGCGTTGAAGACGCTTGCCAGAAATGTTATGGCGGGAGGCGGAAGGTGCTTTAGGAGTGGGGTGCGGATGCGGTCAGGACCAGGAGCCTTGTGGTTTCCCTGTCGCTTGATGAGTGCACTTATTGTCGGCTCGTTAACGGGCACGAATTCTGTGTTTGGGGAAAATTCCGTTTTTGGGGCTGCATGCCCGAGGGAGGACTCGAACCTCCGCTGGGACGAGCCGCAGCTATATTTTCAAATCAAAAGCACAAGTGAAAGGTGCGAAATAGTTTTCTGTATAAAGAAGTGTTTTAAGGGAGTGACTTTCCCTGCTTTGTAATCTTTCCAAGGTTGAGAAAAGCAGTTTACAACAGTGAGATAAATAAACCTGTACATAACATATTGTATATTGTGTATAATTTTGCAGCATATTCGATGTCAGTGATCTGCAGCCAGGCTGCTGTGGCACTCTCATGAACTGCCACAAAGTCAAGGGTGTGATGTGAACATGTACTCATTATTGTAAGAAAGTGGTAGGTTTCTATGTTATAAATACAACGAATTTTTATGTTTTTAAAGAAATCAAATGTAATTTATTTCCATCGACCTCAAGTAAGAAAATGTTAGTTTATTCATTTATTGTTTAATACACCCTGGTAGCTTTAATATTTTCATAGAAATTAAATATTATTTATGTACTCAGTATTGCTGAATTTCACTACCTCAAGTTGATGTATTCTTACCTGCATCACTGTATCACTGCACCAATTATGCCACTATGATGAGAGTACTTTGTGACATCGCCTCTTATGTGTATTGCTGACAGCAAATGCTTTTCTCTGAAATTCTGGAGATGAGAAAAATGCCTTTCTAATACTATTTATTTTTGCCTTCACTGAATGTGTTCAATTTGTAGTTGCTTTTTTAACTTCTCTTTTCATTCGCCAACATCCTCTTGGGTAAAATATTCCGGAGGTAAAATTTTCCCCCATTCGTATCTGGAGGGGAGGGGGTGAACTAATCGGGAGGACGTCGTTACCAGGAGAAAGAAAAGTGGCGTTCTAGAGATCGGAGCGTGGAATGTCAGATCCCTTAACTGGACAGATTGATTAGAAAATTTAAAAATGGAAGTGGGTGGGTTAAATTGGTGAAGTTCGGTGGCAGGAGGAACAGGACTTCTGGTGAAGTGAATACAGGGCTATATACACAAGATCAAACAGGTGTAATGCAGGGGTGTTTTAATAATGGGTAGAAAATAGAAATGCGGGTAAGCTAATATGCATAGCATAGTGAACGCATTATTGTAGCCAAGAGCCGGCCGAAGTGGCCGTGCGGTTAAAGGCGCTGCAGCCTGGAACCGCGAGACCGCTACGGTCGCAGGTTCGAATCCTGCCTCGGGCATGGATGTTTGTGATGTCCTTAGGTTAGTTAGGTTTAAGTAGTTCTAAGTTCTAGGGGACTAATGACCTCAGCAGTTGAGTCCCATAGTGCTCAGAACCATTTTTTTTTGTAGCCAAGACAGACATGAAGCCCACACCCACCACAGCAGGACAAATTTATATGCCCACTAGCTTCGCAGATGAGGAGGAGATGGAGGAAATGTTTGATGAGATAAAAGAAATTATACAGATAGTTAAGGGAACCGAAAATTTGATAGTCATGGGGGAAGGGGGGGGGGACTGGAATTCGATAGTAGGAAAACTAAGAGGAGGAAAAGTATTAAGCGAATATGGACTGGGGAAATGAATGAAAGAGGAAGCCGCATGGTAGAATTTTCTATAGAGCATAATTTAATCACAACTAACACTTGGTTAAAGATTCATGACAGAAGGTTGTATACGTGGAAGAGACCTCCAGACACCCGAAGGTTTCAGATTGATTATATAGTGGTTAGACAGAGATTTAGGAAACACATTTTAAATTGTAAGACATTTCAAGAGGCAGTTATGGGCTCTGACCACAGTCAATTGACAATGAACTGCAGATTAAAACTGGAGAAACAGCGAATGGCAGGTATTTAAGAAGATGGGGCCTGGATAAACTGAAAGAACCAGAAGTTTTAGAGGGTTTCGGAGGGAGCATAGGGGAATAATTGACAAGAACAGCGCAAAGGAATACCATAGAAGAAGAATAGGTAGCTTTGAGATATGAAATAGTCAATGTGGTAGAGGATGAAGTAGGGCTAGTAGAAATCCTTGAGTGACACAAAGGGAATACGAAAGTCTAACAAATGAGATCGACAGGAAGTGCGAAATGGCAAGAGGACAAATGCAAGGATGTAGAATGATATATCACCAGGGATAAGATAGACATGGCCTACAGTAGAATTAGAGTGAACTTTGGAAAAAAAGATATCTATGTGAACATCAAGAGCTCAAGAGAACACCAGTCCTAAGCAAAGAAGTGAAAGAAGAAAGATGAGGTGTATACAAGGGTACTGGAGGGCAATATTATGGAAATTGAAGAAGACGTAGAGGAAGATGAGAACGGAAATATGATACTTCGTAAAGAATTTGACAAGACACTGAAAGACTTAAGTCGGAACAAGGCCCCGGCAGAGACAAGACTCCATTAGAGCTCTTGATATCCTCGGGAGAGCCAGCCATGACAGAACTCTTCCATTTGGTGAGCATGATGTATGAGACATATGAAATGCCCTCAGACTTCAAGAAGTATATAATTATCGCAATTCCAAAAAAAGCAGGTGCTGACAGGTCTGAAGCTTACCTATCAGTTTAATAAGTCACGTCAGCAAAATACTAACATGAATCGTTTACAGAAGAATGGAAGAACAGGTTGAAGCCGACCTCGGTGAAGATCAGTTTAGATTCCTGGGAAATTCAGGAACACGCAAGGCAGTACTGCCTCTAGAACGTCTCGTAGAAGATAGATCAAGGAAATTCAAACCTATGTTTATAGCATATGTAGATTTAGAAAAAGCTTTTTGAGATGGTTATACTATTTATTAAATTTTAAAGGTAACGAAAGGCTATTTACAATTTGTACTGAAACCAAAGAGCATTTATAAGAGTCGAGGGGCACGAAGGGGAAGCAGCACTTGAGAAGGGAGTGAGACAGGGTTGTAGCCTCTCCCCGATGTTACCCAATTTGTATACTGAGCAAGCAGTAGAGGAAACAAGAGATATTTGGAGTAGGAATTAAAATCCAGGGAGAAGGAATAAATACTTTGATGTCTGTCTATGACACTGTAATTCTCTTAGAGACAGAGAGACAGCAAATGACTTGGGAGAGCAGCTGAACGGAATGGACAGATTCTTGAAAGGAGGATATGAGATGGACATCAACAAAAACAAAACGAGGATAATGGAATAATGTCGAATGAAATCAGGCTTTGCTGAGGGAATTAGATTAGTAAATGGGACATTTAAAGCAGTAAACGAATTTTGCTGTTTGAGAAGCAAAATAACGGATAATGATCGAAGTAGGGAGGATATAAAGTGTAGAATGAGAATGTCAAGAAAACCGCTTTTGAAGAAGAGAATTTTGTTAACTTCGAGTATACATGTAAGTGTCAGGAAATCCTTCCTGAAAGTAATTGTATGGAGTTCAGCCAAGTATGGAAGTGAAACATGGACCATAAACAGTTTAGACAAGAAGAGAATAGCAGTGTTTGAAATGTGGTTATACAGAAGAATGCTGAAGGTTAGATTGGTAGATCGCGTAACTAATGTGAAGGTACTGTATAGAATTGGGGAGAAGAAAAATTTATGGTACAACCTGGGTTAAAGAAGGGATCGGTTGGTAGGACACATTCTGCGGCTTGAAGGGATCACCAATTTAGTACGGGAAGGAAACATGGGGGGGGGGGGGGGGAAGGGGGCAGTAAAAATCTTAGAGGGAGACCAAGAGAAGAATATAGTAAGCTGATTCAGAGGGATGTAGGCTACAGTAGTTACTCGGAGATGAAGAGGCTTGCACGGTACAGAGTACCGTGGACAGTTGCATCAAACCAGTCTTTGAACTCAAGACGACAACGGCTACATGGATGTTTTTTGGATGGTAAGAAAACATGCCTAATTCTCCAGAGTGTTGTGTATGGTGTAAAACTCAGTAATATTGCTATGGTTCGCAGGAAACTCAAACGACATTTTTCAACAAAACATTCTGCAAGTAAAGATGTGAAGTATTTTACCATTTTCTGGATCAGGAAGGGTATCAGCAATTTCAACAAAACATTCCTTTGTTGCAAGTAAAGATGTGAATTATTTTAGTCATTTGCTGGATAAGGACGTGTATCAGCAGTTTCCTTCGGAATAGTGCCGTCGTCATATTTGCCTCAGTTGTCTGAGCGAAACCATGGAAAACTTGAACCTGGATGTTTGGACGGGGATTTCAACTGTCGTGCTGTCAAGTTAGTCGTTTACCTCTGTGCCAAGTCGCTCAGGCCGTTGTAACTGCCGGGAGCTGTAGGCAGTAACAATGCCTGCAAACTTAATTTCCTTTGATCGTTGTAAGTAAATGGTCGTTATAAAAGGGTTCTTGCGAAAATGTAAGTACATTAATAGTTTAGCTCTAATAAAGCGATGAAAAATTCGAGATACACAATATTTGTCTTTCTTCCCCTTTCTTTACATTTACATTCACGCAGCTGCCTGCGGATGCATTTATTGTATACAAATAATTATTGCTGTTGATGATAGGAGAATGTAAAGGGCAACTTGAGTATTACTCATATGTGTTTTTGGATGGGGTCCGCCCCTAGCAAAACACAATTTTGTTTTCATATCCCAAACATGTTTCTATGCAGTAGGTGGGCTTTTATATTATGGCTTTTATATAATGGTGACAAAATTGTGAAACTGATAGCACAGCTCTTCAACAAAATGATACATGGAGATTCAGTACTCAACGATATGAAGCTAGGTTACATTAATACCATATTTAAGAAACGGGGATCGCATAAATTGTTCACACTATGGAGGAATTTGTGTTACAAACACATTAATGAGAATTTTTGCGAAATTAATTAAAAACAAACTGGAAAAAAGTTTAGAACCCAAGAAGAACAATGTGGTTTCACGGCTGGGAGGTCATGTGTAGACCATATTTTTATCTTACGACAGAGTTTGGAGGAAAATAGGGAAAAATCAAAAAGTATAGTATTAATTTTCATAAATCTAGAAAAAGCGTATGATACTGTTCCAAGAAAACTACTTTGGAGTGCACTACATATGGCAAACATAAACCCTTCCCTGATTAAAAAAATACCACAGGTGTATAAAGATAACATTTGCCAAGTGAAAGTTGGTAATAAACTTCCACAGAAATTTAGGACAAGCAAAGGCCTTTTACAGGGCTGTCCCATGTCACCATCATTATTTAAAACCATAGAACATGGCCTTGCAAATGTAGTAGTATGGGATCATAAATAAGAGTTGGAGCTTGCCTACATCATTTATTGTTTGCTGATGATCAAGTAGTAGTAACAGAAGATGGAGAGGATGCTAAATATATGTGCAATCAACTAGCAGTAGCATACAAAACTTGGGGTTTGAAGATTAATTACCAAGAAACAGAATACTTGACTAATGATTCAGATGAGCTACGCATTGAAGGAAAGAAAATCAAAAAGATAAACACTTTCTGTTATTTGGGATCCATTTTAGAAATCTAGGGAAAATCAGAGTCAGAAATCAGTAAAACAATTAGTAGCGGACGGAAGGTCATTTGGTTGATTAACTCAGTCTTATGGCGCAGGAATGTAAGGAGCAGAACTAAAAAATTAATATACAAATCCATATTAGAGAGTGTGGTTCTGCATGGGACGGAGATCTGGACGATTAACCTAAAGCACATTAAAAAATTACAGGCTCTAGAGATGGACTTCTGGAGAAGATCGACAAGAATCTCCAGGAAATAATAAGGAGAATGGAACTAAAGGGAAGAATATATGAAATAATGGATAGGAAGAAATTACAGTAGTACGAGCATGTACGACGAATGGAGGAAGCCAGAATACCAAAGCTGATACTGGAGTGGGAACCGGAGGGGAGAAGAAGAAGAGGACGATTTATGACCACCTGGCTCCAAAGTGTACAGCACACAATGAGGAGAATGGGCGCAGAGGAAAACACACGATCGAAACACCTGGAGGAATATTTTGAAAATACAGTTTAAGAGCGTTTATTCTTTGTATTGTAATATCCGAGCATATTATTACGCTGGAGGTAAGCCTCTGTAATGAGGAGAAGCTCATAATAATAATAATAATAATAATAATAATAATAATAATAATAATAATTTATTATGGCTTTTTACTACATGGTGTGGTTCTAAGTTATTGTGTGCCTGTTTTCATTCACAGTTAGTCATGTTTTATTTTTCCTCATATTCTTCACCGTGAAGTTCTGTATACTGAGCTGTCACTGTCACTGTTTCACTGTTTACCAGCTGTCAAGCTTCAGAGCTTCAACCTCGAGATTATTATTGAGTATTACCCTTTTCATCTCACAGTATCTCTAAGTATTCACCTGCATCAGACGTTTACTGACAATACTAAGAGATGTAATAATAAATAGTACACTATTTTAAATATGGTTTAAAATATTGCATTAGGGATGGTCCACCAGATGTGTATACGTAGCGTCGTTCAGAATTGTACGTTATAGAGAGCATATTTTTTCTACTGGACATAAATGGTTTCGCCACTGCACTGTAAAATGAGCATAACGCTTTCTGGAAACTTAGCACACATGGATATTATTTGTTGTGGAACTGTACACTAGCAGTAGCAGTTGCAGTGGGAACAACAGCTATTTTTACCGGTAACAGTGGTAGAAAGTTTGTAAAACAGCACCGCATAAATGTCGATGTAGAAATTTCCAATTCGAAATTCGACGGACACCACGAGTCTTGGAAAAGGATAACTCAGGATGACTAATATTTCACTTAAGATAGGACGACGGAAAGGAGCCTAGTGATGTCAAGTGTACAGGTTATGAACAAATGTATCAGACTTAGAAATGGAAACTGTAAACAAGTAGTAGTATGAATTATTTCAAAGATGTTTGTATGCGAATGGTTTCAAATTAAACACACCAAATCAATGCTCTCACAGGAATATAGTTTTATTATTCATGTTGTAGAGGTATCATGATCATAGCGTCATGCACCTATTACTCGATTGTCTTGGAAAATAGTTTTCGCACCTTGTATTGAAGACCTGTAGAGCAACTATATTTCAATCTTACTATTTTCCATAGTGATGCTCAGAACATGTCAGACGCAATCTTTGAAGATAATGTTGCGTAATGCTATCACTTGTAGTCATACCTGTCCAAGGGATACTGCCTTTAATGTAGACAGCGCGCAAGCACTCTCATATAGTCTTCGTGGTGGACATGTCTAGCTGTTATATCTTCGAGAGAACGTTGTGTGTTGATGTAAATGTTTATACTGCTGTAAATAATAAGAAATGCAACACCAAGGGTTAGATGATGTTCTTGGTACAAGGTGTCCAGCACAGGACTCCACCATTCTAAAATAAAAAGATATGAAAACAGAGATCCATGGAAGAAAGCAACAAACAGTGCTTCTATATGGAATTTGGAAGAGATTTAAACAGAAACTTCGAAGTAGTAGTAGTTACAAAAGTTACTAAAAGTTGACACTGTAATCGCAATACGTAGTGCCTATAAATTAATCTCCGAAGTCCAGAGCAGTCAATTCCATCGCTTAAACGGTAAACAAGGTTAGCGTACCGAAGGAAGAGTTTGAATTGAAATCATGTATTACGTTGAACAAAATGAGTTTAAAATACTGGAGTATCACAGTTTGAGAACCAGCGTTATGGCAACAAGGTGTAGGTGTCAAACATGATTCCACGTTCGAAAAGGACCCAAAGCGGAAGTCATTTACAAGCTCTTCACCAAAATCAGACAGGCTGTGGGGAATGATGGCCCCATGCGAACTGTAACCACTTTGGAAAAGATCGCCATAGTTTCTGGACTTATTCAGCAGCATCATAGGAAATCCGGCTGAAGAATTGCAGCAGAGATTGGTTTGCAACAACTTTGGGAAGCAGAATGTCACAACGATTGGTAATGATGGATTTTATGTCAGCTGCTTACAGTTCACAGAAGAAACACTTACACCTGACTGCATTCGTAAATAAGACAGACTGGCGACTTTTCGATTCCGAAAATCCTTATTTGTGTGAAGTTAAAACACTGCATTCTCCTAAAGTTACTGTTTCAGTTGCGGTATGCAGTGGAAGCATTATCGACCATTTCCTCACGCGACAATCGAGAACTATAGCCCCTGTCTCCTAGGGCTGAGCTTCCACGCATAATGGCAGAGCGCAAATGAAGTATGTGTGTGGGAGGGGGGGGGGGATGAGAACTACGCATCCGCAGAAACAGAGAGCGGGCAAACAAAGTCCATGTGCCGAACTGCGTTGAAGCGGACAACAGTCAAGCTCATTTGCCTACAGTACATTGTATTACACGTTCAAATCTATGAGGGGAATAGTAAGTATTAAAACCAATTTATATCAATCGTCCTGAGAGAAATATTAATTCACTTCTTCACGACGTTGCGTCCACTGCTCCGGAGATTTATTCTGTGTAACGTCAGAAGGCGAGAACATCTGAAACAGCTTTGTGAATACGTGAATTACAATTTTTCTCAAAAGGACAACTGTCTAACGACAAGATCATTGAAATTATTGCAATAATTATCATCTATTACAAAAAGAATTAATACAGAACAAAATTAACTTCAAGGACAAACAGAAATCATCATATTTAGTTGACAAGTGCTTCTACTCAGTAGAATTTTTTAAAATGTGTAAGCTGTGTGTCTGACTATATTTAAGTGTAATCACTGTGCATAAAAAAGAATTAATGGTAGCAAAGACCAATGTAAAAGACTGTCGTAAAAATGGTCATTAAGTTGTCACGTTTTTCGCTATTAACGGGTATTATGAGTATAAATTAACTTACTCGATATTACAGTGAGAGACCGCATTTATAATAAACTGAACAAGCAAACAATTATCCATCCTCTGCCAGTAACTCCAGGGAATATTGATCGATAACATCAAAAACTACCGATATCTATAAAAGTGACAGTTACTGTCATTTTAGTGCCATATCCAGTTAGTGCCTTGAAAATGAGAGGGGTTTACATATGGAAATATCGGACTTCTAACGAGTTTTTCCAGCTGCATTCTCGCATGTTATTAGAGCATACAACATAGTGGGAGAAGCTTAACTTCTCCTTGTGCAATATGTTGAACATTCTAGTCTGCATAATTCAGAGGATACAAAGTCCTAATCAAAAAGGCTAGGAAGATCTCAATATTATGTATGCAACTGATATATTGACAAATACATTTTTTTTAAAACCACGATTCCTTAAAACTAAGAAACTTTACTACTTTGTTCCTAAGTCTACACCGTAATATCATTCTCACTTCTACTTCAGTGTGCGTCCGAACAATCTGAGCGTAAATTTACGGCGATATGTTCAAGGCTTAGATCCATCGTCACTTCCCTGTCAAATTCTTCTTCCCGGAGCTTTTCAGCATGCTGCACAGACTGTGTTCACGTTACAGGTTGATTTTGTCTATTGACTCGTGCACAAACGACTCAGTGTATGTTGTCTTGAATGTTTTGCTTTTCTCTCTTACATATTCTTAACACATTGCCCAAATTAATTCCATAGGTCTACACTGACAGTGACAAGTGGGTAAACTCAAAACTGTGTGACTCCATTCACGTGCAAGGAAGTCAAGTTTGTACATTGTGTCACGTGAGTTGTATAAATTAAAGAGCTGCAGGAGATCGGTACCAGTCTGGCTTATACTGTGCTTAATATTTTATATTTTTAAACCAGGGAAAAATATCGGCTATTCTGATGTTTTTTTATGGTGTTTTCTCTGTAACAGTTGAATTATAAACAGCAATAACCGACATCGAAGCAAGATATGGCAAGAACTGTGAATCACATCACAAAACTGACAGCGATCATTTCGGAATGGTAGTCATTACTTTTCCTTACACATAAATACAAGTTTATTCTCAGAAACAAAACCAGAAGAAGAGTCAGCATGCAAAATAATTATCCGAGAATCTACTCCCATGAGAACTTTAAGGCCGCCAGTACCATCACTCATTTTCCATCAGATCTTCCTGGAATGATTCTATTTGACCCACGTTTCATGAAGGTAATAGACTGTTGAACTACCTCCTTCTCTTCTGTCATGAATCTTTACACAGGATGTAGTTAATGCATGTTGATACAAACTGTGGAGCGTGCGATACGTGTATATACGTAGTATGCTTATAGCTGTAATAATATAATATGGTTAAGTTCTTCTACCTACCTTTGCTTCAATGGTATTTAAATTTGAAATAAGTGAGTCTTTTGTTGGACAGCCTGTTATAACTGAGAGCGACTGGTGGACAGGGCAGTGAGAGCAAAGAATCAGTTTTTCAGCCGTAGTGGAATCACAAAGGCGGTGAAAATAGCATAGCGATTTATTTAGCAGAATTCATAGGATTGGTAAGAGCCCCAGTGGCACGTGTTTACTCTAGACGCTGATGCTTACTTCGCTCTGCGTGCAGCTGCAGAATATGGTCATCGGCACACAGACGCCAACCCAGAGAGACGGCCACAGAAGAAGTGAAGTCAGTACCTCGGCGGGCAAGACAATAAGCTCTGGTGTGTTCTAGTCACACTGTTAAGCGCAAATGCAGCGACCAGTCAACAGATCCTCGTGAACACGATGCAGGAGGGATCCAGGCAGGAGTTGCGGACCAAGGAGCCTCGGAAGGCGCCCTGGAGTCGGTGGATTTTAGCCACCGGGAGGCCCGCAGCTGGGAAGCAACACTATAGCTCCCAGCAGCATAAGGATTAGATGGAGACCCCAGACACACGGGTAACACAGGTAGCATATAGAATGCGCACTATTTCGAAATCCCGTAATAGTCTCCCTTTGCGACGCGTAAGTTAGAAATTTGAGTCAAGGGTGCCTGTGACGTTCCTCTGTAATGATGCAAATGCGTGGCTCCCAGCGACATCACCGTCTGGCCCGACGACGCTTCGAACAGCAGGGAGTCGACCCATGATCTGCTGGCATCCGTCCAACCCTTCTATCCTTCTCTAAGGGCATCGCAAGTTAGTACTGCCACTGAACTTGATCGTACCCTTTGGAGGGCAGTTATGACGTCAGTTCTTGCCCTGCTGTACAGGCTGGAACCATTTACTGAGGCACTACCCGTATTTAGGTATGTTACTTTACGGACAAAATCTCTGAAATAGTCCTACATACCTGGAAGAAGGCAGCTGGCATCGGAGGTGTGACAAGTGGTTTGCCTACGTGCAAGCGCTCAGGACTACTTCGTAGAATTTCTCTGAAAACGGACATTTTTAAATTTTGAATAAATGTTGGCGGGTGCCATTGAGGGTAGGACCCCTTGCCAGTTTAGTCACGCGTGTGTGAGTGTCGCACCCTTTCGTGATCACGCCACAAGAGGGCCTGAGAGAGGAGGGTCGAAAATGTCTAATCATGAAGTCCAAATTGCGTCAAATATTTGTGAACGTTCCCCAGGGGTTCCAGCCTATGCACCAGACCAAAAAGTACCGTCACATCGCTCTCCAAAGCGGTGAGATTACGTTCAATGGGGTTTCTAGCCCACGATGTCCATAGAGAAGGGATGAAGAGTCAGCAATATCAAAGATTCTCAAAAACGTCTTCCTGTTGTTCATCGAACTGCAAACTGTCGTTTTCGACAGAGAAATGTGTGTGAATCAACGTCCCAAAAAAAGAGTTTGTTTCACTGACGCCATTTACGCCACCGCCTGAGGTCTTTCGGTATCGATTCCGAGCGGCAATGTGTCTGAAACGTTTTCATCGTCCACCCATAAGAAAATCGCGTGATTTTGTCTCTGGGCATCGTGATTTTGACATTTAAGGCAGAAACTTGAAAAGAAGTGGAGGAAAGTGGTGAGAGGGGCTGTGATGTCTACCTATCGTGTGACACATCGAGTATGGTGCTGCACAAAATTTTGGTGTGATATCATTAACGAACTTCACATGTCACTTCAACTTCTTAGCTCTGGCCTTTTTTTCGCACGTTTCGACACCTTGCTGTTTGAAGCGTCGTCGATGGTGAGGGTGACGTCGCAGGGCATCACGCTTTTGCATAACTACAGGGGAAGGTTTTAGTCACTTTTGAGCCAAATTTCAGACTTGTATCGCAATGGCAGACAGTTACGGGGTTTCGAAAAAGTGATCCTTTAAATCTGTTGCCCATTGTAATTGTAGTTTAGACTCATTTTGAGTCGTCGACTGGTGATCAGTCATTCTCGGTGTAGTATGACGTCGACGACAAGTATTGAAAGGCTGAGACAGATGACATTTATAGCTGCTCGACTCATTCTGTTATGACAGGACGTCACGTTTGGTAACATAGAGACCCTGGAAGGGTGTAATGCAGGATACCGCTGTGGCGGCTTGACCCGCGTACCGTTCTGCTTCGACAAGGTTCCAGCTCTGGTAGCAGGGTGCAGAGCTCAGTGGCTTCAACGTAGACTGTTGTTATGTCAGTTCAGCTACTTCCCAGTTTCTGCTGCAGATTGTGGTAAGCAACGTTCTGCCTCGCTTGGTTGCAGGTTGTGGGCTCCGATTTGGGAAGGAAGTGGCGTAATACTGAATACACTGAATCTTTCAGGGTTCTTCATCTACATCTACGTAGGTTTTCCGCAAGCCATTGTACGGTGCGTGGCGGAGGACCGCTGTATCAGTATTAGTCATTTCCTTTCCTGTTATACTTGCTAACAGAGCGAGGGAAAATGACTGTCTATATGCCTCCGTATGAGCCCCAGTTTCTCGAATCTTCGTGGTCCCTACGCGCAGTGCATGATGGTGGCAGTAGAATCGTTCGAATCTCGGCTTCAAATGCTGGTTCTCTAAATATTCCCAGTACTGTTTCTTGAAAAGAGTGTCGCCTTGCCTCCAGGGATTCTCATTCGTCTTATTGAAGCATCTTCGTAGCATTTACGTGTTGTTCGGCAGCAAATCTAGCAGCCTGCTTGAATTGCTTCGATGTGCAAACACTCGAGCACTACCCAAGAATATGTCGCACCATGGTCCTACATGCTGTCTCCTTTATAGATGAACTACTCTTTCCTAAAATTCTCCCAATCAACCGAATCCGATCATTCGCATTCCCTACCACAGTTCTCACATATTCGTTCCGTTTCATATGGCTTTTCAACGTTACGCTCAGATATTCAAACACTTCACTGTGTCAAGCAGCACACTAGTAATACCATAACCGAATATAACAGGTTTGACCTTCGTACTCATCCGTATTAACTCATGTTTTTCACATTTAGAGCTAGCTGCCATTCATTAAACAAATAATAAATTTGTCTAGGTCGTCTTGTTTCTTCCCACCGTCACTCAACTTGGACACTTCACCGTACACCACAGCATCATCAGCAAACAACCGCAGATCGTTGCCTACGCTGTTCGCCAATCCATTATGAATACAAAGAACAACGGCGGTGCTATCAATCTTTCCTGAGGAACTCCTGACGATAGTCTTGTCTCTGATGAACATTCACCGTCGAGGACAACATACAGGCTTCTGTTACTCAAGAAGTGTTTGATGCACTCACATATCTGAGGACTTATTCCATATGCTCATATCTTCGCCAATAGCCTGCAGTAGGGCACCGTGTCAAATGCATTGCGGAAATCTAGAAATGTGGAATCCGCCTGTTGCCCGTCATCCGTAGTTCGCAATATATCACGTGAGAAAAGGGCTAGTTGATTTCCGCAAGAGCGATTCTTTCTAAAACAATGCTGATTTCTGGACATAAGCCTATCAGGCACAAGGAGCATTATTATGTACGAACTGGCAATATGTTCATGGAGTCTGCAGGAAACCGATATTAGGGATATTGGTCTAAAATTTTGCGGGTCCGTTCTTTTGGCCTTTATATACACAGGAAGCACCTGCACGTTTGTCCAGTCGCTTGGGACTTTGCGCTGGCAAGAGTTTCACGATAAATGCAAGCTATGTGAGGGGCCAGTGCCGCAGAGTACGCTTTCAAATACCGAAATGGGTTTTCATCCGGCTTATTCAGTTGTTTTTCTATTCCAGGGAAGCTTAAAATTATGTCTGTCGTCAAACCTCGGGCTTGTATGACTTTCGTAGATTACACAGAACTCCATTACGCCAGCAGGTGGTTCTGTATTACAAGGTATGATAAACCCTGTTATTTTCATCTCTTTTAGTAGACTCCGCAGTCCCGAACGATAGTCAGTGACGCCGGAATAGAAGCCACCATCATCAATGCTATGGGTACGCCTTGCGCCTGCATAGATTGCGAGCCAAACTACGTTACAGATACCTAGGCAGTCTGCTTAATTGCCGAAAATATTCGTAGGCTGCCACCGCCCAGTCGACTACTAGTCGGCGACCAAAGCGCCAGTGATGATCTCAAATAAAATGATCATATTACACAACAAACGGGCAAGGCGAACTCTAGATTTCGGTTTATTGGTAGAATCCTGAAGCGGTGAAGTCCTTCAACAAAGGAAATTGCTTACCATACGTTAGTTCGTCCAGTCTTAGAGTATTGTTCGTTTGTATGGGAACCTTACCAGTTGGGTCTGATCCAAGAGATTGAGAAGGTCCAAAGAAGAGCGGAAAGATTCGTGATTGATAGATTTAGCCATCGCCAGAGCGTTACAAATCTCATAGAAAGTTTGAAGTGGGACACACTTGCAGATAGACGACGCGCTAAACGGAAGGGGCTGCTCACTAAATTCCGAAATCCGATCTCGCCAAGGATGTAGACTGTAGAGCATATATTTTTACCACCAACTTTCAAATCTCGCAATGATCACGATTCAAAGATAAGGGAAATTAGAGCTCGTACTGAGTGAGGCGTTCAGACAGTCGTTTTTCCCCTCGTGCGATCCGCGAGTGGAACAGAAGGGGAGAAAAATGACTTTGGCGCGAATTGTGCCCTCAACCACACACCGCTTAGTCGCTAGCGGAGTACGTATGTAGATGTAGAGGTCGCCATCCACGTGACAGGAACCACGACTGGCACGCAGGGCTTTATTTAGGGCGCTGAGCAGCCAGTTCCCGCCGAGCGAGCTGCCCGGGCTAGGCTCCGAGTGTTATTGCGTTTCCACAATCAGGAGCTCACTGCGGGGTCGTCGCTACGTTGCGGCTGCAGTCCGGGACAGCCTCCTCGCCCTGGACCCCGCAGCGTCACCTCCCTCCAGAAGTCGCGATCACGACGGGAAGACTGATTCCTGACTGTAATATTTCTGTTACTACTTTTTGTTCAAACTTAGGCTCTGTCTCCTACCGGATTGTTTTGTCACATTTAGAATATCTATCGGTTTTTCTCATTATCCTAAAACCTAGAACAGTGTGGGTTATTGCTCTAATTGATTCAAGAACCTTATACCGACTCTTTCTTTCTTTCTTTCTTTCACTTATTCCATAGTCCCGCAGCGATCGCAGGGTCGGCGTGGTTACCACGGATTTGGCAGTGTGAGTTTTAGGGATGGCCAGATGCCCTTCCTGCCGCCACCCCGTACCCCCCAGGACGGAATCAGTGTACCCCAACTGTCTGCGTCTAGTGTGAAGCGTGAAATAGTTCGGACGTGTTGCCAATGTCTACGACGCATGTAACTAAGGCAGAACGTAGGGACCAGCCCGGTATTCACCTAGCGAGATGTGGGAAACCGCCTAAAAACCACATCCAGGATGACCGGCACACCGGCTCTCGTCGTTAGCCGGCCGGTATGGCCGAGCAGTTCTAGGTGTTTCAGTCTGGAACCGCGTGATCGCTACGGTCCCAGGTTCGAATACTGCCTCGGGCATGGATGTGTGTGTGATGTCCTTACGTTAGTTAGGTTTAAGTAGTTCTAAGTTCTAGGGGACTGATAACCACAGATGTTAAGTCCCATAGTGCTCAGGGCCATTTGAACCAGTCTCCTCGTTAATCCGCATGGCGGATTCAATCCGGGGACGGCGCCCCTACCCGAGTCCAGGAAGCAGCGCGTTAGCGCTCTCGGCTACCCTCGTGGGTTTTATACAGACTGTTTCTTACAGCTAAATACAGCACTTTGGTTTACTCATTACCAGACAGATGGAATATTTTTATGTTCTACTCAGAGGTCTTGTTTAGGATTTTTCCTTTACTAATGTAGTTCAGACTATAAAACATTTCTCTCCTTGCAAATGTTGAAAGGCTGTGCTGAACCAAACGAGCTTAGTTTGTTTCATGATTCACAAGATTTGTCATTATTGAGTTGAACGTACTTATCATTCAAAAAAACTTCTTTCTTTCGTTTCTACCTGCGCTGTTTACTTGTGCTCCAGCTACGGCGAACACTTTAACCGCAAAACACATTCTCCTCTCCTGGTATGTCTTATGTGCCATTGGAGGTGACCTACAGAGTGATAAGGTATTCGGGGAACTTAGAGGAAGTGAAGCGGGTTGTACCGACTTAAAGGAAACTTTTTCTGACCGATGTAGCCGACATGCATGTGGAGTACTGCCCCTTAGTCGGCCCACTCTCAGTGTGTGCGATCTGTAAAGGCAGCTAATGAGATGTTGCGATTTTGACATAAACCCATCCTTCACTGCAATGACAGTGTCTGGTCAGAATGAATTCATAAAAAGAGTAATTGGAAAATGACCCAGTGTTGCCCACAGTAAATGAAAACATAATTTCCAACACAGATTAACAATATTTCGCTGTGGGCGAACTTTCTTTATAGAAATACCTTCAAGTAAAAGATTTGCTTGTTGTTATGAAGGATAATATTATGTAGTTATCAAAAGCTTTGGTTTGTTCACTGCTTTCTGCTACGTGAAGTAGAAATACTGACATGGGGAATGCCTCATATACGGCCAGCCAACTCGGCTAATATTCGGCAAGTCACTTCTGTACAACCAAAAATGGAAAATGAACGACTTAAAGATATTTTGCCTCAACACCCTCCCTCCCTCCCCCATCCCCCCTTCCACAAACTTTTTTTTTAGAAACACTCCTCAAGTAAATGACGCGCAGTCGGCTCAGGTTTCTCATAAACATACATATGACACAAAACACATATTTTTCATAGAAATCGAGGAAAGAACCTTTTTCTACTTCCGCTTATGTACGCATCAGGAATTCGCTGTTAAACGTAAACGTAGCTGGCGGAACGACCAAGTCATTTGTCTCCGAGGCGGAGAAACTACGTTCGATTCGTAGTTCCTTTACATATTTCTCTGCATCGAAATTGTTAGGAATAGGAGAGTTAATAAGATAAGTAAATCAACAAGTAATAATAACAACGTACGCAAGTAACTTTCTCAATCTACTTATATTAGTCTACAATTAAAATCTGAAACCTCATTGCAAGATACCAGTCGCGAGTAAGACTGGTACGAAGAGGAGCATTCTGCCAACGTTACGCATAAGGGAAAGAAACTAACCCTTGTTACAGTTATTAGTGCATAAAAAACAAAACTTTATACACAGCGCAACATTACATCGAAGCTTTTGCAAAATTGTGGACTAAAATCTTCCCGTGTTTATAAGAATCAAATGATTAATTTTATTTTTGGGGGTGTATAACAGGTCAACTACATAGCCAACACATTAAAAAATGTTGCTCCGTATCAGGGCAATACAAGAATTCGATTTGCAAAACATATCTTGAGAACATTTGAAAATCGAACATAACTGCTAAGTTTTGTCTGGTACTGGACTCCTGAGGATGGACAAAATAAAACCGTTATATATGATAGCATGTTTGTAGATGACGAGGGTCAATCAATTTGCATGGTAGAAGTAATAATGTCAAACAGTACAACTGCGTGCCTCTCAAGAGATTTTTTTTTATCACAAAGTTAAAATCTTTGTTTCGAGGCACCATAATTATAGTCGGATTCTGGAACCCCAGCGACAGTTGCACAATCGAGCGGATACCATGAAAATTCACAACATAATTCATGATTAACTTTCAGCACTTTTGTGTCAGTGTAATCGTATATGTGGTATGCCTCAAAATTAATTCCCGAAAAAGAAATGTTTTTAAATATAAACCCAATTTGTTTTCCCCCGAATCTTAGGAAGGAACGACGTCGTTGGGCAAAGACTGCATTTATTAGATGTTCTTGGTGCCGCGAGTATATTTGCTTTGAATGTTTATATGAAAAGTACCATTAGTCTAATTGTTCGAAGGAAATTTGAGAAATGTAACAGAGTGAGTGAAAAGGCTATTGTACAACGCCTAGGATTTAAGTTTTAATTCCTTACTCTTCCTAGTAATTGAGAAATTTATTTGCATGCATTGTTATTATTCTCTATTGCTTTACTTACCTTATTAATAAACCTATGCCTATCAATTTCGAAATGGAAAAAAATACAAATAGAAAATGACTGCAAAATGCAGCTGGTAATCGAAAACAGGTTCTGTGTTGCTTTGATTGCTACGTCAACAACGCTTTCGTTGAACAGCTGTAGCCTTATGGGTACATATGCAGCAGTTGAAAAAGTTTGTTTCCTCGATTTCTAGGACAATATGCGTTTGCGGACTCTATATATGATGAAAAATGCTAGATCTTTAATTGCCTATCATTAACAACCTTAGGGGCAGTTTTCTCAAAGACGGGGATATGTTTTCGTTTTAGGGTGTACCTGACAAATATGAGCCGTGTCGGTTGAGAAATAAAAGTTTTCGTAGCTGTTAATGTTCCTTGTGTTCATGCGTTAAAAATATCATATAAATCATTATTGCCAAATGTTAGTCTGAAAAAAGTGCGAATATTTATCGGCACAGTTATATATCAGGTACTTATTGTCATTCGATATAAAAAGTCATTTTAATTGAATCTATTCTCAGAATTCATTAACTCACGCTTTTTATCGCTGAGCGGAATGTTTGTGTAAAAATTGCAGGTTTGTTGTTGTCCTCTTTCATTTGCGAAAACAGAGTTATTTAAGCGGAACGCTACAATTTGCGGCCATGTGTGTCATTGCTGTTTACAGTTAATTATTAAGTGTACCGCGGTACGCCTTTCAAATAAAAAATATATTGATTAAAGCGCTGTGTATACTGCCCGCCACCGACGAGAGGCAAATGTAGCACCTCTCTGCTCACGCTGTTGACCGCTTAATATCAACAGAGCACAACACAATACGAATTGCTGGCAGTACTGGAAACAGTGGCTATATAGTGGACTCTCCAGTGTTGTACATTTCTCGGTACAGATTTATGGACTTCTCCCACTGATAAAGGGTGAAAAAAGCTACGATTGCGGAAAACTGCGCAAAACGTCCACGGCTCACTGTCTTTGTTTCCGTGGGTTGAAGACCAAAAGCTGCTGCAATGTTGTTTCGAGAAACGGTTGTTTAAATACTCTGATGCTGTGCAGCCCTGCTTGCACAATATATTTTTCCGATATGTCTAACACATGTCCTTAAGCCCAGATGCGAACACTGATGCTTATCTCGATCATGCACTCATGTCTAGCGAACGCGACTTGTGTAGTATGGAGAGTAATCTGGCGCAGAAACTTACAGCTAACCATCCTACGATGTGCACACTGACTATACGTTCTTATGCGCGAAGGTGGCGGTACAGCCAAAAGAAAATAAAACCGCTACGAAACTGGGTACAAGACAAATGTGTTCCAGTTAGCGGTGTTACTGTCGCACTCAGAAACACAATTAGAAATTTAATTTTATCCATATTTTGCAGCTTAAAAAGTGATTGTATTCAAAACATTGGAGGTATGAATTAAACAACGCCTTCAGTCACAAATTTTTCGTGTATTATTAACTACCACGAGGCATTTCAGACCGTATGGGCCCATCGTCAGGTGTAATTTGTCTTAAAACATGTTTTATTTCTTCTCCTGAATGAGGTGAAATGCATATTCCTGTCACGAAGAGGTTTAATGTTAGGCTATGAATTTGGTACATAAAAACATCTGTGAAGAGTTTATAAACATGTTTGCGCAAATGTACATCTTGAATGAAGTGAAATGTACTAAAACGACGGAGAAAAGAATGTCTTCCGGTACTAAAACTTTAAAAATGCTTTCCTTGAATGATGTGGAAAGTTTACAATGTTCATTTTCCACTATTCTGCACATATTTTCTGCTCTGGACTTACAAAATCATAACCTAAAATTAAACCTTTTCGTGACAGGAACAGGAATTTCACCTCATTCAGGAGAGGAAATAAAACATGTATTAAGACAAATTACACCTGATGATGGACCCACAGAGTCCGAAATCAAGAGTGTGGTTAATAAAACACGAAAAAGTTGTGACTGAAGGCGTTGTTTAATTCATACCTCCAACAATTAGAAATGATTGGGAGTAGGTACATGACCGTAGAGCTATACAAGTAGTAATGGTAGAGGTAAATCTACCTGCGCTTTCCAAAGGTACAATGATAGGCAGTAAAAATGAGCTATACCAGTTAAAGTCACTGGTGAAAGATACACAGAATTGTGCGTGATGATCAATCCAGACGAAAGTATATCCATATAATTCATGGAATACAGTCCGAATACTGCGACCATGGTGGTATTCTGGATGTGAATCATAGATATACATTTTTAGATGCTCTAGGCATGACAAAGACCGTGACTAATTAACGAACTGTGAAAGCATGGATAGATATTCACATTTCACTGGACTTATCCCTTCGACAAAACTGCCAAGTTGGTCCAGTTTTACGAACTTGTGGGTCCTTTGTACTTCATATACGTCCTTTGACGGAGATATCTTTTCAAGCATTTCGGCCTCATCTTTTCACTGTTGATTTCCTAGCACCTCCCAGGCGTCGCATGTACGGTAATTGAGGCTACAGCTCTCTGTAAAGACTCGACTTCATTTATGTTGATGACATTTGTTTGGTGGTCCAGAGCTCCAACATTCCTGATGCTGAAACCACTTTATACAGTGATATGGAAGTCTTGGATAAATACTTCAATAAAAAAGTGCCTGCGCCAAAATCCTTAAACAACAATTATATATGCATTTCAACTATGCAACAGGTAGGCCAATTGCAAATCACAAGTCAAATTCAGAGACCAATATTGGTCGTGCTTTTGTACACCAAAATACCCAAAAGTGACACTAGATAGAATAACTTAAAATCAGCGTCTTTCAAATTAGCTGCTAAGTCAAACCAAGAAACAACATCCTTCAAAAAATTGCTGGTACCTCATAGGAAGCTAATTATCATGATTTAAGATCTACAGCCTTGCTTCTGTCCTACTCTATTGCTGAATACTGTCGTTCGACATGGCTAAATAGTGCTCACACTGAAGAGACAGACGAGCATCTCAACCAGGCAATGCGGATAGTTGTGGGGTGTATTTCGACTACACACTATAGCTTCCTGTTCTTAGCCACATCCTACCTCCAGCTGTAAGAAGATCAGAAGCTTTCACGACGGTCTGGAGCAACATTTAGAAGAATCAATGCTTGAAGTCACGGAAACGATCGTGGCACACAGCAAACAACCATACTAGTTCACCCATTCTTTGAAAATTCAATAGGAGCAATCATCTGTAGTCAACAATTAGTCGAGATCCCTTTCTCGCAGCTACTAGGATGCGATGTCCCAAGACGTCAATGAAGGATCATGAAACGGATTAGAACCTGACAAGGCTGATGTGGTTACTTACTGCACAGCTGGGGATGGCTAATTGTGTATATGCTGACTCTATCGCGTCTGCTGGTGGAGCATGACCGAGCGTAAATGTTGATAATACTCGTCCCCATGATGTGACTGCCATAGCGGACGGAAGATATGTGAGATCAGCCACCGGAATGCCTTCTCGGGCGTGGTTACCAGGAGAAGGATAAGTGTTATATCCTGCGACATCTGGAATTGTGGCCTGTAGCAGTGCGATGTCGACGTCCGATGTCCATACCATCTCCCACAGCAGTTGAATCTTCAAGCGGGAGCTAATATTAGTGTTACTTGTTGCTATTCGGTACGTTTGGAGTCGTGTCCCGCCGTGGAGGGGAACTCAATTAGCAGAGGGTGAAGAGGGGCAACTACGAGTCACGCCATGTGCCTTCCCGGCGGGGTCAGGGATTTTCACCTGCCTCGAGATGACTGGGTGTTTGTGTTGTCCTCATCATTTCATCATCATCCAGGAAAGTGGCAAAATTGGACTGAGCAAAGATTGGATAATTGTACGGGCGCTGATAACCACGCAGTTGAGCGCCCCACGAACCAAACATCATCATCATCACGCCATGTGCCAACTGACGGCATTATCGGCGGCGCAACTACATCTCCGTCTGGGGTAAATCCGTCCCCAGCGCGTGTTTCGGACCTTCGTCGACGTCGTCACACCTCCCCAATGAGGTCGCTGTCGTTGTGGCGTTCTTATGTTCCATTTCGTATCTAGGAGCGGAGGACATCTCAGCGGTAGACCCAACAGTGGGGTCCATTCGTTCAGGTGCACTTGCGCGAGCTGCCAGAGAAGGCATCGGCACAGCCAGAGCCAGCGTCGCATTGTCATCATTCTTGTCGTCGTGCAGGTTCTCCGAGGCCTCGCCGGGCTGGACATCCTCTGGAGCTTCAAGGGGAAGTGAGATGTCTCGTTCCGAGACCTTACGATGCCACGTCTTGCTCGTTTTAGGTGAACCTTGTTTACGTGTTTGTCTCTATGTGTCGGAAGATGGGAGGGAGTCGCGGCGGTCTGGGAGGAAAGGGCGATAATGATGGGACGTCCGTATCGTCGGTCGGGAGGGGTCGGAAGTGGAAATAAGCGTCAAACGAAAAAACTACAAAGAACGAAACTTGTCTAGCTTGAAGGGGGAAACCAGATGGCGCTATGGTTGGCCCGCTAGATGGCGCTGCCATAGGTCAAACGGATATCAACTGCGTTTTTTAAAATAGAAACCCCCATTTTCTATTATATATTCGTGTAGTACGTAAAGAAATACGAATGTTTTAGTTGGACCACTTTTTTCGTTTTGTGATAAATGGCGCTGTAATAGTCACAAACTTATAAGTACGTGGTATCACGTAACATTCCGCCAGTGCGGACGGTATTTGGTTCGTGATACTTTACCCGTGTTAAAATGGACCGTTTACCAATTGCGTAAAAGTTCGATACTGATTTGATGTATTGCTATTGTCATCAGAATGCACAACGGGCGTGTGCTATGTATGCTGCTCGGTATCCTGGATAACATCATCCAAGTGTCCGGACCATTCGCCGGATAGTTACGTTATTTAAGGACACAGGAAGTGTTCAGCCACATGTGAAACGTCAACCACTACTTGCAACAAATCATGATGCCCAAGTAGATGTTTTAGCTGCTGTCGCGGCTAATTCGCACATCAGTAGCAGACCAATTGCGCGAGAATGGGGAATCTCAAAAATGTCGGAATCAACATCGATTGCACCCGTACCAAATTTCTGTGCACCAGGAATTGCATGGCGACGACTTTGAACGTCGTGTACAGTTCTGCCGCTGGGCACAAGAGAAATTACGGGACGACGACAGATTTTTTTGCACGCGTTCTATTTGGCGACGAAGCGCCGTTCACCAAAATCGGTAACGTAAACCGGCATAATATGCACTATTGGGCAACGGAAAATCCACGACGAGTGGAACATCAGCGACCTTGGCGGGTTAATGAATGGTGCGGCATTATGCGAGGAAGGATAGTTGGACCCCATTTTATGGATGGAAATCCAAATGGTGCAATGTGTTCTGATTTCCTACGTAATGTTCCATCGATGTTACTACAAGATGTTTCACTGCATGACAGAATGGTGATGTACTTCCAACATGATGGATATCCGGCACATAGTTCGCATGTAGTTGAAGCGGTATTGAATAGAGTATTTATGACAGGTGGATTGGTCGTCGAAGCACCATACCATGGCCCGCACGTTCACCGGATTTCTTTCTGTGAGGAAAGTTGAAGGATATTTGCTAATCGTGATCCATCGACAACGCCTGACAACATCCATCAGCGCATTTTCAATGCCTCTGCCAACATTACCAACTACTCGCTTTTCAAATGGTTCAAATGGCTCTGAGCACTATGCAACTTAACTTCTGAGGTCATCAGTCGCCTAGAACTTAGAACTAATTAAACCTAACTAACCTAAGGACATCACACACATCCATGCCCGAGGCAGGATTAGAACCTGCGACCGTAGCGGTCGCTCGGTTCCAGACTGTAGCTCCTAGAACCGCACGGCCACTCCGGCCGGATACTCGCTGTTGAGAGGAATGTCGTTACGCGTATTGCCAAATGCATTGAGATTGACGGACATCATTTTGAGAATTTATTGCATTAATGTGGTATTTACAGGTAATCACGCTGTAACACCATGCGATCTCAGAAATGATAAGTTCACAATGGTATACACATGACATTGGAACAACCGAAATAAAATGTTCAAACCTACCTACGTTCTGTTCTTTAATTTAAAAAACCTACCTGTTACCAACTGTTCGTCTAAACTTGTGAGCCATCTGTTTGTGACTATTACAGCGCCATCTGTCACAAAGCATAAAATGTGGTCCAACTAAAACATTCATATTTCTATTCGTACTACGCGAATATGTAATGAAAATGGGGGTTGCTATTTAAAAAAACGCAGTTGAAATCCGTTTGACCTATGGTAGCGCCATCTAGCGGGCCAGCCATAGCGCCATCTGGTTTCCCCCTTCAAGCTAGACAAGTTTCGTTGTTTGTAGTTTTTTCGTTTGATGCTTATTTCGTGAGATATTTGGCCCGGTCACGATCAATGGACCACTCTGTTTAGTCAAAGAATTTTCTTGACGAATACATGTTATATAAGCAAAACTACACAATGACACAGAAATATCGATACAGACACACAATTGCTCTGAGCTTGATGGGTAGAAATTTCAAGAAATTATGGAGTGCGCAAAGAATTCATACTGGGGCGCACACTCCTCCCTTCTTCATGACATTCGTCCCTAATTTTCTTCTGATTATCTTTTACATTAATCTCATACGTCTGCATACGCAACTGTGCACTGTGTTAATTGCACCAACATTTTTGATCGTATGAGCTCAGCCACAACGATCCTCTTCTTGTTTCTTTATTCTATATCATTATTTCTAAGTTTTCGTCCTCTGAACCCATTTCATGTTTATGTCATGCTCTCTCCTTTTGAGTCCTTATTAGCTACAACAAGTTTAGTATTTTTCTTATTTTCTACTTTCTAATGTGTATCAGTTAACCCACTCGGCTGTCATGTAATATGTTCGTGGGTCAGAAGAATAGATGTTTTCATCCCTGAGGCTGAAATAATGTATGCAAATTGCCGCCAGAAACAAAGCGAGACTGGTGATTGGAGTGCTCATTGTTAGAACGTTCTTACGTTGTTGTCCTTGACATTGCTGAATGTGCTGAAAAATTTTTCGTTGTTGAGATACTATTAATTTGTCTAAAGAGTGCAGCTGGCTAGGATTTCAAGTGTTGTTAAAGGTAGGTCAGGTTTTGTACCAGTAGCACTTCTACCGGTTTCCCTGACCCATACAACCCAGTATGTGTTAGTTTGAGCACACTCATACCAGTGTGTAGCTGGAAGGCGAAAGTTGGTCCCAGCTACCTCACATGTTGTGCCGTTTATCAAAGTACCACTGTTGTGTAAGTCAAGCTTAACCATGTCCTTCGGTCTCACAGTGGTACCTAACGTTCATTCCTTACACCGGTAATGGGACTGTTACATACAACCCATCTCTAATGCAACTCACTTCTGTAGTTGCTACGTGGTAAAACAATGCCAAGTTCTTTTCTGTCACTTCCATCGAACCTCTTTCTCCGCTGTTCGCACCCCTACCTAGAAACCTAGTAGTGGCAATAGTACAGAACTCAGCTGTCAGTTTATAGCTTCGTAAACAGCTTTTTGTAATAATGCTACACCCATTCTTGCATCATTGAGTCTATTAGCCAATGCTCGTAATAATCTATTTAATGTCTTTTGCTGTCTAGTATGCTAATCCTATTCTGTGTTTCTCCAAAAGCACTGTTTAGTGTTTTCATTGTTTCGTTTGTGTACTGTGGCAAGTCTGTGAGTAGCTCATGTATCATCTTGGTGTTGTTTAGAATGCTCCATTCTAAATTTGTCTGGTGTGTAGTATGTCTTTCTTCTACGGTTTTGGTGGTGCCTTGTAGCAGTTTTACTTGTCCACTCCTGTCGTTCAACTTCTGTGGAATTTCGTTATCCATTACCCAAAGTACTGTCTAATATCTTTCCTCCTCCCACCAGTCACGCTCTTTTCTTATGAACTTCCGTTCGTGGTGCGATGTAAGTTACTTGAAGTACTGAAGCCTCAATTTGCCATATGACAGCCCCACCTCTTGCTATTCACCCTGTACCTCAATGAGAATTTTGTTTGTTTTTTGCACTTCCCTTTGCAACTCTATGAATGCATCTTGCAACCCCCGAACTTCATTATTTCCGATACATGAAAAATCGACCTCAGTGTTCACTGATGATCAGGTAGCAGGACATCCAGTTGCCTGGTAAGAAATACACCTTACTAATGGCTGACTTTGATAGTTATCCATCATTTCTTGGCTCATGACATGTAGCAACATCGTGTCTTTAACTACCTCTGGTTTTCCCTGCGCAACCAGCACCTGAGGAAATAAATTTAGAACATTCCCTCCCTCATTCAAGGACATTTACACAAATAAAATCAGCTAAGAAATAATCCACATCCAAAATACGAACTCCAGCCTATGGTATCTAACATAAATATAAAATCACGTAACTCTTGAACAAAGATAGAAGATGAATTACGTATGGAATAGCTCTGAAAAATCAAAACAAAATCCGAATGTTACTGATCGTCGTGTGATCTCAGTGTGTAGGATATGCAATGTATGTCATTCTTATCTACTGGAGAGTGCTGCTTGACTCCCTTAGTTATTTTCAGGTGCACGATCTTGGCTGCCATAATTTGTGGTAATGCGTTCACTATGCCTTTAGAGGATGTAGCTCTGTTAACAAGGACAATAGACATGTTATTTGGAAACTGCACATTAGCATTCACTGGTTAAGTCATCTTTATGTCTTCTGATTATTTTCCCTTACATTTTTATGTCCTGGTAAGGATCCTGATAGCCAAGCACCTCTCTGCTTTTCCCTTTGGCCCTTAAGGATTAGTAACTGACACCCACCCGTTACAGAGGTTGTCCTATATGCTGTCCAGCCTGTTCTTGTCATTCCAAGGCTTTAGCGTTGCTTTTCTCACTTTGTTCCACTCCTCACTTATTGTCTTCGCACATATTTTAACCGATTCACAGTTATGTCCTAATTTACGAATAATGATATCAAAAGGCGACAGCATTTCCTACATAGAGCACCTCAAATGGCGATGACTGGTGCTAGTATGTGCTTTAGAATTATACACATAAACTATGAATCATTGTGCTATTGACGTAATTACTTAAAATTTTAGAAATGGTCCTATGCCCTAGCTCTGCTCTGCCATTAGTCTGTAGATAGAAAAGCTTGTTCGTACCTACCAGATACGTAGTACAGACATAATGGCGTTCAAATAGCCTGATACGAAATTTGCACCCTGGTCCATAATTAACATATCACACACACACACACACACACACACACACACACACACACACACACACACACCACATTTAAGTTCCCAGTTGTTTATAGTAATGTGAGCTTTGTACTTGCCTGTTGATCAGGAATCGCAGTCATTTTGTAAATCTTCAGAAGTCATCTATGATTGTCAGTGTTTATTTATTTCCTGCAGGTGTTATTGAATAGTCCCGTAATATTGAGCCCTATAATATGAAAATGTTTAGATGCCACTGGTAGTTTTACCAAAGGAATTGGTCTATGAGCAAGATCAGCTCGCCATCCAAAATGTGCACAGTCATTTACATAATGCTCAACATCACACTTTCTTGTCCTGCAGCAGAACCTTTCTGTCACTCATCTGTCTCTTGTTCTGCATCCTCTATGACCTACATATGGACATGCACTTGTTTTAAAACCTTTCCCTTGAATGCTACCACAACCACTGTGCATGGAATGTATTTAGTTGTTCTGCAGAGAAAGCTATCACGTGTCATGAGCCATGATTGTGACGTAAATGTCTGACAGTGTTTGTCAGATCCCTGTGCTCACTGCCAGCCCATAACACTTTTCCCTAGTGCGTTCAATGCTGCAAATTTCCTACTTAACATACCCACATCCATGTACTTCCTCCCTGGTTTATAAACAACCTTGTAATCAAACTCACAGAGTTTGAGTGGTCAGTTTGTTATCTGCTTGAAGCATCTCTCAGCTCTAAAAACCATTTCAGTGATGTGTCGGTGGCCCATCATGTTCTTAGATGAGTAGAGTTGTCTACATGGTCCAGGACGATGGTTGTTGTGTAGCACAGGCATTCGTGTCACACCACAGGACGACCAAGACTACAGCAGATACTCACTGGTTGGCCAGGGAGCTGCACAAACATGTCACAACTAAGCAGTGTTAAGGTGACAGCTTGCAGATCTTCTATGAAGTACCCTCAGTAGGAGCAGAGCTGGTGCACATGTACAGTGTCCAAGTAGACCACAATGGCAGATTATAGCTGTGGCTTGCACTGGGATGGCTGCGTCTCAGCATCTAAGTCAGCGAGGCAGGCCATCTTCGATCACATTATTGTGCTTCCACTGAAACTCAATAGAGCGTCATTCTCTCTGGTACTGATGATTCAGACAGAATGGCAGCGTGACTGAATGTGTATGTGAGTTCTAAAAGCCCAATTTTTGAAGTATCAGAGGCTGCTCCTAAGATACAGCGGCTATAAGTGGACGAGCGAATTTTGCACTGGTTCACTGGGCTCATCAGTGTTTCTCAACTCAATAAGTACTCTGTGTTTTGTCCTACTTCTCGGTTACTGAGGAGGCTAGAATAACACAGTAAATCAGAGAATTATTAATAAGTAATATTGTATTAATTACAAGAAAAATATTATTTTCAGGCCAGTCTTGGCTGTAGGTATGGAACTGCACATGTGGACTTTTGGTTCAGAACACACTAAATGAGCCATAGTTACTGATTCACAAACTGATACAGGTTCTGAATGGCTTTACTGAAGCGTCGCTACAAAACTCAGTTCGTAGACACTTGTTCATACTGTTTTGATTTATTTTCATGTAGGCACACTTCAAAGGAGACAGAAGTCTCTTCATTCCCTGATAATTGACACAACCTGTGCCTTACAGCGATGTTACTCCAACAGAAGTTCCTAGAAGTGGACAGGATCTGATCTCGAACAGAACTGCTCTCCTAGCCTCTAGCGACGCTATTTCAGTGCAGAGTCGCGGTGGTAACGCCTAAGAACTACAGGACGCAAGGCTTCTCTCTCGCATCTTATTGGTGCCTCGTGATAAACCTTGCTGCGCAGTATCTCTGCGCCGCTCTCAGTTCTCAACGACACCGCCCTCTGGGTTCTGAATCTTGGGTCTTTCTGCAACGTTTGACTATTGCTGCGGCACTCTGGTGTTTGGAGTTATGGAACTTTAATTCACACAGCGCTGTTATGATATTCTAAAGTGTCTCCTGTCTTGCTCCCTCTCTCGGAGGCTGTGGGGAACGGTCGAAATCGTGCCTTGCCTTCTGCAACATCGGTGGTAGGCCGAGTCCAGATACAGATTGGAACATTGGCCTCGAGCTGGCCTGCTTGGTTCTGGGTAGAAACTTAAAATAGTTATGGGTGATTCAGAGGTCAATCGGGGTGTGACAGTATCAAAGGCACGTAAGTGTACAAATCGCTGGTGTGATAACAACAACAAATGCGGGTGCTTCACGGAGAAGGTATCGGTGGGCTGGCTGTCATCGACTTCGCCATGGCAGTAGGTTTGGCCCTCGCGTGGCCAGTTTATAGGCTGCTCGCAGTTCGCGTACCGCGCACGAGCGATAAGGCGGAACGTATGGCGCCGTAAAGCTTCGAGACGCGCTGCGCTGCCCTGTGTTACTACCGGCCGTGCTCGCTCCCGCGGCCTGAGCCGATAGCGGGCGCCGTCTTCGCACAGAGGTCAAACAGTCGACAGAGCCTTCAGAAGACTTCCTTTTCACAATAATCTAAGCTATATCTCACCTGTCACAACATCTTCGTTGCGACTTCATTATCTTTTAGTTCTTAACTTATTTCTGCTTACCTATTCCAGTGACATCAGTTTCTTGAAGGAGGGAAGAAAGGAATCACAAAGCAGAGCGCAATCACTTGGAAACAATGTGGCCGTGTCTTTCTTAGAGGACCAAGTGTTTTGCATCACCGAGTAGTATAGGTGGGAGTAAAGCTCCGTTTGGAGTAAAATCATGCACCTAGTTTTTGAACTAACATCAAAAAATGGCTCTGAGCACTATGCGACTTAACTTCTGAGGTCATCAGTCGCCTAGAACTTAGAACTAATTAAACCTAACTAACCTAAGGACATCACACACATCCATGCCCGAGGCAGGATTCGAACCTGCGACCGTAGCGGTCGCTCGTGACTAACATCGATTCAGGAGATGCCCACCAGGTGGTACGTTTGTACTACTGTAATTTATCCATGTAATTTCTCTCTCAGCAGATCGCTTTAGATGTGTGAAAGGGATGTAAGCCTGTTGTTTACTACCTACACGATACGTTTCTGATGATTTACTTGACCATTGTATACTGTAGAGTTTGAATAGAGGAATCTACGAATTACTCGTGTTGGAATTGTTGTATTTGGTCCCCAAAATCAACACTGGAACATTTTTCGGAAAAAGGTGAAATGGTGCAAATCCTCGCAAGAGTTTTGAGGTAAATTCCAGCAGCTCTAACAATGTGAAGACAGGTTTTCAATGATAACTCTTACAAAAGATGTGATTCGGCACGTGAGACTATCACACCTGAAAATGCAATTTTGCGGTGTAAAATGATGATTTAGGGGAAACATTGCGACAAAGTCTATGAAATCTGTGCTTCTAGCGCCGAAGCCCAATAAAGAATGAGTGGAAGGAGAAATCTTGAGATATTAACAGCTTGCTGCTGAGAAGAAAGAAAAGAGCGTGCCGTAGAAACAAAACGACGTAAGCTAGATGTCATTACATCATTGTCAAAGAAGGAGGATAACAGATCAAACAGTCAGTTGATTACTCCTCAGATTTTCAAACTTACAATATCATAAAAGTAGGTCAGATATTGATGAGAACTTACGGTTTGGCAAAAAAGTATCCAAAGAAGAAGATGATCAGGAGCCTGGGATTTCAAGAAAGTATTAGAGACATTACAGTTCAATATTGTGGTGAGTATCTAGCCTACAATATAACAACGTTACAAAGCGATATTTCAAATGTTTACATTATACAGTCCTCCATTTTTATGGATGTTTGTCTCAAATGGGGTAAAAATTTCCATTACAGCGCTTAAGCCCATTTTTAGGGATGAAGTCTCGCAATTTTTGTTTTAGCAAAATCTTAAATTGCTCTCTAATTAATAATCAGACAGAACTGGAATTTGGTTGGGCTCTAGGTACCAACCGGACGTACGATTTCAGTTTGCAATCACAGTAAAACCTACCCCTCATTGACCACAATATTTGAAAAAATGAAAATGTGTAATATCTTGGAAGCTCCTGTTTGTAGCCAGTTCGCTAATGCTGACGCCAGTGCTAGATTCGGGAAGCTACTGGAGACTATTTTTGTCCAGATCGGAGATGTCGCTCTAAAGTGTCTCAGTGTGGATTGGTACTTGATCCTCACCATAAACAAATGTAACGTATTGCGCTTAAATACATGGATAGTTCCGTTATTGTATGATTAGACAATTTCCGAATGAGCATTTGAAACACTTACACATATTAATTACACTACTGGCCATTAAAATTGCTACACCACGAAGATGACATGCTACAGACGCGAAATTTATCCGACAGAAAGAAGATGCTGTGATATGCAAATGATTAGCCTTTCAGAGCATTCACACAAGGTTGGTGCCGGTGGCGACACCTACAACGTGCTGACATGAGGAAAGTTTCCAACCGATTTCTGATACACAAACAGCAGCTGATCGGCGTTGCGTGGTTAAACGTTGTTGAGATGCCTCGTGTAAGGAGGAGAAATGCGTACCATCACGTTTCCGACTTTGACAAAGGTCGAATTGTAGCCTATCGCGATTGCGGTTTATCATATCGCGACAATGCTGCTCGCGTTGGTTGAGATCGAATGACTGTTAGCAGAATATGGAATCAGTGGGTTCAGGAGGTTAGGTTAATAAGGTTCAAATGGCTCCGAGCACTATGGGACTTAACATCTGTGGTCATCAGTCCCCTAGAACTTAGAACTACTTAAACCTAACTAACCTAAGGACATCACACGCACCCATGCCCGAGGCAGGATTCGAACCTGCGACCGTAGCAGTCGCGCGGCTCCGGACTGAGCGCCTAGAACCGCGAGACCATCGCGGCCGGCTACGTTAATAAGGAACGCCGTGCTGGATCCCCTACGGCCTCGTATCACTAGCAGTCGAGGTGACAGGCATCTTATCCGCATGGTTGTAACGGGTCGTGCAGCCACGTCTCGATCCCTAAGTCAACAGATGGGAACGTTTGCAAGACGACAACCATCTGCACGAACAGTTCGACGACGTTTGCAGCAGCTTGGACTATCAGCTCGGAGACCATGGCTGCGGTTACCCTTGACGCTGCATCACAGACAGGAGCGCCTACGATGGTGTACTCAACGACGAACCTAGGTGCACGAATGGCAAAACGTCATTTTTTCGGATGAATCCAGGTTCTGTTTACAGCATCATGATGGTCGCATCCGTGTTTGGCGACATCGCGGTGAGTACACATTGGAAGCATGTCTTCGTCATCGCCATACTGGCGTATCTCCCAGCGTGATGGTATGGGGTGCCATTAGTTACACGTCTCGGTCACCTCTTGTTCACATTGACGGCACTTTGAACAGTGGACGGTACATTTCAGATGTGTTACGACCCGTGGCTCTACCCTTCATTCGATCCCTGCGAAACCCTATATTTCACAGGATAATGCACGACCCGGCCGTGGTGGCCGAGCGGTTCTAGGCGCTACAGTCTGGAACCGCGTGACCGATACGGTCGCAGGTTCGAATCCTGCTTCGGGCATGGATGTGTGTGATGTCCTTAGGTTAGTTAGGTTTAAGTAGTTCTAGGGGACTGATGACCTCAGATGTTAAGTCCCATAGTGCTCAGAGCCATTTGAGCCATTTTTGATAATGCACGACTGCATATTGCAGGTCCTGTACGGGGCATTCTGGATACAGAGAATGTTCGACTGCTGCCCTGGCCAGCACATTCTCCAGATCTCTCACCAATTGAAAACGTCTGGTCAACGGTGGCCGAGCAACTGTCACCATACGCCAGTCACTACTCTTGATGAACTGCGGTATCATGTTGAAGCTGCATGGGCAGCTGTACCTGTACACGCCATCCAAGTTTTGTTTGACTCAATGTCCAGGCGTATCAAGTCCGTTATTACTGCCAGAGGTGGTTGTTGTGGATACTGATAACTGGTACATGAATAGTTCACCAAACTAACAGTTTTATTTCACTGCACAGCAGCCACCGTCCTCGTTGTCTCAGCGCTGCTCCGGCGGGAGCCGTAGGCCGGCCCTGCAATGCTTCTTCCTCGCTGGCGTAGCTGAGGCCACGGTGGCAACAAGCGCCTGCTATCAGGCGTCCAAATCAGTGGCCCTCGCCTCAGGAAGCCTCTGGCGTGTGTCAGGAGCCGAGGCGACTGCCTGCAGTAGAGAGCCGAAGAGTGGCCCGCCGCTGGCTGGCTGCGAACCCCACATCAGCCTCAGAGGGTCGAACCAACGACCGGCCATGGACTGGAACGCTGGCGCCCCATCTGTTGCTGCATGTAGCCCGATGGTGTGATACGGCCCGCAGGCCAGGAGAGCTGCCACACTTGAATGAATCTCGTTAGAAAACAGTACCTATTTATACTCGGCAGTGCGCCTATGTTTCGCTAATGCGCCGCTTCACGTCACGTATGCATAACACTTAGGTTGGTCACTTGCTTCCTTCTGCCTTCGACTTGCGCCATGCAAACTGCTGTGTGTGCCCTCTCCGGCAGTTCTGGGCCCCTGTGGCCTCTATTTGCCTTCTCAACTGCTGGTATGCGTAACTTACTGCAATCAGGCCCGCACCTGGTGTAACTTGCGCTCCGAATATCGCACAAAACTAACTTTCCCTGTCCTAAACGGTGATGCTGCTAAAACTAGCTGAAGGCCTTCACCACCAAAAATACGTCGTCCTTAAGCTCTACAAACATGATTTGATTCAAGTTGACAACTTTCCAGGTTCAAATAGCTCTAAGCTCTATGGGACTTAACATCAAGTCATCGGTCCCATAGACTTAGAACTACTTAAACCTAACTAACCAAAGGACAAAACACACATCCATGCCCGAAGCAGGATTGGAACCTGCGTCCGTAGCAGCAGCACGGTTCCAGACTGAAGCGCCTAGAACCGCTCAGTCACAGCGGCTGGCTGAAGACTTCCCAGCTTAAACTAACATGGTACAGCAATATTTAAACCAAGAAAAGTCATAAACATTCGGTTACACGCAAATCCCAAAAAAAAAAAAATAAGCCAGTATTCTTGCGCAAGTGTGCTAATGATAAATGACAACAGATTTTCCTTAAATATTACTGAAACAGTTATTTACACGTTCTCGATTGAATCGTCTTTTGGTAATCAACATTAAAATAAATTTACTATTGAAAGAGTAAACTGTTCATTAAATAAATACAAAGGTATTACAAAATATGGAGTATTCATGCTGTATCCATTTGCTGTGTAATTGTGGCGGATATGATGTTCTGACAAACATTGCACAATGAAACAGATATAAAAGACGTTGTAAATCAATAAATGAAATAGATACAGACATGTAGATGTCACAGATCACAGCCACAGGGCAATGCAATCGGTTGAGGTACCGTTTGGTGAACTTGATTGAAGCGATTAAAAGTTTTTAATTCAGAGGATCATTGTGTAAATGTTTATTCACTGTGAAATAACTTCTGTAGTTTCAAAGATGTTGTGTCATTGGGTGCACCTCGTTGTTATGGGACCTCAGATGTATACAGATTCGCTTTAATATGTAACTGATTTATTGTCGAAGTTGAGGCAATGGAACTTGGCCGTCTTTGAGATTGTTTGACAGTCCGCCATTTCCTGTAGCATTGTCTGTCGTCCTAAGTGAAGGTCCGTCGCCAAAATTCCCATAATGAGATTAATCCACGTCCCGTCCTTTGCTGACGTCCTTGGTCCTGGCTTACCTGGAGCGGTCGTCTAGCAGAAAGCCTTAACTGCCGCGGCGTGCCCTGAGAACTGGGTCCACTAGCGTTCAGCCATACAGCAAATTCATCTTGCCTCCTACCTATACTGGGCTGTCGATGAGCTCGCATAAATTTGCGTAACATTACAAAGCACTATCTATTATTAACGTATTCTTTTCCAGTACTTATAGTGTTAAATTTACACATTTATTTACAGTGGCGATGTGGCTATTCTCGAATATACAATGCATTCCATTTCGTATTTCGTCTGTGCTCTAAATGTTTACCATGCTTCATACCATTCACTTCCTGTTTCTTCTTTTCAGTTCCCTTGTGGTCACCGTTTTACTGCATATAATGTTGCGCTATTAATGTAATGATTGGTATCTTCATCAGTAGCAGTCTCTTTCCCATATCTCTTTCGATATTGCAGAATTCCTTTGGCTTGTTCTCTGATTTATAAGATATGATGTGTAGCAGATTATAATTCTCCTATGTAATACTCTGCATAACTATACATTTTACTGCAGTGATAAAAATATTTTTAGCTTAATGAGTAGTTTACTGTTCCGTAAATTTTGTTGTGCCCCAGTTTATCTTCAAACGGACATGTATACTAGCTACACAGCAGTTGTGTCATCGTGGATAATTTAACTTTAATCCTTGCTTTTTTCGACCGTAGTTTCATGACAGGCCGACTGCCAACGCCTTTCAGAAGCGGTCCTTAGTGCTCGATGCTTTGGGCCACAAGAACTCTATCGCCTACCTGTTCGCCTCGCTCATTTATGTAAGGGCCATACACGTAATGAACCGTGCTGAGCTGCTGCTCTCTCTTCAGGGACCGTAACTGGAGCCGCAAGTTGGCCAATACTTATCGTGCTGTAATGAAACTGTAAAGTCAACGAAGAAAGTTTTCGTTAAAAAGTTTACAAGACTGAGTAATCGTTATGTGAGCTACTGTTTAACGTGGCCCTACAAGAAGCATGCACAAAGTTAAAATTATAATGAGCAATCTCTGGAGACAAGGCTGTCTCCCACCCCCGACTTTGACGTTGTACCGTGTCTTGTGCAGGATTGCCTGTTAATATTGTTGCGTATTATAGCTTCTGTTTCTATTCTGAACTATTCACTGCTCGACATTTTCTCAACAAAAATTAACTTCTAAAGGGGCTGATTCTACAGGGATTTAACTGTGAACTGTTAACAAGAATTTCATCTGATCCTCGCTCCTTTTTCTCTCTCTTTGGCTCCAGTGCTTCTGGCCGGAAATAATTATTTCAATATTATCTGCTGATGACCTTTTACAACAGCGAAAGAAAAGATGGCGTCAATAGTGTCCTTATATATGAATACATTATTAAAAGTACAATTTAGTGTTAACTTTTTCTTTCTGTTTTCGAGTACTTACAACAGATTGATCCACCACAGAAAATGTGACAGGCTTGAATCCATACAGTGACTCTATAGAAAACCATAACGTGAGTCTCTCAGATTACAATTTCCAGGCATTAATCACCAGTGGAAGAACGAATTTATCGCATCACAAAAAAGGCGAATATGTTTGTCTTTAAAAGACTCCCAAAGAAAAGTGGGGAACAAACTGCTTCAATTCTCATTCTGCATTTAACACTAAAATCTTTACCATAATGGCATACTTAAGCTTTTTAACACACAGTAATCTACATCTCTTTCTCACTGTCTCCCTTTGCTCTCATATACGCTGCTGCCACTGTCTTGTGTCTCACTTCTAATGTCTCCTTTTGTTTTGCTTTCCTAGTGCCACTGCCTACACCATACCTCGGCAGCTCAAAAATTCTGGGAGGACGTGCGCAGGGAGGAGGAGGGGTGGCGGCAACTTATTTTTGCCCGTATACACACATGCTTAAATTACGGTCCAGAGTACACTCTTCCTTATACGTATGTGCTGAAGTTCGCCGATTTGGGAGGGTACAGATTCCCCCCTCCTCGTCAGACCAATCATCAGTATTTTTTCCATTTTCAGTCTCTTCTCTCTTTCACTTTCACTGTTTCTATCTCCATCCATTTGGTTTTGTCTTTTACTGCCGCTGTTCTCACTCACCATCAATATCTCCTCTCTCCTCTCTCATTGTCTTCACTCATCTCGCTTTCCTTGCCACTGCCACTTTATCTCTTCAACCATCACTGTCTCCTCTCTCTTTCTGTCCCACCTACACTGCCTCCTCCTCTATATCTCTTTCTGCTTCTCTCTTCCAGCATAAAAAAACGCGAATATGCTCGCATGACTAAATTTTTGATGAGAAAGGCCCAATGAGGATTGATGCACCTGGTTCCTCACTTTTCTGTCAGTGCCTTTTAAAAGGGAACTTATTCACATGTTTTGTCCTCCTACAGGATCATTATTCAGTTGGTTCGCTTTCTTTCGCTGCTGCAGCAGCGTGTGGTCTTTGTGTAACATGAATATAGGTCACTTACGTTTTGACAGTTTATACGTATACTTCGAGACATTCAAATACTTGACACATATAAGCAAAAAATACCTACGTTTAATATAAAGTTTACATAGTTTTTTCTGGATATTTCGCACATCGATCGCAATTCATCAGAAACCCCATGGCTTGTGATTCGTATCTTAAAGGAATGAAAATGCTTTTTCTTTAATTTTTGGTAGTCATTTTAAGCTCTTTCGCTCATTTTAAGACCATTGTAGACCTTTTCTTGTAACTGCATTACTATTTTCTTCATATTTGCAAAGGCGTGAAGTGCCCATTATAAAAAGACTGCGCGCCATTAAGTTTTATTGGAGAAAAAATGCTGACTGAAAACATATTTTGATGATCCCAGAAATCTTACGATGACTAAAGCTCATACCCTACGTGAACTACGTCAGTTAAAACTACTTTTGCACGTCAGACCGGATATTACGTGCATATTTCACACGCTAAGTACTTTAATTTTGAACCTGTGTACCTCGGTAATGGATAGTGATATCGACAAAATTTCTAACTTACCAGAGAATATCGTCTGAAGAACATATGGTAAAAATTTCAACGAGTACAACGCATATGTCGCTAAAACGATCAAGGGAATTGTGTGGAATGGTAGCCTTCTATCCCTCATCCATGAAGGGGTTCCCATTTTCAGCTGAGGGGCGTGCTTCTGAACGTATAAGGGCTGGGAAGCTTCCCCCTATAGAAATTTCTAGAACATTACAGAACATTCGAGAGTATCGAGAACATTCCAAAATATTCGCAAGTATTCGTGAACATTCCAGAACGTTGGAGAGTTTTCGAGAGCATTCCGATACGTTCTAGAATGTTCCAGAATGTTCCACAATGAGCTGGGATGTTCTGAAATGTTCAGGAATAGTTTGGAACATACGGGAAGATTCCAGAATTTTTGGAAACATCCTACGTCATGGTCGTGCATTCTAGAACACTCGAATGTTGTGAAATGTTCTCGAACATTGTGGACTATCCGAAGCCTTTTTGGTATGTTCTGAATTCGCTACTAATGGTGATACCTATTGGTAAATGTATATAAAGCAAGATCCGTCGTGGGTTGGAACGTCAGTTTCTTATCAGCGACGTAGGAAGGAACCGAAAAAGTAGTGCAGTGAGTGAATGCAAACAAACAGTGAACTGTATTAGTCAAAGTGATACAGTGACTGAATGCTTTACATAAGACAGAATCTGAAGAAACTACGCACGAAAGAACACGTCTACCTTCGAGGCGCAATCATAAATAACGGAAACATTGACAACGATGGAACAATGATAATCTTACCCTCATCACACAAAGGAAGTCCAAGACGCACGTAGGAATTCACTTAAGATGACATGACGTACACAATACAGCAGTCAAATCTAAAGGCCGTAAATTCAACTAAATACCTTAGAATTACATTCACTTACAACGCGTCGTGGCCAGAAATCAAAGAACAACCAAGATACGGACAAGCCACCATACATCGACACGACACGATAGCTAGAGTTTTCTGAAAAAAAAAGAAAAAAACGAGACTTATTGAAGCGATCACAAAATATAACATCTTTGGAACCGTTAGCTGCTGGATGTACACAATCGAATGGCGAAAACGAGAACTGCCTCACACACACGTCTCTTATGGCTACACTACAGAATTCATCCCACGGACATCAACAAAATCATCCAAGCTGAATTTACCAATCCACCAGAATATCCGGAACTTTACGACGTAGTAGTGAAAACATGACTGATGGACCAAGCACGCCATCAAACCACTGTTCGTCATGTACTAGTGATGGAAAATGTACCAAAAAATATCCAAAACCGTACCTGGACGACACGCAAACCGGAGCTGATGGACATCCCAAACGCAGAAGACCCAAAAACGATGACTTCACAGCAAAAATACGAGACAGTGACGAACTGTAAATAAACAATTAGTGGGCAACCGTATAACAAACCAATTTCCCAGACATTACAAGCACATATAAACGTAGAAAACTGCAATTCAATGAAATCCATCAAATATGTCTGTACGTATGTGAACAATGGCAGTATTCCAGATAGTCAAATACAGCGATCAACAAAACAGAAACGACGAGATCCTCAGATACCAATTGGGAAGATACATCAACCGTATAGAAGCAACGTGGCGGATTTTCGATTTCCCATACACGAACACGAACCTCCTGTACAACATCTAGCAGTACATTTGTAGAATGGACAGAGAGTTTACTTCACAAAAGACACCGCCAGAAAATTGCAAGTGAAACACCTCAGAACATAACATTAACAGGTTATTAACCATTGTGTCCAACTGATCTATTCGCTAAAACATTACTATATGTCGACGTCACTATCTATTACACGTGGAACGCAAAAAGCAACATGTTTGAAAAACGGAAACAGGATATTCCAGTATAAGATCATCCAAGAATCACGAAAACTAGCGCACTAGGCCGAGCATACACAGTGAATCCGAACGACGCTAAATGTTTCCATCTCGAGATGTTGCTACACGAAATATGGGGACCAACAAGTTTCACAGTTTCACTGTTGACGATTACCTATGCCAGGGAAGCATTCCAAAGCTTATAACTACTAGGAAACGCCAACCAGTGTGAATTAACACTACAAGAAGCCTTACTCACAGCCTTACCTGAACAAATGAGACTTATTCGCCATAATTTTAACAATATGTAACCCCCAGAATCCAAAAATGCTACCGGACTCCTTTAGAGAGAGAGAGTATGAGTGATGACATACTGAACCAAATAGAACGAACTCATCCAGAAATGACCATCGAATTCAACGGCGATGTCTTCATTGAAACACTCATTCATCAAGAAAATAAATTTTTGGCAATAAACAACCAGACCTTACTACAACATGGGATGCAAGTCCCACGAAAAGATACTATCAGTGTGCTAAACTTCGAAATTAAAATGAAAATATCTACGTTAACGGATTACATCAGTACATTGCTCACAACAAACTAGTGACACTCAAAGGGAAATTTACGTTATCATGGATCGGATCGACAACAACGCTGGTGGAACTATTTACTTGAACCACAAGGAGGCACTAGGAAAACGTTTCTAACAAATCTACTGCTGGCGGAAATACGTGCTAAACAACACATCGCACTTCCACTGGCATCATATGGCACTGCAGCCACACTTACCGATGGAGGACTAACTGCCTATTCCGCCGTACAACTACCGATGAATATAGCGGAAGAACAATTCCCGGTATGTAAAATGTCAAGGGCATTGGGGCGGGTTGAGCTTATGAAGCAAGCTAAAATTATCTTGTGGGATGAATGAAAAATGGCACATAAAAGATCACTCGAAGCTAATGACAGAACATGACGATACTAGCCAGGGAACTCAACAGCGATGTGAGGAGCTATATTCATACTCGCAGGAAATTTACGACAAACTCTCCCAGTTATCCCCAGGTCAACACTAGCAGACGAGATCAACGCATACTTAAAAAAAAAAAATCACATTTCTTACCACACATAAATACTGTGACTAACAAAATATATAAGAATTGAACTATCGAAAGACGAAACAACGGCACACTTTGCTCAACAACTTTTACAAACAGGCGAAGACATACCCTACTGACCAGACGACAGGCCGCATTAAACTCAGCAGAGATTTCCGCAACATAGTAACTGCTGAAAACGAACCGATCAACAAAATATATATCCAAATATTGTTCACAACTGTACCAATCCGGAATGGCTATTTCAAAGGAAAATTTTTGGCAACTAAAAATAATCTTGTCGACGATATCAGCTTTAATATTCAAAAGAAAATTTCCGGTGAAGGGAGAGTATTCAAATCGATCGACACGATGGTAAACGTTGAAGAAAGTGTCAACTCTACGGATATTCTAACCTCTTTGCAAGTATTATGAAAGCCGTTACACAGCTTTCGATTTAAAACTGGGTCTCAGATCATGCTACTCAGAAATCTCAGTCCACCAAAACTATGTAATAGAGCAAGGACGATCGTCAAACAGCATCGAATAACATCAACGAAGCCGAACTTATGACTGTAAAGTAGAAAGGTCGCACACTATCTATTACCAGAATACCACTGATCTCTACTAAACTGCCATTCCAATTTAAGACTGCAATTTCCAGTCAAATTAACCTAGAGTTTTACAATTAGTAAAGCGCAAGAACAAACTTTAAAACATTGCAACATCAACCTCAAAGACTTCTGCTTCTCTCAAGGTCAGCTATACGTAGCTTGTTCTCCAGTAGGGAATTGGAAAAATGTGTACATATATACCCCGTATAACAACATTTTGTTCATAAATAAGTGTTGTAAATAGTTAGACAACGTTTCCAATAAAACTTTTTAATCCCTTATCCTTTAAAGTATATCCTATTATTCCAGCTACCACGCAGTCTCATACCAACTCCCTGAGCGAAACCAGTCACCCCAACTAATAGAAATTACGGATGTAGACATCCCCAGAGGTCGTACTCTTCGTACCCAAAAATCGTGGGTGTTGGATTTTCTTTGGAACGTCCATGAGAAAACGGTGCTTCTACAGTCTGCTTAAGATCCACCCTAGACCACACCAGATTCAAAGAACCAATCCATTTCCCCAATGTTCCTGGGCTGGAGGAAGTGTGTAATGTTTACATTTTGATCATGTACCGTATGATAGCTACAGCACGCCCGTTCTTCCGACAGGTAATAATATGGACGCTAGGCCAGGGGCTATCCAAAACACTTGATCCACTTCTCTGTGGTCAATAGGACAGGATAACGCCCTGAACACTCGTATTTTCGCTCCCGTGATTTTGGAACATACTGGTACCCTGCACTGTCGTACATGGACCTAAAAGATCCTGTGAAGGTAGATGCTCACTACTGTTCCCCTTATGGGGCGTTACCATCTCCAACATAGAGTTCTTACAGAAAAAACCTGGGAAATTAAAATTGGCCACAATTGTGTGTTTTTGATAATATAAATGACCACGTAAATTGAAACCTTTAACAGATGTCTCAGATCAACAGAACATAGTTATCACAGCCCTTCAAGAGTTACGCAGGACACGCTCGAATCAGGAGGATGTCGACTTTATAACGGACCACGAGGAGAAAGGGCAATAGAAAATCTTCCCCAGTTCGGTGTGAGTTTCTTGGTACACAATAGAATATTGTTTTCCATTGAGGATTTTTCAACCAATTCCTCAAGAATGGCATTGCTAACAATTAAGGTGGAAAACAAAAGATACACACTGATAAATATTCATGCTCCAACTAATGTTAAAAATAGAAATGACAAGGATGTAACGGAAAAATTCTGGGATGAACTTTATCAACTAGTAAGGACCATACCGAAAACTAACATTAAAATTCTGCTTGGAGACTGTAATGGGAAGACAGGACGAGAGAAAAAATTTCGAGATGTGGTGGGGCGATGGCCAGCGCATATCCTTACAAACAAGAGCGGGGAACGATTAATTAAGAGAAGACCACATACGTTAATGACATGGATATGTCCTAACATCAAGCTAGGAGAGTTCCAGATAGATCATGTGGCCATGGATCAGAGATTCCATAAGGAAATCTATAATGCTAAAGTGCTGCGTGGCATCGATGTTGATTCAGACCACTACATTTCAAAAATTAAAATCAAACTGACAACTAAAAGAAAAACAAAAATCAAAAGTCAGATACAAAGAGAACATATGACCCTAGTTATATTATTAATAATTAGTTATATTATGAGAGATCAAGAATACCTTTAAGTGACAATCTAGAAGCCACTGTCAATCGATTAAAAGTCTTCGCTGAAGAAGTAGCTACTGTACGGAAACGCAAGAAACATGCTTGATGGAATGAGGAATGTGATGTAATGATTCAACGCAGACATAAGGCCTGGTTAAATGACCAACAAAAGAGAACTGAAAGCTCCAGGGAGGATTTAATGAATGATAGACGATCAACCACCAAAGAAATGAAATCGGTCAAAAGTTAATTTCATAAACACTCGCTAAAATCTATCGAGGATGCTTTCAATCGCCACAAGACAAGATATTACTCTCAGACATTCAAACAGTACCAGTCGAAATACACTCCACCTACTCTTATGATGAAGGATACAAACGGAAAGGTAGCACATAAAAATTGTGACAATTCAATGATATTGGAGTTGCTAAATAGCGCGGAACCTGAACATCGTTTGGAATTTGACCTCTATCCAAGAAACAAAATGCATTTAGGAAAAGTTATACCACCACAGCCAGATGAAGTACAAGCAGCGATTAACTCACTTCGGAATTATGGATCAGCAGGTGAGAACCAACTAGTGGCAGTACATTGGAAATATGCAATTGTACAAATTATTCTGAACTTACACAAACATCTTACTGACATTTGGAATACTGAGAAGTGGAATGGAATGTTGCAATAATCCATCCACTACACAAAAAAGGAGATATATTGGATCCAAATAATTATAGGGGTATATCCCTGCTGGATAAAATTTTTTTCCAAGGTTCTGTATTTCAGAATTCATGAATAGCTTGATGGTGAACGAGGCGAATATCAAGGACGCTTTCGTCCAAGGCGAAGCTGTCCTGATCAAATTATTAGTCTCAAATGGAAAATGAAACATCAAAGGGTCAGGAACAAGAAACTAGTGATCACGTTTGTCGATTTTAAAAAAGCCTACGATAGTCAATTCTTAAAGAATTTGGCTTACATCAGAAACATGTCAACCTCGTTGCAGTCAAGGTTCAGAAAGGAGTTCTGTGAACCGTTTGAGATTCATACTGGCCTACGACAAGGCGATGGATTGTCTCCATTATTGTTCTGTTGTGTGCTGGAGAAAATCATGCGTGATTGGAACAAGATATGCCCACCATCTGTTAAGACTGGAAGAAAGATTCAACTTAAATGTCTTGCGTTTGCAGATGATTTGGCACTGTTAGGAAACAATATTGATGAAGCAAAAGTTCATGTACAAGAACTAGAACGATTAGCGGCAAAGGTCGGATTGCAAATCTCGTCTGAGAAAACGGAAATGATGCCTACCTTCCCAGTTGACACATCCCAGATCATACTCCATAATAATCAAAAAATTAAGGTAGTAAAATGTTTAAATATCTTGGTGAGATTATTACCTGTAATGTTAATGAAAGAGCATCAATAGATAGTAGAACATTAAAACTTCAGAGAGCGCAGAGAACCACGTGTCCAACCTACAAAAAAACGATCTCTCTCAATAAATGCTAAATTTCGACGTTACACCTCCGTCGTTAAACCGGAAGCAACATATGCAAGTGAAACACTATTCAGACTAAATACTTAAGCAACAACTGACAAATTGCAGAAAGTTGATAGAAGAATACTCCGAACAATTATCAGTAAGAAACACCAAGTTAATGGGCAGTGGAGACTTTTGCCCTCTTCAGTAGTGTATAAAGAAAGTGAATCCATTATTGATACAATGCGGAAAAGAAGGATTGCATTTTTCGGCCACATATCTCGCCTAACAAATAATAGAATCCTGAAGCAACTTTTTGACTACTTCTGTAACAGTAAAACCAAAACCATCTGGTTTAAAGAAGTACAAAGCGATCTGGATGAACTGAACATCACCAAACACCAAATTCAACAGATAGAAGCGAAACCGCTTCTGAAGAACAAATACACACGGCTGACATTCAAACCATCATAGCGGAAGAAGTATGTCACATCTGCAGAAGAACGATCAGCCAGATCACAACGAATGAAGAAGTTTGGGGAAACGAAGAAATTGCTGACTGCTAAGACCTAAACTTAATTATTGTAGACTATGTTGTATTATGTTTGATTTTAGTGCTCCAGTGTGGGCGTAAACTATGTAAATAAATGACCAGCGTCAAAATGCTCATATCTGAGCACGAAAAAGACGAATATGCTACTCTTCATTAAATAAATCTGACTTGAAAATAGTATAGCAGATGCCTCATTCTACCGTCGTCAGTATCGTAAAAGAACTTTCGCAAAATTATTGCGCCGCGAACATATTCGTCCTCTTTTGTACATGAAACTCACCTTTCACTCCCACAAGCTGCCCTAACTGTAACTCTCTGACACCCACTAGTCCGTCGCCATGAGTCTCACATGTTCATTCACCTCCACTTGTCCATTCTCACTCTCTGATTCGGTGTATCTCAGTCTCACTATGTCCTCGTGGCTCTCCAGCTGGCACTGTCTCCTGTCGCACATCCACAGTCGCCTTTGTTCTGACCTACAGTTACTGTCTCCTCTAACCGTCTCCCTCTCATTCTGTCTTACTGCTGCTACTGCATTCACTCCTTCCCACTGCTGCTGCCTGTTCTCACTGTCACTCTCTTGCTCCTTGTCACTGCCACAGACTGTCTCTCATTATCGTTGGCTCATATCGGCTTTCACATTCTGCTTCTCTTTATTCCTCTCCCACTGGCACTATATCCCACACTCTTTTCCTAGCACCGTTCCCTCACTGTTTACCATGTTCCACTGCCACTGCGCCTCTCGCTTTCTCCCATACTGCCGCTGTATTCTTCACTCTTTCTATAGCACAACCTCAGTCCATTGTCTTCCACTATTATTACTTTTCCATCTCTTTTTCCGCTGCCACTCCTCTCGCAGCACAAAAAAGCACAAATACAATCACACGTCAATATTTTTTGGAACATTTTTAAAGGTGCTGAGGAAGGTAGAGGCACACACAGTATTTTAATAAATAGGAGCATATTCGCCTTTTTTGTGCTCTGATGCTATCATTTTTCCACTGGTTATTTTCTTTTCCCTGCCACAGCAGGGCATGTCACTCATACGAAAGGAACTTGGTGGGTCAGTAAAATTTTGATAACTTACTTACGTGAAATTTAAATACGCATAACTAATTTTACACCTTAGGCATGATTTTACGTGCACAAAAATTTGCGTGTATTTTGGTGTCACAACGTGGATCTCCTATAACCCTTCTCATGATAATGGAGACACTAAATCATATTTCTCCATGATACCTCACTTTATAAAGTATGTTTCCGCTTCACACTACAATTTACATTTGTACTTTACGTGCGCAAGTAGAAAACTCTGGACCTCTCATCTTGGAAACGTGTAAATAAATCTAGAAAATTTTCAGGGATGTTCGAGACTGAAGTTTTAGGAGCATACCATAAAAATTAGAGCCATTTGATGCGCATAGTCCTTTTGGTCCGCTGTTGACGGCGATAAAATGGTGCAAAACGCTTTTTGGGGGGATTCTCAGCAACCGCCCATGAATGCATTATTCATTCATTCATTCATTCTGTCTCGCTTTCATCCACAGGTATATATATTACGTTAATAAAATCACAGTCTGATATTGGATATACATGTCATCAATAAATCATTTTTTACTTCTATATTTTACTTTTACGGGCAGGGAAACATTGAACCTCTGTGTCTAGAAAAGGGATGAAGATATCAAGAGAACTATAATTTTTTTCTATATCGGAACCTTAGGAATATATAGTGAAAATTTCAGCCATTTGGGTCCTTGGCTGGGTTTTCGCCAGCCGGTGACAGCGAAAACATAGTGAAATACCATATTTTGGGATTTCCATTGGAACAGCTCATAACTAATGGTGCCTCCATAAACCGCATCAACACTACAGCAAATGAAAAATGAACCAACCGATTAGTTCGGTGTTGCTAAGCAGGTAGGAAGTGTGTAATATTCACACTTTGACCCTGTACTGCAGGATAGTCACAGTAAGACGATCCATCTGTTGGGTGTAGAACTGGTCCATAGAGCAAGGGCTATCCAAATCACTTGACCCTATTTTCTTAACAAAGGTATGAGCAGCGGAAAATCTGTATGCACACGACGTTTCACCCGATATTTGCTTAAAATTTATAGTATAATACCTATGGAGTTAAACAAAGACAGTGAAGGAAAACGTTGGTCATGTTCCATGGTTGACGAAAGGTTAACTTGTATCCTGTAAAAAAAAAACTGAAACATCTTCATAATATTAAGAAATATTCAGCCCGACATGACCACTTGAGTATTATGAAGCTTAACAAAAGAGTAATACAGTAAAAACTGAAAAACAATATTTTGTAGGAAACATGACTCCTCAGTTATCGAACACATGAGCACGTGGAAGATAAATAACAAAGAAACCGCAAAAAAACAGACAATAACAGCAAATGCCTAAACCTTATAGTAAACCGCAGAATAATAGAAGATTCTGCAGTTGTTAGTATTAATTTGAAAAAAATACTTAATCAGCTTAAGCCAGAGTCTTACATGTAATAACGAAGGTGATCCTGTACAAGTCCTTCAGTTGGTGAAAAATGAGTAAGACTCCGTCATTAACTCATATTATTTGTATCCTACAACAGAGCTAGAGACAGTAAAATTAAAAATTAATTTTGTGATAGAACAACCACTGACATAGATGGACGTTCAGATGAAATTGTAATTACGTGGCAAACCATCTTTTGCCACCTAGTTAATTCATATTTGATGTAAGGTAGTTTGCCATATTCTGACCACTATAAGAAAATCGAGATCCATTGTGCTCTCGCAGCTATGGATCAGTTAGCCTGCTACCCATTTTCTCATAAGTACTTGAGAAAATAATATACATCATATTTATGTCTTATTTTGACAGAAGTGACGTAATAAATGGTAGACAAGTAGGATCTCAAAAAATGAAAATAAGAAGTTTCACGACATTTGAAGTTACAAACATAATCTTAGTGGGATTATGGGAGTGCCAAAATCCTCTTTGTATATTCTTTGATATATTAGAAGCTTTCAGGTTAAATTACCATGAAATTTTAGTAGAGATTCTTGATCTTTAAAGGTGTTAACGTGTCAGGATTGGCGAAGAAGGGAAAGCAGTGGGCACCCGTTGAAGTGAAAAATCAAACAATTTTAAATGCATGGGTGTTTACTGCAGTAAAGAGGAAAGGCAGGCCTAGAGAGGCTGCAAACTGAATGGTCTGCTGTCCAAGAGAGCAGGAGAGGAAAGTGTATGTTCGGGTCGGAAGCTGCCAGCAGAAGAGGGCGGACGGTGTGTCCGCTCCCGGCGGCTGGCCACGGTTCCATCCCCACGTGACCACCTCCAAACCACCCTATTGGACGGCCAAATCGTAGGCGCGCAGGTAGATAGCTTTACCTCGTCAGCAACACGTGAGTTTAGCTGCTGATGGTTCAACACGTGAGTTTCAAAGTGGTGCTGTCTGGTTTTGCAACGTGACTGATCTGCGGCAACTAGCCGCCAGGCAGAAGGCACTGACGGACATCAAGTGAAAAATAAAACTCAAATTTTATACTATTAAATACATTCAGTATCAGCCCCCACTGTACAAAGAATCAGCGGGACAATTTATGTTTCATTATATCATACTCGCGAAACAAAACAAATCGTAGAAACACAGTTCAGACAAAAGAAATATTTATCAAAATTTCGACAAATTAGTCATGGTATACCGCAGATTAGCGTATTTGAACTCTTGTGGTTTCTAATATAACTGACGGAAATACACTCCTGGAAATGGAAAAAAGAACACATTGACACCGGTGTGTCAGACCCACCATACTTGCTCCGGACACTGCGAGAGGGCTGTACAAGCAATGATCACACGCACGGCACAGCGGACACACCAGGAACCGCGGTGCTGGCCGTCGAATGGCGCTAGCTGCGCATCATTTGTGCACCGCCGCCGTCAGTGTCAGCCAGTTTGCCGTGGCATACGGAGCTCCATCGCAGTCTTTAACACTGGTAGCATGCCGCGACAGCGTGGACGTGAACCGTATGTGCAGTTGACGGACTTTGAGCGAGGGCGTATAGTGGGCATGCGGGAGGCCGGGTGGACGTACCGCCGAATTGCTCAACACGTGGGGCATGAGGTCTCCACAATAGATCGATGTTGTCGCCAGTGGTCGGCGGAAGGTGCACGTGCCCGTCGACCTGGGACCGGACCGCAGCGACGCACGGATGCACGCCAAGACCGTAGGATCCGACGCAGTGCCGTAGGGGACCGCACCGCCACTTCCCAGCAAATTAGGGACACTGTTGCTCCTGGGGTATCGGCGAGGACTATTCGCAACCGTCTCCATGAAGCTGGGCTACGGTCCCGCCCACCGTTAGGCCGTCTTCCGCTCACGCCCCAACATCGTGCAGCCCGCCGCCAGTGGTGTCGCGACAGGCGTGAATGGAGGGACGTATGGAGACGTGTCGTCTTCAGCGATGAGAGTCGCTTCTGCCTTGGTGCCAATGATGGTCGTATGCGTGTTTGGCGCCGTGCAGGTGACCGCCACAATCAGGACTGCATACGACCGAGGCACACAGGGCCACCACCCGGCATCGTGGTGTGGGGAGCGATCTCCTACACTGGCCGTACACCACTGGTGATCGTCGAGGGGACGCTGAATAGTGCACGGTACATCCAAACCGTCATCGAACCCATCGTTCTACCATTCCTAGACCGGCAAGGGAACTTGCTGTTCCAACAGGACAATGCACGTCCGCATGTATCCCGTGCCACGCAACGTGCTCTAGAAGGTGTAAGTCAACTACCCTGGCCAGCAAGATCTCCGGATCTGTCCCCCATTGAGCATGTTTGGGACTGGATGAAGCGTCGTCTCACGCGGTCTGCACGTCCAGCACGAACGCTGGTCCAACTGAGGCGCCAGGTGGAAATGGCATGGCAAGCCATTCCACAGGACTACATCCAGCATCTCTACGATCGTCTCCATGGGAGAATAGCAGCCTGCATTGCTGCGAAAGGTGGATATACACTGTACTAGTGCCGACATTGGGCATGCTCTGTTGCCTGTGTCTATGTGCCTGTGGTTCTGTCAGTGTGATCATGTGATGTATCTGACCCCAGGAATGTGTCAATAAAGTTTCCCCTTCCTGGGACAATGAATTCACGGTGTTCTTATTTCAATTTCCAGGAGTGTAAATCCCAACACCAAGGTCGAGTCGTGGGTCATAAACGAAAGTTGCTAGGCGTAGTTACACACCTGAAACATGATTTTTTTTTCCCGATACCGTGTCAGTCGTGTAACAGTGACGCTATTAGCACCACCGTGAGGCTGTAAATCACTTTTGATTTAAGTACACTCTGTACTGTTGTGAGCGTTAGATACCTTTTACATTGGACGCCAGGAATTCATGTTAGATAAGAATCCCTTTAAAGCAACAAAGACGTCATTATCGACAACTCACTGAGTTTAAAAGAGGACGCGTAATTGTATTACGAGATGGTGGATGATCCCTCAGCGGTATTGCAGAGAGATTTGGCAGGAATGTAGCCACCGTACATGATTGCTGACAATGGTGTTCACGAGAATGTACCATCGCAAGAAGACGGGCTCCGGACGGCCATATGGCACTATCGAAAGGGAAGATAATCATGTTCAGCGGACGGCTGTGATGCATCGTACTGCGTCTGCAGCAGCAATTTTGGCAGTGTTTGGCGCGATAGTGATACAACGAACTGTAAAAAGTCGAATACTACACGGACAGCACCGACCCAGAAGCCCTGTGGCGTGCATTCTGCTGACGCCAAAACCACGACCATTGGTGACATCAGTGGTGTCAAGCGAGAGCTTGAGAAGGCAGGGTGGACGTCTATTGTGTTTTCTGATAAAAGCTGTTTCTGCCTTGGCGCCAGTGATGGCCTCTCGTTGGTTAGAAGGAGGCTGTTGAAGGCCTGCAACCAACCACTCTGTGAATTAGACGCACTGGACATACGCCTGGAGCCGTAGTCTGGGTTGCGATTTTTTATAATAGTTAGAGCACTGTCGAGGTTATCCCACGCTCCGTGAAAGCAAAATTTTACGTCAGTCTGGTGACTCGACCTGTTGTGTTGTCAGCAATGAACAGCATTCCAGGGAGAGTTTTTCATCCGGATAACGCTCGACCACATAGCACTGTTGCAACCCTACATGCTCTACAGAACGTCGACACGTTGCCTTGGCCCCTTAGGTGACCAGACCTGTCTCCAATCGAGCAGATACGGACGTTATCGGATGATAACTTCAACGTCATCCACAAACAGAATTTATCGCCACTGTACTGACCGACCAAGTTGAATAGAAATGGAACTCCATCCCACAAACTTTCAGCACCTGTACAATTCAATGTGTGCTCGTTTCCATGCTTGCATTTAACATTCTGGCGGTTGCGCCGGTTATTGATGTACTAGCATTTCAAATTTGCAGCGGCTTGTCGCATCCTTACATTAACCTGTGGTCTTGCAATGTGATTCACATAAATATAGTACCTAGATAAATGTATTCCCGAAATTTCATTACTCTACATAAATTACTTGAGTTTATCATTCAGTGGTGTGGAACAAATTGGTTGATTCTCAGTAAAGACAAAACCAAACAATACTATTCAGTAACAACCGCAACAGAAGAAGAATGGAGTAATTATCACAATTACGATCACTGAGTATAATGTAGTTCAAAACTCAGCGTTCTTAGGACTCAAGATAGATAAGCCTTTACTGTGGAAAAACCGCATCGCTACCGTCACAAGCAAACTACGTTCATCCATATTTGTCCTCCGAAACATTAAAACACTGACAGCATAGAATGCGAATTATGTATTTCTCATATTTTAATGCTATCGAGACCTGTGGAATAGAAATATGGGATAAGTCTAGTGATGAAATAAACACCTTCAAACTGTAGACCATAACAATCAGAATAATGGCTAACGCAAGAAGAACAGACAGATGTAGGTCACTATTTAGAGAGCTTGGAATTTTAACTTTCTACATCATGTACAGAGGGTAGACAAAAATATGAAAACACCAAAAACACAAAAAATCAGAGTGTCATCAGGAAAACCGTTGGTATTCAAAACAGCTTCGTCTATGAATGCATAAAAGTAGATCCTGTAAGGTTTTCAAGGGAAAGTTACACCTTACTTCCTGCAAAATAGTGGCTAGCGTAGGTAATGATGATGGAGGTGTACGGCCATCATCTATCCTTTTCTCCGAAGTAGACCACCAAGGTTTAATAAAAACTACTCTGGTGGCCAGAGGAGATGCGACACGTGTCCACAACACCAGTCCTGAACAATACGAGCAATATGCAAAGGGGCTCTGTGGTATTTAAACACAGGATCAATTTTGGGGACAAACATTGTACCATGGGATGGATTCGATCAGCCAAAATTATAACACCGTCTTTGGCAGCAGTGTTACTTTGCAGATTAACCATATTGTCAAGGAATACTCCGGTATGGTTACCAAAATCGTCACAGAATTCCCAACATGTTTCACTTTTGGGATGCAAACTCTACCAGAGGATGGAAACAGTGTGAAACAAGACTCATCCGACCAAACGACATTCATCCGTTGCTCCATAGCTCGCCCTGAAACTCCTTGCCTACGGAGCTCCCTTCCTGTTGTTTTGGTGCTGACATTCAGTTCTGCAGTTCTACAGTGATTTTCACAGTTGCTTTTATTTTTTGCTACAATCCTGCTCAATGACCGTCGGTCACGATGACGCACAACGCACTTCCGTCCCGCGTTGTGACGCAGAGGATGACGTTTTACGCTTTGCCCGCCTGCCGTATACGTCATCTACCTTGGTTACGGAGGCACCAATCGCACAAGCACCACAATTGCCCCATTTGGCTCTAACATAATATACTCACAACTACACTGAACACTATTCTTATCACAACTTACACTTCCTACATATTGAGGGAACCGCAGAAATGCCGTTCGTAGTCAAATACAAGTGCACAACCTATATGCTTGGTTGGCATCCGTATTTATGTCCAAGCATGCATTTCTCACCTTGTTTCCATATTTTTGTCCAGCCCAGTACCCTTGTAGAATATCAGTTTTTGCATAGGAACGTAAAAACAGTTGGAATAAATATGAACATACGTATAACCATGCTACCAGCAGCTGTACGAATTTAGAAGTCCCACAACACAGCTAAGGTTGAAAGAAATATTGTTTATGTGGCAATATAACTCTGCAACCGTTTACTGTGTCTTAGTATAATATCAGCTCGAAAGAGAAATTTGGGCAACCATAAGACAATGCCTTGTAGAAAGTCTTTTCTATTCGGTCAATGAATGCATATTAAATTCAAAACTTTTAAAACTGGGATAGAATGCAATGGAACTAAAATGTGCGTAGACAGATGGTTAGAAAATTCAAGATGTATTGTTATGTATGATGTAATAGAAATAAAATGTGTCGAGGTAGACTCCATAGTATATACAAGTTCTATAATTATGTATGATGGTACTGTAGTTAAAAATGACGTCTGATAATTAAATGTTTATGTGTTTATTATTTAATGAAACTATTGATGAAAATATGCACTGGAATATGATCCACATATGTACATCCAAAGCTGCTGACATTACGGTGGAAATTGTTGTACCCTTCACGCATAATTCTTTTTACGGTTATACTAGTTGCTGCCAAATTTCCACTAGCAGTTGTCTGGCTGCTTTTGTACAAGAGTGTAATAACTATTTTGAATGGTGCTACTATACTAAGGTTGATTTTTGTAGTCTTGCAGTTGGGACGTATTTGTCAACAACGTGACATGAGATACATTTTGCCATATTTCCAGTTTTGCCAGTCTTTGCACTCCTTTGAAGTTTTATCAAGGTGTCACCGAGTTTTGTGCAACTTTTTTGTGATAGCACTTTAATATAGATTACTGCGTTATCTGCAAAAGAATCATAGATTGCTGTTGCACTACAACTGCAATATAGTTAATCGTTCAGTGACACATATATACTGTCACTACACCAATCTCATGCATAGTCAATTGGGAGTTGCAGTGTAGTTAATTAGTTGCACCACTTTCGATTGTTCAGGTGTATAATGCCCATCTGTTGATGTTGATGACCTTATAAGTCTCCTATCTTACTTTTCTTTCTGCAGTAGTTTTAATTTTGCATCATCCGTAATGACACGAGCTTCAGTCACAGTGTTGACGAAATAAAGGACATTCTGAACTGTCTCTGCCAGCCACAGTCACTGATCAGCTGATGCGGCACGCGAATCAATGGCCTAGGACACAGACCGACCTTCAGAAAGTTACTGCGATTTGACCCTCTACCATATCGTAACAGCCGGATGTCTGTTACTAGCCTGTCTCTGAGATGCTTCTTCCACACAGTCAGCGCACAGCAGCTTCAATTGAACCGCCACAGCCTCCCCTCCACCTGCTAGACAGCTAGTCAATATTATTGCACCGAGTAGGTGGAAGACACAGCATTCGAGTCTACGCCGTAGTTATGACACAGCAGTTATCATGCTCGCCGGGCTGCAAATTGCAGATTGCTGCCTAACCGTTAGTAATAGAACTGTCTGAATCTGATGGAGTAATAAATAACTATTTTGTTCACACTCATGACTGCAGTCACCAACACCACCTCTGACTCGCTCGCCATCAAGAATCCTGGACGCGCCATGTTGCAACCGAGCGCTAGCTGACAAGCATCAAGACAGCTCCCAATACCCAGTAGCGATCGTTGCACAACCAACCAGTTACGCATGTAATTTAACTGCAAAAGTAGATGTTAGTGAAAGACTCTGCAACATGAAATATTTAGACTTGAGCCCTAACTCCTAGAGTCCTTACGTGAAACGAATATGCATAAAGAGATGATTTCTAGAGCATGCCAATAATATGTACACAGATGGTGGCAAGCTCTGGTAGAGGGCGTGACTCCTTGCATCCTGACGGTTTGTAATAAAATGTTTCAATGAGAGAAGAAACCCATAGTTACTCGTTTTGAGTATTACATTATCATTTTTCTCATTGTTTGTTGGCGCCATTAATCAATAAAACTGGTATCGACTGCACAACTTTGTTTAATCGTATCAGACCAATTGCTCATCTCTTTCATTATGTTGCTTTCAATATTTATGTCTCTCTTGCACCTCGATATTTTACACCAAATGATAATTTTATCATTTTTTGTTCACACTCCCACGTCACCCATCGTCGATCCCTCCAATGCTACCATCCGACCCAAAATAAGTTGGCGTCGCTTCTCTTGATACGTACATCTGCGTTGTGCACCTAAATCACGCGAAGATGCCGCAAGATTTGACAGCAACAATGCAACAAAACATACGACTTCCACGTCATTACCAGCGTTGTGAAATACACTTTTAGGCAATCTTTTTACGGTACATTTATAAACAACTAGTCACATCGAAGTGGTGCTGAGTTCTCGAAAAATTTATATCTTGAATTACATATTGAGTTTTTATAAATAACTTACAAAAATGTTTGATCAGCACTGAATGCAATATAAATATTAAGGTTTTATTACCACTTAACATTAAGTACAGCAGGCCACCACCATAAAAACAAACTTATTAATTGGTACAACTTTTTTAACTAAAATATATTAGTTATACAATATTAACCTTTGATCGTGAAAAGGGTAAATAACTTACAGAAATATTTGATCGGCCCTGAATGCAGTTTACAGGGTGAGGCACTAACTAGTGCTACCAAGAATAACTCCGAAAGTATGATAGGAGCTGAACAATTTGTGAGATAAACGTTGCATGGGACAACGGGGACCATAATATGACGTTGGTTTTTTGTTGCTAGGTGGGGTCGCTTCAGAGATATGAAGGTCAACTTTGTCTTCTTAAATGTAATGCTGTAGTTTGGTAATTATTTTCTGATAGCGGCTATCGAGCCGAATCCAATGATGTGTAAAAGTAAGGTCTTTGAATGTCAACGTAAGTCACAAAGGTGGCATGAACGTCCAAATACAGAAGGTGTTTGAAATGACGACCTTTGGTATCAGTGCAGTGCTGCAATCTTCTAATCGTGGACTGAGTGGTATTCCTTGTCACATAGGCAGTTACTAAAACACATACTCTGACAATTCTTCAGGTATAGTTGGAAAGTCTTTGTAAACAATTTCTGTTACGAATCCACACAAGAAAAAATCTAGAGGCGTCAACCTGGCGAACGAGCCGGCCACGACACATTTCCTCTGCGTCCAATCCAACGATTGGGTAATTGTCTCTGTAGCTCATTTCTAGCCATCAGCGAAAAATGTGGCGGACAATTGGTTCAAATGGCTCTGAGCACCATGGGACTTAACATCTATGGTCATCAGTCCCCTAGAACTTAGAACTATTTAAACCTAACTAACCTAAGGACATCACACAACTCCCAGTCATCACGAGGCAGAGAAAATCCCTGACCCCGCCGGGAATCGAACCCGGGAGCCCGGGCGCGGGAAGCGAGAAAGCTACCGTACGACCACGAGCTGCGGACTGTGGCGGACTCCCATCGTGTTGATACCACATTCTGTTCCCTGTTCCTAAAGGTATTTCTTCCAATAACAGACCTAATGTTTATTACAGGAATGTGGTGTACTTCCTACCATTAAAATTCTCTTCGATTAAATACGTGCACATAATTCTGTCCTCCAGAATCCCACACTATACATTCACCGACCACGGTTTCTAGTGTGCAGCTTGCCGCAGCCGACATGGATTTTCAGTAGCCCAATAACGCATGTTATGCAAATAAACATTTCCATGGTTCGTGAATGTAGCCACGTCAGTAAATAAAATCAAATTAAATGTGTCATCCCTCTGAATCTGAAGTTGAACCCATCGGCAGAATTTAGTGCGACGCAAACAATCGGTACCAGTTAATTCTTGATCTAGAGTGATACGGTTAGGATGATATTTATGGTGATGCAGAACATGAACCACACTACTCTGGCTCATGCCACATTCCCTTGCGATTTGACGCGAACATAAGAATCTCGAACCACGTAAGTAACTTTCGTTTGCCCGATATGTTTCTGACGCGTTGTTCTCAATTTATCATACATATATATAAATTTACGACGTGTAGGGCGAGTACGTTGAGGATATCTTTCAGCGTATAAGTCTCTAGCTCTCACTGAATTTCGTTGGCATTCTCCGTAAATGAAAAGCATATCGACTTGTCCTTCGATGGAATACATCATTCAAATTCGCTTGTTTCGACGATACTATCCTTACCGTTCCTATTAGTGTTATATTGTGAAACCGTCGAATGGTGTTTACATGTTAATGGCACGCTAGATGGATCGCCGTATTCAGCGACTATTTACTATTTGCACGATATACGAGGGAGCATTGTCAGAGCACGTGCTTCGATAAGTGCCAAAGTAGTAAGGAATAGCCCTCATTTCATGATAAGAAGATTGCAGCACTGCATTGATACTAATGGTCATCACTTGGAACACCTTCCGCAAATGGACGTTCATACCACCGTTGTGACCTTCGTTGACCTTCAAAGATCTTACTGTTAGATATCATTGCATTCGACTCGATAGCCGCTATCAGAAAATAAATATCAAAGTATAGTATCTCTTTTTTTTAAAAAAAAAAACAAAGCTGACCTTCATATCTCTGACGCGACCCCACCTGGCAACAAAAAACCCAACGTCACATTATGGCCCCCGTTGTCCCATGCAACATTTGTCCCACAAACTTTTCAGCTACTATCATACTTTCGGGATTATTATAGGAGGCAATAGTTAGTAACTCACCCTATATAACCAGATTTTATTACCACCTAACAGTGTTAGTGACTAAGTACAATAGGCCACCACCTAAAATTTTTATTAATTTGTAAAATCGTTTCGCTGAAACTAGCTGTGTGTTACATGTGACTCTGGGTCAAAGTGGGACAGCAATCTCTGACGCAGCAACTGAACAGTTCGCCAGTCTTACATTCACATTCCAGGTAAATCAATGATACGTGCCAAATTAGTGTGCAAGGTGTGGTGTCACTGCCAGACACCACACTTGCTAGGTGGTAGCTTAAATCGGCCGCGGTCCATTAGTACATGTCGGACCCGCGTGTCGCCACATGGCAGGTCTAGAAAGACGGACTAGCACTCGCCCAGTTGTACGGACGACATTGCTAGCGACTAGACGTACGAAGCCTTCCTCTCATTTGCCGAGAGACAGTTAGAATAGCCTTCAGCTAAGTCCATAGCTACGACCTAGCAAGGCGCAGTTAACCATATCTGGAGAGAGTCTTACTTGTATTCACCATAAACGATGTATACCAAAAAGGATGGATTAAAGTTAAGTATTCCCAAAGCAACGTACTTTTCTTATTAGCATTCATTGAGCATCCTGTTTCAGACTTCACGATATTCTGGGTGAGCTGATAGCGTGCCTATTCGGCCCTTCTAAATAACACTGTGTCGGCACTTCTGTCGACACATAACAGAAGGTATTGTGGAAACGGCTGTCATTCAAACACTACAAACTTGAACCGTTGGTAGCTTTATGAGAAAGTAACAAAGGTAAACGAGTTGAGTTTTGTGTAGTAATGTTTAACAAAATGCAGATTGAAGATAGCTTTCTTAATAAAATTGTGTGCAGCGACGAAGCTACCTTTCGTAGCTGCAGTAAAGTGAATTGGCATAATGTTCGGATATGGGGTGAGCGAGAAACCACATCATGTTATCGAACATGTAGGGGATTCATGGTATCTGTCAAGGAACTGATGACAGACGGGACATTTGTCTTGTCACAGGAGATAGTAACATTGAAAATTTACAAGTAAAACTTTAAGATATTCTGCATTCAGTGCTATATCAAACATTTCTATAGGTCCAGAATGAGATTATTCACTCTGCAGCGGAGTGTGCGCTGATATGAAACTTCCTGGCAGATTAAAACTGTGTGCCCGACCGAGACTCGAACACGGGACCTTTGCCTTTCGCGGGCAAGTGCTCTACCAACTGAGCCATGTCTCCGCAATATCCTTTCTTTCAGGAGTGTTAGTTCTGCAAGCTTCGCAGGAGAGCTTCTGTGAAGTTTGGAAGGTAGGAGACGAGGTACTGGCAGAAGTAAAGCTGTGAGTAGCGGGCGTGAGTCGTGCTTCGGTAGCTCATTTGGTGGAGCACTTGCCCGCGAAAGGCAAAGGTCCCGAGTTCGAGTCTCGGTCGGGTACACAGTTTTAATCTGCCAGGAAGTTTCATTTCTGTACGTTATTTTCCTTTCTCGCAATTACATATTACTTTTATATAATTAATTTATAGGCACCCTGCGTAAAGAACTTTAATTGTCTGTATTTTGAACATTTCGCGGCCCTGTCAGCAACTGTATAAATATTAATTTTAATTTTAAAATCCAACAGCCTCAGCTGCGAAGTTCACCCAGATTTACCTAGGTTTCAGTCGGGATAACCCAATCTTCTTCAGAATAAAAGTAACTACCGTCTCTCAATAGTGGACATCGTCAAGCTAAAACTACAAATCCATAAATTAAAATCAGACTCTAAAAACTTATTTGAAACTGCCTCGGCGCCACTTCGCGACCGCGATGCGGTAGCCACGAGCACTGTACTGGAGCTGACCGTCCTAAGGCCCACCTAGGCGGACACAATACCTTGCGCCTGCGCATAAACTGTGCTGGGTACTTGTTCGGTCAAGACGCTAACCCAGCTCCTGACCTTGAATTTACTAGTAAAGTGAAATAAAAGAAAGGTACAGCTGAGGAAAAAGGGCGTATATGTTATCCTGCGCAGAACGTACTTAGATCGACTGTCTTAACATTTATGAAGTATTCGTTGGTCATGATATGAGGAAGACATCACGTGCTTACAACGTATGGCCTGTCTAAGAAAATTTTGTGCTGAAGCACGAAGTTTAATCACCTAAAAATAACTTAGGAGTGGGAAGGATAATATAAAACCAACTTCGTCATTATTATGACTAGGTCTAAAATTTTTTTTTGAGACATAAATGTTAAGCATTTGATTAGCTATGGTTACAACGCATGAACGCGTTAATGTTAAGCATTTGCTTAGCTATGGTTACAACGCATTTTTAAAATTAAAATTGTCTGTCCTCTGGAAACTGTGAAGTGAAATCTGAGGTGTCCGAGCATTTGGTCACCTTACACTGATTGTATTTATTTATGTTATATATTATGCAAGTGATATACAAGACGAACACTAAGGGCGCCATAATACTTCCCCGCGGCTTGCATAAAGTTACTTCTGCTTCCGTGGGTGACTCTTCAGGCGAGATACCGTAGTGCCTCCTTCCTGACAGTAAGACCTCAACGTAGTCACCAGTTCCCGACTATCGTATTTTCGTTAATACGCGTTGTTGTGGTATTGAATGAAAGGTTTTCGGGATCCAATAAATACTGCACCTAGTGGCTGCCTTGATCGACAGATTTCAGAATGTCTTGTAAACTTTCGGGAGGCGTGCGGGAGGCGTGCCAGAGATAAATCGCTGCAGTCGCGCTATCCTCTGTGTCCTCGGTGGCTCAGATGGATAGAGCGTCTGCCATGTAAGCAGGAGATCCCGGTTTCGAGTCCCGGTCGGGGCACACATTTTCATTTGTCCCCGTTGACGTGTGTCAATGCCTGTAAGCAGCTAAGGGTGTTCATTTCATTGTAATTTTGGAATGTCATTCTGCGCAGAATACCTAATTACGTTTGAGGACAGAATATGTTATAACCTTGCCAGTATCGTTGTAACTCTTTACATCGGCTTTGGAACTGTGATAACTGTTGTCACTACTGTAATGGCTTTAGATACTTTGTCCTGTATCGAGAAACAGACTCGTTAAAGGGTACTAGAAATTCTACAGCTCCTATAGCAGCACATAGAACTGTACTCTTGAGTGAGGACTCGTGTCGCAGATATCCTATACGCGTCGGTGTTGGTGATTAACATAAGGGATTCAAATAATATCAGCTGACAGGACGTAGGTCTGACTAAGAACTTTGTTTCTCACAATGTTTTCACAGCATTTAACGGTACGTACATCTGACAAGGTTATACAATACGAAGAAATTTTCGTGCCCGCCTGCATGCTAATAGAACCCGAGCGGAGCACAAAAAGGGCTGCTGCTACGGATGCGGCTCTCTCCCTTCTCCTCTCGCCCTGACGGTGGCCCGGGCCGCTGGCTTACGCCTCGTCCCCGCTGCTGATGCCGCTGTCGGCAGATCCCCAGGCGACAGCTATTCCATTACTCGCATCACGTCAAACACTCTGCCCCCGGGGAAGGGTGCCAACAGCCCTGCCTCTGCTGAGACGAGAAGTGACGAGGGGAACACACTGCTGAACGCCGAGACGAACTTTGCTCCAGGAAGCGATTTCATGTGAAAAAAAAAGAGTATGAGCAGCAGGCAGGGTAGAGATTGAGTTTCACCAGACAATTGCGCTTCAGTCACTTGAGACCCCCTATCGCTACTCTCCCCACTCCAGTCGTAAAATTGGTTGGTGCTGTTCATGTACACCTCAGCACAGCATCAGCAAAAGTACACCTCAGCACAGCATCAGTAAATGAAATACAGCAAGTATCGAATAAATTGAACAATCACAAGACTTTCAGTGATTACAAGGTATACGCTGAGTTATTAAACCACGACTGGAATTAGAACTACAGTCTTTAATGAAAATAACTTGTAAGACAGATACCATACCTGCAGTCTGGAATACGCAATTGCATTCCCCATAATTGAGAAGAATGATCCCCTCGTGTGCGATACTTACAAAGCAATAGGATGCCACTTGGAAAGTCCTACTGAATTTCCTATTAAACGCGCTGATCCCCATAACTGAAGAACTAACTGGAGGCTGCCGACATGGTTTCCGCAGGAACAGATTCACAGTATATAGTTTATTCACTCTAAGAACTCTAACTCAGAAGGCCTTAAGATTTCAAGCAGCCCTACTATAGTATACCGACATACATACCTAAATATAGTGAGGGAATCCGGAATATTCTCAAAGGTAATCAGATTAGTTGAAAGGTGAACAGATGGAAACATGTCGTGTGAAGCACCTGTAGACGAAACTAAAAATCTTACGTTGAACACTGGACTGAGAGATTGGGGCACCGTTTCAGAAATTTTATTTCATCTCGTCTTAGAGAAGGTCAATAGAGAATTTACTAAAACTAATCCAGGTGCCTGAAATTTACTAGACTGACTACCTAGATGTTGCAGCATTGATACGTAATTCCAAAACATACTTGATGAGAGCTATGAAAAAACATTAGAAAATCACTGAGTAAACAAGACTGCTTGTTAAAGAAGGAAAGAGGGAATGTGCAGTCATAAGTAATAAAAGCCGAGGTGACACACCTGCAGCTGTAGATCGATTTACTTTCAACACAGTCTACCGTTTCAAGTACTTAGGAAGCCTTTTTAGTAAAAACAGCAGAACGGATACAGAAACAGATCCTCATCTAGAAATAGCGAGCAAAACACTTTTTAGATTTTTCAATATATTTAACGAAAAGATTACTTGTTCTAATATCAGAACTGGCTTTTGTGAATCGAACATTTTACCGGTAACATTACACAGGTGTGAAATAATATTTCATACGAAAGATGAAGAGGAGCTGTTAAGATTTGAGAGAAAACTAACAAGACTGTCTTTCTGGCCTATATGACATGGAAGTAAAATGGAATGGAGGATAAGAAAAAAATTAAGAACTGCAAGGGAGCTAGGAAAAACCATAGAAGTGTTAAAGAAGAGAAGGTAGAATTGAGGCCATATAGCAAGAACGGCAGACAGTACACTATATACTACTCTCCAGGATAGAGGAAGAAGCACATTCAGAATTAGGTGGTGAGATACGGAAAGACACACCTAGTATCAACATCAAGACCAAATAGTTAAATGTGCTCTCCGCAGAAAGAAGTGGAAGAAGCTCGTAAAGCAGACGTATGTCGATGAGAACATTGCGCATGTAGAGTGTATCTTCTGCTTGAATGAGGAAGGAATTAGGAATAGATTTCAACTTAGACATCTAAACTAAAAGTTTACCTTGGTGTCAGTCTGAAGTTGCCGTTGATATACACTCATGCTCATAAATTAAGGATAATTGCAGAATTTGGTATCACACAACGTGGCACTACACAAAATTGGCGCAAAAACCATAGGCACATAGCGAACACACACGACACAGATCTGTATGTCCACGGTATTTGTGATAAGTTGAGATAACCGCCCCAAAACACATGTGCTACAAAACGCCACTGTTTCCTGCGCATGTACCCTGACATCAATATGAGATATGATCACCATGTCCACGTACACAAGCTGCGCAACGGATCGGCATACTCTGGATCAGGTAGTCGAGCAGAAGGGGTATAGCCTCCCATTCTTGCACCAGAGCTTGTCGAAGCCACTGAAGTGTCCCAGGCGTTTGAAGACGTGCGATACGTTGACCGAGAGCATCCCAGACGTGCTCGATGGGGTTTAGGTCTGGAGAACAGGCAGGCCACTCCATTCACCCGATATGTTCTGTTTCAAGGTACTCCTCCACGATGGCAGCTCGGTGGGGCCGTGCGTTATCATCCATCAAAAGAAAGGTAGGAACCACTGCACCCCTGAAAAGGACATACTGGTGCAAAATGTCGTCCCAATACACCTGACCTGTTACAGTTCCTTTGTCAATGACCTGCAGGGGTGTACGTGCACCAATCATAATCCCACCACACACCATCAAACAACGACCTCCATATAGTTCCCTTTCAAGGATATTGAGGGGTTGGTATGTGGTTTCTGGTTCACGCCAGATGATAACCCGGCAAGAATCAATGATCAGACTATACCTGGACTCGTCCGAGAACATAACCTGGGATCACTGTTCCAATGACCATGTAGTGTGTTCTTGACACCAGGCTTTACGGGCTCTCTTGTGACCAGGGGTCAGTGAAAAGCACCTTGCAGGTCTCCGGGCAAATAAACCACGTCTGTTCAGTCGTCTGTAAACTATGTTTGTGGAGACAACTGTTCCAGTCGCTGCGGTAAGATCCCGAGCAAGGCTACCTGCAGTATTCCGTGGCCGTCTAAGGGCACTGATGGTGAGATATCGGTCTTGTTGTGGTGTTGTACACTGTGGACGTCCCGTACTCCAGCGCCTTGACATGTTTCCTCTCTGCTGGAATCGTTACCATAATCTTGATATCATTCTTTGTGGCACACGGGGGGTCCGTGCTACGAGGTGCTGTGTTTGACCAGCCTCCAGTCGCACTAGCATTCTACCCCTCATAACGCCATCAATATGAGTTCTTTGAAACATTTCCAACGCACAGTCACCATTAGCACGTCTGATAACGTCTGCACACTTAGTCGTTGCACCGTACTCTGACATGCACCAACACACCTCTGCGTATGTGGACTGCTGCCAGCGCCACCGTGCGGCGACCACAGGTCAAGTGCACCGCATTATCATACCCCGGGGTGATTTAAACCCGAAAGCCGCCCACCAGAACGTAGGTTCGCCATGTATCAGTATTATCCTTACCTTATGAGCACGATTGTACTTACCGATGGTGTTCTACCCTTCCTACAGCTGAAAGCATTCGAAGACGGGGACGTAATCTTCAGTATATTTGATGCTTCCGTATTTGGAAAACCACCTGTCGCCCCCGTCTGGTTTTCAACAAGTAGAGTGCAATCAACATCGTTTAGCATGCAGGCCATGGAAGACTTCTCACCGTGCCAGCTGGGAGTTGGGCATTGTTCATGAGACTTCCTGATTTTTTGCAGTGACGTTTGTGTTTCGACCCTTGCTGGTAGTGATGAACAAGAGGTGTAAGTCATTCTTCGCGTGGAGATAGAAGGATATCTTTCACGTTAAGTGTTCAGTTATGAGAAAATGTTTCATTTAAGTGGAAAAGTGAGTCACCACAACATAATAGTATGGGGAACATAGCAGCCACATACCAAATCGAGCACGAGACACGTCATCAAAGGATGCGTATGTTCTGCATCGACTTCTGAGAAAATCCCGTTCTTTTCCACGGGAAAGATGGATATAAGGGATCAAATCCCGGACTTTGTTGGAAAAATTGCACATTGCAACATTATGCAAACACCAAAGACCTTTTTTTCCCCAAAGCACAGATAACCACCTCACTGGCCTTTCATTTTAGAGTGTTTCTCATCAGTGAGCCGCCTCAACAATAGATCAGCCGTAAGGGGCGTACAGATATTGCATTGCAAAACTGACCTCTAAGATCATCTAATCTCGCGGTACATGACATGTTTTTTATTATTATAAGTGGCATATGCTTCTTCTTCCAACAATTTGGCTACCAATTATGATAATTTGAAAGAGATCGTGGGCACAAACTAGTCATCGAGTGAGTAAAAAAATGAAATTTCAACTTCAGTAGTTCCTCGTTGTACTGATTAAGGTTTGTGACGGTTCATCAAACCTAAAGAACAAAATATTTAACTATAATATTAGCATCGCAATATCCTAACATTTTTAACAGTTACTTTTCGATTTTTGAGTTTTGTATCAATTTTTGAAAAACATTACATGCTAGAGGGAAATCCTTAGCATTTCTGACCTAACCACATGAAAAAAATTAGAGTCACCGGCAATGATTAAGAAACAAATATTAAAAGTAGAAATTTGTAGACCTATGGTATTACAGGAATTGAAGGAATTTTGCTTTTTTTGGAATTAAGGTAAACGTAAGAAGCAGACCTGCACAGTAAAAGAGGCATTCCTCTCACAAACGAATTATAATGTGACGACACTTAAGAAAAGTAATTCTGAGACTGCGGTCCTGCATCACAGCACAGTACAGAAGAGTAGCATGAACTGTCGAAAAATACGGAAAAGTAAAGAATCGAAACATTTGAGTTGTGGTGTTACAAAGGGATTCTGTATATTACGCGAACTGATAAGATATGAGGAATTTCTCAGCAGAATTAGTCGGAAAAAATGTATGGAGAATACTAACTACAAGAAGTGATGAGAAAATTTAAGCGCTGCAACGTCTACAACAATCGGACGGCATGGCTTCTCTGTCATTGGTCATCCTCCGTAGGGCCCCAACTTGGTTCCGTCCAATTTTCCTCAGTTTATAAAGCTTAAAGAATACCTTCTAAGACTTCCCTTTGACAGTGATGAAGCGGTACAACCAGAGATAAGGTCACGGATCCATCATCAAACATTCTACAGTAACGGTATCAATAATTTTGTCGTCATTGTGAGAAATATGTTCGTGACCAGGGTTACTATGTTGAGAAGTAAACACGTACACGTGAAGAATAAAGACATCCATTGTTATTATCGCTAGATTGACTTAAAAAGCCTGAAGATTTCCTCACAAAAAATTAGGAGATATTAATTTCTAGCACTTCTTCGTAGTGTACTATGATAGAGAATACACATGTGGGACGCTCAATCCTTGATATCCTCTACAATGAACAAGTAAGGCATATAGTAGTATGTACTGTTCCATGTACGAGGGCTATTCGGAATGTAAGAAACGATCGGTCGTGAAATGGAAACCGCAGAGAAAATCTAATCTGGTTCACTTTCAACAGTTAGAAATTTGGAAATTCGGTAAGTTCCTATGGGACCGAACTGCTGAGGTCATCGGTCCCTAGGCTTACATACTACTTAATCTAACTTAAACTAACCTACGCTAAGGACAACACATACACCCAGTCCGAGAGAGGACGCGAACCTCCGACGCGGGCAGCCGCGCGAATTGTGGCAAGGCGCATGAGACGGCGCGGCTGCTCCACGCGGCTGCAACAGTTACCTACACCTGCCAGTTACTTCTCTACATAGTCGCGATCTCCGACTTAGACATCTGTAGCAGTGGTTTACCAACTCTCCAACACCATATTCGTGTAAGATAGCCTACTGCGCTTTCCGCCAATTTTCTACGCTGGACTAAAGCTCTTTGTCTTTGCCAAAATGTTGTCTTCATAGACAACGATTCATTTGAGCAAACATAAAATCAGAGGAGACAAAGTCCAGGCAATATCGTGGAAGATCAAACACGTCCCATCTACAACATTTCAGGATCATCCTCATTGTCTGTGCAGTGTGCGGTCGAGAACTGTTATGAAGAAGGAAATTCATGGCAGTTACGTCATATGTGGTTGCTTGAAATCAGGCGAAATATCTCGGCAGGCACCAATACTTGGCGTGGGACTTTAGTTTCTACGCATCTTTACGCGCTCATGTGCGCCCAGAGATGACAAGAGTGACGTCACGCTATCTATGGGCATAATAGTTTCACTGATTAACACATCGGTGCAAAGCTTCCTCGGATTTTCACGCCTTTTTCATTTCGCGACCGATCACTCCTTACTTTCCGAATACCCTTCGTATTTCCGAAGCAGTAAACGTTTTTCGGAAGATGCGGATTAGAAGCACATGGCAGTTATTAGGAGCACATGACTTGGTTGATCATACTCGACTTTTCAACAACACAGGCCGCATTGGCTATGATGTAACCGGAACACATGTCGTAGAAGTCTCAGGTTTCGGTAACGGATGCATTTCGGATAAGTCTCGCTTTCTTAGAGACTCTGTTCATTAAGCTTTTATACTGCTTTCCCCCAACAATTTCTGTCTTGATACAATATTTTTATGTCTAATAACTACATTCCATTCAGTAACCTCTGTAACAGGTGTTACATTTTCCAAACACACACTTCTCCCACAGGTCTCTCAGACAGTTGTAGGAAGCTTCTCGTCTGCCTCTCCGTACTTTCTCTTGTTCCTAGATTTGTCGAGTTCGAATGCAGCTTCGCATTACTCTAGAGCTGTTCGCCTCTTAATTCCATTGGAAGGACATTTATTAAATATTTTGGTTGTGAACTGAAACAGATTATTTAAATTCAATTTTTTTTTTTTTTTTTGCTACCAAGATCGCTAACGCACATTTCAAGAAGTTCCTCCCATTCTCGGACTGTTACCAGTCAGCAAACGTAGGAATGGTGAATGAAGAGCTTGCTACGACATCAAGATGGAACCTGCGTTAGCGTAATATAGCACATGAAAGAATGTTATAGAGTCTACTGGCCGTCCTCTGCGACCGAGCGGTTCTAGGCGCTTCAGTCCGAAACCGCGCTGCTGCTACGGTCGCAGGTTCTAATGCTACCTCGGCCATGGATGTGTGTGATGTCCTTAGGTTAGTTACGTTTAAGTAGTTCTAAGTCTCCTCTCCTATCAATAGATTTCTCATAGTCATCAATAACGTAGCAACGGAACTCGACGAAATGTCACGGAATAGCAAACCTGTATTCTGATCATCGATAATTCCACCCAACTTATACTCGCTCATAAGCAAATATGGCGCCCTTTCCCTTCGACAAAGCATCCCATTACACTGACGTTTCCACTTCATTTGACTACTCATCGTCAGAAATGACGATGTTTAATGTCTGCAACGGTTTTGATATTGATTCGTATAGCAAAATTAATAATAATAATAATAATAACATTAAGTTAATAATAACAAAATTAATAAATGAGAATTATGCGGTACTTATGCAGAATCGTTCAACTACTGACCAGATATTCATACTGTAAGCGGCCAGATCCAAGTTTTGTGAGTATATAACAGAACAATGGCAGTACTATTTGTTGAGTTTAAGAAAGCTTATGACAGTATATCCAGAGATAAGTTGTGGAAGAAAACGCAGAGATTCGGAATATCGAAGAAGATAATAAATCTTGCAAAAGTGACACTGAAGGGCTGGAATGGGGTAGTGAAAATGGATGGAGAATATTCCAAAACATTTGACATAAAAATAGGAGTTAGGCAAGGAGATGGAATATCACCCCTCTTGTTCAACATTGTAATACAGGAAGCGCTGGACGCAGCAAGTGAAGCAGAAGAGTGAATTGGAATAGGAAAAAAAGTAAATAAATAAATGTTCTGGCCTTCGCAGATGACGTAACACTGATCGATGAAAATCTGGATGCATTTAAACACTGGCAAGAAGGATCTTTCAAAAAGCAAAGCAAGTTGGATCAGAAGTAAATGACGAGAAACAAAATTCATGGCGGTAACAAAAAATTACAAACCAAAAAGACGGGAAAAACTGAAGATCGATAACCACTTGTCTGAAGAAATATCTGGTGGTAGTAGTAAACAACAAAAACGATGGGAAGCAAGAAATAGAGAGGAGGATCAAAGCTGCAGCCAGAGCATCATACACACATAAAAAACTACAGTCATCTGAAGTTTTCTCAAGAGGAACCAAAGTAAGAATATACGAGGGGCGTCCAGAAAGTAAGTTTCGATCGGTCGCGAAATGGAAACGAGTATGAAAATCCGATAAAGCTTTGCATAGATGTGTTGGGGAGTGCCTCTAGTACGACCCCAGATAGCGTGACGTCGCTCTTCTCATTTCTGAGCTCACAGTGTGCGCGTAAAGATGTCTAGAAAATAGTGTCTCCCGCCAAGTACGAGGGCCTGGTGAGAAATTTCGCCTAAAGCTATGCAGCCAACATTACATAACTGTCGTGCTGTTTCTTCTTGAAGACAATTCTCAGCCGCATTCTGCAGGAGCAATGAAGATGCTTTTGCATCGTTTTCTATTGGAAATGTTTGATTACCCACAATAAAGCCCGTAATTGTCTCCCTGTCTCCCTCTGAGTTTCATCTCTGGTCACATGAACCGCTGTCTATGAAGACAACATTTTGGCACAGACAACGAGCTGTAGGCCAGCGTTGGGAATTGGCGGAAAGCACTGGCGGCTGCCTTCTGTGATGAGGGTATTGGAAAGTTCGTACAACGCTACGACAAATGTCTAAGTCAGAACGGCGACTACGTAGAGAAGTAACTGGAAGGTGTAGCTAACTGTTACAAATAAAACATTTCTGATATTCACTGTGGTTTCCATTTCGCGATCAATCGGAACTTACTTTCTGGACAGGCCTCGTATAAAACCATAATTAGACCGGCAGAAATATGGATAATAGATAAACACACGGAGAGAAGGATAAAATTTTTAAAAATAAAATCCTGCGAAAGACATTCGGACCAATCTATGAGGGAAGAGAATGGCGAAGAACAAAGAACAGGAAGCTCAGAGAGCTATACAATGAACCAGATGTAATTGCGGAAGACAAAAATACCAAGACGGGCCGGCCACGTCTATAGAAGAGAGCAGGGATCTTTACTGAGAGAAGTCTCAGAGAATAATCCGGAAGGACGAAGACCTCTACGCAGGTCGAAAATGAGATGGAGAGACCAGGTTGTCAAGGATCTCCAGGTAGTGGGAGCAAGGAAAGAGGATGACGGAGATAGAATACTATGGAAGAGGTTACTTGACGAGGTCAAAAACCGACTGCGGTTTGTGGGGCCAGGAGAATAAAAGTAAAAGTAAGTATAACAAAATTACGCTTTTCTGCGGGGTGCAGCTCAGCGCGATTCACAAGTTCATTTCTCTCTTCCCCAAGTGCTGTGCCAGTTACGTCATGCTGAACAGGCGGACTGCAGTAAAGAGACGCAGAACAGCACATACGCAAACCTATGAAGGGTTATGAAATCCCCATTGTACTTGTCGTGGCAGGCACGGAAAACCAATCTTAATTAGCTCAGTAATTTTCTTGTCAGACTCGGATTGTTCTCCTTGTGGAACTGGTATGACATATTTCTGGGTGGGCAAGAATGGGCGCTTTACACCTTAAGTATACTCCGTTTTTCTATTTTTTTTTCTTTTCATGTTCCAGTATAAGATTCATTGGAACCATTCCGTCAAAGTGGTTATCATTTACAGATACATCAGCATACATAAGTAAAATAACACGTAATAGTTTCAAACTACGTAAGCCACTTTATTGGCTTTTCAGAAACATTAAATACTTGTAAAACTGTGAGGTATAGTCATAAACTTCTAAATATCATCTAGAAAAACTAAGTTTTATGTTTATTTTCAGTTCTGGTATTAACAAAATTCCCCCTGCTACAGTACTGTAGCATAAGGCTAGAGGAGTTATTTATGGTACGGCAATTTGTTTTTTAAATTTGAAAGACGATCTGATGGAAACGTATGGCAACAATGCACTGTATGTCACAGTGGTTAGGTGGCGCGTGCGCTTCCAGTGTTGTGAAACAGATCTGACTGACGAAGACTAAAGTGGCGGGCAATCTCCCTGTGAAGAATCTGGAATCACAGAAACAATGAAGGTCCTGGTGTTCGAATAGTGGCATGTTGCAATAAAGGGGTAGAGTACGGAGGTCGTTCAATAAGTAACGCACCACACTTTTGTCGGACAATTTTGGTTGAAAAACGGAGGAATTTGTTGTCGGACATTGGGAAATATTAGCGCTTCAGCCCCTATAGTTTCATGGCGCCCCAGTAGGTGGTGGCATTATACGTTGAGCCATAGCGGGGTTGCTGGCGTCGCCTTTCGAATTCTTGGCGTTTCTAGCTCGATCTGTTGTGTGGTGTCCCTCTGGTATAAGACCACTAGGTTCTTTGCTGGAGGTTGGTAGTGGGGACGGGGTGTGCTGTGACGTGACGAGTTGGGGAGGGCTAACGGAGCGAGGAGGGTGGTGTGAGAGGCCCACGCGGCAGGAAAAGCGAACACTCGGGCACATTTGTGGGCCGATTTCAATCCGTGGCTGACTGCGAGTGCCGTCTTCGTGCGTACCCTGCTCAGCCAGATCTGTGGCGTGACACACCGATGAGAGAGTTGAAGCCAGTTTCGCTGAGCTGATCTCGCCCCCTATTGAAACCAGAAAACTTCAGTTTAGATTCGTTAACTTCAGTTAAATTTTGGATTTTGGTGTCTTAATTTTATTTTCTTACTGATACCTATACGTCTGTTGCGATCATTGTGATTCCGTAGCTGATCTATTTCACCATCAGTTGGTTCCTTGAGTTGTGGCTGTTATTTGCTTTTCCTCAGCTTGGTTATTGTTAACAGGATATCTTAAACTGTGTGAGCCGACGGTGTTGTCTGAGCGAGAGTGGTAAGGTGTTTTTTCTATTCTGTGGCTGTATCCCCTCCAATGGTCGCCATGCAGTACCTAGATGGATTTTAGCCGACCTCCCTGCCAAACGTCTTTGAACACTAAACAAGTACCTGTCTCTTGTAATCCCACCATGTTCTAGTATTGAGATACCTTCGGGCATTAGCCGGCCGCGGTAGCCGAGCAGTTCTAGGCGTTTCAGTCCGGAAACGCGCTGCTGCTACGGCCGCAGATACGAATCCTGCCTCGGGCATGGATGTGTTTGATGTCCTTAGGTTAGTTAGGTTTAAGTAGTTCTAAGTTCTAGCGGACTGACGACCTCCAGTAGTGCTCAGAGCCATTTTGAAGCTTCGGGAATTGCAGACGTCATCGCTCTGTTAATTACATTGGCTTATGAGGTCCCTGGGTCTCAAAATTTGCAATTGCTGAGTGTATATAACTGGGTTTGGCAGCCTAGTTTTCTTTTGGGCGTTTCACCATCGTTGTAGAAGCGGCTGTTTGGCTATTTATTGTACCTTTCACATAAATAACTTGGCTGTGTTAACATTTCGGTCTCTCCCCACGAAAAGGGTCTTGTAATGCTGGTCCTCACATTGTAACCTTTCTTGGCCTTCCTATTTGGTGTAGTGCTCCTTGCGCATAGGCCGTCTGGTGCACCCCTTCTGAGGAGGCAATTCAAACTCTTGGTTGCTTAACTGAAGCAGTTATTATTGAAGACCTGTCTGTTTTGCATTTCGTAATTTTACTTAAGTGATTCTGTTATTATTGCAAGCCTGCCTGTTTTCTACTTGGTAATTTTCCTTAACTGAAGGTGTAATCATTGTAAGTGCCTGTTTTTTAGTTGGTAATTTTACTTAACTGTAGCTGTTAGCACTGGAGGCCTCCTGTTTTCTATTTGGGAACCTTACTTCATTGAAGGTGTTACTATTGAAGGTGTGCCTGTTCCCTTTTGATTAAATTAAGAGCTATTTCATAATTTGGGTTAGCTGAAACTCTTATTAAGCAGGGCCTACCAATTTTTATTGCCCTGTTGTTGAGATTTGTGTTGTAATTAACTGAAATTGTGATTTCTGAAGGCCTAGCTGTTTCAGAAGTATGTATGACAGTAAAGTACTAACATGAAATGACACTTTACGGCACTTAGGCTCTAACTTTCCGCCTTACATACCTTTACCCATAACTGTAGATTTCAACTGGTTGCAGATCGTGGTTGCGTTCGGTTGTCAGGGGCGGATTTTAGAACTGTCTACCCTTTCTCTGGTCATTTGTCATTTCCTGTAATCATTTCCTTCATGCGCAAGGATCCGTAACTGTCTGTGAGCTTTGTATTAATTTATTCCGTTGCTGTGGATCCAAGGGCCTTGCCCAGAATCGGGCATCTACAGAAGGCCCACTCGCAGTATGAACTTCAAATTCGGGAGCTCAGCACCGAGGGTAGCGTTCCAGAGCTGGCGATCACTTTTCACGTGGGCACCCCACGTTTCGGCGAGCACCATTGGGAAGGTAGGTATTTCTTTCGATTATATTTATGCGGCGTTGGATGAGGTGCAGCGGAATCTATCCCTTCTGCAGGACAGTCAACCTACTGTTAGGCAAATTGTTAGAATTCAGGCCCATATAATGTCCCTTTTGAAATATTCAAGCCGATCTGTTTGAAGTAAATAGTAAAAGGACTCTGAATAATATTATATGAACATAAACGACAAATTAATTATGAAAATGTATTAAATTGGCTTCAAAGAAAGACTATATCGATTGCAATGTAATAAAACCACATTATTTATATTAGATGAGATCGTAGTGCATAACATTCTCGGAACTAACAATATTATCTTTGTCATTATATATAAGAGAAAAAAGATATTTAAAGTCCCTTCGAGTCAGATCATTTCTTCTGCTGTATGTAAGGTACGCTTACTATTGTAAAGCGGTAGCTTTTGTTCTATTTGTTCTCGTACGTAGCGAATAATTCAAGTGTGTATTCTGTGCTTAGTGGAAATATATTTAAAAAAAGTGAGTGCATTGTGTTACTTAAAGAATCCATGCATACAATTCTTCCTGAATTAATAATTCTAAGAAGTTATTTAGCATTTTTTCAGTCTCTGCGAAGCGAGCAGTGGTGATGTTTGACTGGCAACAATTGGCAGCCTTTACGCGGCGTATTTAAATTTATTATTTTGTGTAACATATCACCACAGATGGAGGAGAAAGAATCATTTCAAGTTAGTCAATTAACTAAAGTGTAAAGCTTCACTAATTTTATTTCTTCAAAAAATGCATACTTTCAAAGATACGATTTATTCTAGGTCAGTGAACTTAGCCAGCATTACATTTCGCCGAAAGCATTTGAAATAATCTGTAAGGAGCCTGGCTCTCATTTAAAACATAATTTAATTTTAATCTTTGGCTACCTACAAATCATTTTTTTTTAAATTTATGAGTTTGGTCAGCTATGGACCGCATACAACTTAAGACTTATGGTGTATCTTTCTCTTCCGTTCTTCTCGCCAACTGCTCGTCTCTGCTCATCTGTCCACACTCTCTTGGGTCGAGTTTTTGGCTCATATTCTTCATAGTTTGCGTTTTCTATCAGTTGCCTGACGTGATTCATGTCACGTACTATTTCTTCTGTAACGCCTATTTTGTTAGTGTCTTTCTCTACTGCTTCTATCCATCCCACAGTTGTTTCAACTTACTAATGTAATTAAACATTTTCTTTATAATTCGTATTTCTTCCATTCTTTTTAAAAATGTCCGTAAAATTTTAGCCGTCTCTTCCTAATTGTATCTGTGCTCTTTGCTGTATTTTTGTATAAGTCTCCATTCCTCCTTTTAATCCACCTATTTGCCATGTTTCTCTCAGGACCTAGAATTTTTCTTAGTATTTTTCTCTCTCTTTTTTCTAGTTCTCTTAATTCGCCTTTCTTATTCAATGTTAGGCACTCTGATCTATATGTTGCTTGTGTCCTAATAACTGAATTATACTGTCTAATCTTCGCTTTTATGGATATTGATTTCTTATTGTAGTAGTTTTGTGTTAATTTATATGCTAATACTAACTTTTTTATTCTTTATTTATTGTGTTATCCAGTCCATTGGTTTGGATCTACTCCCCCAGGTATTTGAATCTATCAAATATTTTAATTTTTCCATACATTGTTTTCATAACCTTTCTGTATTATGTTTGTGTTCAATATACTCGGTTTTTTCATAGGCTACTTTTAACCCAGCCTTTTCAGCAATCTCGTGTAGCAGATCAAGCATAACTGTTGCGTCTGTTAGGTTTTCTGTTATCAATGCCATATCATCCCTTTCTTGTGTTTCACTTAATAATAATACTAATTAATATCCACAGAAACGAATGGATATCACAATATACCCACCTAGCACGTTTGGGAAAGCGTTTGAGGGATATTACTTCCTTGTAACTTAGCCAGCCTGAAGTTACGAAGGTGGAGCAGTTGACCGATAGAGCGAATGAGTTGCAGGTCCAAGAAGCGTTCTTGAGCTTGGAAAGTCAGGAGCAACTCCAGCATCTATCCCCACGAACCAGTTCTGTGATAGGGCGTCTGGGGCCCAAAGTTTAGGTACCTCCTGGCTAGTCATTTCGCTAGACTACCCAACCCAATTATGTGCCTACTCAACACTATTTCGGACCTTTCACTCGATACCTTGGACCCTATCCAGCAGTTTTTGTGACTCTTGGTGCGATTTGAGTTTCATACAGATGTCTTGGGGACGCCTCACAATTGGCGAAAGGTACTCTCAGTGATTTTATATTGAACTCGTGAAGCTGGAAAGCTCAACAGGACGAATAAGGGAACTGATTCTCGACAGGAAGCTGTCGCCGCAAATGCGGAATTAACTTGGCTCAAATGGCTCTGAGCACTATGCGACTTAACTTCTGAGGTCATCAGTCGCCTAGAACTTAGAACTAATTAAACCTAAGGACATCGCACACATCCATGCCCGAGGCAGGATTCGAACCTGCGACCATAGCGGTCGCTCGGTTCCAGACCGTAGCGCCTAGAACCGCACGGCCACTCCGGCCGGAACTAACTTGAACGTAGATATTACTGCCATGTGCAGACATCATTTGAACCGCTAAGCCAGTATGACGAGCGAGTGCGCCTAGCCACCTTGGTTCTTGGTATGTCGGTTCCTGAACTCAATACTGTATCAAACGTTTTGGAGGGCATCAGTCCCCAGGAAAGGTCGCGCTTGGGCTTCCCTTCCCGCCCCACTAACTTCCAGGAATTGCAAACATTAGATGATTCCACTGCATCCTTGTCATTTGCCGATGAAGAGCGGAGGCGTGAGGAGCACATGGAAACTCCTCCGCCCACCTAGAGAATTAATAGGACTCTTAAGCACACAATACGTTTTCTGGGAAAGGTTGTTTCCGGTGCGGCGCATGCGATCACTAGGTTCGCGAGTGTCCCGTAGCACGAGCTCCTACACGGCAAATGACGCCAGGTGATTCAAAAGGGGGGATTGTTTCCGTCGGAGGCATGCGCCATGGTGCGCACATATTCAGACTCCATCCGGATCTGCCCTCCCTTTTTCCTGTGCTCATGTAGGACAAGAACCCTTGCGCGCGCTGTTGGATTCTGGTAGTTCCGTGTCCTTGTTGAATTATAATTGGTATTTGGAGTTTGGGCGTTTGTGTAAAATATCTACCGTACACCCGTGCCCTCAGAGATGTCGTGTGACCAGTTAGCAAGAGTTGCCTCTGATCGGCGAGGTGTGCGGTAGTTTTTCATGGTCCGTTACACTCTTGCTTGTTACAGATCTAGCGCTCAATCTGTTGCTCACGAGTGATTTGACTCAGAAAACTGGATTAATTCTCGACTTTGCGAGACGCATCTCTTTGAGGTTTTTGCCTAATGACAAGATAGCCCTCAGCTGTTGCCATTGCGCAAGTGTGGGGGATTCGGTAAATTGTAACTCCAGTCAATTTTATGTGGACCGTCTTGAACTGGGTAAGGCAGGGCTGTTGTTGAATTTTTTAGCGGAGTTTCCCGAGGTTTTTTATAATAAACTCGGGCGTCACTAACGTCATACAGTGCTATATTGACCATATTGACAATATTCCGGTGTGACAGTCTTCTTATCGTCTCTCGCCAAAATTAAGATCTTGAGACAGAAACTGGCGAGGATGTTGATGGAAGGAGTTATTAGGCCGTCTAAATCTCCCTACGCGTCGCCGATTTTTCCGTTCCTAAAGCTCAGGGCCAGGAGTACAGGCAAGTCGTTGATTACTGACTCCTTCATGAAAAAGGTTATCTTAGAATCTATCCCCTTGCCGGATCTTCACAACTGCTTTACCTGGTTTTCGGGAGCTAAATTGTTCACGGTGCTTGATCTCAACCGAGATTATTATCTGACTTCCCTTTCCGAAGTGCCTAAACATGTCACCGCGTTCTACACTTTCTAGAACTTTTATGAGTTCGATTTGGTGCTGTTCGGCTTGTCCACTGGGGCGGCGGTTTTTTGTTGTTTGTTACATCATATCCTGTACAACCTGAAGTTTTCTTGTGTCTTTAATTACCTTGGTGATGTTGTCATTTATAGTCAGTCGCTCGACAACCGTATTTCCCATCTTCGGGAGGTCCTCTCTAAGCTCCAGAATGCAACTTTGACCGTCCAAGATTACACTTTCTAGGAAATAGGTGTCTTTTCTGGGCCATCTAATTTCCGAAGACAGCATTAGAATTTAACAGGGACGAACTAAGGTGAAGAAATTTCCTCAGCCTCCAAATAGTAAGGAGCTAGCTATATTAATTGGGATTTTGCCCTGATGGCCGCTCCCCTCAACAAACTATATAGGAATGGGGAGAAATTTGTCTGGCGTGAGACCCAACAGGCTGCTTTTGAAGCTATCAAGAACTGTATCAACAACCCACCGGTCTTAGCCGTCCCGGATTTCAACAAACGATTTATCGTTCAAACTGATGCCTCCAGTGCCGCAATCAGTTCAGTGTTACTGCAGGAGGATCAAGATATTAGCTTTCGCTGCTAGAACTTTGTCTGGTCCCGATATGAATTACTGCGTTTATGAGTGCGAGGAAGAAGATGTGCTTTTCGCGTTAGAGAAGCTTCAGTTCAATCTTGAGCATAAGGAGTTTGATACAGAGACGGACAATCAGACCCTAAGTTGGGTCTTAGGGCGACCCAAGAAAACTAGTAGGATTTCCAGGTGGGATGTCCGCATCTCCATGTTGCATTTCAGGATGCAACGCATAAAAGGATCTGTTTACTGTTTGGTAATTTCACTTAACTGAAGCTGTTATCATTGGAAGCATTCCTTTCTTTCTATTTGGTACTCTTACTCAACTGAAGCTGTTATTATTGAAGGTGTACCTGTCCCTTTCGATTAAATTAAGAGCTATTTCATAATTTGGGTTACCTGAAACAGTTATTATCTTTTTCATCCCCTGTTATTGAGATCTGGGATCTTACTTACTCTGTCTTGTAATTAACTGAAATTGTGATTGCCAATGGTCTACTTATTTAAGAGCTACACTATGTGATCAGACGAATCCAAACACCCACAAAAACATACTTTTTCACGTAATGTGCATTGTGTTGCCACCTGCTGCCAGGTACACCGTGTCAGTGACCTCAGTAGTCATTAGACGTCCTGAGAGACCAGAATGGGGCGCTCCGTGGAACTCACGGACTTCTAACATGGTCAGGTGATTGGGTGTCACTTGTGTCATACATCTGTACACACTCCTGAACATCCCTAGGTCCACTGTTTCCGATGTGATAGTGAAGTAGTAACGTGAAGCACAAAAGCGTATAGGCAGACCTCGTCTGTTGACCACAGAGACCGCCGACAGTTGAAGATGGCCGTGATGTGTAATAGGCAGACATCTATCCAGACCATCACACAGGAACTCCAAACTGCGTCAGGATCCACTGAAAGTACTATGACAGTTAGACAACTTGTATATCATGGTTAAGCGGCTGCCCATAAGCCACATCGGGAAATGCAAAACGACGCCTCACGTGGTGTAAGGAGCGTAAACATTGGATGACTGAACAGTGGAAAAACGTTCTGTTGAGTGACGAATCACGTTACATAATGTGGCTATCCGATGGCAGGGTGTGGGAAGGCGAATGTTCGATGAACGTCATCTGCCAGCATGTATAGTGCCCACAGTAAAATTCGGAGGCGTTGTTGTTATGGTGTGGTCGTGTTTTTCATGGAGGAGGCTTCCACTCCTTGTTGTTTGGCATGGCACTATCACAGCACAGGCTTACATTGTTTTATGCACCTTATTGCTTCCCACTGCTGAAGAGCAATTCAGGGATGGCGATTGCATCTTTCAACACGCTCGAGCACTTGTTCATAACGCTCGGCCTGTGGCGGAGTGTTTACACGACAATAACATACCTGTAATGGACTGGCTTTATCAGAGTCCTGGCCTGAATCCTATAGATTTTGTAAAAACCTAGCTACAGAGCGACATCTGGGGACAACCATTCAAGATAGAAACAGAACGAGTTAAGACACTGACAGTTCTGTCAATACTAAAACAAGCTAACGGTTCAGTGACCAAGTGGTGGCTCTGAGCACTATGGGACTCAACATCTAAAGTCATAAGTCCCCTAGAACTTAGAACTACTTAAACCTCACTAACCTAAGGACATCACACACACCCATGCCCGAGGCAGGATTCGAACCTGCGACCGTAGCAGTCCCGCGGTTCCGGACTGCAGCGCCAGATACAATGACCAGGGGATGGAGAAGCACAGCAGAATATCTTCTGAACAGGCTTCTCCCAGATGACGACCCCACACAAGAAGGGCGACACCACGCTGACGTAAGAGGGAGCATGAGGCAACCATACGTCAGTGACAGTGTAACCATGCCATTCGCGCAAGAAGAAGTCGCGACGGCAATTAGCAGGCTTAAAACCCGAAAAGCACCCGGCCCTGACAAAATACTTTCAGAAACAAGAACACAAACAGTAACACAAATCACACATTTTCTTACTAACATGTTCAACGGGGCACTACTAACAGGCAGAATTCCAATCCTCTGGAAGACTGCTAATGTAGTAATAATCAGGAAATCACAAGACAAACAGCCAACAGACCCCAAAACGAACCGACCAATCTGTCTCTTAAACACTCTGGGCAAGGTACAGGAAATGCTCCTGTGTGAGCGTTTACAATTGCACAGACGCCTCCTCGGCCTAACGCCCCATCAATTCGGCTTCAGGGAAGGTAGATCAACATAAGACGCCATCAGCCAAGCACTGACAGTTATAAATAGCATCAGCGACAAATACGCGGCCGCCATTCTGATCGACATAGCCGAGGCTTTTGACAACTTATGGTGGCCGTCCCTCTTCGCCAGGTTAAGGGAAATGAGGCTATCAGTTTCCCTCTATAATAGCTACCTCGATTAGGCCTACTGCAGAGGCAGAGTGGCGGAGTTGAGGGCTGGTAGACGGAAGGTTGTAAAGAGAATAATAAAGGTATGTCCACAGGGTTCAGTCTGCGGACCAATAATCTGGGATATCGCAATCGAGCCCTTGCCGAACACCCTGGACGGTGATGGCAGTGTAAGAGGTGTAGTGGCTTACGCAGATGACCTGCTCGTAGTAGTGCCAGCCAACTCGAGAGCAGCAGTAGATACAAAAGGCACGCAACTGCTTCAGAAAATTAACAGTTGGTGCAAAGAAAAAAAATTAAAAATAGCTCCCAACAAAGTTGTATATTTATTGCTCAGAGGGATACTACAGAGGAATCAAATTCTAAAATTAGACAATACAAGCATACAGAGGAAGCAACCACGCGTTATCTCGGACTGCATGTAGGCGAAAAACAGACCTTCAAAAATCATATAAAATTGACAAAGCCTCCAAAATTATGCACAAACTAGCAAGACTGAACACAGTTCAGTACAAATTTCCTATTAAGACGATAAGGACCCACCACTTGCGATATTTGAATCCATCGCATGCTTCGCCGCAAGTGCTTGGGCCCACATACAGTCTAACAAGACAACTGCAAGACGAGGTCAACGTAGTGTGCTCCTGAGAATGAGCGGAACCTTCAACACCACGTCACTAGAGAGATTTGGCGTTGAGATGGAGACCTGCCCTATAGACATAACAATACGTTATAGAGCTGCACTTTACCGGCTTAAGAGGGACGCGGTCGATAATGTCACATAAATTACGGAGACCAACATTATGAACAAAACACAAAAGAAACAATGGCGGATTCAAACATATCAGAGAGATTGGGATGCATCTGACAAGGGTCGCCGAGTACACTCCTTCTTTCCTGATGTACACGAAAGACTACAACTGAAACATGTCGACCCAAGCCGGGGGATGGTCCATTTCCTTACAGGGCACGGGTCGTATCCGGTGCATTTAAACCGTATGGGACTAACTAACGATGAAGTATGCGGAGAAACTGGAACACCAGAGCATGTCACACTGATGTGCAACACGATAGCACAAGTGAGACATATACAGAACGACAATGACATCGCCAGAATAATACGTAATCCCGATGACTGGAACACAATAATTAGCGTAGCCGATATTGTATCGAACACTCTGCACGAAGAATACAAGCACCAAAACACATATGGAAGGAGGCGTAGACAACCACTAACAATGCAACAAATCACGTGGGAGGACACAAACACGACCACAGATTCCGAAACCGAGGAACGAACACTAAGTGAACATGACTCAGAAGGGATCAACATGTAAGGGTCCAAAACCAACAGTGCATGACACTGCATGCCACAACACAGTCTCAAACAACACAACAACCATTAAAAGAAATAAACACCGGCGCCACATACTAATACTGTAGTAATAAGGTAATGTCGCTTGGGAGGAGAAAGCTCGAAGCACATTCATTCCGAGGCTCCTCCTCCCCAATGACATCCTGCATAGGTTCCGCTGGATAGGTCAGGAGTCCACTACAAGCAACAAGCGGCTACACGGGTAGCAGGGGTTGTGTGGCGTGGGCTGGGCGGTTTTTTAGGTTAGATGGCCTCGGGCAAGTGCAGAAAGGGCAACAGCCTCAACGGGTGCGGGGCAAAGTCAGGACATGCGGGGACCAAGCAGCAATCGGTATTGTAAACTGTCGAAGCTGCGTTGGTAAAGTACCGGAACTTCAAGCGCTGATAGAAAGCACCGAAGCTGAAATCGTTATAGGTACAGAAAGCTGGCTGAAGCCAGAGATAAATTCTGCCGAAATTTTTACAAAGGCACAGACGGTGTTTAGAAAGGATAGACTGCATGCAACCGGTGGTGGAATGTTCGTCGCTGTTAGTAGTAGTTTATCCTGTAGTGAAGTAGAAGTGGATAGTTCCTGTGAATTATTATGGGTGGAGGTTACACTCAACAACCGAGCTAGGTTAATAATTGGCTCCTTTTACCGACCCCCCGACTCAGCAGCATTAGTGGCAGAACAACTGAGAGAAAATTTGGAATACATTTCACATAAATTTTCTCAGCATGTTATGGTCTTAGGTGGAGATTTCAATTTACCAGATATAGACTGGGACACTCAGATGTTTAGGACGGGTGGTAGGGACAGAGCATCGAGTGGCATTATACTGAGTGCACTATCCGAAAATTACCTCGAGCAATTAAACAGAGAACCGACTCGTGGAGATAACATCTTGGACCTACTGATAACAAACAGACCCGAACTTTTCGACTCTGTAAAGGCAGAACAGGGAATCAGTGATCATAAGGCCGTTGCAGCATCCCTGAATATGGAAGTTAATAGAAATATAAAAAAAGGGAGGAAGGTTTATCTGTTTAGCAAGAGTAATAGAAGGCAGACTTCAGACTACCTAACAGATCAAAACGAAAATTTCTGTTCCGACACTGACAATGTTGAGTGTTTATGGAAAAAGTTCAAGGCAATCGTAAAATACGTTTTAGACAGGTACGTGCCGAGTAAAACTGTGAGGGACGGGAAAAACCCACCGTGGTACAACAACAAAGTTAGGAAACTACTGCGAAAGCAAAGAGAGCTTCACTCCAAGTTTAAACGCAGCCAAAACCTCTCAGACAAACAGAAACTAAACGATGTCAAAGTCAGCGTAAGGAGGGCTATGCGTGAAGCGTTCAGTGAATTCGAAAGTAAAATACTAGGTACCGACTTGACAGAAAATCCTAGGAAGTTCTGGTCTTACGTTAAATCAGTAAGTGGCTCGAAACATCATGTCCAGACACTCTGGGATGATGATGGCATTGAAACAGAGGATGACAAGCGTAAAGCTGAAAAACTTTACACCTTTTTCCAAAGCTGTTTCACAGAGGAAGACCGCACTGCAGTTCCTTCTCTAAATCCTCGCACCAACGAAAAAATGGCTAACATCGAAATAAGTGTCCAAGGAATAGAAAAGCAACTGGAATCACTCAACAGAGGAAAGTCCACTGGACCTGACGGGATACCAATTCGATTCTACACAGAGTACGCGAAAGAACTTGCCCCCCTTCTAACAGCCGTGTACCGCAAGTCTCTAGCGGAACGGAAGGTTCCAAATGATTGGAAAAGAGCACAGGTAATCCCAGTCTTCAAGAAGGGTCGTCGAGCAGATGCGCAAAACTATAGACCTATATCTCTGACGTCGATCTGTTGTAGAATTTTAGAACATGTGTTTTGCTCGAGTATCATGTCGTTTTTGGAAACTCAGAATCTACTACGTAGGAATCAACATGGATTCCGGAAACAGCGATCGTGTGAAACCCAACTCGCTTTATTTGTTCATGAGACCCAGAAAATATTAGATTCAGGCTCCCAGGTAGATGCTATTTTCCTTGACTTCCGGAAGGCGTTCGATACAGTTCCGCACTGTCGCCTGATAAACAAAGTAAGAGCCTACGGAATATCAGACCAGCTGTGTGGCTAGATTGAAGAGTTTTTAGCAAACAGAACACAGCATGTTGTTATCAACGGAGAGACGTCTACAGACATTAAAGTAACCTCTGGCGTGCCACATGGGAGTGTTATGGGACCATTGCTTTTCACAATATATATAAATGACCTAGTAGATAGTGTCGGAAGTTCCATGCGGCTTTTCGCGGATGATGCTGTAGTATACAGAGAAGTTGCAGCATTAGAAAATTGTAGCGAAATGCAGGAAGATCTGCAGCGGATAGGCACTTGGTGCAGGGAGTGGCAACTGACCCTTAACATAGACAAATGTAATGTATTGCGAATACATAGAAAGAAGGATCCTTTATTGTATGATTATATGATAGCGGAACAAACACTGGTAGCAGTTACTTCTGTAAAATATCTGGGAGTATGCGTGCGGAACGATTTGAAGTGGAATGATCATATAAAATTAATTGTTGGTAAGGCGGGTACCAGGTTGAGATTCATTGGGAGAGTCCTTAGAAAATGTAGTCCATCAACAAAGGAGGTGGCTTACAAAACACTCGTTCGACCTATACTTGAGTATTACTCATCAGTGTGGGATCCGTACCAGATCGGGTTGACGGAGGAGATAGAGAAGATCCAAAGGAGAGCGGCGCGTTTCGTCACAGGGTTATTTGGTAACCGTGATAGCGTTACGGAGATGTTTAACAAACTCAAGTGGCAGACTCTGCAAGAGAGGCGCTCTGCATCGTGGTGTAGCTTGCTCGCCAGGTTTCGAGAGGGTGCGTTTCTGGATGAGGTATCGAATATATTGCTTCCCCCTACTTATACCTCCCGAGGAGATCACGAATGTAAAATTAGAGAGATTAGAGCGCGCACAGAGGCTTTCAGACAGTCGTTCTTCCCGCGAACCATACGCGACTGGAACAGGAAAGGGAGATAATGACAGTGGCACGTAAAGTGCCCTCCGCCACACACCGTTGGGTGGCTTGCGGAGTATAAATGTAGATGTAGATGTAGATGTAGTGTTTAAAGAATACTGCAGCCAAGCAGTAATGTATTGCTCGTCTAATTGTGTGCAGACAGAAGTATATTCTCTTCTCTATTCAAAGCTATAATCAATGAATTTTATATGTCAGACATGTATTAAGTTATTTAGGGAATAATGCATTAAAGTACCAAAGAACTACATTCTATTTCAACTAACAAGTTACAAACACAAGTGTATTTCTCATGTGAAGCTAAAATTCATTTATTCCATGTATGAAGTGCTCAATCAGCATTTAATCTGTATAATCTGTGTAAACATACATTAGCACAAACCACTTCAGATGAGAATACCTCGAGGTTGTACCGAGACCTTATCATATGAAATAGGTAGAAATAGGCCATTCATTGTTAACCAACCTGCTGCTTAGACTGTATTACTCATCCAAATATAGCATATCACTTCCCTTTATATACCACAAATTATTCTTAACCACGATCATTCTTAACCACGATCATTGTGTTACATTTCCTTTTTTTATTTTTCTTTGACATTTACATTATATAAATTATATTCTCATCAACTAGGTACTAAAAAATTATATGGAACCATTTTAACAATTGTTAAGCATTCAATTCGTTGTAACCCCAGAGAAATCTTTATGTATTATGTTCTTTATATTATTTAGAACAATCATTAGCAATTGTATACCAATAAGACTGTAACAATGAGAAGTCTTTGCTGTTACATTTAGAAGCATCCGACCCACCTTAAATTTCAAGGCGGTGGGTTATTTTGTATTATTAATGAAATAAAAATATAATTTCGATGGTTTGGAACGCTGACTTCGTGCCAGGCCTCACCGACCGACATCGATACCCTTCCACATTGCAGCACTCCGTGAAGAATAGGCTGCCATCACTCAGGAAATCTTCCAGAACCTGATTGAACGTATACCTGCGAAAGTGAAAGCTGTCATCAAGGCTAAGAGTGGGCAAACACCATACTGAATTCCAGCATTACCGATGGAGGGTAACACGAACTCTTAAGTCATTTTCAGCCAGGTGTAAGGTTACTTTTGATCACGTGGTGTATTTACGTCAATAAGGTAGTAACAGGAAATGACATATGATGATACATGGGCGCTAACCTTTCGCCTTACACCCCTTTATTCATAATTGTAGGTTTCGTACGTAATTCGAATTACCGTCTGTCACAGATGTGCATTTCATGCAGACAACTATCATTGAGTTTCATTTTGAGGAAAACCAGAGCATAACAGATGTTCATAGGTACTTGCATAATGTCTACGGTGACGTGCAGTGAACAAAAATCACAGTGCACAGTGGGTCGTTGTGCGAGGCATCTGTCATCATCGCAACAAAGTAGCTCAAGCCTGTCCGCTCTCATGGTTGCTGGTCGGCCCCACACACCTGTGAGTGATGCAGTGTTGAAAGCTGCGGACACTCTCATTCGAGGTGATAGACGTATCTAAGTCTAACAATTCGCTGCACAACTGGACGCCCCTGCTGTTAGTGCTGATACACTCGACCACCGCTTAGGGTACTCAGAGAAATGTGTCCGCTGGGTTCCTCGCCGCCTAGCGGATGATCACAATGAGTCGCGGGGATTCGCTTGCTCGTTGCGAGACTGATAGTGACAATTATTAGTAGAACATCGTCACAGGCGATGAAATATGGGTTCATCACTTCGAACCGGAAACGAAGCGGCTTCAGCTTGTTGGTCACCACAAAAATGCAAACAAACTTCTCCTTCTCCATGAAAACTCAAGACCTTACACTGCGCACAGGAGAGGAGCTCAAAATCTTCACTGGACTGTTCATCTTCATCCACTCTACAGCCCGGATCTCGTACCTTCCGATGTGCCTCTGCTTAGGCGAATGAAGGAGGCAGCCCAAGGGAAGCAGTATGTAAATGATGGGGAGGTTACTGATACAGCAAAGCGTTGGTTCCGATGTTGACCAGTAATGAGATACCATGCCGGCGTACAGGGACTCCCAATATGGTCGCGTTAAATGGAGGTTATGTTGAAAAATTTTGTAGTCAAGTGGATGAGGAATAATGTGACTTATTGAATAAAACCAAACTGCGTTCAGAAAATAAATACTTTGCATTACTTATTGCCGCCCATCGTGAAAAGTGAAAATTAGTCGTTGATTAGTTTTCAACGCCTTGCACAGCAGTTTGAACGTAACAAAGGTCGCCGGTCTCTGGGGTTGAAAAGCTTGTAGAGCCAATGCAGCAGCGGAAATGGCTACAGCTGTGTAGGCCAACTCAGATGACTTCTTTAGGCACCTACTTATCATAGACGTAAGCTGTGTGCCTCATTACGATCCGAAATATACACTCCTGGAAATGGAAAAAAGAACACATTGACACCGGTGTGTCAGACCCACCATACTTGCTCCGGACACTGCGAGAGGGCTGTACAAGCAATGATCACACGCACGGCACAGCGGACACACCAGGAACCGCGGTGTTGGCCGTCGAATGGCGCTAGCTGCGCAGCATTTGTGCACCGCCGCCGTCAGTGTCAGCCAGTTTGCCGTGGCATACGGAGCTCCATCGCAGTCTTTAACACTGGTAGCATGCCGCGACAGCGTGGACGTGAACCGTATGTGCAGTTGACGGACTTTGAGCGAGGGCGTATAGTGGGCATGCGGGAGGCCGGGTGGACGTACCGCCGAATTGCTCAACACGTGGGGCGTGTGGTCTCCACAGTACATCGATGTTGTCGCCAGTGGTCGGCGGAAGGTGCACGTGCCCGTCGACCTGGGACCGGAACGCAGCGACGCACGGATGCACGCCAAGACCGTAGGATCCTACGCAGTGCCGTAGGGGATCACACCGCCACTTCCCAGCAAATTAGGGACCCTGTTGCTCCTGGGGTATCGGCGAGGACCATTCGCAACCGTCTCCATGAAGCTGGGCTACGGTCCCGCACACCGTTAGGCCGTCTTCCGCTCACGCCCCAACATCGTGCAGCCCGCCTCCAGTGGTGTCGCGACAGGCGTGAATGGAGGGACGAATGGAGACGTGTCGTCTTCAGCGATGAGAGTCGCTTCTGCCTTGGTGCCAATGATGGTCGTATGCGTGTTTGGCGCCGTGCAGGTGAGCGCCACAATCAGGACTGCATACGACCGAGGCACACAGGGCCAACACCCGGCATCATGGTGTGGGGAGCGATCTCCTACACTGGCCGTACACCACTGGTGATCGTCGAGGGGACACTGAATAGTGCACGGTACATCCAAACCGTCATCGAACCCATCGTTCTACCATTCCTAGACCGGCAAGGGAACTTGCTGTTCCAACAGGGCAATGCACGTCCGCATGTATCCCGTGCCACCCAACGTGCTCTAGAAGGTGTAAGTCAACTACCCTGGCCAGCAAGATCTTCGGATCTGTCCCCCATTGAGCATGTTTGGGACTGGATGAAGCGTCGTCTCACGCGGTCTGCACGTCCAGCACGAACGCTGGTCCAACTGAGGCGCCAGGTGGAAATGGCATGGCAAGCCGTTCCACAGGACTACATCCAGCATCTCTACGATCGTCTCCATGGGAGAATAGCAGCCTGCATTGCTGCGAAAGGTGGATATACACTGTACTAGTGCCGAAATTGTGCATGCTCTGTTGCCTGTGTCTATGTGCCTGTGGTTCTGTCAGTGTGATCATGTGATGTATCTGACCCCAGGAATGTGTCAATAAAGTTTCCCCTTCCTGGGACAATGAATTCACGGTCTTCTTATTTCAATTTCCAGGAGTGTAGAATGAAAGCAAGCACTTTAACCATTTGAATTTAGTGCTGCCAAAAATGCAGAGACCCGGCCATCATCGGAAATATCATGCATATATTCTTTTTCTCCTGCAGTGGTGTGGTTCTAACAAATATACTCATAAGAGACAAACCACAACGTAAGCTTTAGTGCTGAAATCTCCTGTCGACGTTGCAGGAGGCCGTCAAGACGAAGATTCCGGGTGTGTGTACGGGGATAGCATGTTCGATGCTGATGGATTATTCCAGAACCTTGAGGGCCTCAGCAGTTCTGTTCATGAGTGAGAGGTAATTTAATGTAGACTGTGGCGGCAGCGAGAATTTGTGTTTAGGAGGGAGACATGCGAGGGCAATCCGGGCAGTTGGGTGTTGTGCCAAGGTGGCTTCGTGGCTAACGCACCTGCCTACTGTGTAGGAGACCTGGGTTCGATTCCCGGCCTTTTTACAAATTTTCACTCTTAGCTTCAGTCCATATACATAAAATCGTATTGCAATCAGACCAGTAAAGTCTCTGAATTTGTTATTTCATTTGTATAAGTACCTGTACCCGTGTTTCAGGCTGGATCCCCTGTTTACGTTCGATGCTGAGGTGCTGTTCCAGAACATGGAGATCCTTGGCAGTTCTGTTCGTGTGTAAGGGGAATTTAGTGTAGGCTGGGGCGGCATTGAGAATTCGGATTGAGGAGAGAAGCGTATTAGGTTAATCCATGCAGCTGTGTGAAATGCTGTGCGAAGGTAGCTTAGTGGCTAATGCACCTGCCTAATACGTAGGCTACCCAGGTTCGATTCTCGGTTTTGGTACTACAAATTTTCACTCTCCACTTCAGACTTCATACATCAAATCATATCTGTATGAGACGAGTAAAGTCTCTGAAATCGTGTCATTTGATTTGATCCTTTCATTCTGTTACGCCGTGCATTTACCAAAGTTTGTATGTGCGTTTTTAGTTAAGAGGATTTTATTAAAAAAAGACAAAATCGCACTGATATTTTAAGCCTTTGTTTAGAGACACCTACATAGCGGCTTGCACTACACACATCAGCTCAAGCCATGCAGATGACTGGTCGCAGTAGGCGTCACAACAAGGCAGGGTGTACCGTGCAGCGCCGCTGATCGATGACTGCTGAACGGACTGCCACCTGTCAGCAAATTATGCTGGGCAAGAATCAAAAATACATTCTTCCCCGTCATTCTCAATTGGACTCCTGTCGACAAATAGGAATCAATGTGAGCTGATCCACCTACACCGTATACCATTTATAGGTTTTTTGTAATTATACTTTTGGTACTTGAGGCAGTGTAAACAGAAAACACAACATTTTAGGAATTATATGCGAAAGTGCGTTGCAGGATTTACGTTGCTTCATGATTAACCGTTAGGCACGGCTAGTGGTTCGGTGATGTAGGGTTGAAACAAAGGCATCAGTCTGCGTTATAGTTTCAGACGGTCAAAATTTGTCTGGACAAGGTGAGCAGGTCTTCACTCTCAAGGCTTTAATATGAAAAAAAAAGAAACCAGCAATAGAGCTGCCGCTCTTAGCGTGAATTGACGCATTAAAGGAATAGGAAGACGTCCGGTTTCCACGCCAGGGTTGGACAATATGATTCGAAAGTTCGACTTAACTAGGTACCTGCGATGCTTCCTCGGAGAGGCTGACGGCCCATTGCGCCACAAACTGTTGAAGCTAATGCTGCCATGGCTGAGAATGGTGGACATAATGTGCGATCTTCAAAAGGTGCACGAGCTGTGTCACAATGTCTCAGCGTTTATTGGTCCACCGTCCGAGATTTGCTGCAAGAAGTTATGAAATGGTACCCATACAAACATCACACTAAACTTTTGGCACGTGATGCAGGCTTTGCCCTTACGTTTTTCGCAAGGGTTGACGTTGATGATACGCGGCCTTGGAATATTGTTTTGGAGTGATGAAGCATACTTTATTCTCACTAAGTCAGTGAACACTCACAATTTTCCCATTTGGGGATCGTCACCGCCAATGTACGTTCATGAAGATTCCCATCTTAGTGAATGTCTCACTACGTAGTGTGACTTCACGGCACAGTTCATGATTGGTCGATTTTTCTTTGAGGAGATCAGACCAGTCAAAGGACAAGCAGCGTGAACAGCACACTTTACTACGGTCTGCTTCGCCACCGTGTCATACTTGCTATATCGGATAGAGGTGTTTTGGACTTGTTTTGATGCACGATTGAGTTCCACCTTACATTGTTCGTGACGTCACTCTGTTAGACCGTAACATTTTTGGAGAAAACCGAATTATTGGCTGATCGTCCTAGACCAGATTTGATTTGTGGATGTGGAGTTACCTGAAGCACATGGACACTAGCACACGTTGGAGGCCAAATGAGAGCATAGCAAAGGAGGAAGCCAACATCGTACCTGAGAAGTTTCTGGCAGCTGTAGAGCAATCGTAGTGGGGTTCCAGGAGGTCGTCGATGCAGATGGTGGACACTGAACAAATGTTACCTTCTCATTTGGAAATTAAAATGTAGTTTTTTCAGTGGTTTATTCACCGGTCCCCTTCCTTATGTCCTTACAAAAGTTGCCACAGGGTTTCATTGCCTTACGATCACTTGTTCGTGGGGCCTTCTCATGTAACGAAAGCTTAATTGTAGCCACTCTGTATATCACGTCACTGAACAGAGAGCTGAATCCTGCTCTTTTCATATGAGAGCCCCCAGTTGTCATATTGCGTCACCTCTTTCGAACTACGTCATGAAGATCTCAGTTTTCGGGTGGCACTACTAATGGAGATCTCTACACTTCTGATCCAGAGACTGCGCCGAGCCGGCCGGAGTGGCCGAGCGTTTCTAGGCGCTACTGTCTGGAGCCGCGAGACTGCTACGGTCGCAGGTTCGAATCCTGCCTCGGGGATGGATGTGTGTGATGTCCTTAGGTTAGTTAGGTTTAAGTAGTTCTAAGTTCTAGGGAACTGATGACCTTAGAAGTTAAGTCCCATAGTGCTCAGAGCCATTTCAACCATTTTTGAACTGCGCCGACGATCCCTTGTCTAGAGTTTCATGGCCTAACCCCCACGATATCTCCACTAAGCGCCAGAATTCCGTTCGCTGGGGTCAAACTATGGCTGTTATATCCTAATCACATCGTTATTAGAAATCGAAATCCCGTGGCTCTCTGCTCCCTTGGGAAATACCGAAGCTATATCTCTTGTTGCAGTAGGAAAACAAGACTAAGTAGCTAGTTTCTGAAACACTGTCGACATAGAGGTCATAAGCGTAAAGTTACCAGTTTCGTTGGAGAATAATGAGAAAAGTAATCCATCGTAGCCTGTTTCAATCGTTTTAGCATTCCCGTGCAATGCGGAAACAGCAATATAGATCGGAAATTTACTCGTCATTTGCCCTTAATAACAGTATTGTTAGTCCATTAACGGCTGGACTTGCGGACTAGGTTTTCTAAGAGTTACTAAGATTGCTTGCACTAATTTTATAATTTCCAAAATACCCTAAATTAGGGGAAATTACTTCACGTGCACTTTGATAGTGAAATAAGGAGTGATTACTCTGTTCGCCAATACATGGCGTGTACGACTTTGTTGCCGGGACTGATGGCCCTGTAGTTTGGTCCCTTCACATCCCAAACCAACCAACTAACGAACTTTCTTACCAGTATTTCGTTTATTTCTAATATGGCATGAACAGTAACCAGCTTCGGAAATCAGATCGAATTTTAAAAACCTTCAAACAACTGGATTCTCTAGGAAAATGTTTATAGAAGTAGGACAGGTCGGTTAACGAAGTTGCTGAACGTCTGGGTTATCCTCTAGAGTTATCTCTCTGTAATCTCTCTGTAGTATTGTGTATCTAGTCATCATCGTTGCTTTGAAGTACTGAGCCACGCAGCCAGCAGCCAGCAGCGAAAGAACGAAATTTAGAGTGACAAAGAGTCCGTCATGGAAGCAGTCATGCCCGTCGTCAGCAGGGACTCCACGAAATCAGCAACCGTGATGTTTAAATATTTAATCTGCTCTCTTTGAAAATTTTACGACCCCTCTTCTGCCGGTGACCCCTATGCAGTTCTCCACTGCAGCCCGCTGAGCACAGCACGAAATGAGTCGATAACGGAAGACTGCTGCCGTTATGACTCTGCTATCGTTTACTCAAATATTAAGAATCAGCGGACTTCTAAATCTACCTCGGTCGGTTTCGACACCTTTTGCAGCTACAAAAATATTTATTTTACACACTCCTCTAGTGTTCACATTCAAGACTTCCTCCATTTCGAGCTGATTCGATTTGTGTACATTGTTACCGTATTACATTGTCACTACTTCCTCTGTTTCCAACTCACATCTACATTGAGCAGCTAATAATATGCACCCCGTTGCGTGCATTTACAAAGTACGTCTTTATATGGACTGACATTTTGAAATAACGAATTTTCTTCACTGCTTTAGTGCTTCAAGAAAGCAGCCTTTTGAAGTTTCAAACTGGTTTGATCATAGGTTTTCGGATTGATAGAGGTTTTATTAGTAGTACGACGACGTAATAGAAGAGCTGTCGTAACACCAGCTGACCTCTACATGATATTTATTTATACGACGGGCATTCAAATTTCTGTTGAAAAAATGTAGACATTGTGGAATATTCCCGCTTCAGACCCTATTCTTTCATGAAGTTACAATAGGTTGTGGCGCTATACGTAATCTTCCAATTAGCGTCTGTAACGTAGTTGCGTTCCAAGGAGAGAGCTGTCATTGAGTTTCTTTCGGCAGGAAACCAGAGCATCGCAGATCTTCATAGGTGTTTGCAGAATGTCTACGGAGACCTGGCTAGGAACAAAAGCACGGTGAGTCTTTGGGCGAGGCGTCTGTCATTATCCCAACTAGGTGGCGCAAACCTGTCCGCTCTGCTGGGTGCATGCCGGCCGCACACAGTTGTGACTCACGCATTGTTGGAACTTGCGGACACTCTCGGTCGAGGTGATGGACGGATCACAACCAAACAATTCGCTGTACAGCTGGACGCCTGTGCTGGAAGTGCCGACACACTCGTCCACCGGATTCCTTGCTGGCTAACAGAAGACCATAAAGAGTAACGATGGATGATCTGCGCGGAATTGCTTGCTCCTTGTGAGACCGATCGTGACCATTATTAGGTGAATATCTTCACAGGCGAAGTAATATGGGTTCATCACATCGAATCGGAAACAAAATGGTAATCCATGGAATGGCGCTACACAAAATCTCCTCACTTAAGTTCGAAGCTGCACCCTCAGCCGGTAATGAAATGGCGACGGTCTTTTGTGGCTCTGAAGAGGTTATTCTGTTTGAGGTCCTTCCCAGTTGTGCAACGATCAAGTGTGAAGTGTATTGTGATACTCTCAGATAACTGCAGAATCAACTGTAGTGTGCCAGTCGCCACAAGAAGAGAGCTTCTCCTTCGCCATGACAACGCAAGGCCTAACGCAAGTCAGTGCACCCGAGAGAAGCTCACAACACGTAATTGGACTAATCTTTCTCATCCACCCTACAGCCCGAATCTCGTACGTCCGTTTGGCCGAATGAACGCTGCACATCGCGGGAAGCAGTAAATAAATCATGCGGAGCTTACTGATGCACCAAGACGTTGGCATCGACGTCGAGCAGTACAGCGATACTATCCCGACACACAGGCGCTCCCAGTAAGGTGGCGTGCGGCCGTTGCGTTGAACGGAGTTTGTATTGGAAAATAGGGTCTTGTAAACGTAAGAGTGGGGAGTTGTATGCTGTACTCGAATGCAGAATGAAACTAACCTATTTTCAGAAAAAAAATGTTGCATTAGTTGTTGAACGCCTCTCGCACTAGGTTGGTTCAAATGGCTCTGAGCACTATGGGACTTAACATCTGTGGTCATCAGTCCCCTAGAACTTAGAACTACTTAAACCTAACTAATCTAAGGACATCACACATATCCATGCCCGAGGCAGGATTCGAACCAGCGACCGTAGCGGTCACGCGGTTCCAGACTGAAGCGCCTAGAACCGCACGGCCACACCGGCCGGCTCTCGCACTAGGGATGAATGCACTGTAGTAAGGTAGAATGCAGGCCAACTGTCATGACGTGATAAGATATTTTACCAACCTATGCACAGAAACTGTACAGTAATCACAAAGTCTGTCGGTACATGACTTAGCTTAGAAAGCTGTGGCTGTAAAGCAATGTTGCTATTGGTATTGTGACAATAGTGAACTTACGTCCCACATGAGTGCAATCTACAAACTGTACCTAGAGGCTTGGAGTTGATACAGATTCGAATGTTATCTGAAAGGTATCTCTGAGAAGAATTTGAATAGGACACTCACCGTTGAGGCACAGCTTCTTCATCTGGCAAGAGGCTCGTCCAGTGTGCGGTACTCGTTGAATGCCACTGCAGGTACGTGACGTTTTAATTCGTTGCCCATTATTTGCTGACAATGGGGCATCCACATAATAAACTAAGAGTTTTCCAGTTTTTTAGGTGATTGTATCATGACAAGCGTGGGTGCTTTAAATTTCGTAAATTATTAGGGAGCAGATACTGACACGTATCATGTCATTTCTGGAAACCCATAATCTACTCTGTAGGAATCAGCATGCATTCCGGAAGCAGAGATCGTGTGAGACCCAACTGGCTTTATTTGTTCTTGAGACCCAGAAAATATTAGTACAGGATCCCAGGTAGATGCCATTTTCCTTGACTTCCGGAAGGCGTTTGATACAGTTCCGCACTGTCGCCTGGTAAACAAAGTAAGAGCCTACGGAATATCAGACCAGCTGTGTGGCTGGATTGAAGGGTTTTGAGCAAACAGAACACAGCATGTTGTTCTCAATGCAGAGACATCTACAGAAGTTAAAGTAACCTCTGGCGTACCACAGGAGAGTGTTATGAGACCATTGCATTTATACAATGTATAAAAATGACCTAGTAGATAGTGTCGGAGGTTCCATGCGGCTTTTCGCGGATGATGCTGTAGTATACAGAGAAGTTACAGCATTAGAAAATTGCAGCGAAATGCAGGAAAATCTGCAGTGGATAGGCAATTAGTGCAGGGAGTGGCAACTTACCCTTAACATAGACAAATGTAATGTATTGCGAATATATAGAAAGAAGGATCCTCTATTGTATGATTATATGATAGCGGAACAAGCACTGGTAACAGTTACTTCTGTAAAATATCTGGGAGTATGTGTGCGGAACGATTTGAAGTGGAATGATCATATAAAATTAATTGTTGGTAAGGTGGGTACCAGGTTGAGATTCATTGGGAGAGTCCTTACAAAATGTAGTCCATCAACAAAGGAGGTGGCTTACGAAACACTCGTTCGACCTATACTTGAGTATTGCTCATCAGTGTGGGATCCGTACCAGATCGGGTTGACGGAGGAGATAGTGAAGATCCAAAGAAGACTGGCGCGTTTCGTCACAGAGTTATTTGGTAAGCGTGATAGCGTTACGGAGATGTTTAGCAAACTCATGTGGCAGACTCTGCTAAAGAGACGCTCTGCATCGCGGTGTAGCTTGCTGTCCACGTTTCAAGAGGGTGCGTTTCTGGATGAAGTATCGAACATGTTGCTTCCCCCTACTTATATCTCCCGAGGAGATCACGAATGTAAAATTAGAGAGATTCGAGCGCGCACTGAGGCTTTCCGGCAGTCGTTCTTCCCGCGAACCATACGCGACTGGAACAGGAAAGGGGGGGGGGGGGGGAATGACAGCGGCACGTAAAGTGCCCTCCGCCACACACCGTTGGGTGGCTTGCGGAGTAAAAACGTAGATGTAGATGTATCATAGTGGATGAATCCTCCCCGTTTATAATTTCAGTGGTCACTTAGACATACATATCTGAAAATCAGCTTTAAGTACTCTTGTATTTCTGTGCAGTGTTATGAATTATTTTAATGTATGAACATTACGGTTTTATGAAATGTGAAGATTGAGGGCTTGTAGTGTGTGTGTGTATGTGTGTGTGTGTGTGTGTGTGTGTGTGTGTGCGTTTTACAGAGAGAAAAAGAGAGAGAAAAGAGAAGAGAAGAGAAGAGAGAGAGAGAGAGAGAGAGAGAGAGAGAGAGAGACTTCTCTCAAGACACCCACCCAAATGTGTTATTTCGGAGTCACAAACTCTTTCCACAAGCGATGAGCCAGAGTTTCATCAGACTTCCATTTTATCATTCAACATTTGGGACATGTTATCTCAGAAGTATGACTGGTTTTTCAATATACCTAAAACAACGTCTTTCAGCTTCGTAACTTGTGAGAGTTTGTAGACTGGATGAAAAAGAGATTAAAGAGATTTAAATAGGGGTAGGTTCGTATTGATAATACCAAATCTCGTCGCAGCTGTGTGGGACAAACATCACACACTTTTTTCTGTTTTTCAAAACAGTCTGAAGAATGCCTTTAACACTTGATTTAGTCACGTTGATCCACTGCGATTGGTGACAAAACGATGTTGACACACTACTGCCACACGTTCTAAAAGTGCCTGCTCAAAACTGGCGGGTAACATGCACAATTGTTGTTTACAGTTGTCAGTTTACACTGTCACCGTTTGCTACTACGCTGACGTCGCTCATACGCCAGGAATAAAATAAGTTCCTCAACAGTTTGTCGTACGGTGTATATTTCAATTCGCTCGTCCACAAGGAATCTTAATGGGTACACTAACCTCGAAGTTGAGCATCCTAAACTCAAAGCAACTAATCAAGAATCTAAAACCATTTAATGTGTAGGCCTTTCGAAGTAGAACGAATCTAGTTCCAGCTCACACCCCCCCCCCAAAAAAAAAAGAAAACGCCCGAGGTCTTCAGGGGACCTGGTAGGCACCGCTGTAGGTCCCCTTGAAAGCGGCCAGTGGAAAGCTGCTGACCGCTGCTAACCGATTCGGGGCTCCGGAGCTAATGCGGTGGCCATCCCTCTCTGTCTCTCTGCACGTCTGCCCCTCACGCATCCATTATGCAACAGAACAGCGAGGCGCAGCAGACGTCCAGACAAAACAGGCGCGGAGCGAGCTCTGCTGCCGGACAGGTGGACAGCACAGGCCACTACTGGCTGGCCCAGGTGCCGAGCCACTGACCGTCTGCAGGGCGGGGTGTGGGCGCCTCCCCTGCCACTGATACGGGATGACCTCACTTGCTAGTGTCCTTTCCTCTTGCGTCGCTTGAGAACACCCTTTGTCATCGTACACTTAATTAAACCATTGCGTGCCGCTCTCGAGTTCGCTATGAGACGCTACGTCCATAAACGACTTTTTTTGTGTGACTCATATCAACTTCCCGTCAGATGCAACTGTATAATACGGGTGTAACACAGCCACAGCCGTTGAAATTAATAGTAAATAGAAATTGGATAAAATCACAAACAGCGGTTAATTGATGGTTTATTCGTGACCAGTTTCGGTGAGTTGAAGCAGCATCTGCAGGTTGTTTGTAGTATCACAAAGATTAGCATACGGAGAAGTCCCACAACGTTCGTAGTGGCGGAATCCAACCTCATAAAGAGGGGATGCAGTCAGCCAATAATGATAGGCAGAGCTTTGGGCCGAATAGTGCAGGAGATGAGCGGAATAAGAAACTGGTCAGAACCGGGAATAAACGTAAGATAAGATGGGATCCCCTTTACAATTACAAAAAGGTGACTCTCTGATCTGTCTTCACGAGGATGATGCACTGGAAGTACTCAGCTGTATATACTGTCTCCGTGAACCAATTATTAGCCACCTGAACACGCTGCTATAACGCAGCGAAACTGGTCGTGAATAAATCATCAATTAACAGCTGTTTGTGTTGTTATTCGAGTTCAATTTAGAATTAAAATCTCTTTTAACTGTACCTAATTGATGTTTATCCTTAACTGTGTTTACCACGTCCAAGTGCCCATATTAAGGGATAATGCGTGTTCCTTGCGTGCAACAGGATGGAGGGAGGCGGGGCACCGGGGCGATTTGTGGGTTAGAATGCGGGGGAAGGTAGGTCGTAGGATTATTTTAATACACTCTCCTCCAACATAGGTATATAAATCTAAGATAGAGCATGAAAGTCCCAATCTATCTACCCCATTACGTGGCAAGAACCAAGAACAGGGTGTTTTTGGAAAGTTTTACCGACTCTCCGCAGTACGCCTTATGAATCAATGGCAACGCTGCTCGCAGACGCCTAGTGTGAGTGTGTGTGTGTGTGTGTGTGTGTGTGTGTGAGTTACTAACTTTCTGGCTGACCGTCCCTAGTGGTTTACTCTCGCTACAACCAACTGTAGAATTTGTCCTTATAAATGCAGTCCTTTGTTATCTGATGTTCATTCTCCGTTCTGACTAGTTTCTTGTTCTTTCTCATCCCCTGCACTATTGGCCCTTATGCTCAGCGGGATATGACACGTTGAACACCCCCCCCCCCACCCCTACAAACACACATACACAAACACACGCACACGCACACACACACACACACACACTTCATGGGGTCGGATTCCGTGGCTATGGGGTTGGATTCAGAGAATACAAATGTTGGGTGCGTCTCTGTGTGCTTATCTACGTGCCACTACTAACCACCTGAAGACGCTGCTTTAACTGAGCGAAACCGGTCGTGAATAAATCGTCTATTAATAGGTATGCGATCATACCGAAGGCTAGTTTATCAACTTCCCTTTATCTACATATCCTTCTGCTACTAGATGATTACTCTGCAATTCGCCGACCGTGGTGGCCAAGCGGTTAAAGGCGCTACAGCCTGGAACCGCGCGACCGCTACGGTCGCAGGTTCGAATCCTGCCTCGGGCATGGATGTGTGTGATGTCCTTAGGTTAGTTAGGTTTAAATAGTTCTAAGTTCATGGGGACTGATGACCTTAGAAGTTTAGTCCCATAAACCTCAGAGCCATTTGAACCATTACTCTGCAATTCACATTGATGTGTTCGGTAGAGGGTTCACAGAACCATTTTTTGAGTATTTCTGGACGCTTCTGCTCTCGGATAGCATGTGGGAAGGATGAATACCTAAATCTGTCTCTGGGAGCACTAACTTCCCTTACGGTATTACGCGGGTCAGCTTACCAATGTATGTGGGACTCAAAATAGTTTGGGATCCTGAGGAGGAAACTGGAAACTGACATTTCGTAAAATGATCTTGCCGTAACGAAAACCACCTCTGTTTTAATGACTGCCAATCCAACTTTTTTATCGTATTCATGACACTCTGACTCGTATTTCAAGGTAGTACAAAACGATATGCCCTTCTTTTAACTTTTTCGATGTCCTTCGTCAAACCTACCTGGTAAGGATCCCATACCATGCAGCGGTACTCTAAGAAAAGACAGAGACGCATAGTGTAGGCAGTCTCTATAATAGATTTGATGCATGTTCTAAGTGTTTGCCGATCAAACTCAGTCCTTGGCTTTCCTGCCCTCGCACATTTTCCATTCATCGTTCCAATTTAAGCTGTCAGCAATTATAGTCTCTAGAATTGTAGCTGAATCGACAACACTTTAAAATTACTGGTTTATCTTGTCACTAAAATTAAACTAACTTTTTGCTGCCAATTTTGCCCTTTATTTAGGGACAATTGCCAATGTTCTTAGCAAGCAGATATCTTATCTAAAACATTTTGCTGTTGGTTTTATCCTCTGGTGACTTTAAAAGACGATGAACGACACCATTTTCTGCAAAATTTCGAGGAAGGCTGCTCAGATTGTTCCCTAAATCATTTATATACATTAAAAGCAACAGACGGCCTATAACACTTCCTTGGGGACTCTGCTGTAATGTACGTATGGGAAAAATGAGATGAAAACGTTAATCACAAATGGTACAAGAACTGATGATAAAAACAAATTATTCTTGACAATCTGTAATTATGTTCTCTAAAGACGTACAGTGAAGTTGGGATACAATATCACTGAAGTGGCCAAACGACTCTTCATTAAAAGTGAACATTTTCGATCTTTTTTTAACTCAGTCACCTACTTTATGTTCTCGTAGGAGCTGTAACTTAAGCAGTGCTTGTCTCAATATTTCGTGATAAAATTTGTATATTTTGCTGAAATCTACCTCAAGAAAGAAGAGCTATTTAAAACCAGCATGCAAATAATAACAAGCGGCGTAAGAGGAGAAAGCACAACTACAAGTCCGATCAAAATCGACGGGGAGTGCACGGGGCATAAAATCATTATTCGTAGAACGGCAGGAACTGCAACCTTCAGGGAGAAGGAAAACTTGGAAAAAACAATCTGTATGGGACTCCAGTTATAATATCGGCTACGCAACGTGTGAAATCATAGCAACTAGTTTTAACCTAGCTATAAAGCACTTATAAAATATAGACATTTTACTTCCTTATATGATTAAGTTTTCTTGTGAAGAAAACCGTTTCTTTCTTTCTACACATAATATTAAAAATACTACATTCGCGACCTCACGGGGACTACATTTGCAACGACTAATTTTATGTCTAAATAATTGTAAGACATCTGATTGTTCAAGCAATAATGAATTTAATTTTCTTTTGTGATTACATGCCAAGAGAGAAATTGTATTCTAAGAAAATATAAAAGGTGATGCTGGATAGCTATCACATTTTTACAAGATATAATCAAAAAAATGGTTCAAATGGCTCTGAGCACTATGGGATTTAACATCTGCGGTCATCCGTCCCCTAGATCTTAGAACTACTTAAACCTAACTAACCTAAGGACATCACACACATCCATGCCCGAGGCAGGATTCGAACCTGTGACCGTGGCAGTCACGCAGTTCCGGACTGAGCGCCTAGAACCGCTAGACCACCGCGGCCGGCCAAGATATTATCAGAATGAATATATGCAAATGGACAAAAGATGGACGAGTAAGGTAAGAAAAGACACAAATGTCGCCTTTAGCTACGCAAATATAGCTAGATTCAACAGCAGTAGATGCTGTCCTTTCTGCATAGTTGATCTAGTGAAAACTTCTAGTAAGTTTCAAAATTGTGTAATGGTGCAATTTGTACCAAACCGAATATTCTAGTACGTTGTTGTTGTCTGGATACCATAAAAGAAGCAGGCATCTCGTCGTAAATGATTTACGTTCTGGAAAATGCTGTCAGTTCCAAGATCAGCGCAACTCACAGCAACTACCTGACTGCATGGTGTTTGTTCTTTCGGACATGTCCGAAATAACAGCCACCACTCATTCAAGTAACTGATTCGCCTTGACAGGCTATGAATTCACACTCTTCAGTGCGGGGGCACAGTATCGTTTAACCACAGGCAAAAATCTTAAGTTAAGGTAACCGACCGTGGAGGACTTGGACGTAGACTGCAGACAGGTGGCGCTATGTTGGAATGTGAGTCAGCCGGGGAGCATGCAGAGGTAGCCTGGGCAGCTGCGATAACTACTATGTCTGGATGGCGCAGTGGTAAATAAAAGAAAAATAAAAAATAAAAAAAAGAATTACGTAAATGTACAATGTTTCCTTTCCGCTGCCTCTCCCTTATCCTGTAAGGAGACCGGGACACTGTGGCCAGTCCTCCAAACACGACCCCTGCCCACTCTACCCCCTGATATGATGTTGTTGTTGTGGTCTTCAGTCCTGAGACTGGTTTGATGCAGCTCTCCATGCTACTCTATCCTGAGCAAGCTTCTTCATCTCCCAGTACTTACTGAATCTGCTTAGTGTATTCATCTCTTGGTCTCCCTCTACGATTTTTGCCCTCCACGCTGCCCTCCAATTATAAATTTGAGATCCCTTGATGCCTCACAACATGTCCGACCAACCGGTCCCTTCTTCTTGTCAAGTTGTGCCACATACTCCTCTTCTCCGCAATTCTATTCAATACCTCCTCATTAGCTAGGTGATCTACCCATCTAATCCTCAGCATTTTTCTGTAGCACCACATTTCGAAAGCTTCTATTCTCTTCTTGCCCAAACTATTTATCGTCCATGTTTCACTTCCATACACTCCATACAAATACTTTCGGAAACGACATCCTGACACTAGAATCTATACTCGATGTTAACAAATATCTCTTCTTCAGAAACGCTTTCCTTGCCATTGCCAGTCTACATATTATATCCTCTCCACTTCGACCATCATCAGTTATTTTGATCCCCAAATTGGAAAATAATTTTTCCGCTTTAAGTGTCTCATTTCCTAATCTAATTCCCTCAGCATCACCCGACTTAATTCGACTACATTCCATTATCCTCGTTTTGATTTTGTTGATGTTCATCTTATGTCCTCCTTTCAAGACACTGTCCATTCCGTTCAACTGCTCTTCCAAGTCCTTTGCTGTCTCTGACGGAATTACAATGTCATCAGCGAACCTTAAAGTTTTTATTTCTTCTCCATGGATTTTAATACCTACTCCGAATTTTTATTTTGTTTCATTTACTGCTTGCTCAATATACAGATTGAATAACATCGGCGATAGGCTACAACCCTGTCTTACTCCCTTCCCAACCACTGCTTCCTTTTCATGCCCCTCGACTCTTATAACTGCCGTCTGTAAAAAGCTTTTTGCTCCCTGTATTTTACCCCTGCCACATTTAGAATTTGAAAGAGAGTATTCCAGTCTACGTTGTCAAGAGCTTTCTCTAAGTCTCAAATGCTAGAAACGTAGGTTTGCCTTTCCTTAATCTTTCGTCTAAGATAAGTCGTAAGGTCAGTATTTCCTCACGTGTTCCAACGTTTCTACGGAATCCACACCGATCTTCCCTAAGTTCGGCTTCTACCAGTTTTTCCATTCGTCTGTAAAGAATTTGCGTTAGTATTTCGCAGCTGTGACTTATTAAACTGATAGTTCGGTAATTTTCTCATCTGTCAACGCCTGCTTTCTTTGGGATTGGAATTAATATATTCTTCTTGAAGTCTGAGGGCATTTCTCCTGTCTCATACATCTTGCTCACCAGATGGTAGAGTTTTGTCAGGACTGGCTCACCCAATGCCGTTAGTAGTTCTAATGGAATGTTGTCTACTCCCGGTGCCTTGCTTTGACTCAGGTCTTTCAGTGCTCTGTCAAACTCTTCACGCAGTATCGTATCTCCCATTTCATCTCCATCTACATCCTCTTCCATTTCCATATGTGGATGAAATAGTGAAGGCAGCAGAGCATCGAGTAGGTAAAAAGACGGGCGCTAGTAGAAATCCTTGGGTAACAGGTGAAATGTTGAATCTAATTGATGAAAGGAGAAAATATAAAAATGCAGTAAATGAAGCAGGCAAAAAGGAATACAAACGTTTCAAAAATGAGATCGACAGGAAGTGCAACATGGCTAAGCATGGATGTATAGAGGACAAATGTAAGGATCTAGAGGCTTATCTCGCTAGGGTTAAGATAAGTACTGCCTACAGGAAAATTAAAGAGACCTTTGGAGAAAAGAGAGCCACTAGTATGAATATCAAGAGCTCAGGTGGAAACCCAGTTCTAAGCAAAGATGGGAAAGCAGAAAGGTGGAAGGATGTATATACAGGGTGTTACAAAAAGGTACGGCCAAACCTCCAGGAAACATTCCTCACACACAAATAAAGAAAAGATGTTATGAGGACATGTGTCCGGAAACGCTTAATTTCCATGTTAGAGTTCATTTTAGTTTCGTTCTTCCACCTACGCTCATTGATGCACGTTGTCATGATTTCATACGGGATACTCTACCTGTGCTGCTAGTTCATGTGCCTTTACAAGTACGACACAAGATGTGGTTCATGCACGATGGAGCTCCTACACATTTCAGTCGAAGTGTTCGCACGCTTCTCAACAGCAGATTCGGTGACCGATGGATTGGTAGAGGCGGACCAATTCCATGGTATCCACGCTCTCCCGACCTCAACCCTCTTGACTTTCATTTATGGGGCCATTTGAAAGTTCTTGTCTACGCAACCCCGGTACCAAATGTAGAGACTCTTCGTGCTCGTATTGTGGACGGCTGTGATACAATACGCCATTCTCCAGAGCTGCATCAGCGCATCAGGGATTCCATGCGACGGAGGGTGGATGCATGTATCCTCGCTAACGGAGGACACTTTGAAAATTTCCTGTAACAAAGTGTTTGACGTCACGCTAGTACGATCTGTTGCTGTGTGTTTCCATTCCATGATTAATGTGATTTGAAGTGAAGTAATAAAATGAGCTCTAACATGGAAAGTAAGCGTTTCCGGACACATGTCCACATAACATATTTTCTTTCTTTGTGTGTGAGGAATGTTTCCTGAAAGTTTGGCCGTACCTTTTTGTAACACCCTGTATATACATCCTTCCACCTTTCTGCTTTCCCATCTTTGCTTAGAACTGGGTTTCCACCTGAGCTCTTGATATTCATACTAGTGGCTCTCTTTTCTCCAAAGGTCTCTTTAATTTTCCTGTAGGCAGTACTTATCTTAACCCTAGCGAGATAAGCCTCTAGATCCTTACATTTGTCCTCTATACATCCATGCTTAGCCATGTTGCACTTCCTGTCGATCTCATTTTTGAAACGTTTGTATTCCTTTTTGCCTGCTTCATTTACTGCATTTTTATATTTTCTCCTTTCATCAATTAGATTCAACATTTCACCTGTTACCCAAGGATTTCTACTAGCGCCCGTCTTTTTACCTACTCGATGCTCTGCTGCCTTCACTATTTCATCCCTCCGAGCTACCCATTCTTCTTCTACTGTATTTCTTTCCCCTAATTCTGTCAATTGTTCCCTTATGCTCTCCCTGAAACTGTGTACAACCTCTGGTTTAGTCAGTTTGTACAGGTCCCATCTCCTTAAATTCCCACCTTTTTGCAATTTCTTCAGTTTTAATCTACAGTTCATAACCAATAGATTGTGGTCAGAGTCCACATCTGCCCCTGGAAATGTCCTACAATTTAAAACCTGGTTCCTATATCTCTGTCTTACTATTATATAATCTATCTGATCCTTCTAGTATCTCCAGGATTCTTGCATGTATACAACCTTCTTTTATGATTCTTGAGCCAAATGTTAGCTATGATTAAGTTACGCTCTGTGTAAAATTCCACCAGACGGCTTCCTCTTTCATTTCTCTCCCACAATCCATATTCATCCACTATCTTTCCTTCTCTCTCTTTTCCTGCTCTCGAATTCCAGTCACCCATGACTATTAAATTTTCGTGTCCCTTCACTACCTGAATAATTTCTTTTATCTCATCATTTGTTGTTGTGGTCTTCAGTCCTGAGACTGGTTTGATGCAGCTCTCCATGCTACTCTATCCTGTGCAAGCTTCTTCATCTCCCAGTACCTACTGCAACCTACATCCTTCTGAATCTGCTTAGTGTATTGATCTCTTGGTCTCCCTCTACGATTTTTACCCTCCACGCTGCCCTCCAATGCTAAATTTGTGATCCCTCGATGCCTCAGAACATGTCCTACCAACCGATCCCTTCTTCTAGTCAAGTTGTGCCACAAACTTCTCTTCTCCCCAATCCTATTCAATACCTCCTCATTAGTTACGTGATCTACCCACCTTATCTTCAGCATTCTTCTGTAGCACCACATTTCAAAAGCTTCTATTCTCTTCTTGTCCAAACTAGTTATCGTCCATGTCTCACTTCCATACATGGCTACACTCCATACAAATACTTTCAGAAACGACTTCCTTCTTCAGAAACGCTTTCCTTGCCATTGCCAGTCTACATTTTATATCCTCTCTACTTCGACCATCATCGGTTATTTTACTCCCTAAATAGCAAAACTCCTTTACTACATTAAGTGTCTCATTTCCTAATCTAATTCCCTCAGCATCACCCGACTTAATTTGACTACATTCCATTATCCTCGTTTTGCTTTTGTTGATGTTCATCTTATATCCTCCTTTCAAGACACTGTCCATTCCGTTCAACTGCTCTTCCAAGTCCTTTGCTGTCTCTGACAGAATTACAATGTCATCGGCGAACCTCAAAGTTTTTACTTCTTCTCCATGAATTTTAATACCTACTCCGAAATTTTCTTTTGTTTCCTTTACTGCTTGCTCAATATACAGATTGAATAACATCGGGGAGTGGCTACAACCCTGTCTCACTCCTTTCCCAACCACTGCTTCCCTTTCATGCCCCTCGACTCTTATAACTGCCATCTGGTTTCTGTACAAATTGTAAATAGCCTTTCGCTCCCTGTATTTTACCCCTGCCACCTTCAGAATTTGAAAGAGAGTATTCCAGTCAACGTTGTCAAAAGCTTTCTCTAAGTCTACAAATGCTAGAAACGTAGGTTTGCCTTTTCTTAATCTTTCTTCCAAGATAAGTCGTAAGGTCAGTATTGCCTCACGTGTTCCAACATTTTTACGGAATCCAAACTGATCTTCTCCGAGGTCGGCTTCTACCAGTTTTTCCATTCGTCTGTAAAGAATTCGCGTTAGTATTTTGCAGCTGTGATTTATTAAACTGATAGTTCGGTAACTTTCACATCTGTCAACACCTGCTTTCTTTGGGATTGGAATTATTATATTCTTCTTAAAGTCTGAGGGTATTTCGCCTGTCTCATACATCGTGCTCACCAGATGGTAGAGTTTTGTCATGACTGGCTCTCCTGAGGCCATCAGTAGTTCTAATGGAATGTTGTCTACTCCCGGGGCCTTGTTTTGACTCAGGTCTTTCAGTGCTCTGTCAAACTCTTCACGCAGTATCTTATCTCCCATTTCATCTTCATCTACATCCTCTTCCATTTCCATAATATTGTCCTCAAGTACATCGCCCTTGTATAAACCCTCTATATACTCCTTCCACCTTTCTGCTTTCCCTTCTTTGCTTAGAACTGGGTTGCCATCTGAGCTCTTGATATTCATACAAGTGGTTCTCTTCTCTCCAAAGGTCTCTTTAATTTTCCTGTAGGCAGTATCTATCTTACCCCTAGTGAGACAAGCCTCTACATCCTTACATTTGTCCTCTAGCCATCCCGGCTTAGCCATTTTGCACTTCCTGTCGATTTCATTTTTGAGACGTTTATATTCCTTTTTGCCTGCTTCATTTACTGCATTTTTATATTTTCTCCTTTCTTCAATTAAATTCAATACTTCTTCTGTTACCCAAGGACTTCTATTAGCCCGCGTCTTTTTACCTACTTGACCGTCTGCTGCCTTCACCACTTCATCCCTCAGAGCTACCCATTCTTCTTCTACTGTATTTCTTTCCCCCATTCCTGTCAATTGTTCCCTAATGCTCTCCCTGAAACTCTCTACAACCTCTGGTTCTTTCAATTTATCCAGGTCCCATCTCCTTAAATTCCCACCTTATTGCAGTTTCTTCAGTTTCAGTCTGCAGTTCATAACCAATAGATTGTGGCCAGAATCTACATCAGCCCCAGGAAATGTCTTACAATTTAATACCTGGTTCCTAAATCTCTGTCTTACCATTATATAATCTATCTGAAACCTGTCAGTATCTCCAGGCTTCTTCCATGTATACAGCCTCCTTTCATGATTCTTGAACCAAGTGTTAGCTATGATTAAGTTATGCTCTGTGCAAAATTCTACAAGGCGGCTTCCTCTTTCATTCCTTCCCCCCAATCCATATTCACCTACTATGTTTCCTTCTCTCCCTTTTCCTACTGACGAATTCCAGTCACCCATCACTATTAAATTTTCATCTCCCTTCACTACCTGAACAATTTCTTTTATCTCGTCATACATTTCATCTATTTCTTCATCATCTGCAGAGCTAGTTGGCATATAAACTTGTACTACTGTAGTAGGCATGGGCTTTGTGTCTATCTTGGCCACAATAATGCGTTCACTATGCTGTTTGTAGTAGCTAAACCGCACTCCTATTTTTTTATTCATTATTAAACCTACTCCTGCATTGCCCCTATTTGATTTTGTATTTATAACCCTGTAATCACCTGACCAAAAGTCTTGTTCCTCCTGCCACCTAACTTCACTAATTCCCACTATATCTAACTTTAACCTATCCATCTCCCTTTTTAAATTTTCTAACCTACCTGCCCGATTAAGTGATCTGACATTCCACGCTCCGATCCGTAGAACGCCAGTTTTCTTTCTCCTGATAACGACGTCCTCTTGAGTAGTCCCCGCCCGGAGATCCGAATGGGGGACTTTTTTTACCTCCGGAATATTTTACCCAAGAGGACGCCATCATCATTTAATCATACAGTAGAGCTGCATGTCCTCGGGAAAAATTACGGCTGTAGTTTCCCCTTGCTTTCAGCCGTTCGCAGTACCAGCACAGCAAGGCCGTTTTGGTTAATGTTACAAGGCCAGATCAGTCAATCATCCAGACTGTTGCCCCTGCAACTACTGAAAAGGCTGCTGCCCCTCTTCAGGAACCACATGTTTGTCTGGCCTCTCAACAGATACTCCTCCGTTGTGGTTGCACCTACGGTACGGCCATCTGTATCGCTGAGGCACGCAAGTCTCCCCACCAACGGCAAGGTCCATGGTTCATGGGGGGATATCTCTTCATACATTTCATCAATTTCTTCTTCATCTGCGGAGCTAGTTGGCATATAAACTTGTACTTTTGTAGTAGGCATGGGCTTCGTGTCTATCTTGGCCACAATAATGCGTTCACTATGCGGTTTGTAGTAGCGTACCCGCACTCCTATTTTTGTATTCATTATTAAACCTACTCCTGCGTTACCTCTATTTGATTTTGTATTTATAATCCTGTATTCACCTGACCAAAAGTATTGTCCCTCCTGCCACCGAACTTCACTAATTTCCACTATATCTAACTTTAACCTATTCATTTCCCTTTTAAAATTTTCTAACCTACCTGCCCGATTAAGGGATCTGACATTCCACGCTCTGGTCTGTAGAACGCGTTTTCCTTCTCCTGATAACGACGTCCTCCTGAGTAGTCCCCGCCCTGAGATCCGAATGGGGGGACTATTTTACCTCCAGAATATTTTACCCAAGACGACGCCATCATCATTTAACCATACAGTAAACCTGCATGCCCTCGGGAAAAATTACGGCTATAGTTTCCCCTTGCTTTCAGCCGTTCGCAGTACCAGCACAGCAAGTCCGTTTTGATTAGTGTTACAAGGCCAGATCAGTCAATCATCCAGACTGTTGCCTCTGCAACTGCTGAAAAGGCTGCTGCCCCTCTTCAGGAACCACACGTTTGTCTGGCCTCTCAACAGATACCCCTCCATTGTGGTTGCACCTACAGTACGGCTATCTGTATCGCTGAGGGACGCAAGCCTCCTCACCAACGGCAAGCTTCAAGGTTGAGGGGTGGGGGGGTGTTATATACCTCTTAAAAAAGCAGGTAGCGTTAAAAAAGTGGTTAATGCAGCTGACTGTTAAACACAAAATCTCGGGTTCAAATCCAGGCCCAGCACACATTTTTACTCGTCGCCATTAATTCCACATAAAGTCTCGATGGAGCTGATATTATCATTTATTTCTCTTTCCCTTCCTTCCTCCCCCCTCCGCATTCAATATACATAACTTACACCATCGTTAACACTGGTGTAGTTAATATAAGCAGTGGAATGGAACCAGTAGAAACTAAAACTTTAATCGAAGTATTCGATTCAGCGATAATCATGAAACAAATAATACTGACATGCAAACAGAAATAACGTCATCAAAATGATATTACCATAATTAGTAATCGAGACCCTAATTTTACACATAATACAATCATGGGGATTTTGCTAGGAGATATGTGTATTCAGAGGATAGGTGAATTATCGTCACGTCTAACGCCAGGTAGTATTTTTCCAGAAAGTATTTTGTGGGTGGGTACTGTAAAAGAACCTGGACAGTTCACAGTCGCGAGAACAAGAGAATGTTTACGGCTGAAAGGGCTCCACAGATGTCAAAAAACACCACTTCCAACGAGCCAGACGACATGAAGGAGATGACGAAATTTCTAAAATATGAATGGTTTCGATTAGAAACTTGATCAAAAGTTTACTAATATCTCGAACGATTTTGACTAGAGGTTTATCAATATGTTGTAGATTCTGATCAAAAATTTTCAAATCTGGTCAAAGAACAAAGGAAACTGCGTGTAGGTTAGATAAGGTGATCGAAAAAGTAAAATAATTCGCAAACTACACATGACGAGTTAGCTAAGACCGTATCCACAGTTTAGACAAATGTTTTAATACTACAGTCAGTTTGCAATGAATTCCCAGACCAATGGAAAGAACTTTCGGGAATGACTGAGTTTATGAATCTGAAACAAAAACGTGTTGCCACTGACGTAAAGAAGTTGAACGTCCGTGCGGAAGAGGGAGCGTTCGACAGTGGCACCACACTAGCGGAAAAGTTTGTAGTGCAGCGCCGAACTTATGAAGGGGAAGTCGAAAAAACGATGTCGAAAATGGAAAATAGCATTATTACCGAAGTAGATGTGAACATGAAAGCTGCCGTACAACTTATTCGTTCTGAACTAGCCACTGGCAGAAGTAGTTCAAATCGACTACTGTGAACACAGAAAACATGTAGGAAGGTTTAGTGGATGAAAGAGAAAATACGTTTTCACCTTTGCATCTTTACGATGCCACTGAAAGGGATTTCACCACGGATAATCAGTCGTCAACGCCAATGGCAAACAAATGAGTTATCTCCCCACCCACTGCCACCTCGCAAGTTAGTGCCTCACTCACTGGGGACAGGACTCTGTCTTTATCAATATTGGCCTTTTAAAGCATCGCCAATTTCATGTGTTTTCTACAGATGCATAAAGTGTCCAGTCCACCCAGTAGTTTTTACAAGAGCATTCCGTAAAGTCCTACCGCCTAGCTTGAACGAATCGCAAAGAATACGCTACATGATAGGATTCAACAAGGAGATGCATTTCTCTGGGCAGCAGACGGGGCAGAAAGTTGTCAAACATATGATCAGTTTGAACAAATCTTTTAAGACTATTCTGGTCAACCGGTATTCAGGAACGATTAGGACGAGAAGTGTTTGCCCCGCAACAATGCAACATTAAGCAAGGCGTAATGCGAAAATATTTTTAAAAATGTTTAAATAAAACGAGAAACTGGAGAAAACCAATATTTCATATAGATGTGGTAAGAATCTTGAAAGGCAGGTTGCCATCGAACCGAAAAGAATTATACACTTTAACAGAAACAGATCTTCAATATTTTCTCTTTGTGTTGGACTCCACTGACTTCATTTATGACTAAGGACGAGAGAACAAACACGAGTACACAGCCAAAGTTTCAGAGCAATGGGAACATGTAATGCAGTAACAACAACAACAACAACATCCATGTTTGACACCATTATGCACCATCACACGCCAATAGACCTAGAAACTCATGCTTGCAAGGAAATAATCATTATCAAAAGAAAAGAGATCGTAGGTACAAACCCGCATACAAGAATCCACCAGGTCGATACAACTGCCAATGTGCTCCGGGTAATGGGCGAGTAAACAGCGAGACTTGTAATGAGTATAGAGCAATGAATGTTGGTCGAATACGGAACAGAGAGGTCAGAGAAGAAGCTCAAAGTTTTCGCAGTAATCAGGATACCAATTGGAGCAGTCGAGAACTTGCGGTGTGCATAGGTGGAGTGGTGGACAACAGCGATGCTACGCCGCTGTCGCCACCTGAAAACAATCCCGACAATGACCGATGGGAGTAGTAGGCGGCATACAAAGTGAACATGCACACTTTAGATTTAAGAAAATGGACTAATAAGGGAAATGCGAAATATTAATACAAAAATCCGAACTGCTCTATATCACCATCTAATTGAAAAAAAAAGGTTCAAATGGCTCTGAGCACTATGGGACTTAACATCTGAGGTCATCAGTCCCCTAGAACTTAGAACTACTTAAACCTAACTAGCCTAAGGACACCCAAGCGCGAGGCATGATTCGAACTTGCGACCGTAGCGGTCGCGCTGTTCCAGACTGCGGCGCCTACAACCGCTCGTCCACTCCGGCCGGCATATAATTAAACCTATACTATTTACGAATATGAATACAAATACCTACGGCTAACAACTTCTGTAACGCAATACGTTGTAGCTAAACGCAACATATTACATGGGTGATATCAATAACGGTCATGAGACTTAGCACATCATACTATTACGAAGTAGTTACGGTAGGATTCAACGAGCAAAATTCTGGGGTATGAGCTTCGTCGGGATAAGTTAAATTTTAGTACTTGTGAACTATGTAAGAAACAAGAATAACATTTCACAGTAGTGGGAAATAATGCATTCTAAACTACTTTCCAAATATTGTTCTCAGTTACAAGTGGTACACCGGTTAACCTACAGGTCGTCAAGCATGTTGTTTAGTGGAACATTTTAAGGGAATGATGCAGGTGTACACGCAAGCTGGTAGAGGAGGATACTTATCAATACACTGGTAGGAACCTTAAGGATTCCACTCATATAAAATATAATTGTTTACGATTGTATAAATGTGTGCGAAGACAAGCGATACATTTTTCAAACCGTTCACAGCACCTACGCTGAATAGAAGACAATGGATTAGTAGAATCGACACGCATTTATGTACAAGAATGTGAAAGCTATATGGATTACTATGACTTGTCACGCACGAGAACGAGATTAATTATATAAATAGGGCTATTTATAATCATATGAACGACTGATTGAAAAATGACGAATGATAGATACATACTGTGTCACTATTAAGAAGGTTAAATACCAAATACAACGATGAATATACATTTTTCACAGATATAATTGGTGGTGAAGCGGGAGATGTACAAACAGTACCACCAGTGCGAATTTGAAATAATATTTTGACACAAGAGGTGAATACGATGTCGTTTTCTATTTGGAGTCGTCTATGTAAACAAGTACATATTGCAAGTAGTAAGTAGCTAAATGTTGGGCTACACTACACTATCCATTTGATGTCTGTTCCAATGATACATTTTCACTATAGCTTTGTCTTGTCTTTCCTGTTTGTAGAAAAAATATATATAAATTGTAGAGTCCTATCTTCGTTGCTGCAATGGAAATACGGCTTATAAGTACATACAGTAGCAAACGCATGAAAAGTAGCACGTCATCTTGACTTGCTTTCGTTTCACTTGGGTTATCAAACGCTATTATGCAACCAGTTAATGCAGTCATTAACTGTACTGACGTATTACGTGCATATCTTACACATTAATGACAATGTTTGATTTCTGAATTTGGTTGGTGAATGAATGCATTTGGCTGACCGTGATATGGTTTGCTGGGAAGAACAGAGCGACAAACAGAGGCATTTTGCCTCACCATGGAGAGAAAAGAGATTATGACCTCCAGTGAGGTCTGCGGCGCTTCTGCAACCACATTATAAAAGCAACAGGCGTGCGTGAAGGAGTGGTGAGTGGCACAGTATGAAGGCTGCATTAGCATGGTGCCTTTCGGGCAGCCAGTAGAACGTAAAGCTATTCAATTGTGCTGGGTGGACTTTGTCAGACGGGTCCTGGGACACCTACAGAGCGTCTCCAACGAAATTTTATGATCCCAACACAGGGCGAACATTCCTGAAGAAAACGGCGACGTCACGTCCCATCTCCTTAGCTGAGCGACTGCTCACGAGAAGAAAAAGACAACTACTTTGTTAAAAGAGACGTAGATGCAGATTAGATTGGTGTGGGGAGCTCTGTGACGTCCCGTGAAAACGGTCGGCTAGAAGAATTTTTAGCATAGCTTCGGCTCTCGTCAGCGTCCGTGTGGAATAATACAGACAAGACGGTCTGAGACTGTGTACACGCTATGCCGTTTTAGAAATGATACTTCAGAACTGTATGGAAGGAGATTACCTGACGCCAGAGCGCGTGCAATTGTCGTAGAGATGAGGAACAACACTCGCATTGGTGTGCTACCATAATTTCTCGGAGCGAACGTAGAGGAGACTTCGCCTGTGAGCAGTGAACGGTAAAGACACTACGGCCGTGGGAGCCGGAGAGTAAGGACTTCCCCATGGGCTCTGTAGAAAAAGGAGACTTCGGCAGGCAGAGTCGTCGCGCAAAGGCGCCGGCTACGGGAGTCTACTTCGGCAAGTTCAGGAGCAGCCAGCTGTCCTTTCGAGATAACTTCTGAGACGACGCACTGTGCGCTGTTATCAGCTATCTTGCAGCTTGTGTTGGGTGCAGGTGATATCCTCGCAGCTTAGGCAGAGTAATTTCACACAGGAATTTGTTCACGCGTATAGTTGAGCCGATTTTAACAGCAAGAGCCGCTGTACTTGCAAGTTTAGGAGGCCACCAAGCAGTGCGGTTCAACGATTTTCACTTCTGCATTAATTTGTTAGATTCCATTATGCGTTCAATTCATCAAGAGGAAAGTTGTGGAAATCCTCCTTGCACTTCCACCAACCCTAATTAATTTCACGCGGCGTATGCTAGTTAGATTTACCAATTTGTGTACTTAACACTATCCAAACTTGTCGTTGATTGGAATTAAACATTTTCGTGATCCTTAGTATAGTTCATAATTCAAGTATATGCTATTCTGATAACAGTGTTTTTGAGATGTCATGTTATCTGGGTAAATAAACTGATTAATTTGGAAATTAGAGAGAGAGACAGATGTAAAGTACTCCAGTCAGTGAGTTGGCCATACAACAGTTTGCGTTTATAGCGTTGAGTACAGATTATAGGTCATTGTTTCGAGGGTGTTTTTTTGTGAAGACGCAAATCTCGGGATAGAAATTCACGTAGGCACCCCCATCCCCTCCCATGCCTCATTTGAAACACTGCTCTTTCTTCTCATCCTAGACGCTGAAGAACCTACACGCAGGTGTGTGAAGGTTTTTGGTCAAGATTTGTCAACAGTCGACGTCTTGCTGATAACACGCAATGTGTTCACTTGGCTATGAAATAAGAAATCATGGCCGTGCGGGCATGGGTGTGCGCGTTGTCTTTAGCGTAAGTTAGTTTAAGTTACATTATGTTTGATTAAGTAGTGTGTAAGCATAGGGAGCGATGACCTCAGCAGTTTCGTCCCACAAGATTTAACACAAATTTCCCAATTTTTCAAGAAATCATGAATTAGCCTACCGACCCTTCGAAAACAACTAAATAACGTACACTACGAATTAATAGGTCACCTTGGAGACACAAAATTGATAACAAGGTGAACTATATGATGTAACTGCTAGACAGGGAAAATTTTCATTATGACATAAATGTAAGAAATTGTACTTTAATGTTCTTTGATATGGAAAGAACCTTGTAGAGATGTGTATGGAAGGCAGACATCACTCTGCTTGTTACAAAACATTGACGGAGAGATAAATAAGTTTTAGGTAATGTGAAGTTTGTGTAAAGGAAAACATGATACACTTTTACGATGAATATCTATAAATTTAAGTGATAAAGTGACTTGTGCTATGAAATTTAAGCCTGGAATCAGAATTTCAAATATGAGTGAAGCTTAACATATACAGTGCGCCAACGGAATAGCAACCGGCGCTGTGAGACGGACGACATCCAATTAAATTACAAGTACGTGGCAAAGTTATCGGAGTGATGTCTAGGAAGAATATCCCGCATCTTGCACCACCTTTGGTTTCATCAGGCCACGGGTGAACTGTCATAGTATCCTAGAGATATATCATGAAGGCACGCGGCAACCACCGTTGTACGGCATACTGTATTTGCACAACCCGCTCACTCACGTGAAGTAGCAACAACACTTTGCGTTCCCCAACAGTCGGTCCAAAACAATGCAGCTTAATAAGTAAATGGTGTTAGAAACAATGTAACCGTAATACTGAATATACCGTGTTTACTGATATGAACTAATGAGAATTTAAGAAGTCTTCACCAAGAAAAAACTAAAGGACATTTTAAATAGAAAATATTCTCCTATAACGCATAAAGCAAAAAAATTCTGGAAAAATAGTAAGTTTTGCGTAGTCTTAAGTATTTTATAGTAGTTGTTCGTAAATTTTGTGCTTCTGTAGGATTTAAGTTCCAACTATAACTACGGGTAGAAACGTGACAGTAATAAGAAAAAGATGCAATTGGAGATCATAAAATGAAAGCAGTGCTTTTTGCCGATGACCTGATGTTATGGGGAAATTGCGAGAAGGAGGTGCAAGAACAGTTAGATGCATGGGAGGCAACGGCAGCACAATATGGAATGCATTTCTCTGCAAAGAAAAGTGAAATAATCGTCACAACAAGGAAGAAGAATAGGCCAAATGTGGATATAACTTGTGGAGGGGAAAAACTACAAGTGGTAGAGAACTTCAAGTACCTGGGAAGCGTGATTGAAAGTAATGGGGGAAACGCAATGGAAATATATGAAAGGTGCAGAAAAGCAGGGCAGTTCTACAAATGTATTAGGGGGCTTATTTGGAGCAAGGAGGTGCCACAGAAATCCAAGGGAATTATATACCGAACCTACTTTGTCCCCATATTGGCATACGGAAGTGAGACATGGGTAATGCACAAAAGCGACAAAAGTAGAGTACAGGCTAGTGAAATGAAGTTCCAGAGGAGCAGGTTGGGTGTAACAAGACGAGACAGGTTGCGAAATGTGTATGTGAGGGAAAGACTAAAGGAGGAACCAGTACAGGAGAGGATAGAAAAATCAAGACTGCAGTGGTATGGACACATGAAGAGAATGGATGAGGGAAGAATTCCAAAGAGGATGTTTGATCTGCAACTGGAGGGGAAGAGGCCCAGAGGAAGACCAAGGGATAGATGGGTGAAGGGAGTGAAGGAATGTGTGATGAGAAGAGGAGAGAACTGGACGAAGGTGGAATAGGTGGAATCGTGGAAAGACAGAACACGATGGAGAGGCTTGTGTTCCCGACAGACCCAGCCAGTGGCTGGAAACTGTCCAAGATGATGATGATGATGAATAAAAAAAGGGTATAAAACAATTCCTGATTACCCCATACCCAGGGTCCAGACGTAAAGGAATTTTATTGCTGGACCATGATCCTAACTCAGTATTATTCAAGGATGTAAGAGTGGCAGAATCGTACTTCGTAAACTTGAAACCTATGTCAGTGTTTTACGGCTTGGTGACTGTACGTGCAAAAAGTTTCAATTTTGTGGCCGTCAATGAGTTAACTAAGTACTGTCTGCCATCGTCGTCAAGTACTAACATTTGCACTTCCAGTAGACAGTTGGGACATGTGTTATGTAACGTACGTATGGGAAAAATGAGATGAATACTTTAACGACAAATGGTACAAGAAGTGATGGTAAAAACAAATTTTTGCTGCCAGTCTGTAATAACGTTGTATAAAAATGTACAGGAAACTTAAGATATAATCCCACTGAAGAGGTCAAAGGACTCTTAATTAAAACTGAACATTTTCGATATTTTTATAGCTTTTGTCTCCTGTTTGTTCTCGTATGAGCTTCACGTTAAGTAGCCCTTGTCTAAATAATTCATGATAAAATTTGTGCAAATTACTGAAACATTCCTAAGAGAAATTGAAGCATAGTCTGAGAGTTATTTAAAACATGTATGAAAATATTAACCAGTGACTGAAGAGGACAAAGCACACCTACAAGTCTGAACGACCTCCTTAGAGTTGCACATGGCATAAAATCATTATTCGGAGAATGGCAAATACTACAACCTCCAGGGAAAAGGAAAACTTCGAAAAGGTAATCTTTATTGAACACCAGTTATAATACCGGCTACACAGTGTGTGAAAATACAGCAAGGCGTCATAAACCAAACTCTAAAGACATTTTTACATGTACACCCTTCACTTCCTTGTAATATGTTTTAAATTTAACTTAATTTTTTGTGTAATTTCGTATTTTATATTGCAATTTTTCATCTAGTTAAATATTCTGGATTTACATGAATATGATATTCTAATTAGCAGCACTAATTATTGACACTTTTTCCAAGTTATTATTAAATAGTGAATTTAAAGATAAGTGGGCGTAATTTTTTAAGATCCTATACGCCCAGGAATCATTTAACTTTTTATTGTACTATAATTACAATGATGTAATTAAGATAGAAATTGACTAATTGACACTGAAGTGTGATACTTTACTTGAAACCACAGGAAACTTCTAAATTTAGTGCAGTTACTTAAATTCCTGTCGAAATTAAAAGTAAATATTTTACTAATACTTATTTCCCACAACCCACACCCCAAAAAAGTAAAAGAAAACAGTTCCAGAAACATAGATCTACAACATTGATAACTTTAAAGCTATATTGTCTTCGATTTTACCTTCAAGCAAGATTGCGAGCGAACACGGGTTCAATAGTTCGTATGATAATCTAAAATTAAGTTTATTACTTTAGTATGAAATTTGAAACAAGTTTGTAAGTGATCACGAAAAAAGAATGAATAGTATTTTGAACGTAGCTGCACTACAGAAATTATGATAGAACAGTGGAAATAAAGGACAGCCAACCAGTTGCAAAAATGGTGGTTTTCAAATAACCTTGACCACTGTTTCATGGATCTAGACTTGTCTTCTTCAGAAGGACAGACAAATTTCAGATTAGCAGTTCGCTCAGTAAAAGCTGTCTCCATAAGTTGTTAACCGGCAACGGTTTGTATGTGAATATGCGAAAATGAAGCTCCTAGAATCAAGGGCTTGTCACATCAACAAAAACAATGATTTACAATAACAGACTATGCTAGTAGCTACATGCGGACAGTAATGTAATTTCTAACTCTTCACATACAGACCGTTGCCGATTAATGCCAGGTGGAGACAGCTCTTACTGAGTGAATTGCTACTGTGAAGTTTGTCTGTCCTTCCGAAGGAGACGTGTTTAGATACACCGAAACCATGGTCAACGTCAACTGAAGACCACCATTTTTGAAACTGACTGGCTGTCTCTTATCACTGCAGAATGAATAGTGGAGGTCGAAGAAACCTTGACCATAATTGCGTTAACTCTTATAGTGCCTTGGATTTTTAACGTTAACGTACCTTGGGTAAGAAATATAGTGTTGTTGTCGTTGTTGTTGTATGTGAATATGAAAAATTAATGCCCCTAGAATCAAGGGCTTGTCACTTCAACAAATACAATGATTTACAATAACAGACTATGCTAGTAGCGACATGCGGACAGTAATGTAATTTCTAAATCTTCTAAATCTTACACTACTGGTAATTGAAATTGCTACACCACAAAGATGTGCTATAGACGCGAAATTTAACCGACAGGAAGAAGATGCTGTGATATGCAAATAATTAGCTTTTCAGAGCATTCACACAAGGTTGGCGCCGGCGGCGACACCTACAACGTGCTGAGATGAGGAAAGTTTCCAACCGATTTCTCATACACAAACAGCAGTTGACCGGCGTTGCCTGGTGAAACGCTGTTGTGATGCCTTGAGTAAGGAGGAGAAATGCGTACCATCACGTTTACAACTTTGATAAAGGTCGGATTATAGCCTATCACGACTGCAGTTTATCGTATCACGACATTGCTGCTCGCGTTGGTCGAGATCAAATGACTGTTAGCAGAATATGGAATCGGTGGGTTCAGAGGGAAAATACGGAACACCGTGCTGGATCCCAACGGTCTCGTATCACTAGCAGTCGAGAAGACAGACATCTTACCCTCATGGCTGTAACAGATCGTGCAGCCAGGTCTCGATCCCTGAGTCAACAGACGAGGACGTTTGCAAGACAACAACCATCTGCACGAACAGTTCGACGACGTTTGCAGCAGCATCGACTATCAGCTCGGAGACCCTGGCTTCGGTTACCCTTAACGCTGCATCACAGACAGGAGCGCCTGCGATGGTGTATTCAACGACGAACCTGGATACACGAATGGCAAAACGTCATTTTTCGGGTGAATACAGGTTCTGTTTACAGCATCATGATGGTCGCATTCGTGTTCCGCGACATCGCGGTGAACGCACATTGGAAGCATGTATTCGTCATCGCCATACTGGCGTATCACCCGGCGAGATGGTGTGGGGTGCCATTGGTTACTCGTCTCGGTCACCTCTTGTTCGCATTGACGGCACTTTGAACAGTGGACGTTACATTTCAGATATGTTACGACCCTTGGCTCTACCCTTCATTCGATCCCTGCGAAACACTACATTTCAACAGGATAATGCACGACCGCATGTTGCAGATACTGTACGGGACATTCTGGATACAGAAAATGTTCGACTGCTGCCCTGGACAGCACATTATCCAGATCTCTCACCAATTGAAAACGTCTGGTCAATGGTGGCCGAGCAACCGACTCGTCACATTACGTCAGTCACTACTCTTGACGAACTGTGGTAACGTGTTGAAGCTGCATGGCAGCTGTACCTGTACACGCCATCCAGGCTCTGTTTGACCCAATGCCCAGCCGTATCAAGGCCGTTATTACGGCCAGAGGTGGTAGTTCAGGGCACTGATTTCTCAGGATCTATGCACCCAAATTGCGTGAAAATGTAATCACATGTCAGTTCTAGTATAATATATTTGTCCAAAGAATACGCTTTTATCATCTGCATTTCTTCTTGGTGTAGCAATTTTAATGGTCAGAAGTGTAAAATCCAATCATGTATAGAGGACAGACAGCCATATTAGGCTTGGGAAACCAAAATATTAGTGATAATTCGTGCTGGAACCGGGCTCGAAACCGGTTATTGCTACCAGTCGCCTTAACCAACTAGGAATGTAGGAACGTGATATACTGATGTTTGGATCGGTCTTGGATACGTGGACGAGTAGCCAAGATTAATAAGGCGACCGCTCACGCTAAGTAGGAAATGAGGGTTCGATTCCTCATCCGTTACAAATAGCTATGTGTCACCAATAACTACGATTTCCACGCCTAATGTAGCTGACACCAAAAATATTAGCAGTCACAACAAAATTTGGTTTAAAATTTATGTTGAAACATAATCGTGGCCGTTGTTAATGTATGAATTCTGTCTATGAATTCTGTAGCAACATTGCTTAAACGTTGTGGCGATCTCTAAATAGCAATCAAGTGGACCTCAATCATTTCAAAATGTACACACTCACAATGGCTGTTTGCAGGTCCCTAGTTATTTAAGCAATACTTTGTACCTTTTACATGAGCTATCTGTCCCAGCATCACAGTGTGACGAACATACGCAATAGATTCTTAACCTCGATTTGCATTAGCTACTGCCGGATCATCTTCTCTGCACAACTCATCAATACCATCAAGTTAAAAGTGTCGCTACAGCATCCCCAGGTTTCATCAAGCAAGGTGGCGTTGCATGAAGGAATCATAGGATCTGTGACTATGTCTGGGAAAGGGATTGTAGACCTAATTGTGAGACATAAACTTCTGCTTGACATGTCTACCGCTTCCAGACGAAAAGGGGCCTTAACAGACAGTCACGACAGTCAGACAGATAATAAATTAAAGAAAATATTTTTTGCATGTGGTATAAATAAAATTTAACAATTTAGAGACTCTTTTCTTTACTTGTACCGTGAAACGCTGCTTTTTGCAAAATTTTCATGATTCTAGGTGTACGGGAAACACCCTTCAGGTTTTGGTGAGAGAGTCTGCGATTTGATAGTGTCTGCGAAACCATAATACATGACATAAATGGCCGTATCTTTTGATTACGTTGACTTAGGAACTAAACGTTTTTTACACCGCCAATCCTCGGCATTACTTCTATTTCTTTGTAATAGAAGCACCACAGGTATGACTTACAGCATGACTGAATGACTGATTGATAATGGTTTTTGTTTTGTTATCTTTATGATTGATTGCAGGTATGACTACGTATGTATATCTGTTATGCCCTAAATCATTTGGTTAGTGAGGACACTGGTCTTCTATCTGAAGCGTCGTGGTATTGTGTGCCTACTGATGGATAAGATGGTGGATCGCAGCTGCAGCCCTCTGATAGAGAGTTTCTGATTTTCTTTTGATGCACGTGAGGATATACGGATCTCATAAAAAGTAATGCACGTGCTGAGCGTAAACCGGTCTGCGTCCACTATGGTACAGAGTTTTTCAGTGTCTTATGTTATGTTTGTGCAGATGACTATCTACATTACCACGGGACCGTTGACCTCTGTATGTGACATAAATTTCAATTTGATAAATCTACCCACAACTGAGAGAAAAGGGTCTTCGCATTTCAACAGACAGACAGAGAGGCGGAGAACGAAATGATCGTACAAGGGTCCTGTTTATACCGACTGAGGTACGAAACATTAAAAATGATGGTAAAGTGAATGCATGGAAGCCGAGAGGTAGTGGGATCGCATCTAGGTTGGACCAGGGACTTTTCAGTCATCTTTCTTCAGTGTTCTTTCTTCAGTCATCTTTTTCCTGTCATCTTTTTCCAGTCATCTTTTTCCAGTCATCTTTTCACCTGTCAACGATGAGAGGAGTCGCTAGAAATAACTCGTGGTTCGCATTCCTCGTTAAATTTTGGGTCCCCTTTCCGCAGTTGGGTAGCTGGGGTAGGATACGGACAGGTAAGTCGCCGAAGTGCCGTCCGATAAAATGATTTGCACCAAGCCACAGAAGCAGACAAAATAATTATTATTAGCGCAAGTGCTACTCGCACCCTTTTTGTTCGCTGTAGCTCTTCAGTATTCTTCTTAAGAGCGTTTTATAATTGAGAAATTATTTGTGGGTTAAGTTCCATTTCTGTTTGATTTCGAATAAATGAAAAAGTTTAACTTTCAGTTCACGTCTTCTCAGCTTGCAGTGATCATTCGGATAGTAAGCCTACCTATTCTAGTAAAAACAGAACTGGAAACACACCAGCGACGATGTAAAATAACTGTGTGTACGACATATCGCACCCCAGAAAGAAAATGACGGAAGTCGAAAAAGGGCAATTTTAGTTTATGTCATTAAAAGTAGGTATGAAATACCCCATTTTGCACAAACAATACAGTGAATTATACTACCAACAACAATTATTTGAAATTTAAAGGAAGCGTCCATTATTTCTATATATGTTTTGTAGAATTAATTCATTATGTCGAGCTTGTTCAGGTATTGCACTTTTGAGTTGTGTCATTGTTCTTGCTGGGGTGTGTTATCCTCTTTCTCCTACTTTACTGCTATAAATAGCCTGAAACAGTGCAAATAAGAATGAAATAATTTATTCTGTCATCTTAATTGCACCATAATCAGTAATCTGCTGTTTGTGAATGTAAGCTTATTGTTATTACTAAGCTGTACCATGTTGAAGGTGTCCATAGAACGATTATTTGTTATGGCTCAAAAATTCAAACAAGATTACATAGAAAGTGACACAACTGTTATACGATGTACTATTTGCGATCCATTAATTTTGTTGAAGGCAACACATCAGCGAGATCCCATTAGACAACGTATTCAGCTCTAAGCATAAAAAGAACAACGCTCTACAAACAAACAAGACACTGCTACCTCCATTACGAAATGTATTTGAACACACTCTTGAAAAAGCTATAATTGAAGGAATTCAGCATTGATTTGTGTGCAGCTCTTAAACGAGTTCAGTAAGGTGAACCATCCAGACTTCAAGGGATTTCTTCAAAAATACACAAAGATAGCAAACGCCGATGAGAGTAGTTAAGACAAAAACTGCTTTCCAGGGAACTATAAAAGAATCTATGAAACCATAGACTCAATGGCATAATGTGTTTTGAACATTTTAGTTTTACCCTTAGCAGGGGAGAATGTGAAGCACATATTCTTAAAAAATGTATGAGCTGAAAGAAGCCAATGGCAGTACAGTAATGCACTCAATCATCGACTTCTATTAAAAACTGTGTCCTAGTGGCTTAGTGGCTTCGAGTTCGGTGATTTCATACCAGGCTCCATATAAGGTTTCAAATATTAACCAATAGAAACCATTGTTGCCTAAGTTGAAGGTTTTAACATGCTAGGTTCCTGCAATTCATAGGTGTTATGCTTGGTTCATGCCCTTCAATGTGTTTCTTAATCCATAAGGAACGAATACATCTCAGATCGTTTCATCTCCACCATGAAGAACATTCTGCTGACAACTGCGAGTCGTTTTGTTGCCTACAGGTATATCACCGACCTGAAATTCCCAAATTTTCCGATCGTTACTCGATTAGGATCGTGGATTGTGTGTACTGGTATGTTGTGTGCTGCAACGATTAAAGAGTTCACGTTTTCCTTGGATCCAGTCGACGCAGATGTAATTTCCTAGGCACATCTTGTTCTACCGTAGAAAATATATAATTTGCAGACAGAATTAGTCTGTATCCATAGTTATAAGTACTGTACTGCAGCTAACCGACTATTAGAATGCCAAAGTGTTGAAGAGGAAAAACAATGGGATGTTTTTACTTCCGTGAGGGAGCAGTTAGATGACTTTACCAAAGAAACACTTCAGTCTAGTCTTCACAAGAATCCAGATAGTGAGGAATTTTACACATCTGTACACCTTACATTCTGAGTGAATACAAAGTTGGCCCCACTGGTTTCTGTGAATTTCGAAAGAAGTGTTACAACCTACTGAGGCATTCTATCTCGTAGTAGAAACATTCATTTTAAAACAGTATAAGTACTTAAAGTTGATAAGTACTACAGATACATGTATTTTCCTTCTTCTGGGGAGTGATGATTTGATGAAATTGATTGTAGTCCAATAATCTGGAATATGAGGAAGATAATTCCTTGAATTCATTGAGTAAATAGTCAAACTTTGTCCCTTTCGTACCTTAATTCAGCACTTTTCATCTTCTTTTTTTTAATAAACTTGCACCTAAAACTCTGAGCACTGATAGTAACCATATCGGCTCGAGTGTAGTAAATGAAAAAAACATAACACTTGGCAGATCTGAGAAAGATGAAGCAAAGATATTATATTTTATTTTGTAATTTACGATATTTCTCTTGAACGGTAGGAAAGAAACATACAAAGTCCATATCTGGCAGCGCTCTTAACTTTATGTACACTATGCTTTCATTATGCTTATTTTTCTTCATTTAAAATTATGTCAGAGTTATTTCGGTAAAAACAAATGATGGGTATAATTTAGTAGCATCTGTGGGGATTAGCTGTAACTCGCTTTTTGAAAATCGAATGTGTTGTAGAATCTAGAATTTGATTACGTGGTTTCGGTCTCAAAGATTGTGTCATATTTTTCAGCCACAATCCATATTTCAATGATTCTTTCAGAGCACGGAAGTGTACGCAGCATGGGTTTGAAAATTTCAGTTCGTTGTATTCCAAGATAGGGTAATAGATTTACCAATCTGTAACGCCGGAAATGCATATCCCCCTATTTCCATCTATTGTACTATAAATTTTTTTCCTTATTTTGTTACCTGAAGATATGACATTTCTGTGTCTTTATATATTGTAATTGTTCTACTATTTGTATATATTTATGCATTTATGTCGATGTTTAATTGGTTTGTTTTGTAAATATTATTTGTATTTTTACACTGAGTCTGGCCTAGGGAAAACTATGCTGTCGAACGATTACGTCGATAGGTCGTATGGAGAACCAAAGTGTTTAGGATCTTAGGTAGTGTTCACTCTGCAGCAAGGAGCGCGGGCAGAGGGAGTCTGCCTGGAGTAGGGCGGTAGAGCAGTGTAAGTAGGCTGTTTATATTTTCTTATTGGCAACGTTACGTAGCGCTCTATATGAAAATCACTGGCTGTGCTGTGTGCAGTCAGCATGGGGGCTAAAGTTACGTAGCGCTTTATATGAAAATCACTGGCTGTGCTGTGTGCAGTCTGTGGCTAGTTTGCATTGTTGTCTGCCATTGCAGTGTTGGGCAGCGGCAGCTGGATTTGAACAGCGCGTAGCGTTGCGCAGTTGGAGGTGAGCCGCCAGCAGTGGTGGATGTGGGAAATGAGATGGCGGATTTTTGAGTACAGAATGGATATTATCAACTGCTATGTATATTATGCTTTTTCAACACTATTAAGGTAAATACAGTGCTTGTTCTCTATTAAAATCTTTCATTTGCTAACTATGCGTATCAGTAGTTAGTGCCTTCAGTAGTTTGAATCTTTTATTTAGCTGGCAGTAATGGCGCTCGCTGTATTGCAGTAGTTCCAGTAACGAAGATTTTTGTGAGGTAAGTGATTTGTGAAAGGTATAGGTTAATGTTAGTCAGGGCCATTCTTTTGTAGGGATTTTTGAAAGTCAGATTGCGTTGCGCTAAAAATATTGTGTGTCAGTTTAAGCACAGTCTTGTATAATTTGTTCTAAGGGGACGTTTCATATGTCGACCCTTAGCCTAGGGTACCTCACTGGAATCTTCTGATTTTTTCTTGTAGTTTGTGTATTTAGTGTAGCTTTTGTTTATTGCTAGCGCGTAATTATAGAGAGAATTTCCTTGGTAGTTGTGGTTTTTCATTGTTGTACTGTAAAACAGTTGTGGCATGCATGTAGGTTTGCACCAAGTGTTTCGCAGCTGCGCTTGTAATTAACTACATATTATTTTCAGTGCTATGTTAATGTGTTCTCTTATTTTTGTTATTCAAAAAGTGGCCACGAAAGCCTCAACAATTTTGTATTCAAATTGTGCTTTTCTGTGTTATCGTGTGAAATATTGTGACAATAATGGCGTGTGAAAAACGTAACACTCGGCTCCAAAGTAAACTGAGAAATAATAGTGACGACGAGCGTAGCTTATCAGCACCACTGGGTAGTGAATTAACAGACATTCGAAGTAGTAATTTGGTAACTGTTGCATAGGGGCTTAATTAATATATAATGCAAATATTTTTAGTAGTTGTTAGTCCGATTACGCAAGTCTCGTAAACGGCTGGCCCTGACTGGTTTTAGTACGCAATCTGACTGCTTAGAATGACAACAAGAATGTAAGAAATTTTCTGTTAACACAATTAATTAATTAAGTCCCCAGCAACTATAAAACCTACGAAACCAACAAAGTACAAGTGTAGCTGTTCTGTATGTGGTAGTATGACTCAACGCACATCTGGCACGGTTCTTCTTCAACAAGACAAGAATTTTTAAATACCAATTATACTGACGTGATAAAAGAAAATTAGAAATACTATAATTGTGCAAGAAAACCAAAATTACACTCTAATACAAGAACACAGGCCAGATGCTTTGTTGACTGCACCTGTAATGACACATTATTCAGGACACTGAAAGAATAAAAGAACATAGTGTTGTATTACCTTCATATATATTGACGAAAAGCACTCAGATCATTACAATATCTCCATTGGAATAACAACTGCTATCTCTCCCATCAAATAACTGCATAAACATGGAACAACACTCTCCACTACCACATCTCACTCCAACTTCACGACAAGCAGTGTCCACCACAACTTCTCGGCAAGAACTGCTTGCCGCTACGTCTCAATAATCACTGCCAGTGGAGGCGGCGGAACAATACTCTCTGGCGCGATCTCTGGCGCTGTAGCTCAGTGTAGCCACCTTTCATATGCCCCTCCTCCACGGGCTAGAATTTGATGGTATTTTTGCCAGCATTGGTGGTGAAAATACCAGCAAATTCGTCAAAAATAATACAGACAAAAATAAAAGATAATATTAATACGTAAATATCATATAACTAGATAAAATTTTGGCTTTGCACTGACCTTACAATAGCCTAATATATAAAATACAGTAAGGAATACAAATTTTTTTCATACATATGACTTTACATAATAGTTTACACAAATATCATGTGGTTAAACAGTTCAATCAATAGCGTCAGCAATGATGAATATGTACAGGTAAGAGTCTCATAACGTTCCACAAACAGTAATACACAAAAAATCAGTTTATACAAATATTCACATAAATCCTTTCCATAGTTCAAGAAACAAGTAGTTGACAGTTCCAGCAGTAGCACCCAGCAATGTTGAATAGGTGCTACAGCAACAAGTGACATCATCCCAGTAGAAGCAGTCCATCAGTGGCACCCAGCAATGTCGAGTAGGTGCAGACACCATCAGGTGACATCATTTCAGTAGAAGCAGTCCATCAGTGGCACCCAGCATTGTGGAACAGGTGCAGACAGCATCAGGTGACATCATTTCAGTCGAAGCAGTCCATCAGTGTGTAACGCCGGAAATGCATATCCTCCTATTTCCATCTATTGTACTATTTTTTTTCCTTGCTTTGTTACCTCAAGATATGACATTTCTGTCTCTTTGTATATTGTAATTGTTTTACTGTTTGTATATATATATTTATACATTTATGTCGATGTATAATTGGTTTGTTTCATAAATATTATTTGTATTTTTACGCTGGGTCTTGCCTAGGGAAAACTGCTATCGAACGATTACGTCGATAGGTCGTGTGAAGAATCAAAGTGTGTAGGATCTTTGGTAGTGTGAACTCTGCCGCGTGGAGCGCGGGCTGAGCAGAAGGAGTCTGGCAGGAGTAGCGAGTGGAGCAGGTGTGTTGTGTGACGCTCCCGCGAGTTGCCGCGCTTTCGGGGTTTGGCAGCATGTAATTGCGCTCGACTTGCGATGATAGTTTCTGACATGGTGTCGCGGACGGGAAACATTAACTAGCGCACATCAAGAGCCCGTTTCGTCTGGTGACCGTGTCGAGAAGAAGGCGCGCCAACATCCAGCTTCTGCAACAGCGACGGCCGACAATGAGTGACTGTCGCCACCTCCTCGATCGATGGCTTCAAACCTTCAATCAACCATCAAGGAAGACTGGAAGCAAGTAAAGTTTTAGAACTGTATGGCAGACCTCAGCTTTTCAAACTGTACCATTTTCGTAACTATAATAACAGCAACTTAGCATGAACCTTTGTTGCTCATTGTCCCAATTGCATTACCAAGCAGGGTCCCTTCCTTTTCCGAAATGAACCCGAGTGTCGTTGAAATTTAAACTCCAGCATTAAAATTATACCATTCGATTTCACTGCTTTAATTTCAAAGTATTCATAGCTGTCTACAATATTCAGATTACATAAGCACAAATTAAGAGTGCGAGTTTTGTTAGCATATTTTAGCGTACCTGTGACTGCAGCTCAGCTTGGTACGTACTAAATTTTACTATTCCTAATTGTTCAGAATCATTTAATTCAAGTTCAAAGTTAAATCTCTTATTTCTAAATTGCGTAGATTCAAGTAGCTTTAGAAATGATTGTTGAGGTAGTCCAAGACTAACCGTGTTTTACTTAATTTCGATGTGCTTCAGAAAGAAAGCTCACTATTAACTTCAGTCACTAAATTAACTTTCGATTTTTCGGTTTTATTAATTCTTTTGCTAAATTAAGTCAGGGTGTAGCGAAATTTATTACTTCTGACAAACTTTCAGTTTTCACACTACACGTGTCAACCTTCAGTTGCCAAGCTTCTAGTGCTAATTATATGTGTAATAACCTTTCTTTTTCAGTTACTATAGTAATTGTCCTTAGGACTGGTGACCGTGATTTCCCCCAAATCTCAAATACCTAATTACCGCTAGTTAATTGTTAACGTAATGGCTGCACATTTACTTTCTTTATTAACTTTACCACTTTTCAAAATTAATTTCCACCAGTTTCATTAGCACATTTCCGTTCATTTAGATGTAACCCTTTTCTCCCTCTTTACCGACAGCTTAACTTCGGTGACGATTGCTTTTCCAAAACTCCCATTAGGTACACGCGGTTTCATCTTTCACTGTCATTAAGGTCGGTAAGTGAGGGGGAGGTTACACTTGGCGACCTGGTGACAGGACAATCTTCAGATTTGAGGTTGTTCTGGACACGAATTTTGCATTGTGCAAATCTCGTAACAAAGTATTGGTTACGTACAGGCCGTTACGTAGCGAGAATAAGTAGTGGGAGTAATCCTAATTATATTTGAGATTTGGCATTTATATTGAAAATTATTAAAATGAGTGAAGGCAACAATTGCCAAAATTTGGTAGACTTGGATATGGAACAATCGGTTGAACAGTGGGAAACGCGCACCGCGGTACCCATTGTTCAGGGGCAGGCGGCTAGCATGAAAGACGCGACCACCGAAACGCAACAAAGAGCAGAAATGGAATTCCAAACTTTAGAAAATGTTTCGGAATCGGAAGTGAAAATCAAACCTGAATCCCTTTATGACGAATACGGGGGGACAATTAAAGAGGAAGCCGCTACGGAAGTGGAACCGGTAGTTTCCGGGAATTTGACTGATTTATTGAATGTTTTGATTAACGAAATCAAGAGTCAATCGGCCAAGCTAGATAATCAGAACAAAGCTATTAACGTTGTTAACAACAATGTTGGAGTTGTTAATACAAAAGTTGATAAAATCAAAGAAGATATTGTTGTAATTAATACCGAAATCGGTAATCTTTAACAGGAAATGATAGGCGTTCAGGCGGAAATTGCGAGCATAAATACTAGTTTTGATTCCGAAATTAGCAGAATCGAGAAAAGTGTAGGAGAAGCAGTTGCTCCGATCATCGAGAATAAGGTGACGGAACAAATTCAATTAGTGAAAAAAGAGGATCAACAGAAGGTGGAAACTTTAAAGGCTTTAGTGTCCGAAGTAGACACTAAAGTGAGGGAGCAGGCTAATACCTGCGAAGAGAAAAAGAGGGAAGTGGAAACCCTTGCGACAACCACTTGCCAAGTAATTACGAGAGTGTCGGAATTAGAAAAGAAACTTGACGAAAAACAGAGCTATGTGCCAATCTGTGCACATAGTTCGGAATTGTTGACGAAAGAGGAGCGGTTCGACCCCTTGAAAAAAGGCGGTATACACGCGACGGATTTCATTAAAAATTGTGAAAGAGTTTTACCCAGATCATGGACTAATGAGAGAAAAATTAATGCGGTTATTGATGTGCTGGCTGGTGATGCCAAGCGTTGGGGCTTAAACCTCAACATTACGAACCTGACTTTTGACGAGTTTCAAAATTTGTTTCTGGCTGAATACTGGTCAGAGCAAAAACAGCAAAGTGTTTGGCGCGAATTTGTCGTATCGAGGCCTTTCGATGCGAATTCGCGCGGCTCGATGAAGGAGTTTTGTGAGGGCTGGATCCGCAAGTTGGAATATTTGCGTGATCGCCGCACGGAATCCGAAATAGTCTGGGAACTCTACAAGAAGCTTCCAGATGATACAAAACGCTACGTAGGAAGCAATTATAGGACAGTGAATGATTTCCTGGAAAGAGTTGAGGACGAGGACAATTGGCGCAATAATCGCGACAATGGTAGAGGCCGTGGTAACAACAACGAGTACCACAGCAACCACAACAATGATAACCATGGGAATAATGCATACCGCAGCAATAACAATAATGGTTCGGACCGTAATAACAATCGGTACAATGCAAATAATAACAGGAATGACAGAAACCAGTATCATACTAACGTGATACGGGCTTCACAGAATAGTAATAACGCCAGAGGGTGTGATCAGCCGCCTCAGCAGCATCCGGGGAGCGTATCTGCTGGGACGAGACAGGGAAACCATTAGCCGCGCCGGTGAGGGGCCGAGCGGGCGTGGAGAAATTTTGGCGGCCCAATAACAAGAGAAAACCCAGGTGTCGCCGTTATGAAAATTCCGTATGGAATAATCAACGGCGGGAGAGTGTGCCAGTGTTAAGAGAAAAGAGTGCGCCCACAAGTAGTAGATCAGCTGTATACACGGCAGTAGAAAATACATTCGCTGTCAGTGAGAACAATTTAAGTAGTGTTCCGGAAATCGATCATAAAGTGGCAGCTGTAATACCCACAGCGGAACTGGAGATTGAGTTTAAGAATGTTTCGCAATTGTTGAGAGAAGATCAGATGTCGGATAACACGTCCGTCATCGAGCGAGGGGATGCAGAGAGGGATGAGGTCTGGTTAAGGCAGTTCGGTCGCTTATACGACGAACTAAGAGATTATAGGGGTCTGTATGGGAGAAGTGTTTATGGGGAGCGTGTGCAGGATTTTCCGCGTCTCGTTCCGCAGGAAGATAGTGTTTGTGAAATGATAGAAAGTTCTGGCCCTAATCGGCAGACTTTACAAGAAATAGTTGATGTTAAGGGGGAGCACGAGCAAGATTCGTCGTGTTTCGTCCCGCAGGAGTTAGATGTTGAAGTAGTAACGGAAAGTTCTGGCCCTAACCGGCAGACCTTACCGAAAGTTTCAGTGGTAGAAGTAACCGACCCATCCGACGCAAACCTCCAGTTTATACATTGCGAGAGTATTAAGGAGAAAGATTGCGAAAATTTTAGTGATAGCCGGACACGATTGGTAGAAAAGCACATAGATTACAACGTGTATGAGGTTAGAGCTGACATTATACGGTCAGACGATAGCAGTGTGGGTTGCGCAGATCTAGCGGAAGTAATTGCAGAAACTACTGGACACAGTCCTCCAGGTAGATTGGCGGATGAGATTAATCTGACCAAAGTGGAATCAACGAAGGTGACGATTAATGAATTGATAGCAAAGCAACACTCACTAGTTGACGAGTTACAGGAAAAGGTTTCGGTATTGGAGGCGAAGCTACAGGCTAAGCCTCAGGACAAACGTGTTGAAATTAAAACCGTATGTGAACAGAGGCTGAAAAAGCCGCCAGATAAGCCGGATTTAGGGTCAAAGCCGGATGGGTTTTTCTGGAATGACCTGGGTATAGACGAGGATTTACTGTGGGAAAATAAAGAGACAGCCGAGGACAAGTGTAGACAGATAGTAGTGTCTGTTAATATGCATGACCTACAACTAAACGTGTTGATTGACACCAGTGCAGAATTGAGTGCTGTATCTGGGAAAATATTTGAGTTACTGAAAGACAGACCTGGCATCGTAGTTATGCCAGTAGCAGGAGTGAAAATTATCGGTGCTACTGGGAAGGCCAGTAAACCGGTCACAAAACAGATTTTTGTCAACTTCGAAATATGTGGGGCACGATTTGAACAAGAGTTTGTCGTCGTGCCAGACTTGACTACGGAAGTAATTATCGGGTTAGATTGGCTATTAAAGTACCGTGCAGTGATTAATTGCGAAAGTAAAACTTTGACATGTACGTCACAAAATAAAACAATAGTAGTTAGTTTTGACGAGGCAGGAGACGGTGTGCATACTCAATACCAGCCTATACACATTGTTAACTGGCCGGATGATATTGACGTAGGTATGAATTTGAACTACTGTAATGTGAGGAATCTCGGAATTGACAAAAGTGTAGAAAGTGAAGTGGAAGAGATAATCAAATTCCCTCCACGGATTGACATTAGTATTGGTGTGAAAAAAGATCGTTTGCGAGAAGTAATGAAGCTAAAAGCCGATGCTCGCATACGTCGTCATGACGCTAAAACGCGTTCTGCTAAGTTTGCAATCGGAGACTTAGTACTTGTAAAAGCTCATGAGAAATCGAGCGAGATAGACAATGAAATCTCTAAATTTAAGTTTGTTTATAATGGACAATATAAAGTCATTGGTATACCTCACACAAATGCTTATTGCTTAGAGTATCCAAGCTCTGGAAAACGATTAGGTATACGGAATATTGTAGACTTGAAATTGTACCAACCTAGGATCGATTAATACCACACAATGGGTAACTTGTACAGTATGTAAATATAGAGTGTAAGATTTAAGGATGTGCCATGTTACGATGCTTTTGCCTGACCTAGAGGTCATTAAAGAAGTTGTAATTAATAAGTAATTGATGTTGATTAAATTATTTAGGAGTTACTGAATATTAATCAATTTAAAAAATCCAAGCTGCCAGTTTTCAGCTGAGTCACAGTAGATTAAGGAAGGTAAATATGCTTTTGTAACTAGCTGACAGATTTCATGAATGTGTGTTTCATTAGTCATTGCCGATGTACTTAGATGCTGTTTTAAGTTTCAGGCTAGTACATGCGTGTCATGATGGACAGTGTTGAGTTATCCGCTGTGATAGTGTTTATGGACTCCTTGAGATTACTCGGGAGTGAGTTTTTCCGAAAGAATTCAGTCAAACGGACGTTGTGGAAACGCCGTTACAAGGGGGAGTGAGATCAAGCGTGCCGCACCGGCGGGCGCAACAATAATGGAAAGACCGAGCCGATGTCGGCTCTTGTGTCGCTGTCGGCTCTTGTTCCGCTGTCGGCATTCTTTGTACTCGCGAGTACGGAATGTGGAGTTGCTTTTCTTCCCGGACAGCTGATGTGAAAGGATTCTGCTGTCAATATTTATGTTTTATTTTATCTGCTGTATATTATTTTCTTGTTTAGCGTTAATTGGACATGACGAGAATATTAATTATGAAAAGGTTACATAAAATTGTGTATTCTATGTAATTAATTATTAGTTTGCGTATTTTGATATACCTGTTTTTTATGACCATGTACTCTGATCAATTTTGCCAATAGTATTCCATTTCTTATAGTGTTACGAATTTTAATGATTTTGGAATAGCTAAACCATTTTCTATGTTTTCTATGAATTTTGATATGTTGTCAACATGTTTTATTTTGTGCAAGATGACAGAGTGGAATAAGATTAGGAGTGTCTCCACTCAATTATTATTGTCTAAAAATTGGTTTATGATTAATTAGACGAATGCTAAATTTTTTTTATGTTTTGAGCATATGCATTTCCGCTGTTTCTTTTTTGGGACATTTTCTGAGTCTGTTTACGTTACACGAACATCCTCAGACAATGTGGGGCACGTGTAACGCCGGAAGTGCATATCCTCCTATTTCCATCTATTGTACTATTTTTTTTCCTTGCTTTGTTACCTCAAGATATGACATTTCTGTCTCTTTGTATATTGTAATTGTTTTACTATTTGTATATTTATGCATTTATGTCGATGTATAATTGGTTTGTTTCGTAAATATTATTTGTATTTTTACGCTGGGTCTTGCCTAGGGAAAACTGCTATCGAACGATTACGTCGATAGGTCGTGTGAAGAATCAAAGTGTGTAGGATCTTTGGTAGTGTTAACTCTGCCGCGTGGAGCGCGGGCTGAGCAGAAGGAGTCTAGCGGGAGTAGCGAGTGGAGCAGGTGTGTTGTGTGACGCTCCCGCGAGTTGCCGCGCTTTCGGGGTTTGACAGCATGTAATTGCGCTCGACTTGCGATGATAGTTTCTGACATGGTGTCGCGGACGGGAAACATTAACTAGCGCACATCAAGAGCCCGTTTCGTCTGGTGACCGTGTCGAGAAGAAGGCGCGCCAACATCCAGCTTCTGCAACAGCGACGGCCGACAATGAGTGACTGTCGCCACCTCCTCGATCGACGGCTTCAAACCTTCAATCAACCATCAAGGAAGACTGGAAGCAAGTAAAGTTTTAGAACTGTATGGCAGACCTCAGCTTTTCAAACTGTACCATTTTCGTAACTATAATAACAGCAACTTAGCATGAACCTTTGTTGCTCATTGTCCCAATTGCATTACCAAGCAGAGTCCCTTCCTTTTCCGAAATGAACCCGAGTGTCGTTGAAATTTAAACTCCAGCATTAAAATTATACCATTCGATTTCACTGCTTTAATTTCAAAGTATTCATAGCTGTCTACAATATTCAGATTACATTAGCACAAATTAAGAGTGCGAGTTTTGTTAGCATATTTTAGCGTACCTGTGACTGCAGCTCAGCTTGGTACGTACTAAATTTTACTATTCCTAATTGTTCAGAATCATTTAATTCAAGTTCAAAGTTAAATCTCTTATTTCTAAATTGCGTAGATTCAAGTAGCTTTAGAAATGATTGTTGAGGTAGTCCAAGACTAACCGTGTTTTACTTAATTTCGATGTGCTTCAGAAAGAAATCTCACTATTAACTTCAGTCACTAAATTAACTTTCGATTTTTCGGTTTTATTAATTCTTTTGCTAAATTAAGTCAGGGTGTAGCGAAATTTATTACTTCTGACAAACTTTCAGTTTTCACACTACACGTGTCAACCTTCAGTTGCCACGCTTCTAGTGCTAATTATATGTGTAATAACCTTTCTTTTTCAGTTACTATAGTAATTGTCCTTAGGACTGGCGACCGTGATTTCCCCCAAATCTCAAATACCTAATTACCGCTAGTTAATTGTTAACGTAATGGCTGCACATTTACTTTCTTTATTAACTTTACCCCTTTTCAAAATTAATTTCCACCAGTTTCATTAGCACATTTCCATTCATCTAGATGTAACCCTTTCCTCCCTCTTTACCGACAGGTTAACTTCGGTGACGATTGCTTTTCCAAAACTCCCATTAGGTACACGCGGTTTCATTTTTCACTGTCATTAAGGTCGGAAAGTGAGGGGGAGGTTACAAGTGGCACCCAGCAATGTTGAGTAGGTGCAGACAGCAAGAAGTAACATCATTTCAATAGAAACAGTTCCATCAGTTGCACCCAGCATTGTGGAACAGGTGCAGACTCCAACAGGTGACATCATTTCAGTAGAAGCAGTCCATCAGTGGCACCCAGCAATGTTGAGTAGGTGCAGACACCGACAAATGACATCATTTCCATAGAAGTAGCTCCATCTGTGCACCCAGTATTGTTGAGTAGGTGCAGAGAGCAACAAGTGACATCATTTCAATAAAAGCAGTTCCATCAGTTGCACCCAGCAATGATGAGCAGGTGCAGAGAGCAGTCCATCATATTCACTATCACTGATCACACTGTTCATCACAGTTTATAAGCAGAAATTAAACATGTCCTATTGGCACCAATCATGTAGAAAAAGTACAAGTAACAGTCCATAATATTCACTATCACTGATCACACTGTTCATCAGCAGAAATTAAACATGTCCTAGTGGCACCAATCATGTAGAAAAAGTACAAGCAACAGTCCATAGTATTTACTATCACTGATCACACAGTTCATCAGCAGAAATAAAACATTTCTAAGTGTCACACATCATGTTGAAAAGTGCAGGTAACAGTTCATAATATTCACCATCACTACTCAGACAGTTCAAGCATGAACAATAGTTTGAATACACATACAAATGCTTTTACACTAAACATACATATCATAACAAACACACAAATGATGTCAGATAATTGTCATATTAACTATTACAAATACACAAACATCAGTAAACCTATAATATTTATGGGTGTCAGTGCAAGCCACTACAAACAAATAAAATAATATTTAGGAAATAGGTGGGTAGGATTAGGAAAGGAAAACACACAAAACACACTCACTCATCTTTCATCCACATTAAGTACTACTGTGTAATTGAATAGTGTTACTGTGTAAATGCAATTCTGTCAAAGGTTTGATGTTCATCATGTGTATCAAGTGGTAGTGGCAGCAATGTATAACAGTCAATAATAGTTAAGTCAACGTCATAGTCATCATGTCAAGACCAATGTTTGCCAAGCCAAATAAAAATGTACGGTTGCTGAACAACTGTCAGTGTGCCAAGATAAGCAAATACTTCCTCTCTTCAAAAAAAAAAGTACATACTGCTTAGTGATTTAACAAAGTGCATGTAGACAATCTTCCTTCCACTTTAGTGTTCTAGTCTGCTATCTTCATCCTCCTTGTTCCATATAGACCAACAAAAAAAAATATGCACCTCACTTACTTTACCTCTTATACGCCAAAACTCCAATAATCATTAACTTCACACAATCTCAATAATACCTCAATAATACCTCTTCAATACGTAGATACATATAAACCTTATTACCAATATCATTTCACTTCCATAACAACTCTTTCCTCTAGTCAGTCTCCTCGAACAAGTACAGATAAAATCCTAATGCAAACCTCATCATCCCATACAATCCGAAGACACACTGTCAACACACAACCTCTGTGTAATCCATCTGAGCCAAATCTTCTATTCATTATGAATTATAAACAAAGTAATGCATACATGACCTCTAACAGACTTAGTTCGAATAACTCTCAGTAATTAAGTACGATTACGGAGTGTGAATGATTATAATATTTCACAGTGTGTACACCACTTCAAGAATTATGGCAAACAGAAGCAAACATGTGGAGTATTTCTTGTGTCAAGTGTCACTTCCTATTTCAGTTGCTCACAAAAATAATGCAGTGTAATAACTGTCAATGGTCTAAACCTAGTTTTGGTATGTCATGTCGTTAGCTTCCTTCCTATTAGCATAAATTTATACAGCTTCCATAAAACCTCCAGCTCATGTGACTTCTACGACGTTTCTTGTACTAAAGCCGCTCGTCGAATTACTGCAGTTCATTTTCTTATGTTAAAATATAAAGCACTGAGCGTAAGTAAAACAAGCAATAGCGAGTAAATATACCAGTAGTGAACAGAATGTCAACAAGTGGATGCAGCACAATTCTTACAACGAGGCTCTGCCAAGCGAACAATCTGTAATTAATACAATAGTGTGACCTAAACTCTATGTTTATACACAGTATATCAGCATTTCTATATACTAAATTAAAGAGTAGTTGTGACGACAAACAGAAGTGTATAAATATGCAATCCATACGCATAGCAGTAAGCATATATCTTACGTAATAAACAGGTCATTAGCATCATATCAGCATAAGCAAATAAATGTTCATATGTAATCTTAATAAGTAAACATGAAGGCGCAAGCAGATAAATGACAAAGTGTAACCTACATACATAACCACAGTCAGCACAATTAATCAGGTGACAATTATAATTTAAATAAATAAGTACAGCACCCACATAATTAAAAAAAATATGACATCAGTGAAAAAGCAGTGCAGCGAAGCGATGCATAATATATACAAGTTACAACCCAGTTCATTAATAATCATTGTCAAAATCAGTTAACGTACGCAAGCACGTCGCTTCACAAGTAAATTCATAGAACATGAAATTAGCACAAAGTATGAATCACGTAATCGCGAGCAGCAAATTACGTCTAAAGTACGTACCTAAGTGGAAATATGTTACCTGAAAATGAACTCAATTAACAGTTACCTTTTTTTTTAGTTTATTAGTTTCTTCTTGGAAATTACATTCTTCCTGAAAATTTCTCGATAGCAAGTCGTCTTAACGTCGGACACGCACAGAATTTACCTGAAGTTCTTAAATATTTTATAGAACCGTATCCCGAAAAATACTGAATGTTAATAACAGAATTCATCAAGTCACTATAGCTTTATACTGAATTTAGTCGGAGAAATTAGACTGTGTATTTGTTTATGGCTGTCAGTGCATTCGCACTGAGCGCTCGATCAGCTGTAGGCGCGTGACGTAGAAAGCAATTGTTTGCGGTCAACGACTGCCTTGTGCGGCGCGCAGACTTGACTGTTGCTTTGAGTATATGCCGCCGCCCAAACACAGCGCGGTATCCTTGTACTCTCTGCATGTTTACATGTAGCTGTTAGTTTCTCACAAATATGTCATTCCACAAAAATTTTAACGTTTGATATATGATGTATTCCCTTAGAGCGTCGTGATTTAAGAGTTTCTACTTCAACAGTGTTATCATGAATAATTTTGCGAATTCTATATGGACCGTTATAAAGCAGAAAAAATTTGCGACACAAGCCCTTTCCTTTGTGAGACAGACGGTGAGACTTAATTAACACTTTTTGACCAACTGACAAGATTTTTAAACGACCAGGACGCTTAGCTGATTTCTCTCTTCTAGCAGCAGCAGATGCAATATTTTGCAAAGCCAGGTTCACAACTTCAGAATGCCGCAGTTTCCGTGAAGGCGGAAAAGGAACGATTTCAGAAATGCGATTTGCCGGTGTTTTGTTTTTTAATATCAGTATAGGCGGTAAAGAAGTTGAATCATTAGGAAGTTCATTCAGAATGTTTTGAAAAATATGAAGATACTGATCCCACGTTCTGTGATTCTGATGACAATAAAGACGACACAATTTATTGATTTCCTTCATCCATCTCTCTGAAGCGTTAGATTGAGGGTGAAAAAGTGAAATGAAAATTGGTTTAATCTTACGACGCCGTAGAGTACGAAGCCAAATTTTAGAACGAAACTGTGATCCAATATCTGATATAACCTTATCAACATGACCCACTTCTTTAAGAATATGTTTGATGAAAGCGTTAGATACTGAACGAGCTGTTGCTTTGTGTAACGGTGTAAAACACACATATTTTGATGTCAACTACACTGCTACGAAAATGTACGCAAAACCATTAGTAGATCGAACCACTGGACCGAACAAATCGACTGCAGCCATGTCCTTTAATTTCGCTGGAATGATAGGAAACAACGGTGCTCTGTGAGAAACTGTTGGCGGCTTAGCCTTTTGACATAATTTGCATTTGGCAAGAATAAATCGAATACGTTTTTCCATATTATTGAAGTAGCAATTTTCCCGTAATTTATGAAAGCATTTTCTGGGACCAAAGTGTGCATAACTGAAATACGTATACCAAATCAGCTTATTAACCCACTCATCAGGAATACAAACTAACCAAACAGAGTTGTCGACCGATTTTCTTTTAAAAAGAATGTCATTGCGAACTAAATAATGCTGTCTAATCGCTACGCTTTCCTTTCTCCTCCACTCTCCTTAATGTCCTTCCAGATTGGATCCTTATTTTGCTCCTTAGCGATGTCCTGAAGCGAAGACGAAATGAAGTTCTCAATCGCAACACCTTGAATATACATCAGACAATAATTGTTTTCCTTGCAGTCCTCTTCAGCACTTTGTTTCAAACCCATAGGTGCACGTGATAAAGCATCAGCAACAATATTTGAAGAACCCTGTATGTAAACAATACTAAAATCAAATTCCTGTAGGTACAATGCCCATCGTGACAATCTGCCATGAGTTAATTTTGTCGACATAAGAAACTCCAGAGCTCGATGATCGGTGTAAACCTTAGTACGTCTGCCAAACAAAAATGTCCGAAATTTTGTAAAAGCCCAAACAACCGCCAAAGCTTCAAGTTCCGTAATCGAATAATTCTTTTCTGATTTAGAAAGAACACGACTTCCAAATGCAATAGTCTTTTGTACTACAACGCCGTTTTCTTCTATCTCTTGAAATAAATGTGCACCTAGGCCTTTGTATGATGAGTCCGTCGCCAAACAAAAATCTTTAGATAAATCCGGGTGTGAAAGAAGTGGAGCAGCAACTAAAGCATCACGGAGTTGTTCAAATTCTGACTGAGCTTCCTCATCCCAACACCAATTAGATTTCTTTCCAGATAGTTCACATAAACGAGGTGTGGCCAAATTGTCCAATCTAACAAAGCGTCTAAGAAAATTACAGACACCAAGGAAACTACGAACATCACGTTTTGTGGTAGGAACAGCATAGTTACGAATAGCGTCAAGTTTTTCTGGATCAGGAAGAATACCTTCTGTAGAAATAATGTGACCGAGAAATTTCACCTGAGAACGACCAAATTCAGATTTTTCCAAGTTTACTGTAATGCCAACTCTTGCAAAGATACGTAATAATGAATCCAAAATTTTGTTGTGCTCACTCCAAGAACGTTTAGCAATAAGAATGTCGTCAACATATGAAGTAATATTGTCACGAAGATAAACAGGTAAAATTTCATTTAAGCTACGAATGAATGCTGCTGAAGGTAAAGTCCAAACGGTAATTTACGAAATCACTTTTAGGTAAAATAGTCATATCAGGTTATTGTTTACTTACTCTCTAGATAGATTGATAGTCGAAGAGTTGTTTTGACGGATGCAAAGAATAGTAAAAGAGTAGGCAGCGGTACCAAAAACTAAAAGAGAAATAGCACCACTACAGCTCGGGGCCCTGTGCTCGCTACGGCACATATTCACTTAAGAGTAGTGAATCCCCTGAGGACTTTAATAGCTGCACATAAATTTCAGTTTGTGACTTAGTGGCAAATTTAGCGGAAGTGCGTACAGAAATTGAGCTAACCATGGATGTATGTCATTCTTAGAATTGCGGAAGATCTTAAATTTCCGAACAGTCAAGAAGTGTTTATAGTCAAAGTTTTCTCCTCGTGGCGACAAAGACCTACCGCGTCTGTCCCAGTCCCAATGTCGATTATTGTCAAGTTCGCGCGCCTGGCGCTCTCTTGTTGCATCTCGTAAATGAAACAAATTACTTTCTTCAAAACCCGCTGCTATCAGTGATTCCAAATTTCTTCTATTGTCTTTTCCTACGATTTCGCCTTCAATATGTTTGACTTGCTTTCGTAATGCCTCAGCTTCCCTTTTAACGCGTTCATTAAATTTTCCCTGATTTTCAACATGTTTATTTATGTTCTGGTATTCTTCGGTTTCCGCAAATGGCAATGGTGTTGTATCATCTGAATCTCTGTCCCCATTTAGACTAAGATTTGTCAATTTGTCTGAAATCTCCTCAACTCTTTCCGATAAATCACCTATTTGTTCTTTCTGTTTATTTACGTCTTCCGTAAGTGTCACGACTCGCGTTTCAGTATTACCACATTTAGTAGTTAACTGTTCATACTGTTGTGCTAGTTTATTTAATCTGTCATTTGGTACGGATTCCCCGATTCTCTCAAATACTTCTTTCTTATCGTGTGCACGTTGTAAATTTAACTCTGAAAATTTCTGTACTATCACGCGATCTCTTTCTTCCTGTTCTCTATCCTGTTCCCTTTGTCTAATCTCTACTGCAACTAATCTATTATTGTGAGCATTCAAAATCGGTTGTACTTCTTCTCTGATTTCTTTCTTTAATTCATCTTTCATATTTTTGAAACATGCCCCTATTCGTGAATCTAACCGTGTTTCCATTGTTCCCATTTGTGATCCCAGTGAGTCTAACCGTTTTTCCATTGTTCCCATTTGTGAGACTAACCGTGTTTTTAATTCTGATCCCAAATTTAATATTACACCCATCAACTGCTCCACGTTAGCCGGTTCGAAATTCTTTTCGCCCCTAACATTTCCCGCAAAACTAACTTCCTTCTGCATAGCCATAAAGCTATCTGTGTTCGATACTATTTCAGAATCTTCTATCGTTAATCTCGTATTCTGTGAATTTTCTGATTGAGAAAAATTTTGAAATGGTTCCGGACTATTTTCCCGACTTATTACATCGTTTTCCACTTCATTATTCATCACACTGTTCTCCTGTGTTGGCGAGTTCGCCATGTTAACAATTTCGTCATTCTCACTATCCATCATTTTTGCCTTTTTCATAGATCGCGTAATCATTTACAAAATATACAAAACTCGTCACTATATGAAAATTACACACAATGACACTTTATCACCAACAATATCAATCACACAAAATGCTTCCTTCAGACACGATTAACGAACAATAGAAGAATGACAATCACCAAATCTACACATGCAAAATAGACTACAATTACTAAACTACAAATTACTACAACAATACTACTGTCTACTATTTTTGCAATCAGAAGAATTCCAAGGGACGATCCTGGCAGGGTCGCCACGTGCATGGGGGCTTAATTAATATATAATGCAAATATTTTTAGTAGCTGTTAGTCCGATTACGCAAGTCTCGTAAACGGCTGGCCCTGACTGGTTTTAGTATGCAATCTGACTGCTTAGAATGACAACAAGAATGTAAGAAATTTTCTGTTAACACAATTAATTAATTAAGTCCCCAGCAACTATAAAACCTACGAAACCAACAAAGCACAAGTGTAGCTGTTCTGTATGTGGTAGTATGACTCAACGCACATCTGGCACGGTTCTTCTTCAACAAGACAAGAATTTTTAAATACCAATTATACTGACATGATAAAAGAAAATTAGAAATACTATAATTGTGCAAGAAAACCAAAATTACACTCTAATACAAGAACACAAGCCAGATGCTTTGTTGACTGCACCTGTAATGACACATTATTCAGGACACTGAAAGAATAAAAGAACATAGTGTTGTATTACCTTCATATATATTGACGAAAAGCACTCAGATCATTACAATATCTCCATTGGAATAACATCTGCTATCTCTCCCATCAAATAACTGCATAAACATGGAACAACACTCACCACTACCACATCTCACTCCAACTTCACGACAAGCAGTGTCCACCACAACTTTTCAGCAAGAACTGCTTGCCACTACGTCTCAATAATCACTGCCAGTGGAGGCGGCGGAACAACACTCTCTGGCGCGATCTCTGGCGCTGTGGCTCAGTGTAGCCACCTTGCACTGTGCATAGGGAAATGGAGCGGGCGGCAAACAGTAGCGTAGGCAGTGAAACAATTAGTGAACAGGGAAGGATTATCGATCGATGGCTCGGCAACAGCTTGCCTCAGGAATCCGAAATGACAGGACACAATTTTACAAATACTGTAGATTCAGGTTTTGCGTCCTCACCGTTCTCTCAAATAAGACACATTTTCTGCTTGTCAAAATGTGAATGTTGCTGGTGCAAATGCACTGCCGAAAAGCGTAGAGGAACAGATTCCAGACACTAATGCATTGTTATTACAATTAATGCAACAAATGGGACAAAATCTTCAAAAGTTAGACACAATGGAACAAAATCAGAGACAAACACAGCAAAAGCTACAAAAGTTATACACAATGGAACAAAATCTTCAAAAGTTAGACACAATGGAACAAAATCTTCAAAAGTTAGACACCACACATGAGCAAACACGTGAAGATTTAACCACTGAGTTACATAACATCGAATCGAAATGTCAAAAGGTCTGTAATGACGTAAAAACACAAATTTGTGAGCATTTCCAACCTATTTTTTCGCGCCATGAAAATGCATTACAGAATCACGAAGCAGCCATAAAAGAACTGCAAGCTATTGTTCATGAAAATCATGAGACCTTGCAAGCTAAAATTGACTCAGTTGCATCTACCGATTCGGTTACGCAACTTGCAAAAACTCAGGAAAATTTAAAGGACACAGTAGATACCCTGAAAATTGGTTCAGAAAGACACATGGAGGAAATAAGTACACTAGCGGGGAAAGTAGCTGAACTTTCGGATCAGGTCACTAACTTATCTACAAAGGTAGATGATGATCTGAATGACACAAGACCCGTAGCGTTCACTGACACACAAGAGTATGAACAAATAAGAAAATCCAAACAAAATCAAAATCAAATCAATACACAGTACAAAAGAGAAATCCGGGAAGTACAAGATCAGTTGACGCAGGTGATACAAGAATTGCATATTTCAGAGGACACTCGCGCTCCAATACGGGAAGAGGGACATAGAAATACGGAACTGCCACAAAATTACAACACAGGGCATTTCGGAAGTTATGAAAGAAGTTGGCAATGTGCACCGAATTTTGAAATGGAACCGCCGACACGACGTAACAATGACCGACATGCTACTCGCCGACACGATGATTTTGACTACAAGCTGTTCATTACTACACGCAAATTCAAAACATTTAAGAATTCTGCCAACGACATTCATCCACAAGCGTGGCTCCATCAATTCTCTCATTGTTTTCCTCCCAACTGGTCATTGGAGCACAGATTAGAATTTATGTGTGGCTACTTAGAGAATGAACCAGCTGTAAGAATGCGATTGGTCATTCACGATTGCCACAGTGAAGGAGAATTTTACCATGCCTTCCTCTCAGCATATTGGTCACAAGCTACACAAGACCGAGTAAAACATAGCATCATGATGATGAAACACTTTGAAAAATCTGAATTTTCCAGTCTTGTCAAATATTTTGAAGACATGTTGCACAAGAATCAGTAACTGTCAAACCCATACAGCCCCTCAGAACTCATCCGCATTTGCTTAATCAAACTGCCTGAACATTTACGGCATATTATTTTGGCAGGACGTTGCAAAGACTACATTGAAGCTTTTCAGGGACTCTTACAACAATTAGAAATTGACACAGACAGTCGCGGGATGTGAAAACAGGAAAACAATCACTACAGGTCACATCCGTCACAATTCCGTGACGACAGAAACAATAAATGGCCACGACAAACCTATTCTTACAACGTAAATCGTGACCAAAACAGACACCACCCATATGACAACCACTGGCAGAGTAATAGTTACAGGGAAAGATCACCTTTCTGCGGTAATGACTATCACAGAGACAATCAGAGAAACAGACAATATGGGAACCAAAATAATTATTATCAAGGGACACAGAATAACTTTAGACGCAACGGTCCAGCGCATAGTTACGATTCAGGGAGAAATTCTCCACCACGTGACCGACAAGAAAGAAACTATCGAATCTACCGACATGACGACAGATGATATGATCGTAACGACAGACCTAAACTGCATCAGAAATGGCGGGATTTAAACAGAGCAGAGCCCTCTCGGCAAGGCGAATTTGCAGCAGTTAGGCCTCCTAATCCCAGTAACGACGCGCGCCAACAAAGAAACAGACAATCACTCACACCGCAGGCAGCCACTTGTGCCCGCTGGCTCAGGGAAAAATAACATTGACGCTAACCTTGAGCAAAATTCCAGTATTCTTTATGGACAAATACCGCATGATAATTGCATTTAAGTTGAAACTCTGCATACTAGGAAGAGTAAAGATTGACACCACATTTCACATGTGAAACCATTTATTGAAAGATAATCTGCTTTTTAACTTAGTCTTTGCCATAAAACGTTTCACTTCACGTTACTAGTATGCTTTAGAAACTGTTACCATGCAACAATGTTTGAAGTTAAATATCCAGTCAAGATCCAAGAGAACTTATTCAAACAGAAATTACGAATGCATTGTTATTGCGAACAGATGACACAGTGGTTAGTTAATGTGACAGCTACACGAGTTTATCACGGCGCTACTAATGAGTGACAATTTACAATGTTGCTTTTGCGGTGTATGTGTTTTCTATCTGCACAGTTTTTCTGAATCCTTCTGGAAAGCAAAACATGTTTTAGTAGTAACTTTTGTGGTATAGCTACAATGAGACAGCCTTTTCCATAGCACAACAATATGTTACAGCACAGTACGTTCTTCATCACAACAAAAAGCGTAATAACTAAGATATCTATACGCAAAGCATTTCACTTTTGTTTATCATGAAGTAAATACATTGGCTTCTGCAGAACTTAGCTTTCGGAGGACGATAACTACGACACTTCCACAGAGATTATCTTACAGCAAGACGCATATTTAGCGCTACAGGACACGTATTTGAGTGATTAATTTTGTACATAAAACATTTATTTTTAAAGATTTTTGAATTACAACGAAAGTTTTCCGTGATACATTTCATTCCATTGCTGTAATCTGTAACAGCTGAGGGTATAATTACAATAATCCTCAGGGGGGTACACGCTTACTTTGTGTACCATGTGTTTGGCTAGCGCAAGGAACTCTAGCTAATATGGTATTTGCTTATACAACTTTACACATCGGTACCATATTTCTCTAAAACATAAATTACACAGCTATCTGATCATTTAACTGAGAGATAAACATATTTTTTACTACGTCAGTGACAGATGTTTACGTGATTACCTCGTTGGATAACTTCACATTTACGAAATTGTATTTTGTCTGTATTTTGTGAACTGTTCATATTTCTTCGGACCCATTGTGATACTATGAGAGCTTTGAATGATGTATTTGGTATGAGATCATGATTTTTAAAGTACGTTTGAGGCAGATGACACTATTGAAATGAGCAGAGAATTTTTTTTATGGTTTGAAATTATTGCAGAAAGCTACAACTTTTTTTGAGATTTGACTGAGGTTTTATGATGTTATTTTTACGACAGCGATGTGTATTATGCTGTTGAGGTATGTTTATGTCAATAAGATGATGCTACCATATATGAGGAATGTGATTACGTGTTTATATGTATATGAATAATGAATAGAAGTTAGGGACTCTTGACTTGTGAAAAAGGATGTTGGAAACCAAGAATCGTACTTTAAGAGTTATGAAATGTGTGTAAATGCGTGAATAAATCACAATGCCGGCGAAAATTTTTTTGGACACTGTTATATTTACAGGATCTTGTTTCTACACATTTGTAACGCTAATTCTTGACCTGTGAAATACACTCCTGGAAATGGAAAAAAGAACACATTGACACCGGTGTGTCAGACCCACCATACTTGCTCCGGACACTGCGAGAGGGCTGTACAAGCAATGATCACACACACGGCACAGCGGACACACCAGGAACCGCGGTGTTGGCCGTCGAATGGCGCTAGCTGCGCAGCATTTGTGCACCGCCGCCATCAGTGTCAGCCAGTTTGCCATGACATACGGAGCTCCATTGCAGTCTTTAACACTGGTAGCATGCCGCGACAGCGTGGACGTGAACCGTATGTGCAGTTGCCGGACTTTGAGCGAGGGCGTATAGTGGGCATGCGGGAGGCCGGGTGGACGTACCGCCGAATTGCTCAACACGTGGGGCGTGAGGGCTCCACAGTACATCGATGTTGTCGCCAGTGGTCGGCGGTAGGTGCACGTGCCCAACGACCTGGGACCGGACCGCAGCGACGCACGGATGCACGCCAAGACCGTAGGATCCTATGCAGTGCCGTAGGGGACCGCACCGCCACTTCCCAGCAAATTAGGGACACTGTTGCTCCTGGGGTATCGGCGAGGACCATTCGCAACCGTCTCCATGAAGCTGGGCTACGGTCCCGCACACCGTTAGGCCGTCTTCCGCTCACGCCCCTACATCGTGCAGCCCACCTCCAGTGGTGTCGCGACAGGCGTGAATGGAGGGACGAATGGAGACGTGTCGTCTTCAGCGATGAGAGTCGCTTCTGCCTTGGTGCCAATGATGGTCGTATGCGTGTTTGGCGCCGTGCAGGTGAGCGCCACAATCAGGACTGCATACGACCGAGGCACACAGGGCCAACACCCGGCATCATGGTGTGGGGAGCGATCTCCTACACTGGCCGTACTCCACTGGTGATCGTCGAGGGGACACTGAATAGTGCACGGTACATCCAAACCGTCATCGAACCCATCGTTCTACCATTCCTAGACCGGCAAGGGAACTTGCTGTTCCAACAGGACAATGCACGTCCGCATGTATCCCGTGCCACCCAACGTGCTCTAGAAGGTGTAAGTCAACTACCCTGGCCAGCCAGATCTCCGGATCTGTCCCCCATTGAGCATGTTTGGGACTGGATGAAGCGTCGTCTCACGCGGTCTGCACGTCCAGCACGAACGCTGGTCCAACTGAGGCGCCAGGTGGAAATGGCATGGCAAGCCGTTCCACAGGACTACATCCAGCATCTCTACGATCGTCTCCATGGGAGAATAGCAGCCTGCATTGCTGCGAAAGGTGGATATACACTGTACTAGTGCCGACATTGTGCATGCTCTGTTGCCTGTGTCTATGTGCCTGTGGTTCTGTCAGTGTGATCATGTGATGTATCTGACCCCAGGAATGTGTCAATAAAGTTTCCCTTTCCTGGGACAATGAATTCACGGTGTTCTTATTTCATTTTCCAGGAGTGTATTTTTATATGAGACTGTCACTGTAGCGGAAGCTGCTGTCGTAAATATTTCCGTAAGAAAGTTAAGTGACCACCTGCACGTGCATCGTGGGCACCCAGGTGTGTCAGACGCCTAGAGAACAAGCCATTAGTGTGAGTGCCTCGTCAGAAGCACAGGTAGAAAAAAAGAAAGGGGAGGCCATTGTCCGCGCTACTGACATTTCCTTGTTGAAAGCATACTGTGGAGCTCGTAATTTATGATATTTACTGAAATGCCTAATGAAACGATGACAAACATTTCACCGCTATTGTCTTGCTAGTTGAGAAAAATGCCATATGGCTTGCTTTATGTATTTATTTACACATTTTGTTTAATATGAAGTTTCTAGCTGCACTGCAGCATTGGTTAAAATAAAATTTAATATATGTACTAATATAGTTATTTTATGCCCAGAGATCCAGTCAATAAGAAATTTATGATCTACTTACAAGTAAACGAGGGCACATAAATAGACATTTCCCTTCACAGGAATTGCATAAATAATTTCTTTACGATTTGGTAACTAATCTGCTAGTGTAAGTTCTCGTGATGCATCACTCTAGTGTTAAGATGTGACATAGGTATTAGACATGGCCAATTTAGTGTAATATTTTTTTTGCTTGAGCTTTGTCATGTTTAGATATAAGTTGCTGCTGCTGTTTGCCAGGCATAGTGCTACTGAATTTTAAATTGTGTTACTCTGTTAAGCTAGTTTTACTATTGATTTATTTTTATTGTTGCTGCACATTGGCTCATATTATTTGTAATGTTGCATTGCTTGGTAATTTAGATTTACTGTAGCTTGCTTTGCGATTTTCCATTTTTTTTGTCATTGCTGTTTGCGTTAATTGTTTTGCGCTGCTGCATTGCCTCGTCCCTTAGTTTAGCATCTGAGCTCAGTAGATTTAAGTTAGCTTAAGAGGGGTAGACTATATAAGAAACTAACTATGATGATGACTTGGAAGAAATGTATTGAGAAGCTATATGAAAATGGTTTGGGCAAAAAAAAAAAAAAAAAAAAAAAAAGGGATACTGTACAGTGGAGAAAAACTATTTTTGACAGAGGATGTGGACAGAATACAGAAAGCAGGCTTAAATAGGACTTTTGGGATAATGATGAACGAAGGGAGATCTCCATGCAAAATACTGCAGTAAAACAAACCCTGTCCATTCCTTTTGTGTACCCTTGTGTATTTGTGTTTTTCCTGTCTTTATGTGTTTAGCTGATGAGAGCTATGTTGTAGACATTTTCTAATACTCTGTTATTTACTTTGTAAAGATGTTTGGACATTATTTATACTGTTTGGTTGCTCACATGTGAAGGTGATGTTTCAAACGTTCTTCTGATTTTTTATGTATGTACTCATGTCATAATTCCTGTAACACTGATGTATATGTTTATTTCTATTCTGTTGTAAAGCCCATATTACTACAAATGTTATCTGTATTGTTATGTTTTTAATGATGTATTTTGTACCTTTGTTATTTTATTTTTATGTTATAAAATTGTAATTGACACCAGTTTATCAAATTACGTAGCTTGTAAGCATTCATTTCACTGCACACATTTCTGTTGGTCATAGTATATGCACAGTACGTGAAAAAAAAGAGGACGTGTGTCAATAATTCAGCAAGGGACTGGTTAACAGCAATGCTGGTTCTAAGGACAATTAGAAAAAAAAAACTTTGTGAGTGCATGAGTGGTGGTTTATGGACTTGCTATATTATCCGCAAGACTCTTCAATGGTGATTGTGCACCTGCACAGTCGCAACAGATGGCTGCTGGCCATCTCTACAAGGACTGCAGTGGGTCTGCATCTTTGATGACTCACCAATACCATTATTTCTACAAGGACTACAGTGGGTCTACACCTTTGCTGACTCACCAATACCATTATTTCTACAAGGACTGCAGTGGGTCTGCACCTCTGGTGGCCCACCAATACCACAATCTCTACCAGGACTACAGTGGATCTACTCTGTGATGACCTACCTACCAATATTCTTCAAAACGTCGAATGACTCTGCTGTGGGTTTGCTCTGTTGTGGCCCATTACCTGTCAGCATGTCAAGAGTCAGCACTGTCTTTCCGTTGGAAGGACAACACTACTTCTTCAAGACTGCATGGAAATCCACTACTTCTGTGTGCAATTTTTTTTACTAATGAGACTTTGTGAAAAAAAAACTGTAATTACTATTATGATGAATAATCAGGACTGTCTTTATGGACTGTGAGAAAATTTTAGCTTTTGACCAACATTGCATAAATAAGTGTGTGCATTTGATATCTTTGTTATTGTCATTATGAAAAATTTTCTCAAATCATTATTGGCCACAGCAAAAAAACATTTTGTAAAATTTTTTGTGGGGAGCATGGGGGCTATGTAAGTAGGCTGTTTATATTTTCTTATTGGCAACGTTACGTAGCGCTCTATATAAAAATCACTGGCTGTGCTGTGTGCAGTCAGCATGGGGGCTAAGGTTACGTAGCGCTCTATATGAAAATCACTGGCTGTGCTGCGTGCAGTCTGTGGCTAGTTTGCATTGTTGTCTGCCATTGCAGTGTTGGGCAGCGGCAGCTGGATGTGAACAGCGCGTAGCGTTGCGCAGTTGGAGGTGAGCCGCCAGCAGTGGTGGATGTGGGAAATGAGATGGCGGATTTTTGAGTACAGAATGGATATTATCAACTGCTATGTATATTATGCTTTTTCAACACTATTAAGGTAAATACAGTGTTTGTTCTCTATTAAAATCTTTCATTTGCTAACTATGCGTATCAGTAGTTAGTACCTTCAGTAGTTTGAATCTTTTATTTAGCTGGCAGTAATGGCGCTCGCTGTATTGCAGTAGTTCCAGTAACGAAGATTTTTGTGAGGTAAGTGATTTGTGAAAGGTATAGGTTAATGTTAGTCAGGGCCATTCTTTTGTAGGGATTTTTGAAAGTCAGATTGCGTTGCGCTAAAAATATTGTGTGTCAGTTTAAGCACAGTCGTGTACAATTGTTCTAAGTGGACGTTTCATATGTATAAATTGTTCTAAGGGGACGTTTCAGCAGGTGTGTTGTGGGACGCTCCCGCGAATTGCCGCGCTTTCAGGGTTTGGCAGCATGTAATTGCGCTCGACTTGCTATGATAGTTTGTGACACGGTGTCGCGGAAGGGAAGCTCTAGCTGGCGCACATCAAGAGCCCGTTTCGCCTGGTGACCGTGTCGAGAAGAAGGCCCGCCAACATCCAGCTTCTGCAACAGCGACGGCCTACAATGAGTGACTGTCGCCACCTCCCCGATCGACGACTGCAAACCTTCAATCAACCAACAAGGAAGACTAAAAGCACGTAAGGTTTTAGGACTGTATAGCAGACCACAGATTTTCAAACGGTTGCATCACAAAAATACGGCAACTTAGCATGAACCTATATTGCTCATTGTCCCAATTGCATTACCAAGCAGGGTCCCTTCCTTTTCCGGAATGAACCCGAGTGTCGTTGAAATTCAAACGCCAGCATTAAAGTAATATCATTCCATTTCACTGCTTTAATTTCAAAGTTCAGTTGACGTATTCATAGCTGGCTACAATATTCAGATTACACAAGCAAAAATTAAGAGTGCGAGTTTTGTTATCATATTTTAGCTTACCTCTGACTGCAGCTCAGCTTGGTACGTACTAAATTTTACTATTGTTAACTGTTCAGAATCATTTCATTCAAGTTCAAAGTTAAATCTCTGATTTCTAAATTGCGTAGATTTCAAGTAGCTTTTGAAATGATTGTTGAGGAAGCCCAAGACTGACCTTATTTTATTGAATTTCGTAGTGCTTCAGAAACAAAGTTCACTATTAATGTCAGTCACTAAATTAACTTTCAATTTTCCAATTTTATTAATTCTTTTGCTAAATTAAGTCAGAATGTAGTAAAATTTATTACTTCTGACAAACATTTAGTTTTCACACAGCACGTGTCAACCTTCAGTTGCCACGCTTTTAGTGCTAATTATATGTGCATTGATCTTTCATTTTCAGTTATTATAGTAGTTGTCCATAGGACTGGCGACCGTTATTTTCCCAAAAACCAAAATATCTAATGAACGTCAATTAATTGTTAACATAACGAAAGCACTTTTACTTTCTTTATTAATTTTACC